>NC_088981.1:105225846-105922095 GCF_963932015.1 Anas acuta
CATTCTCCTCTCAAAAGTATAGCTGAAAGGACTGAGTGTCTGACTTTTTCTCAGCTCAGGAAACCTGACATGGATACTAAACAAATGCACACAGATAGGGCTGGGCACAAAATGAAACAAACAAGGTTCTGTCTGAATAGCAGAAAACACTGTGAAGGTGACGAGGCACTACAACGGGTTGCCGGAGGAGTGGTGGAGACTCCCCCACGGTGATCTTCAAAAGTTGCCCGGATGTGGTCATGGGCAACCAGCTTGGTCAGGGTGTTAGATCAAATGGCCTCCAGAGGTCCCTTCAAACCTAAGCCATGTAATTCTATGACTGGAAAAGTCTTCATTTTCCATTACAAGCAAATTTTAATCTGATGATTTCTACTTCAGCCAGCTCAATCTGTGCTTCCTCAGAAGCTGAGCTGTACTTCAGCTGTCATTTAGCAATCAGAAACATAACAAGAGTGTTGTGGTTTAACCCAGCAGGCAGCTGGGTTAACACCACACAGACATTCACTCACTCCCCCACCACCACAGTGTGATAGAGGAGAGAACTGGGAAAAAAAAAAAAAAAAAAGTAAAATCTCATGGACTGAGATCGAGACAGTTTAATATGACAGAAAAGGAAGGGATAATAATAGTAATAATAATAATGGCAAAAGAAAATACAAAGTAAGTTACGTACAATGGAATTTCTCACCACCTGCTGACTGATGCCCAATCAGACCCCAAACAACAACCCCCAATCCCCAGCCAAATCTGCCTTTTTTAGCATGATACATGTCATGGTTTCGGCTAGGATAGAGTTAATTTTCTTCTAGTAGCTGGTATGTTTCTGTGTTTTAGGTTTAAGATGGGAATAATGTTGATACCATGCCGATGTTTTAATTGTTGTAGAGCAATGATTAGATTAAGTCAAGGACTGTTCTGCTTCTCATGCTGCCCTGCCAGAGAGGAGGCTGGGGCTGCACAAGGAGCTGTGAAGGGACACAGCCAGAACAGCTGGCCCAGACTGCCCAAAGGGATATCCCATACCATATGCTGAGCAATTATATGGGGTGGTTGGCTGGAGTGGACAGGGGAACTGCTGCTAAGGGACAGGATGGGCATCGGTCAGCAGGTGGTGAGCAATTGCATTGTGCATCACTTGTTTGTACATATTAATAATAATAACTTTATTATTATTAATAACTTTTTATAATAAATTTATTATTATTATTATTATTTTCTGTTCTATTAAATAATCTTTGTCTCAACCCACAAACTTTTACTTTTTTTTAGACCAATTCTCTCCCTCATCCAACTGGGGGGTGGGGGAATAAGAAAATGGCTGTGTGGTGCTGAACTGCTTGCCAGGTTAAACCACATCATATGGTATGGAATATCATACTTAGGTAAGTTTGGATCAGCTGTCCTGGTTCTGTGCCCTCCCAGCTCCTTGTGCACCCCCAGCCTCCTCACTGGCAGAGTGGTATGAGAAGCCGAAAAGTCCTTGACTTAATGTAAGCACTGCTCTGCAGCAACTAAAACATAGGTGTGTTATCAGCAAAATTCATATCCTAAAATAAAGAAACAGAACCATACAAGCTACTGGGAAGAAAATTACCTCTATCCCAGATGAAACCTGGACAAAGTATCACTATATGTGCACTTCAGCATAGGTTGCTGAGGAAACTTTGTGTGAAAGCTCACCCCAGCATCATCCCTTAACAGGACCTTGAAAACAGCACTTGTCCTGGGAAAGACACAAACAGGAAGACCACTTGTCCCATCATTATGTGGTATCAGTACAATCCATTTAGTAGACCACAGGTTGGTATGAAGTTTGTGTCTTTTCATTTTTGTATAAGAACTGGAAGTTTACAAGCTGCTGATAGGAAATGGGACCTGCCCAGTTAGCCATAGAGAAAAATGACATACTCCATTCATGATTCAATATTTTGTTCATGCTGTGAGTTACTACTTATATCATTGAGGATCCCAGGTTTGGTATGTATCATATTATTCACTAAAACACACAATCAAAGACTGTGAATGAATTACTGTACTCTTTATTTTTTTCCCCTCAGGCTTATGTTGTTGCCATATGGAGTAAGGAATATTAGAGGATATTGGATATTCAAAGCCAATTTTCATTTGCGCCATAAAAAGGCTGTTATGATAAATCAAATTTTCTATTGAAAAAAAAAAAAATCTCCAAGGAGATGTCCCTTGGATAACAGTACATGCCCTCTTATTAAAATGTTTCTGAAGCAGATTGTTTAGGTTGTGGGGTGTTTTTTGTATTTTTGTTTGTTTGTTTGTTTGTTTGTTTTAGTCATTTCTATAGCCATTAATGTAGTACTAACTGTGCCACACATCCATACAGATAACACTATAATTTATTGAGGTACATTATATTCTGAATCTTGATAAGCAATCTAAATAACCATGAATCAATATGTACTATGAAGGATCTCCTTTCCTAAGCAAACAAAACGGTACTAGATGGAATCCATTCCTCTGCCCCAGCACTCAGAAGTTTGTTACCATTGCTGAGGAAGTACATGAGCCTAAATGGAGAGCAAATAAATGACATTTTAAATCCTATACATGTGGAGGTGCATGTGATGATATCAATGATTTCTATTCATAGCAGTGCCTCATCTCATCTTTATGAAATACAGCTGTGAGAACTGGACCAGTACTGTGCTTCTCAACTGCAACACTATTTATCTTCATTGCTTGCACATTACGGGGATCCACTGGGCTAATCTCAGACATAGAGCCATTGTGGCTAATCCTGATCTACCCCATAACTCTGAATGAAAGCCATGACATTTTTCATCATATATTTCCTGTACCATGTCTCAAAAAATCTGATGTCAACCATCTCCAATCATAACATGAATAAAACCACAAACTTTCTGTGAGGTTAAGAATAACAAACTTCTCACTATCAAGTCAGTGTAATCCTTAGTAGAATTCCAGAACTTCACCTGCAACATCTAGAAACGTGCTTCAAAGCAGCACAGACATATTCAGTTCCTATTCCTATTCACCCTCTTTGGTTGTTCAGAGCAGAGAACTGTAGGACTTCAAGATAAAAAAACACTTCAGTTCTCCGGGGCTTGTTAGCATGCCTGAAAGGGTATAGTTTATTGCTATAAAAGGCATCAAAATTGGGTTATCTTTTAAAAATAAAAGCTTAAATACCAAGCATTAGTGAAGGGATATAGTAAAGGTCAACAATAGAATGCTGAATGCAGTCACTGACAAGATATTCTTCAGAGTGCATGGCCAGCTATGCAGCATAATGTTATTGGAATTTGGTGTGTTTTCTTCAGGCATCCCTAGAAAAAAAGAAGAGCATGGAGTACAAAATCCCTAAAGCAATATTTGTCTCTTTTATTATGATGGTAATAGACCTCTGCAATATTGTAATGTTCTTCATTTCCTTTCATCTCAATTAAGGAAGCCACACAAAACTCTTATGAGACTGGCTGACTATTTTAGGGCCCAGAAAGGGCCAAGTGAGATGCCTCAAGTAACACAGTAAGTGGAGAATCAAGAACTGAACCAAAGAGCTGCGACTCAAAGTGCCAGTCGCCTGCTGTAACCCAAAATACTAAAGAAAGTCATCAAACAATTATCTTACTTTTCAGTGAAGCTAACCAACTGAAATGAGCCTTGTAGAAAAGCAAAATATGTTAGATATTTTTTTTTGGTCAAAACAAAAATGGAAAGTCTTTAGCACTATTAGACAACTTCACATGGTAACAGGGCTTAAGACAAAAAAAGATCGGAAAACTCTGGATTTGCTGTGTAGAAGTGTAAGCTTCCACTGGGGAGAAAAAAAAAAATAGAAAAATGTTCTCCTACACAAATTTAAATTTTAATGAGAGATCTCAAGCAACTAAGCAAAATATCTGGCCTTTTCATACTGCTTCAATACCAAAGCATATCTAAATTTATCTGATCAACATATCTGTTCTCTAAAGATTCAGGATATTTTCTTTTATCATTCAGCAGAAGCAATATCCTAATATCATTTATGTATCTTTGATTCTTTCAAATCATACATTATATTTTCATTAATTCAGAAACATGATCAAAATGTACTTCCCAAATTTATTTACACTTACTATAATTCAGGGAAGTCATTAAATAAATAAATAAATAAATACCTTAAGAAGATAATCATCTGAGATTTTCTACTGAATCTATTCTTGAACATCCTTAGAAGTGCAAATACAAATGTTGGTAATCCTTTTCACTCATCACTCAGGCATAAATTATACCTTGCTAAAGTGAAAATAAACATGAAATATAATATAGAGTTATCAGCACTGTTTTTTTCACCTTTGTTTTTAAACTTCAAATTTTTATTTTTGTTCCAATTTCTGTCTGAATTAATTGCCTTGTAGAAGAAAGTTATAAGAACTGTCAGGTATGAGAAAGGTATCTTAGTTATTAAATCTTATCTAACTAGAATACCAAGGAGGGAAGAAGATAAAATGTTTCAGTACGATGTATCTGTCATCATCATGAATATGTAATTATTGTGCTTCAGTACTGAAACAACTGTGAGTCATTTTGTACATCTTGCCTTGTGACATTTCACAAGTGCATATATTTCATTTCTTTATATAATATCCGCATTAAGGCTTCTGAGAGTCTTGTGTTGACATAATACCTATGGGAACTTCACCATGTAGAGTACTCTAACATGGATCTCAGAAGACTAGTTTAATTTGCTGTCTAACACAGTTCTGAATTATTCTGTGTTCTTCAATTCACCATTTACCTCCTATAGCTCTAGCTGTAGCCCACCTCTAGCTATCTTTCAGCATGCTAGTCTGGCTTTTAGGTACAACTGATATCAGCTGAGATTCATCTCATCTATGTTAGGAATCTAAAGCTAAAGTGAGTGCTCTAGAGATGAAGTACTTGCAAAGCAGCATTCCACTTGGGTTTTGAATGCACACTCTACAGGGAAGTCTGTGCCAGGGCTTGACCACCCTAAGAGTACAAAAAACTTATTTGTTTTCCTATCTTACCTGCTTCTAAAATGAGTCACTTGAAGTCACTCTTCAGGTACTTTAAAAAAAAAAAAAAATGTTGCCTACATTTTAAATTTATAAAGCTAAATGAGGGGAAATCTGCCCAAAGTTGCCACATGCAGTCAAATAGGTTAGCAGTCGGATAAATAACCTCCTGAGGTTATAAGTAACATAATTCAATCCCTTATTCTGGATAAGAAATTTGAATTTGCATTTCCATATTAGAATCATCTAGCCACTGGACTAATAGACTATTCTAAAGCAGTGAAGCAGTGGTGCTTTCTTTCTCTCACACACACAATTAGAAATTACCTGATATTAGCATTAGGTGCAGGTTCACATTTAGGATACCCATTGAAAGGGAGAGAAAGTAATAACTGTTCTGTTAGGCTAATATCTAGGCATCACATGAAACTCTTCTTGCATTGTTCCCTTCTGGATGGCTATGGTAATTCTCATCCAAACTGGCTACTGAAAATATGCATCTGTAGTGATCCATTCTCTCTCCGTGTATTATAATAAAACTGGGCATCTATGAAGGTTTCTTCGTCTTCATGGAGAAGCATGTCACTTAAGAAGTACGAATAATATTTCAGACCTCAGTTCTAAACCTATGTGTATACTAGACACAGTGTTGTGACAATAAATACACTGAAAACTAGTTTTGGCCACAGATAATCTACAATGACATGTACATCCTTGCCCATCCCTTGCATTTTTTTAATGCAAAGTGTAGCGTGTTCAATTTTGCCTTTTCTACTACTTCAAAGCAATGTGTCATATCTGATAGATATGGCTTACTTGTCCTCATACTATCTTCCCAATGGAGAAAAAATGACTGTGTAACATGTTCTTTTGGTTTCTTTAATTTGCCTTTTTTTTTTTTTTTTTTTAATAACAAATGCATGCAGAGTCCCATGCCACTGTATTAGAAATGATAAGGTCAAAGAGATGTGGCGCATTCTTGAAACAGAAAACAATGAAGTCTGAGAATATGTCCCCTCAGTCCCTGGGGGACATATTCTATAGTTTTGAACTAAAGGCAGTTGGATAGTTAGAAGATTTTGCCATAACTGCCTTATCCATGAGGCATAAGCCATTTTCTGACACAAGCAGCAAAGTCACTGTTTAATTAGTTAAAGATAAAGAGCCTTACAAGACTACAAAGCTTTTTTGTGTACCCAGTGGTGTAAACATAGAATTTCCCTTAGAGTTATTAGAATGGACATGTTGTTTCTGCTCTGGGAATTATTAGAGATGCTATAAGCTCAAGTAATTAATGTGATCCATTTATAAAACTCAGGGAACTGTTTTCATTACTGTTGAGACTTCTGCTGAGTCCTCTCTTAATTATACAGTGGTCAGTATCAAGAAGCCAATATGGGCTAAAATTTGTTATGGGTAAATATTTGAATACAATACTGTTGTTCCCTCTGCTAAATGCTGCTCCAGTTTAAGAGGATGTTTATTCATGTGCTTAACTTGAGAGCACATGATTAAATCAGCTACTTCTGGGTGTTACTGAGAAAAAAGAAAAAAGAAAAGAAAAGAAAAGAAAAGAAAAGAAAAGAAAAGAAAAGAAAAGAAAAGAAAAGAAAAGAAAAGAAAAGAAAAGAAAAGAAAAGAAAAGAAAAGAAAAGAAAAGAAAAGAAAAGAAAAGAAAAGAAAAGAAAAGAAAAGAAAAGAAAAGAAAAGGCAATAGCTAAAAACTAAATCTTTCCACCAAAAAGGAAATGTATACAACTCCAAGCAAAGGTGTCAATGGACTGCCTTTGTGTTATTGCTTGATACTAGTTTCTTGATTCCTTAAAGACAACCACTGTACCACCTTCTGAGGGTGGTAAGGCTAGTGGGACCACCTATGCTCCTCTAGGGAGTACTGTGGGTTCAGAGCACATCTGAAATGCTTGTATACCAGTGCATGCAGTATGAGGAACTAATGGAATGAAGTGTAAACTTTGGTCCTTTCCCAGAGTTATGATATCATTGGTATTAGTGAGACTGGTTGGGATGGAGAGCTCTCAGTTCTTCAGGAGGGATAGGCGGGGCAGGTGAGGTGGTTTTGCTGTATGTACAGCCTGTTCCATTATCAATGACACAGTAGAGAGTCTCTGGGTGAGAATTAAGGGGACAAAGAGCAAAGAAAATATCATCAGGGATGTCTACTATTTACTGCCCACATAGGATGATGTCATGGATGAGCTGCAGGCAATTAGGGGAAATCTGTAGATTAGTTATTCCTGTCCTTATGGGAGACTCCAACTTCCTATAAGCTGGGAATATCATACTACTATGACAAATAAGTTTGGGAAATTCCTAAAAGATGTTGAAGATAACCTCCTATCGCAAGTACTAAGTGATCCAACTAGGAAAGGTGCCCTTCTAGATATGTTGTTTGAGAACAGGAAAGACCTTGTGGATGATGTGATGTGATGGTAGAACAAGTCTGTTAATCTAACCTCAGCCCTTGGAAGAGCTATGGAGATTTTCCTGGGTGATATTGAAAAGCACTTAAAGAACAAAGGTATTATCAGGCATAGTCAAAATGGGTTCTTCAAGAAAAAATCCTGCCTTAGTAATTTAATGTCTTTCTATGATAAGGTCACCCACTTGGTGGGTGAAGGGAAGGAAGTTAACATAATATTTCTGGATTCCAGTAAGGCCTTTGAGAAATCCTTCTGGACAAAATTGTTCCACTGCGAGATAAAGAGGTTCATGCTATGCTGAGTGACAAACTGGCTCAATGGTAGATCTCAAAGTGTTGTAGTGAATGGAGCTATGTCTGGCTGGTGCCCAGTCATTAGTGGTGATCCTCCTCAGGACTCAATTCTAGGACCAGTTCTGTTCAACATTTTTATCAATGATTGGTGGAATGCATCCTCAGTAAGTTTGCTTATGATACTAAACTGGGATGTGGTGTTTACTCTGGAGGTGTACACTGAAGCATTGTGTAATCATCAACAGCATGAAGTTCAGCAAAGGTAAATGATGAGTCCTGCACTTGGGACAATGCAGATTACACACTGGGACAGATTGAACATGGGTACAGATTGGGAGATGAGTGGCTAGAAAGGGATCAGGGGATGCCGGTCAACAGGAGGCTCAATATGAGTCAGCTACGCCCTGGCAGCCAGGAGGACAAACTTCATTTTAGAGTACATTAAAACCAGTGCATCATCAGCCGTTCCAAAGAGATGATTACTGACCTGTACTTAGCACTGGTGTGGCCTCACCTTGAATATTATGTACAGTTCTGGGCTCCACAATATAACAAGGGTCTTAGGCATCCTTGAAAGCATCCAGAAGAAGGAAAAAACAAACAAACAAACAAACAAAAAAAACTGATAAAAGGGCTGGAAGGCATGTTCTATCAGGAGCAGCTGAGGACAGTTGGGTTGTCTAGTCTGGAGAAAAGAAGACTCAGATGTGATCTCATTGCTCTCTACAACTTCTTGAGGAGGAGAAGCACAGAAGGAAGTAAGGAAGTTCAGGTTTCTTCTCCATGGTAACCATTGATAGAACATCAGGGAATGGCACAAAGCTGTGCCAGGAGAAGTTTGGGCTGAACATTAGGAAAAATGTCTTTACCATGAGGGTGGTCAAACACTGGAACAGGCTTTCTAGAGAGGTGGCTGTTGTCCCATGCCTTTCAGTGTCATTTGGACAATGCCCCCTAAACACTTACATTTTTCGTTAGCCCTGAAGAGGTCAGGCAATTGGACTAGATGATCTTTGAAGGTTCCTTCCAACTGAACTATTCTATTCTAAACAGTCAAATAATGGAGAAGTACCTGCCACTAACATTCTTGAAAAGGTTATGATATGCCAGTGATTAAATGCAATTTGTCAAGATGATGTGTATTAAAGATGACCCATTATGTAGCATGAAGATGCAGTTTCATACTGCATACTTTGTAATCTTTCAATACAATTACATGGAGAAAAAGAGAAAACAAATGATAGAGCCTAAGAAGGGTGGCATTTTCAATTTACGTTATGTTTCTACTATTGGCAAATGCATGCTAGAAGTTATTGTACCCCTTGATAATTTTCTCTGATAAGAGAAAACTTTCAAAGAGCTGTGGTAGAAAACATTTTCTATATCTATGGGGAATCAAGCTGACTGAGTTTCCATACGCCCCTTCAGATATATGACAATTCAGCACCATTAGGAAACTGCTGACGTTCATGGTTCTGTTTTAAGAATTAACTTTCCCACTTTTGTTAAAATGATGGACAAAAACAATTGCATTGAGGCCAAATGGTCTGTACAAAAAGTACTGGAGGAATCAAGTAAATCAATGTTCTGCTAACCCATAAAGGACAACAGTACAAATAGTCTGTTCTCCACCTGGGAGTGTTCACACTCTGAATGACTCAGAAGCAGGGTTAAGCCTTAACTGCAAACTTGTCAGTCTCTATTTCCTTCCCTCACATTCACTCTAAGTCTTACCCTTTAAAATCCTTTTCAAATTAAATCAAAGCTAACAAAACATTATCTGTGTAGCTAGTCAGTGTCTTCTGTATTGCTCCCCTGTAGACACATAGAACAATAAATAGCACAAATCCAAACAATTGGATGATATACAACTGAAGACACCAGCCTCTACAACATGCTGGTTATAGTAACAGGAAAACAGTTGAACTGTACTAGATGCAGATAGAACTGAGTGAGTCCACTCTAAACTCAAGGACTCTGGAGCAAAAAGCCTAAACTCCACTAGGGATTCTCATTAAAGGAGTAGGAAAGGAAAACTAAAGATGAGGCTGCTAAGCACAAGTCAGAATTTCTATTTCAACAGAAATTCTATTTCAATATTTCTTAGTGTTTCAAGATTCTTCTCCTCTTTGTAAAGAAAAAAGAAACCACACTTCTAAGGCATTAAAAAAAAAAAAAAAAAAAAGCAGAAAGAACCCCAGTGAAATAGAAAAATAGCAGCAACACCAGATATTTAGAACCTGTTTGATCAGATCAATAGCTTGGGGTAGGTGATTCACAGTCCTATACACATTTCTGGAAACCTTTCTCAGCTTTCTTGCCATGTATTGTCTTTTTTTTTTTTTTCTTCCAGAAACTTTCCCTGTAAGGAGACTTTTTATTTAAGTGCTCAAAGGCTTGGAGAACTCTAAGTAGAACAGAAAGAGGGAGTGTGAAAACCAGCTAAAACATTTTCTAAGTAATTTTATCCCAAAATTGCTTGGTTTGGCCCAAGTTCTTAGCCATCTATTTTCATCCTGAAAGCAGCTCATCTTCAATGCTGGTGGCAAAATTGTTACAAAGAGGAATTTGCTTAGTGTGCCTAATGTTGAGAACACCTAATGTTCTGAAAAATGAATTTGGAAAACTTCCCAGATTGCACATCTGCCTCTAAAACTTGCAAATAATGGACTGAATAGGAGAAGGGAGGATTAAGTGAACTCTTGCTCTCCTCTGCTTTCCCTCACCTAAGCCTGTGTGGTACATCTGGGTGACCTTTATCTCAAACACCTTCTTACAGTATCTTGGCCACAAGATGTTTTACTACAAAAGTAAAACACCTACCTCACATGCAGATGTATGGATGTGCTATTGCAATCAGCTGGTTATATGAGTACCATATGTCTGTGGTTAGAAAGAAGGGGCCATTGGAAGAAAACCCACACTATGATTAATTAGCAGTATGAGAAGATTTTTTCTTGCTGCTGCTCTTTTTTTCCCTTGAGCTAGTACCTCTCATCCTGCCTTTATAGTGCAGAATTAGCACGATCACAGAATTTACAGATGAACAGGATTTTCAGATCATCACCCCCTTTTCCTGCTTTTCAGGGATGATTCAGAGAATATATTTTCTTGACCTTCATCTACTTGACAGCATGACCAAGAAGTTAGGCCTCTGTTATTTGCCTTCTGGGACAATCCTGAAGCATAACGCATTTCAGTGTCCAAAGATGTATTTCTGATAACCAAACTACACATTCCAGGTTTTATATTTCTCTCATTAGCCTTTACAGAAGACATCAGATGAAATTATGTACTTCATCTTTTGTGTTCAAATCTAGGCATAGAAAAATAATGAATTTAAAACAGATCTCTAGAGGACTATACCCAGTACTAATACTATCTCTATCTAACTGCCAAAGCTATTGAAACTATAGCTGGTTACCCCTCGT
Source organism: Anas acuta (assembly GCF_963932015.1). Taxonomy (NCBI): domain Eukaryota; kingdom Metazoa; phylum Chordata; class Aves; order Anseriformes; family Anatidae; genus Anas; species Anas acuta. The sequence goes on from NC_088981.1 coordinate 105,237,027, forward strand.
TTCCAATTGCAAGTCATTGTTTCTGCCTGCTGTTCTCCTTTGCTAATACAACTTTTAACCAGTAAAGGTGCAAGCAAGTACTTACGAATTCATTTAACATTAAAACTGGAACAATTAGACAGAGGGATGAAAGAGAATTACAAGTTTTTAAAGAAATGTTGGTACCTCTGATTTAGAGAACTGAAAATTTGTGAGTTGATTGAAGGATGTCTGAAACATTCCATTTTAACTTAAACTTTACTCTTTTGAGTTAACTTTGAGTTTACTTTTGAGTTAAGATTAACTCAAAATAAATCTTTCTTGTAAATTTTGCAGCATTCACTTTACAAAAAGGATCTGTCAAAGACAGTATCCTCCCTTAGCCATGTGTTACCACTTTATTGGTTTCCTATTCTGGTGAATAAGTATAATTATAGCATACTATATTTTACACAAAATAAGCCAGGTAGGTACAAACAGACAGTGTGGTACAGCAACTTTAAAGAGCTCAAACAATCCTTTCATGGAAGGGGCCAGTAACCTCAAGCCAGCAAATATTATCTCAGAGCAGTAACCCTTCAGCTATTATACTTAGATCTATAATGCATTGTCTGAATTTCATCTTGACTTCTACATGCTCTGTAGATGCTTCCTGGAGCTTAGTTTCACATATTTTGTCTGTTGTTTATTATCTGTTTCAGATTTTCATGTCCTGAACTGGGTTTTCACTACAGCTATAGGAGCTCTATTGTGTGGAGAGCAGTATTTGTGACTAACATAATGATGCAATGTACTTGCATACAGGCTTGGTATGACAGCAAGTGACTTGAAAAGTCAGGCCACGGGGTGCATTGTAGCAGAGTACAGGCATGAGATGATAAGGAAATGGGACCAGGTTTACAAATGAGACCCCACAGCTATAAACAACTCCCCTGTGGTCAGTTAAAGAAATGCAGAGCTGTGCAAAACTGTTTCAGAAGTAAAAAGCAGAACAAAGAGCAGTGTCTAAGCTACATAAAACACACAATACACAGTAAATTTGGAAGTAACATGGACTTGAATTAGAGCAGGGAGGCATTAGAAGCAGTTGGTTGAAACTTTCTGGAAACACAAGTATTTGGGATAGTAGAAAGAGAACTGAGGCATGGACACACTAGAGGGACTGGGTAGACTGTGCAAAAAGGACTGACTATACAGGATAGAAACATTTCCCACTGAAACCTGCAAAGAAAATTGAGGTATCAGGGCAATTTTATGCAGTTTAAGAGTCTTACTCTGTTCATATGTTATGTTACAACCTTTCATTTACTGATCAGTGCTAAATCAATAATGATACCACATTCTTGTTTGTAGACATGTTATAAATTGATCATTTAATTTCTCTGCTGGACATAGGTGAATGCAGCTGTTGCATCAAAGAGCAAGCAGTTTGGCATACCTAACCCCCCTTGTGTTCCAGTTTGTCCTCAAGATATCAGAGGGACTGGGGGTGTCTGGGTTTGGATTCTGAGTGATGCCCAATTCAGCCATAAAGTCTGGTCACATTCAATATATTGAATTACCACAGTCACGGGAACACAAACAGTGCAATACACCTTCAGTCTAGTAGATTAATGACTGGTGTCATTTACTAAATCAACAGGAGTACATGTTCTTTGGGACTGCCAGTGGTAAATACATTGTCTGCAAAGCATGTGCAAATGCAAAGAATATGACTAGCACAACCAACCACATATGAGTTAATTTATGAAATAGCCCTATGGATAATATTAGGTTTCCTGGAAAAGCACTCAGTATAACCAAGGGTTCAAATCTTACCTAATAGTCATCCTTATGGGGGGGGGAGGGGGGGAGGAAGGGAGGTTCAGCCCATTGACTGACTGATCTCAGAAGTCATCAATGCCCTCCAGAGTTGTCTGCGATGGCATCTTCCCTAACATTTTTCCTCTCTTGAGCCATTTTTATAGCATTTTCTTTCTTTTAGGTGGAGCCTGAGTAACTCTGGTCATACGTATCTTTGAGAAGTTCAGAGTGCATGCTCAAGGGGTGGCCACACCTTGGAGGCAGGTAGCCTTTGGGATGCAGGTGTGTTTCAGAATTATAATGAGATTGTAATGAGCAAAGTTCACCCAGAGGACATGATTTTGTTATCAGTTTGGCTCAGGGCTGGCCAAGCAGACTATCAGTTATATAATATCATCAAGTTTCCAATCCCTGAGGTGATATCACAGAGCCTGGCCAGTGTCTTCACTCCTCTCCATGCTCTCCATGCTATTTCTCTTAAGAGTCAGCACACCAAGCTCCCCTGGTTTTGCCAATATCTAATGCTGCAGTTTATGTTGCCAAGGGGACTATCATCTAACAGATTCTTTGCATATCTGCTGCTTCTCACCCTAGAATTTTCATCAACACAGTACCTTCTCTTAAGATGTGGACATACCTTCAGCCTCAGTAACTCACCTCCAGCAATTATTCCACAGCAATCTATAAAAAACAAAGTACACCATACTCTGATCAGAAAGCTTAATTCCTGCATCAATGTTGACATTGTTCTCATACTCTTAAAACCAAGAAGTAATTCAGTTATGCAACCAAATTTAAGAATGTATCCAAACCTGTTAGTACCTTCATCGTTAATATAATAAAATAAATGCTCAAATAAAAAAAAAAAGGAAATGCTTAACTAAAAAAAAAGGAAAACCTTTCAAAGGAAATGGGTACCTAATTGATCTGTGCAGTTTGTACAAGCTCTCTCTGAACTGTTTATAGGCTGAATATGTTGTTCTATCTATCCACTGTATTCAGGACAATACAGGTGGATGGTCACATTTTTATTTGTACATGCTAAAGTGGATGACATAGTATTACTGATTTTCATTCCTGGAAAAAATAATAATAAAAAAATAATAATAAAAAGATTGAAATATTCTATCCAGCCATGAAGTTCAATTAATGACATGAGTCATTTTGTGTTACATAGAAGGCAAATATAGCAGAAGTAAACAGTGCACCAAAGGGAGGGGTAAGATGGATTTTGGATGCTAGATTGATCTCCATTAAACTGTTTGCAACAACTGACAGTTACTAGCCTCTGAGAGATGAGGTACTACAACCATTACTTTATGAAAGTAAGAAAAATACCTGTTAGCTGATGTAAATTTTGTTAGCTTTTTTTTTTTTTTTTTAAGGGGATCACTATTTACAGTCCTAGTACATTGAAAGTTAAGTGACAACTATTGAAAAATACATTTAGCTTTTAGCAGAAAATATTAAGAAACTAAAAAGTATAAAACGTGGTGGTGTTTTTGTTTTTGTTTTGTTTTGGTGGTGGTGGTGGGTTTTTGTTTGTTTGTTTGTTTGTTTTATAAGGTAAGCAGAATTCACTTGTGAAATATTACTTTACTGCAAGCAAACCTAGTGGCAGAAAAAGTCATGGTAAGATGAACAAATAAAGATGTTTTTCTCTTACATTCTAATTTTCTCTCAGGCCAATTTGCTCTTATGGGATTTTTGATAGCACTGTTCTTAGCAATATCTATCATACCTGAAGGACAAAAAAAATGGCCAGATGTCTGCCTATAGACTTCGCAAATACTTGTGAGCAGTTTTTATCTTAAACTTCTTCTAATAGTTCAGCTGTGTAATTTAATTCACTGCCTAACATTGAATTCTCCATCTTCATGAAACAGCCCCCAGACTGCTCTCTTTTCTCTACTTATAAGAGAGGAGGTGTTTAATATCAGATAAGATAATAAAACAGAATTCAGTTTATATTTGCTAAACACAGGGTTATTACAAAGGAAGGGTATGCCCAATTGTTTTAATAAAACAAAAACATCAATTATAATACTATACAACTATAATAACTGCTGCTACTTTGAAGTTAGAGATATACATTAGCTAATGTGAGACAGAAGCTGTTATGACTAACTACTCAGTCATTATTCTGTACACAGTAATTTTTCCAGAACAATCCCCAGTGTATTAAATAAACTTGAGAGACAGGAAAGTCAGTCAAAGATCTCTGAACTGAGATACTTCTACTTAAATGGAATCTAACCATCTATCTGTATGTATATAATATACATACACAAATATGAATAAATAAAACATTTCATAGATGTATCCGAATATGGAATATTTTTGAACCATTTCCTATGAATGAGGCACTTTTACATGTTCCATTAAGAAATGAGCCACAACAAGATTACAGCCGTAACCAGGGACGAATAATGGACTACCCTGTGCAGTTGCATGAATGCCCATTGTAATACAGATACGGGCACATGCCCTAATGATATTTATATACATAGCACCATTGCATGAATTCTAAGTGTCAAAACAAAAAGCAAAACAAAAGAAATAAACAAAAAAAAAAGGCAGTGTTTGCAGTGAGTTTTCGCATCAGCTGTTTTGTGAGCCACTGATTGTTCATCAGGCAGTTTGACCCTCTCTTAAATGTATGTGTTGAGTCAACCTTGGTTAGCTGACAGGTTCCCACCAAGCCACTCTCTCACTCTTCCTCCTCAAAAAGATGGGAGAGAAAATACAGTGAAAATCTCATGGATCAAGATAAGTACAGGGAGATCACTCACTAGTTACTGTCACAGTCAGAACAGACACAAATTGGGGAAGGCTAATTATTTTATTGCCATTTATGACACAGTGGAATAGGGAGAACTAAAAACTAAAGCCACCTTCCTTTATGTGGTTTTACCAAAATACTCCTCCACTGAAAAAATAAATAAATAAATAAATAAATAAATAAATAAATAAATAAATAAATAAATAAACATACACATAAACATAAACATAACAATAAACATAAATAAAATAGAAATAAATAAAAAATCGTTATTATCTAGAGATTTGACAAAGCTCTCCATGAAAACATTACCTGAATTTCTACTTTTGGTTCGCTGTATTTCCATTCATTTTTCCTCCTCCCCCCTTCCCCCCCCCCAAAAAAGTAATGTTGATCCTTTTTTTTTTCAAAAAATCCTAAAGTGTTCCATAAAAACCTTCAAATGAATCATAAAATACTCCCATTTAAATACCATTTAAATATAAATATTTTAATATAAATTATTTTTTTTTCTAAAACTCTGTAGAAGCTTGTCCAGCTGGAACAATTTAATTTATAAACTTGCTCACCTTTTGGCACTCTTTCTTTATCTTCTCTGGACTTATTTTTCATGATATATTGGCATGCTCAAATAGTTCTCTTTGCCACATGTACAGTTTTCATTCTTGCATGCTTCCAATCTAAGACATGTTGATGGCACTTAACTACTAGATAATAAGATTGGCTCCTAAAACTAGCTGTTATTCAGTCCAACAGTGAAGCAAGGCCATCATTCTGTTCATCAATAACAGACATTTAATCAAACAGAAATAGCACAGAGTTGGGTCAATCACTACCACCTATAATCAGCACTTTTCTGTGCCAAAGCCTTTTTGTTTGACAAGAGTTTCAAATACATGGTACACCTGTTATCGACAGAAATTCCCTAAAGAAAGAGCTCCTGCTTTCATAGTGAGTCAGTAACTGGCTCTAGCAGATTGCCTTATCTGTATATCTTCAAAATCACTATTCTTTTTGCTACCTGTATTAAAGGCAAGTTATATGTTATAAGAAATTATATCTTATAAGAAATATACATTAATGTTAACATGAACAGTGCAGATTCAGTGCTATAATAACGCTACCTCTCCCCAAAGCCATTCCAAGGATTTAAATATGCCTTCAAACCAATCATATAACTGTAGAATAGTGATTTCCTTTTGCAACCATGGTATCCATTATGTTCATCAGGAACTTAATAGTTTGGGAACAAAGGAAGAGTCAGACATTCTATCCTATATCTTTCTTTAATAAATAGGATCTAACGATCCTTAAAGAAAAATGAATCCCATGGGTTAAAAAAAAAAGTTAATGAACTATTAGTTAGTGACAATAGATGTGTTGTGGTGCTAGAGTATTTATATAATACTTGAAAATTACTGATTTGTAATAGTCATATTGTTTCTTGTTCAGCAGCCAACACACCCAGAACATTTTATGTGCAATTATCATGAAATAATGCACCAAAATTGACCAACTGTTTGAAATATACTTAGACACAGATTTACAATTTAAGTTAATTTATTAAATATTTTTTTTCATAAATTGATTTCTAAGCCATGGCTCTATGATTATTTCATAATTATTAATAGAGAATTTATTAGGACAAAATGTGTTTCTTAATTAATTTTTTTTTTAATTTACATTTCCAGTCTCTGGAAATATTTATGTCCAATTTCCACTTCTGGAGCCAATCCTGCTGTGAAATTGCAGCCTTATGAAACATTTGGCAACTCAAAAATATAGCTATGAAATTTTGCTCATCATTACCTTTTCCTCTTTTCCAATTTTACCCTTAATTATAGAGCATTAAATCAGTCCTCAGTAAATGTATAAGACTGTCAGTCTTACAAAGAGCAGTTCTTTATTTACCATCAGTGACAGAATGTTGGAACACTCAGAATGAATTTCTTTATACATTTATTTTTCATACCACTTACTGTAGAAAATGCAGAAATCCCTAAAATAGTTTTACAGTCACAATGCTTGGCAGTAACACTTAATCCAAATTTGCCAAGTCACCCATATTTGATTCATGTTTTCTTCAGTCCTGTACAAAACACTTTTCCTCTCCCTTCTTAGAGTTCTATCACCCTTTCCCAGTTTCCCATCTTTTCAGCATAGAAAGAACTTTGGACTCATTTTAATAAGTTGGTTTTTTTTGTGTGTGTGTTTTTTTGTTTGTTTGTTTGTTTGTTTTTTCCCTCTCAATTCACTGATCTTGGGATGTATGACCCAAGGGTTATAGTTCTACCACAACTACTTACTGTGGTTTCAGTCAAGATGAAAAAGAAATGGATGAAAAACTGAAACATAAGAACAAGAAAGGGAAAAAAATTCCCATTTTCTCTGCTTACTAAAATACAAGGAACTTTAAGATTGTTACTCTGTCTAATGTTCTAATAATTCCCAGGCAAACATTTTATACACTCCTCTCTCTTCTAAACTTCTTTGTAACCTACAGACAATGGCAAGCATACTGGGGGAATACTAAATCACAAATGCAGCACTGAATCTATCAAAAAGCACTGCACTTTGCCACTACCATTCAGAAACAATATAGAGGGTACTTATTTTTATGAGTAATCCATTCATCAGCATAAGGGAATTCAAATCTAAACTCCCATTTTCCAGTGGAACATGGGTCTCTACCAGCAAGCCAGACAGTACTCTGAACAGAAGTGCCTTTCCTCATCCTATTTAAGCAGTACATGGTCCCAGGAACACATGAGCCATGGCATCAGAATATTTCATTAAATTTAGTGATTAGGCTATTCAAATCCAGACCAGGGACTAGGTATTTGAACTGGAGCTCTAGTTACCACATCTTTTTATACTTTTGAAATGAAACATTGATTAGATAAAACACAGAAATAATGGCTATGGGGCAGAAATTTGGTACTGCAATAGTGAACAGCACCTATATTTTCTTTAAGTAAGACACATACTCTTCCAGTATGTCAATCATAAGCCATTTATTTCTACAGGACTATATAGGCAAGATTTGAACCCATGTTCAGGAATGATTCTGAATACATGTTTAATTCACAGCAGAGAAGTAGCGCTGACAACTGTAGTAGTTAAAGCTAACACATAATAAAATGTGGTTATCGCATACGTTATTTGCTTTGGGAATCAGGCTTCCTGAATTTAAGAAAACTAAATCTTATTTCTCTTAACCCCTCCACTGTAGTACACAACAGCGATAGTAAAGATTTTCTTCCACCTTGTCCATAACCAGAGGAACAGACATTGTGCCTAGGTCACTACTGTACAGCCACTACTGTACTATTGTGCAACACCACCTATATTGCTGGAAGTAGGTAGTTGTACAACATATGAATATGATGTGATGATTCACCAGAAGCATCACTGTAGTTACAGGGATTTATTATATACTAATGAGCAAAGATGAAAGACTAGATCAAGCTTCCAGCTGTAACTTCAAATCTTTTTAAATGCATCAGGAAAGAGGAAAAAGGATATATATAAGTATATATATCCTATGTATATATTATTTTTTGATAAATTGAGTATAGTAAAGGCTGTTGAAAGTTTACACAAACCTCATAGAGGACATCTTCCAAATACTTCTATAGAGTAGTGATTCAGTTAATGCTGTAGTATGCATGAAGAAAAAAAAAAATTACACATTGTAATGGCCTTGTAGTGTAATATGATTATATCTCTGTGGTTCAGGGGAGGTAGAATCACCTACCTGAATCACAGTATCCCTCCTCTCCATTTTGCTAAGACAGCACAATAACAACAGTTGAGGAGCACGAGTATTAGGATAACCATGGGAAATAAAAGAAAAAGAGACAAAAAATACAGCCACTGAGTTTTTTCTGTATTTCCCAGTTACCAGACCACTGGACTGGAAAGCAGATCCCACAGTAGTGATGGTCACACTTTTGCTGAGGAGATGGTGCTGCTTATAGTGACTCAAAGTCACTATATCCTAAATTCCCACAAAACATATCCCAACAAACTGAGATTGCTTGAGTTTCAACAACTCAGAGAATGACAGTATTGGATGTTATTGGATAGTGCTGGATCATCGTTTTCGCTAAGTGCTGAGTGGTCCTCCAAACAATTGCTCAGGTAGCATAGTTTCCTCCAGTCCATTCAGTGAGAATAAAAAGTCTTTATTGAACACATGGTGTCAAAAGACAACTGGTTTTCATTGTCTTGTTTTTCAGACATCCATGTTTTTTCATCCTTTTATTTTTAAAAATATATTATTTTGTCATATGGGAAGCAATTTTTCTCTATTTTAAATAACATCTTGAGAGGAGGCTGCTTACATTGTGTTTGCTGCTGTTATTTCTTTTCTTCTTAGGTTCTTGATCCCACAATTGTAGACAGTAGCAGAATTAACTGCCCAACATTTCTGATTAGTTGCTCAGAAGAATACCTATATATCAATGTTCATAAAATTCTCAGACTAAGCTAGTTAGTCCTCTTCAGTGACATTTTAATTCTTACTATATTTTTCTGAAACACAATCTTATTTTACATGTCTTAAATAAAAAAAAAAAAAAAATCCTCATAAAATTAAAAAATGTTCCTTCCATAACTAGAAACTCCCCTAATGTTGCACAATGGAACACAAATCAATAAACTTCAATGTGCAGTATTGCACACATTAAGAAAAATGTGAATCTAAAGATTTCATTCTGATAATTTCCTTTTTATTGTTTTGTTTATTTGTGAGAAAACACAACACCCAACACTTTATTTTCCAATTAAACACTATGATACTATTCTAATGATCATCCAAGAAACATACAGTACAGTTTTGAAAGTGCAGGGATTGATAGCCTTGCATTTAAGGAACTAGACTGAATGATTCTATTCTCAGATGTGCAAGAAGCAGTTCCTGTGATACTGAGCCTGGTTTTTTGCTTTCATATTTCATTTTTCATTTGCGAGATAGAAATTCCTATACCTCTTTTTTTTTTTTCCCTCCATATTCCCCCTTGTCTACATAGTGCTATCTAGTTTGTGCAATAAAAACAATAACTCCATTTACTTTTTGGTGAAGTATCTGTCAGTGATCACAGAGGTAACCTGGCCAATAGGGAAAAGAAATATATTATTCATTCAACATATTTTAATCCTGATTTAATACTAAAAGATCCTGATACAGTGTACCATGTGGATGTAAATTTATATATAATTTATATGCATACTTTATTCATATGTAAATATATATATATAAACCAATTAAAGTAATTTCAGCTCTATCATCAGTGTTTATTAAATACTGAATGTAATAATATTTTCTGAGAATGCCTGATTTTTATGAAAAGAATCATCATCCCTCAAACAGGAGAGTTTTAGACCCCAGCAGGAATCCAGTGCTGTAGCTTCTGCATAAACTCAAAAGAAGTAACAAGCTAAACAAACTCTAATTTTCAATATTCAGAGGGAATAGAGATATAACCCTCAAAAGTGCCTGTGAAGGTCATGAACAGCTCATAGCTGTCAAAACTGGAGCCAGTATTTTAATTTAACAAGGGCCGGTTCTAAAAGTGAGGGAATGTAGCTGATCTGTGAATTACACTTTACTGAGTATCAGGAGCATTGATTAAAATAATCATTAAAAGTAGAAAGATTTCTAAATTAACATAGTATAACAGGCACAACCAGCCTGGTTTCTGAAATGAAAAATCTTGTTTCTTTGATAAATCTTTTTTTTTTTTTTTTTTTTTTTTTTTTTTTAGGTATCAAATATAGGCACAAGGGGAATTGCTTCAACTTTCATTTATTACTTCGAGTGTTCAGTTAATCTTTGGCAATAATCCTCATTGCTAAAGAAAACAAATAGGTTAAGAATTCTTGTAATTAAATGTTTCCAGGACTGAAAGAAAGTATTAGAAAAAAAGTGGTCAAATATTAATGGTGAGGGGAGGAGAAAACAAGGTTCTGTATTAGAATCAATGCCACATTTAACATTTACCTAACAACTAACTTGTCCTCCTTCTTTTCCCCTCGAATTATAATGGTTTACAAATACCTGTGTCCTGAGCCGCAATGCTAAATGATTCTTACAACCTTTTCCAATATACCAGTCAATCAATACATCTCAGGGAAGTTGCAGAGTTGCATTCAATCCATGTAAAAAGCTGTTTGTGATGTGACTAATAGTAGATAAACAAGTTTTTGTTACCTTTGGAAAACAAACCAAGAACAAATCCAAAACCTTACAGACACAACTCCAGGTTTAAAAATAAATAAATAAATAGATAAAACCCTGGAGAAGAAACTAATGGATGAGAAACAAGGCTGACATTCTTTTTCAACCAGATTGATAACCCATGCAAATATAAACACAGTATCTTCAGAAAACAAAAAAAAAAAACAATACAAAAAAAAAAAAAAAAAGTCTCCAGTTTCTATCTAACATGACATAACTCCACATTTTTGTTTTAGTTCAGATCAAAAGTGAGCTTTTACAAGCTAATTTCCAAGTTCTCACTACTTGCTTTATTTTTTTTTGTTAAGGTGTAGACCTGAGCAGGGAAACCTCATTCTTCTCAGATAAATCATAACTGGAAAATGTATTTTCAGGAGTGCTGACCATGCTCCTGTCATTAGGAGGCATATGGTCTCTGGATCAGAAGATAACTAATTTATCACAGAATCGGAGAATTTCTAGGTTGGAAGAGACCTCAAGATCATCGAGTCCAACCTCTGATCTAACACTAACAGTCCCCACTAAACCACATCCCTAAGCTCTACATCTAAACGTCTTTTAAAGACTTCCAGGGATGGTGACTCCACCACTTCCCTGAGCAGCCTGTTCCAGTGTCTAACAACCCTTTCAGTAAAGAAGTTCTTCCTAACATCTAACCTAAAAATCCCCTGGCGCAACTTTACCCCGTTCCCCCTCGTCCTGTCACCAGGCACGTGGGAGAACAGACCAACCCCCACCTCTCTACAGCCTCCTTTAAGGTACCTGTAGAGAGCAATACGGTCGCCCCTGAGCCTCCCCTTCTCCAGGCTGAACAATCCCAGCTCCCTCAGCCGCTCCTTGTAGGACTTCTTCTCCAGGCCCGTCACCAGCTTCGTCGCCCTTCTCTGGACTCGCTCAAGCACCTCGATGTCCTTCTTGTAGTGAGGGGCCCAAAACTGAACACAGTACTCAAGGTGCGGCCTCACCAGAGCCGAGTACAGGGGGACGATCACCTCCCTAGCCCTGCTGGCCACACTGTTTCTTATGCAAGCCAGGATGCTGTTGGCCTTCTTGGCCACCTGAGCACACTGCTGGCTCATATTCAGCTGACTATCAACCATCACTCCCAGGTCCTTCTCTGCCTGGCAGCTCTCCAACCACTCATCTCCCAGCCTGTAGCTCTGCTTGGGGTTATTGCGCCCCAGGTGCAGGACCCGGCACTTGGCCTTGTTGAACTTCATACAGTTGACCTCAGCCCATTGGTGCAGCCTATCCAGATCCTCCTGCAGAGCCTTCCTACCCTCGAGCAGATCGACACACGCACCTAACTTGGTGTCATCTGCGAACTTACTGAGGGTGCACTCAATGCCCTCGTCCAGATCATCGATGAAGATATTAAAGAGGACCGGCCCCAGCACCGAGCCCTGGGGAATGCCACTAGTGACTGGCCTCCAACTGGACTTGACTCCATTTACCACGACTCTTTGGGTCCAGCTATCCAGCCAGTTTCTAACCCAATGAAGCGTACACCAGTCCAAGCCAAGAGCAGCCAGTTTCTTGAGGAGAATGCTGTGGGAAACAGTGTCAAAAGCCTTGCTGAAGTCAAGGTAGACCACATCCACATCCTTTCCCTCATCCACCCAGTGCATCACTTTGTCGTAGAAGGAGATCAGGTTCGTCAAGCAGGACCTGCCTTTCATAAACCCATGCTGACTGGGCCTGATCGCCTGCTTGCCCTGCAAGTGCCGTGTGATGACTCTCAAGAGGATCTGCTCCATGAGCTTCCCTGGCACTGAGGTCAAACTGACAGGCCTGTAGTTTCCTGGGTCTGCCCTCCTGCCCTTCTTGTAGATGGGCATCACATTTGCTAGTCACCAGCCAACTAGGACCTCCCCCTATAGCCAGGACTGTTGATAAATGATGGATAGTGGCTTGGCCAGCTCCTCTGCCAGTTCTTCACGTACCCTTGGGTGGATCCCATCCGGCCCCATCGACTTGTGCACATCCAAGTGCCGTACCAGGTCACCAACCATTTCTTCGTGGATAGTGAGGGCCACATTCTGCTCCCCATCCCCTTCCACCAGCTCAGGGTACTGGGTATGTCCTAAAAGTGCATGGAGCACCTACTATTTCACCCTCTCCAGTACTCACCAGCCAGTCTTCCACCTACTTTACAGTCTATACACCCAAACTATATCTCACCAATGTGGCTGCAGAGATGACTTGAGAGATCACATTAAAAGCACCCTAGGCTGTCAGTTCATCAGAAAACAGATTAGCCAGGTAAATTTGCCCATGGAAAAGACATACTGGCCATTCCCAAACATCCTCTTGGGTCATTGAGGACCTCCTCTGATCATTATAGCATTAAATTAAAGATAAATTAAATTAAATGCATTAAAATGGCAAAATATATCAGTCAGTGAAATTAGATAGATACTAAAAATACAAATTACAGTGCTCAAATATGATGCTCAGAATACATTTGTAGAAACATCTGGAAATACTAGGAGGGAAATTGAACAGGTAAACTGGAAAGGAGTATGAACTTATTCTAGCCAAAGAAAACGTTATCCATATCTTTTGATAGAGAAGACTCATTAGCATTTTTCTAGAAAGCCCTTAATAGGGAAGTCAGCAACAGTAAAACTCCATTGTTAATGGTGTATAATGTCCTTGTCTGAAATGCTGACGTTCTGGTGACAACACATTCTACATAAATAATCTTAGCAAAGTACTAAAGAGCACCAGACAAACAGCTGGAACTCAATTGCAGCTAAGAACCAGGTAGAAAGAGACTGAACAGACAAGCTAAGCGAGATGCTATTATAGGTCAGGATATTTATCCAGGAGGGATTTATAGATAGACGAAGCATCTAAGCACCTGTGGAGAATAGTCAGACTTGCTAGCATCACTGATAAGAACTGGTCTTGGGCAAAGGGGAGTTGAACAGCTTGTTCTTGTTTATCTCTTATACCAACTTTGTGGACGGAGGTCTGCAGGGTTGGTATGAGAGGTTGCTGAAGGAGGGAGTCTTGTGTTAGCAGGACAGACCCACTTTGGCAGCAGAACAGAATCTTGAAGTCCATGATGCCTGGAGTGAAACATTTTGCTTCATTATTTGTAAAATGAATATGAAAGTTAATATATCTGAATATGAGAATGAGCTTATGAGTACATGTTAAACATATATGATTATAGTATTCGACTCTTCACCCAGGTCATGCTAAACATTACCCCAGGGGAGGAACAGATAATGCTAGGATATAAAAGAGTGTTAGGAGTTAGTATAAAAAGTTAGTGTTAAAGAAAGAAAAAAAAAAAAAAGAGAGAGGAAAAAAGAAGAGCAGTGGGAAGAAAGAAGTTGGGAACCTAGAAGAGGCAGTCAATGGGCTGTGCTCCTTCTCCTCCACCAAGACAGGGACACCTTCTTGGTAAGCTCTGTGACTTCACCTTTTGGTGAGGAATACCCAAGATAGCATTTTGCTAGCACCATTATTATAACTTAGCTATCACAATACAATACAAAAATTTTTCAATGGCAATTCCAAATCTGTTATGTCTGTCACCTTATTAAATACCTTCAACTCTGTGAAACTGTCTCAGTAAAAGTCCTTAGCAGGACTCTGAAACAGGCAAATGTTTGACTCTGATAAGTACCCTTTAATGTGACAGCACCTATTATAGTTAAAGAATATTTGGTCAGTACAACCCATGGTGCCTAAAGAGGACTCAGCTGATCAGCTACTGCATATACACTGGAGGATGAGCTGGTGGCTCAGTCCAGGGGTAAAGCAGTCTGTGAGGTTGCAGTGGTGTAATACGGTTGTGTGACTTGTGTTCAGCTTTGCTAAGAAAAAAAAAATTGCTAAGTTGTGGAAGTATGGGAGATGGAACTGTACAAAACAGAATATGTGAAAACACATAGGGTAGTTGCCGAGATGGTAAAAGCTGCTTCAAAGTGGGAAAATACTGATGTGAGGAGGGATGAATTCCTGAGGGAAAGAGGGCAGAGGAGAGGAGGGCAACCAAGCACTGTTCCAAGAAGCAGCACAAGGATGTGTTCTCTGTATTGGCAAATAAATAAATGCTTTGTACTCCTGTGCATGTTCTGATAAGAAAGTGACTCTGGGCACAGTAAAAGACACCCAAACAGTCAGTGAAGGAGCATTACCAGCTCCATGAGTATATCAAGAACTTACATATTCTGTGCACAGAAGGTGGTGAGGCACTGGCACAGGATGCCCATAGAAGCTCTAGATGGCCCATCCCTGAAGGTGTTAAAGACCATGTTGCCCTGGGAAGCCTGATCTGGTGGGTGGCATCCCTGACTATGGCAGGGGGGATGGAACTAGGTGATCTCTATGGTGTTCTCTAAGCTGTTCTATGATTGTATGATTCTGTGATGATTCTGTGATTCTTTCCCAGATAAGTTTGTTACTGTGCTGTCCTTTCCCCTTCTTCCAGTGGAAAGAGGAGCACACAAAGATATGACCCCCTCTCTGTATCTTTGTAAACCAAAAAGACCTCCTTTTCCTCACTTTCCCCTCATGAAAATTTACTTTCTCCTTCCCTGTGCTTCTGCATTGTAATATGATTTTGTAAAGCAGATAGCTGAAGTATTCTCCTCCTTCTTAAGAAACTATTTTGTGTCTTTACTAGCACCAGTCCTGGCCCCTGCCTGCTTAATATAGTCTGCTCAAGATGCAAAGGTTAAATTAGTTTTGAGAGACAGTACATACATTATTTTTAGATTTTTTCCAGCGAGCTTCCATATATTGACCAAATCTGATGCCAAAGAAAATTAAATTAAAGTAAATTCAGTTTCATTTCTCACAGTCTGCAATAGCTTGGTTTTAGGAAACTTATGCCAGAAGATCCAGTCTTGACTCCTCCATGGGATAAACTTGCTGCATTTATCATAAACATTGATTAACAATCCCTGCCACTACCACCTTTTTAGTTTGCACACTTGCTACTCTTTCAGGATAATACACTGTTGTTGCCTGTGAGATGACTGGAAAATGCAATGTGATGAATTACTGTGATGAATTCATCCTTACATCTAGATTTTTATAAATTTTGAAAAATTGAAGGTTACCTAATGTTGAAAATTTACACACATAATTGCAAGCAATTTATTTAAAAACAGAACAAAACAAAACTTTTTCCACATATTTTTATCTAGTGTTCAAATATAAAATTAGAAACATTAAGTATGAGCAAGCATTTTTGAAAAAAATTATCAAAGACTCCTAGTATATCTTCTGGAGTATCTGACATTTTCTGGGAAGGGCAGACTGAGACCAGGAACTGAAAAAGCATTTCTGCTGCTGAGATCTAAGCCAAATAAGTATAGTACTTTTCTAGGTTGGATTAGTTTTCTACTGACAGCTGAAATATTCCTGGCAGCCAAAAAAAAAAAATGATGGTTTCCTTTAAACTGTCTGGCCCTGAAATAGACAAAATTGTTATAATAAAAAGAAAATTAAAGGAATGATCCATTAAAGAAGTTTGGCTCATGAGCAGAGACTTGAGCTAAGTAATTCTGAATTGGCATTTATAGAAATATATTAGCAAATTGATTTGCTTGAGAAGCAAGCAGGAAAATGGGTTGTGAGAATAATACTATAACTATATATAAAATAATTGATGGCAGCATCTAATGTGAAGAAAGGGCAGAATTAGGATGAGCAAGGTTACATTATTCATTGCCAGCATCTAAGTTCGAGCTAACTGCATTTCAGATAAGTTTAAGTCAATGAGAAAGTAGTCAGAGAAATAAGAGTTTCTGCTATGGAACCATTTGAAACAACTTGACCTTAAAAAAACAGATGTGAAGGACTATACTGTTAAAGACTGAATATTTTTTTGAAGTGGAATTTGAGTGGATATGTTACAGGTATTATTGGTTATATGCCTTGCAGAAAGAAACCAGCTTGTTATAAATAAATAAATAAATAAAAAGTTATAGAAAATTGGAAACCCAGTACATTTTGTGTAGGAAACTGACACAAAAAGAATAAATAAAGTAACATCTTAAACACCTAATTTTTGAAATTTTGATGAAATTTTGTCAGCAAGACTCCTGGCAAAATCCTATATCTATTCAGCTCATTTTTCTATCTGTGGCAAAAAAAAAAAAAAAAAGCAGCAAACTGAATATCAAAAGGTTCCTAACCAAGTCAGTCTTTCAGTCTTCAGACGTATCTTTAAATATTTTCTTAGCTTTATACATATCTATAGATTTCATTACATTCAGTGTGGCTTAAGCATGTGGGCTTAAGCAATAGGGATTCCCTTAAATACACGCTGTGTTTGGCTAAATTGGACTGTAAATATATCTGTTGCTTTCCCTGGTGGGAAACAGAGAACTTGGCAAGATTGTTAATTAAGGTCTAAATTAAACTAGTCATAGTTTCCTCATCAATGAGGAAATGATTGCTCTCTAGAGGTGTTTATTTTTTTTTTGACAGAACTGCAGAGTCCAGATGACAAGTTTAGACAGACACGTAACATTTAGATGGCTCCCACGAAGACAGTCCAGAGCCAAGCCTGCTTTAAATGGACCATCTCAAGTTCCAGTAGAATTCTGGTGATCACATCATGGCTAATGTCCCTGCTTCTAATGACTCTCTTTTCCTCCTAGCTAACAAGAGAATATTTTGCATCTCTTTGCATACACAAAAATCTGAGCAGCACACTATTGTTATGCCTTCTGACATACATTCTTAATTGATTTACACATTCTTAATTGAAGACTGGTTCCCTGAAATATTTTTTAAAGAGATGAAGTCAGGCAGCAGTTCCCCACTGGAAAGAACCTGCCAGTACCAATGCCCAAGTCATCTGAATGCAAAAAGGAGCAGGCTTTGGGATTTATTCAGCAGCCCTCTGCAGGATACTGCACATTCTGCCATATTTTGTGGAATGCAGTCTAAAACAGAAATTTTCTTACCACCTGTTGTTCAGGAAGCCAATGTTTTGGTGTTGATTAGGTTTGGATTACAGTGCAAGCAGAAGAAACCTAAGTTGTCATTCATCGTTTTTTTCATACCAAGAAAAAAAAAAAAAAGCAACAGTGCCAGAGCAGAAAACCAGCTAGTGGCAGAATATCTCATGGAAAACACTAGCTCTGTCTATCTCTAGAGAGAAAACTCTATCTTTAGGCTGAATCATGAATTAGATAAATGTCAAAACCTACTTTATAGTTTTCAAAATAGAGGTGCCCTTGGAGAATAATGAATGTTGGGGATAAATACATTTCAAGTTTAGAAAAGTAGGATTTTGTGAGAGTAGAAGCTGTTTTGCATGGATTGGAGCTAGGAGTAGGAAAGCCAAAATCCTCTCTCTTGCATAGTCGGTACATTGAAGAGCTTGGGATTCTTTGGGGATACGAGGAGTGATCTTGGCCATATCTTCACCAGTAAATATAATTCACAATGGTTGTATTTTCATCCTGAGACCAAGCATAACAGTTTAGCTCATCCTATACAGCTCAGCTAACGTCTTCCTAAAATAAGATGTCATAATCCATTTTAGGATGGTCTTTTAGGAATGCTCTATCACTTACATTAACACCAAAAATGGCATTGTTTAGGCTAGTGCTAATCAACAAGAATCAAAAATGTGCCAAGGACGTACAGTAATGATCAAAGTATGAGCCTGCCAATGCTTGGCCATTTTTCTGGCCTTGTTCAGCTTAACAATATAGATGTAGCTTCTATATTTGTAACAATATAAATAAATACATAAAATAGAGCTTTAAATTCACTGCATTAATATTTAGCATTTATTTCCTTAGTAACACCGGTTTTTGGTTCTAAAGGTTCCTGTGATGACCTGGGTTTGACATTTAACCAATATTTCTTTTTATTATATAGGATTGTTGGCTTATTAGTCCATCTTTACTGTTAGGAGCCTCTGATACAATCAAGGATAGTTAGAAAAAAAATATGCTTTTTGTCATTAAGTCATCAGATTCACATGTACAATGCATGTACAATGCAGAAATCCCTTTAGTTTTGTGTTATTTTTATTGATTTTTTCATATATTAAATGTACGGATTTAAAAGTTTTCTAAATTATATTGGGTAGCTACAAATGTTTATTATTTTTTAACATTTATACATTGTATTTAATAGGTCTTATCCTTTAAATCAGGAAAGTATCTCAAATACCAATTAAAAGATTTTACCCTGGAATTTGTATTCAGCTACAAGCTTCTACTGCCATCCTTCCCCCCTCTGCTTTGAGTTATTTCAGTACAAATATTGAATTTTCAAGTATAAAATTTTCAACTATAAAATTTTATCCTAT
Organism: Anas acuta; assembly: GCF_963932015.1. Lineage (NCBI taxonomy): Eukaryota > Metazoa > Chordata > Aves > Anseriformes > Anatidae > Anas > Anas acuta. The sequence continues at coordinate 105,256,131 of NC_088981.1, forward strand.
TTGTACAGTCTACATGTCTTTGAAATGAGGGATCCATAGTCCACCATATATAAGACTGGAGTTGAAAGCTGGATTCTCCTCCCAGCACTGGCTTGACAGTTAGTGAAATCTGTGTAGGATTCACTGCAGCTTACTTTCTGCAAGTGTAAAAAGAAGAAAAATAACACCCATTATTTTCTCAAATGCTTCTGAGATTTAGATATGTGAAAATTAAATGTTATTCTGTGACATCCACTATATTCTTGATATTTCTGTAATCTCTGTAGGTAGACTTAATATGAAGTTACTTGTTACCAACAAGTATCAACAGACCAGAAACACCTTCTATTATATGCATATAATATTTTTTTCAGACTGATAAATATTGAAGCCTTTGGAATTGTCTTTAAATTGGGACTAACCAGAAAGTTTAAAGTAATTTAATCACTAATTAAAATGAGAAAAAATATTTCTGTTCTAGATTTTAATCTTCTGTGACATTTTCATTCTGGCATGGACTTCATGGTTACAAACCAGACTACTGCAGTCTGGTAGGCTTCATGTCACGTCACCTTGTTTATTATTTGAGATAATTATCTCAAAAACACAAGTCACGTTCCAGACTTGACACATAGGAAAAGAAATATATTATGTCAGCAAAATTCACTCCCCTGTGAATGGGCTCTGTGTAGCTTGAACAGTCCTTCTGATTCTGCTAAGCTAGGAAAGGTTGCATCTAGGTAGATCATGTTTCCACAAGAATATTTCCAAGTTGTCAAAGGGGGAGGTGATTCTTCTCCAAACTGTGAGAAACCCCAAGAAAAATCCATCCAACAAGCACCTCTGTTGTTTTTTGTGTTGTCTCTGTCTCACTTGTTATTCTGTTAACTGAAAGTTCTCTGCCTTGTGACTGTTCCAAGACCTCAATATTTACCTAGAACACCAGGAGAAAAGGATGCAGTTATGGACAAAGCAGCTCTGATTCATCACCAGCACCTCCCTCCAGCCTCTGCCATGGTGAAATGACAAGATATCAGAAAGGCTACTTCTCCTTTGAAGCAAGACTTCAAGTGGCAGCAGGATTCAGGGGAATTGCTGGAAGTGGCGCTGCAGAGGAAGTGCGCGTAAGTGGAAGGAGAATGTTCATCTGCTCTTAACTTTTACTAGACACATCATGGAAAAAGTTTGGGTGGCAAAGCAGTGAACATAATAGTGCACCAGCGGACATAACTCCAAAGTAGACAGGATGGCAGCACAAGTAGTGATAGGTTGCAGCAGCAAATAGTGATGGGTTGCAGCAGCAGTTCCTGGGAGGATCACACAAGTAATAACACAAAAAAGGGTCCCAACATTGAAAACAATAGCTCTTACAGATATTGTTAGAGCTGATGTTACCCTGTCAGAAAGATTAATTAAAATCCACTAAAAATTTTTCATTTAGCTCTGAATTTAATCAGTAACCTTTGCCACATTGTGGATATAATATTTCGATTCATCCATGAAGTCAGATTCTAGTGTGGTCCTAACCAAAGCAGACTGCCACTGGGCAGGAATACCACTGGGCAAATGTTGACAGATATTTTGATACACTTACATATCTTTAATAATTGGTATCCACTAAAATAAGTAAAATTAGAATGGAATGGAATGGAATGGAATGGAATGGAATGGAATGGAATGGAATGGAATGGAATGGAATGGAATAGAATAGAATAGAATAGAATAGAATAGAATAGAATAGAATAGAATAGAATAGAATAGAATAGAATAGAATAGAATAGAATAGAATAGAATAGAATAGAATAGAAGTTCACTTTTGAAAGAGATAAAAGCATCAAATAAAATACTGATTTCATAATCATTCAAATGGTTTGTGAATAGGTTTTCATCTACTTCTTGTCCAAAGTTTGTTGGGTACTAAGACGGCATTTTCAGAATATAAAGCTTCCTCCATCTGTCATATAATCAAATTTGTACCTGCTCCTCCTACTGGCCCTTAATAGGAAGTCATAATTTGTTTGTGACATCATAAAACAATTACATGACACAAATTGCAGCCACTTGTAATGATACTGTTTGTTAGGAAACTAAAGCATTCAAGTATATGTGGAATTTACTTTAATTAATTAAACTTTGTCAAAAGAATAAATTTCCAATACACAAAGCCCACAGCATACAGGACAATGCAGTTGTGCTCTTCTAAACAAAGGCACTTCATGTCAAATTAATTTCCTCTTAAATATATTAATAACTTTCCCTGCTGTACCTCATTATATTTTTCAAACCAAGCCAGGGGGGGGGAAAAAAAAAAAAAAGTGAACAAGGCTGACACCTACTCTCATGAAAATTAATGATTATAAAAACTAAGCAAAACTCCCATTGTGCCACAGAATAGATATAGTATAAGGAGATTAATGGGACATGAAACCTTTCTCTCTGATATAGCTGTTTTCAGAGCTGGACCATCTCATCAGCAACTAACGATCTTTATTAAAAAACTCTGATTCACTTATGTGAATAGAGCTGGAGTCTCAGTTCATTCCCAAATGGACTTTTAAAACATAACAAGTAGAAAATGCATGAAAAAGTCAGGTGGAATTCTCTCTCTCATCCAAAAGCATACCTCATCTTACAAAAATTTTGCTTTTTAAACAGACCCACTTCTCAGATCAGTAGCTTACTGTGTTCAGTTTCATACTTTCACACAGTTATGTGTGACATGTGCCAAACCCTAAGCTAGATCATTTATTAAACTCATAAATATTTATCTTTTGATTCACACAAGGTCCCCATTTTATCCTTTACGTTGTTCTTTTACACTGTATGTAAGACAGAAAAAAAATCAATCCCCAGAGCCACACAACCTAAAGGCAAAGAAATATGAGACACAAGTACAGTAGTTTTCTTTGATAGGAATAGGGTAAATAAACTAAGGAGCAGAAAAGATAAATGTGTTTCACTTTTGGGTCACCAACTCAAGGAGTCCCAGAGAAGTCTACAACAGCCGTCAAAGGTAACCATTAAATCCCTTGTACCTTAATGTCTTCTGCACAGACTCCTTATTGTACACAATTCCTGCTTAGGTTATGAGTAATGAGTAATGTTTGATTACAGACCTAAAATTAATGTCATTGAAAGTCAATATTATCTTGGTTTCCAAGTCAGTAAAAAGCAAATGTTAGATTTGTATCACCCTGCACAATTGCAGTTCTGTGCAAGTCCCTTGCCTTTCTGTTCTTTTCATTGAGTGAGGCAGGAATTCTGTGGGAAATAAATAAATAAATAAACATAAGTGCATATTTAGAGTCAATAGCACCATATATGCCCAAAGTTTCTGAACTGAAAGTGGGAAATGGCCATATAGATATGATTTTATTTTTTTTTCTGATTTTAGACTATTTTTCTTTACAATTTGTATGCTTTTGATCTGTGGCAAGGAGGTTATTAACCTACAGAGAGGATGTGGTTCTGGTTCCACATTTAATTTGTGAAGCCAGATCCAGTTTCAAAGGTGTTCTGCTGTGAAGAAGAACATCACTCCCATGCTACCTCCAGAAGAGAAGCTAGACCCGCACATGAACTTAAGGAACAGATTCAAGAAGGTAAACTGACCTGTCTTGTCCTACCCTTGTCCTTTCCAAACTCAACCCCTTGCCAGCTATTCTGACAAGAATTATGACAGTAATTTTTGCATTTCAAGTTTACTTTTTTTTTTCTTTTTTTTCTTGGTTCACTATTGTTTCATTAGGAAGCTAAAACTTTCCTGGGAAATGTAACTCAGCATGGAAACTGTTTTTTAAAGTGTGTAACCAAAAGCAATGAAAATACATATGACAAAAGTCATTTCTCAAGCTTGAGAGCTTTTTACTTTCTAAATGTCAAAGTTCAAATAATTCTTAACAGATAAAAGGCTCTAGAGAATCATCAAAAGTATATACAGAAAATAGAAATAAGAATGAATACAAAGTTAATATATAAATTGATAAATAAATAAACAGAGCTAAGTACTAAGTTTTCTTGTTGCTGCTCTGAAGATTGAAATTAGATTAAACTTCAAAACACAATTCAATTTCATTATGAAAATCAGGTTGTCTGCCTTGCATAATGACTTGATTGCATTGCCTGTAGTGAGATGCTGAGCAGCTCTATCTTCAACAGACAAAAAATAAATAAATTGGTTCCACATCTAGAAAACCTTTACGGGCAACTGAAGGACAAATAAAAGCACAGAAGAAAACCAGGGCTGAGCCCCTTCATGAAGGCCCCGTGAAAAATAAAACACATACTAAAACCACTCCAGTTATTTTTAACATAAAAAATAAACAAAACAAAACAAAACAACCATCCTGTTGCAACCTATATTAGAAGAGACAAGTAGACAAACTGTCTGTTATGGACATTCTTGATTTCAATAGACATCACCAGTATCCTATACTGGAACAAGGGTCTGTAGCCATGCAGAGGTTTGCCATGAAAGAATTACAAGGATGTGCCTGTGAGCAGATGAACACAGGCAGACGGTTCTATAAAAACCAGCTATAACTCTTTTAACAAATAGATCATTCTTATTCCATTAAATGTCTGCCAGGTATCATTTATTTTATTAATTTTGAGATGTATTTCTTCCATCCTGCATTCTTCATATTTCATTTTATTTAATCCTTGTGCTAGTGAAGCAGTCAAAAGTTTCTTAAGTCAAAAAATACTGAGTAATAGAAACATTTACTTTCTCTGAAGAAAACATTAAGCCATAGGTTATTTCCAGACTACAAGGAGCTGATAAAAAATACCGTATTAGAGAAGATAGCAGGATGTAAGTGATGACACTGGAATTTAAAGTGAGGGAAGAGACTAGTAGCAGGTCAACCACCTGATACCTTGCATGCAACAAATAAGCATTGTCAAAAACCTGTGTGCTATTCAACTATTGGAAATCATTGGCTCGGATTAGGAAACATAAGGGCTTAATTGGAACTGCGTGTGATAGCATCACAATGTGTGTACTTGTAGTGGGTTTATGTGGCAAGGTTTTGGTAGCAGGGGGCCATAGGGGTGGTTTCTGTGAGAAGGATCTAGAAGCTGCCGCGTGTTTGGTAAGGGCCCCACTGTTGACCAGAGCTGAGCCCATAAGCGATGTTGTTTTGCACTTCTGTGAGAGCATATTTAAGACAGGGGAAAAAAACGCTGCAACACACAGCAGCTGGGAGAGCGAGAGGAGTGAGAAACAGCCTTGCAGGTGCTAAGGTCAATGAAGAAGGAGGGGGACAGGTGCTCCAGGCGCCAGAGCAGAAGTCCCCTGCGGCCTGTGGTGAGGACCATGGTGAAGCAGGATGTCCCCCTGCAGCCCGTGTAGTACCACGGTGGAGCAGAGTTCCACGCTGCGGCCCGTGGAGGAGACCACGGTGGAGCAGGTGGCCCTGCACCACCGGAGGCTGTGTGGCCTGTAGAGGAGCCCTGCCAGAGCAGATTCCGGGCTGGACCTGTAGCCCGTGGAGAGGAGACCACGCAGGAGCAGGTGACCTGGCAGGAGCTGCTGCCATGGGGGAGCCAGGTTGGAGCAGTTTGCTCCTGAGGGATGGACCCCGTGGTACGGACCCATATCTGGTGCAGTTCTGGAAGAGCTGCTGCCTGTGGGAAGCCCACGCCGCATCAGTTCATCAAGGACTGTATCCAATGGGTGGGACCCCACAGCACAGGGGACGAGAGTGACCGAGAAGGAGCGGCAGAGAAGAAGTGCTGTAGACTGACCATAATCCACATTCCCCTGTTCCCCTGCGCCACTCGGGGGGAGGAGGTGGAAGAGGGTGGTTGGGGGGGAAGGTGCTTTTGGTTTCTTTCCTTTGTTTCTCACTTCTCTAGCTTGTTAGTAATAAGCAATAAATCTTACTATCTCCCTATGCAGAGTCTGTTTTGCCCGTTACAATAATTACTGTGTGATTTTCTCGCCCTTATCTCAACCTTTGAGCCCTTTTCATCATATTTTCTTCCCATTCCTCTTTGAGGAGGGGGAGTGAGAGAGCGGCTGTGGTGGAGCTTGGCTGCCCACTCGAGCAGAACCACGACAGTTTATGTAATAATAAAAAAGAAAGATTAAATGCTTTTGGAGAAAGAGCATAGCTATTGCTGTCTCGTCTCCTCTGTTTGCAAACACGACGAGAAAGTTGTCCAAAGGTTATTCTGAGTCAGTCATTAAGCCATACAATTCACATGCATATTCGGAAAATATTCAAGTTATGCTTCCCAAAAAGCACAACCCACATCCATTACAGGCTTTAGGAAAACTTGTGCAAACATAGAATCATCATAAAATCGTAGAATTTATTGAGTTGGAAGGAACCTTAAAGATCACCTGCTTCCAACTCCACCCATAGTCAGGGATGCCATCACTAGATCAGGTTGCCCAGAGCTTCATGCAACCTGGCCTTGAACACCTCCAGGGATGGGGCATCCACAGCTTCTCTGAGCAACTGGTTCCAGTGCTTCACCACCTGCTGAGTGAAGAACTGCCTCCTAACATCTAATCTAATTCTCCTTTTAGTTTAACAACGTTCCCCCTTTTCCTCTTATCTCACTGAGCAAAAAGTGACTCTCCATCTTTTTTTTATAAGAAAAAATCTTTTTGGATACTAAAAGGCCACAATGAGGTGTCTCCAGAGCCTTCTCTGGACAGAGCCAAGCTGAACAGCTGCAGGTCTCTCAGCCTTTTTTCACAGGAGAGGTGCTCCAGCCCTCTGATCATCTTCATGGCCCTCCTCTGGACCCATTCTAACAGATCCACAACCTTCTTGTCCTGGGGGCACCAGACCTGGATGCAGCACTCCAAATGGGGCCTCACAAGGGCAAAGCAGAGAGCAACAATTACCTCCCTCCTCTGCTGGCCACTCCTCTGTTGAGGCAGCCCAGGATGAAGTTCTGTTCTTCTGGGCTGCAAGCACACACTGCTGGCTCATGTCAAGCTTTTTGTCCACCAGAACCCCCCAAGTCCTTCTCTGCAGGGCTACTCTCAATGAGTTCTTCTCCCAGTCTGGGAATGTCCTGACCTAGGTGCAGCACCTTGCACTCGGACACATTGAACCTCATATGGTTCACATGGGCCAAATTATCAAGTTCATTTAGGTCCCTTTGGATGGCAAACCTTCCTTCTGTTGTATCAACTGCACAACTCAGCTTGGTGTCATCTGCAAACTTGCTGAGGGTGTACTCAGTCCCATTGGCTGTGTCACTGATAAAGACATTAAACAGTACTAGTCCCAAGATGGACCTATGAGGAACACCACTCATCCCCAACCTCCACCTGGACATAGAGCCATTGGCCAAAACTCTCTGGGTGCAGCCTTCAAGCCCATGCCTTATCCAATGAACGGTCCACCCTCCAAATCCATCTCTCCAATTTGGAGATCGGGATGTCACGTGGGATTGTGTCAAAGACCCTACAGAAGTCCAGGTAGGTGATACTGGTTAGTCTTCCTTTCTCAACTGATTCAGTCACTCAGTCATAGAAGGCAACCAGATTGGTCAGGCATGATTTGCCGGTGGTGATCTGCCTGTCTCAGATCACCTCCTTGTCCTGCATGTGCCTTGACATTGCTTTCAGGAAGACCTGTTCTATGTTATTCCCAGGCACAGAGGTCAGGCTCACTGGTTTGTAACTCCCTGTGTTTTCCTTTCTATGTTTTTTAAAAATGGGAGTGATTTTTTCCTTTTTTCAGTCACCAAGAACTTCATCTGATTGGGTGACTTTTCAAATAAGATGAAGAGAGGCTTGGCCACTACATCACCCAGTTCCCTCAGGGACCTCAGGTTGCAAACATGGACCTCAAAAATTATTTTCAGCTGATAACTCTCAAATATCTTCTCCTATTAATGTTAACCAGTGTTAAAGCCTCTACAGTGTTCCCAGGATATTTATTCCAACACAATATTTTGCTTACAGTTCAAATATTTTTCCAAATATTTCAGCGGATTTTTTTCTTTCCTTTTTTCTTCCCTTTTCTTTCCAAAATAGATTACTTCTTGTCTTGCATACCATTAATCTGCTAGTAAAGCCACCTCTTCTTTACAACAAATTATGTGTAACTGTGATCAGTAATCACGTCTTATTAAATACCCTGTCATTCCACTAAACATTCACCAACTCAATCAATTTTTTATGTCATCTCAAGCATCTTTTATTGGTCTGTATCATTCCTGAAGTTCATTCAGTGCCCAGAAAAACTCAGCATTCCTGTGACAGACCGTCCAGTAGTATACAGTGAAACAGTATCACTTTACAGATCCCATATGAACATTTCATTGTTTCTGCTAATCTACAGGAACTACTCCCTTGTTCCGTGTTGAAGAGCTCTGTATTATTTTCATATTGTATCCCCAATCTGTTATGACATGCTTAATTCTAATCCTTTCTCCAAAATAACTTTCCTGGATCCAGGTAGTCTGAAATATCAATAGCGTGCACTGGTCCATATTTCAAATAATTAATAAAAGTTTTTAACAATACAAGATCAGAATGCTTACACATTTCCATTTTGGAAAAAAAAGTGCTGAAAACTACCATCTGTATATTTGTCTAATCACTTTTGAATCCATATATAGTACTTTACTCAAGAACATGTTTCAGTAACATATGTAAGCTGAGTGAAAAGGTACTAAAAGCCTTTTGATGCTAAGATAACTACAGTTAATCTCTGCAGAAGAATCACTTTCCTTCCAGAATTTTTAAAGAAATTGAAGATAAGCATCTGGTTTATAATCCCCACCTCCTTTTCCCCTTTTTACCTCTTAAAAGATGGACACAATATTTGCCTTTTTCTAACCTTCTGGTATTTTTTATACCTTTCATAACTTATCAATGAGAACATATCAATGAGAACTCTGAAATTGCCTCAGCCAGTGCATTAAAAATCCTAAAATGAAAGAGTTCTATAAAGTCCTAATTGTTATGTTATGGGCAGTATGAGAAATTATAAGAAAGAGGGGAAGGGGAAGGGGAAGGGGAAGGGGAAGGGGAAGGGGAAGGGGAAGGGGAAGGGGAAGGGGAAGGGGAAGGGGAAGGGGAAGGGGAAGGGGAAGGGGAAGGGGAAGGGGAAGGGGAAGGGGAAGGGGAAGGGGAAGGGGAAGGGGAAGGGGAAGGGGACCCTGTGCTTTTTGTTCACAGACTTTGCTACATAAAACAAATTGTTCCACAATCACATGAGCTGATGATGCCAGGTTTCTCTGGATTCACGTCTTTAGTTAACTAATGCTATGATTACGTCTTTTCTCAAAGTTGGAACTACATAAAAGGGTTGTCTCACATGTGAATGCTCTACTGCCCATTGTCAAAGTCCACATTACAGCCCCAGCAGTGGGCAAGATTCTTGGCATTTTATTCCTCCTCCTGCTCACAGTTTTCACAGGATTTTTGTGACCAGAAATTCTTTTCCCACTAAAAAACTAAATCAGACCATTCTCATTAACTAAAAAGAGAGCTAAGAGAGAGTGAATTCTCCAGTAAAGACAGGTGATCCAACCACTAAAATATATTTACAATGGATCAAGATGGTTTGATATTTTTCTGAACAATTCCTAGATTTTCTCCCCTAATCATGAAAGGTATTTTAATAGGAAAAGGCTTTCTGACACAAAACTCAAGGATGGCTATAAAGCAAAAAATCTCACATCTTAGCAGAGATGTTTTTTCCTTGCTTTAGCTTTCACCTTCAGTGTCAGGAAACAGAGAGAAAGAAAAGATGTGGACACCTGAGGACTTGTCAGCTCAAAATCTTCAAACTAAATTCGATCAATTCCTTCTGTGAGTTAATAACATGGTCTGTGGGAAATACCAGGAACAAAGTTGTGCAGACAGAGGCAAAGCTGGGATAACACAGCAATGTGTTAACACAGCAAGACAGGGGATAACACAGCAGTGAGTTAACACAACAAGATAAGACATTCAGCAGATTTTGTTACTGAATATAAGATTTGGAAATGCAAGATAGAGAGTTAGAAAATCAGCCCACATCTCACAAACATTTGCCATCTATCATGCATGGAAGGGAAACACAGATTCAGGTACATGGGATATCAGATCTCCACTTGATTATATCAGAAAGAGCTCTGCAAAAAACTGTAAAAACGGGGAACTGATATGAAATTCACTTTTCACTGAGTTTCAAAGAACGAAACAGAGAAAGAGAGAGAAAGAGAGAGAAAGAGAGAGAAAGAGAGAGAAAGAGAGAAAGAGAGAAAGAGAGAAAGAGAGAGAAGGAAGGAAGGAAGGAAGGAAGGAAGGAAGGAAGGAAGGAAGGAAGGAAGGAAGGAAGGAAGGAAGGAAGGAAGGAAGGAAGGAAGGAAGGAAGGAAGGAAGGAAGGAAGGAAGGAAGGAAGGAAGGAAGGAGAACTCTCAGTGAAGTAGTGAAATATAAAATCTATGCTGCCTGTAAGAACTATTTATAAATGGTAATGGGTTATTACTTATAATGCAATCTTGTCATTAAAACATCCAAATTAAAAAGTGTATCTTGTTCTTTTTAACTGACTGATAAAGTAGCCTTTTTACATTTGAGATGATTCTTTTTCTTTTACCTGTTAAAGTCTTGCCTTTACCTGAAAGTTCTTTTGATGCAATTTGGAACGTGATTTTTACATCGGTCACTATGCAACGTTAGTTCCTCCTGCAAATACAACACTTGAAAGTCGTGTTTTGTGAAATACATCAGGCTACATCTATGCAAGAAAATTTAAAAATTAAGCAAGTGTTCTCATGGTCTAAGGACTGCAGGGTAAAGGTGAGCTCGTTCCCACCCAAATGATGGGTCATGTAAGGACTATCTATAGGAATTGCCCCTCTCCTCTGCAAACCACTAAATTGTGACCAAACATTGGGAAATTTCTGATTGACACCAGACAAAAATATGCTAGGGACAATGATAACAGTTTACCAATATGATCAGATACCAGTGCTCAAGGTCTGTCCCCTATGTTTGGTTTACTGCTATAGAGCAAGGCACAGCCTAATGAGGAATTAATGCAGACCAGCTGGGTACTGTGATTTCATAGCCTCCCTTACTGTATACTAATTCTCTCAATTCTCTCAGTAAACAAGCCTCAGCTAGGGAATGAGGACCAAAATCTGTTTTACAGGAGATAAGTAGCACCAGTGAATTTTCTGATAGAGAATCTATGATAAAATTGACTAATGACAGAGAACAAAACCTGAATGTTACATTCAAAACTGACAACATTTGAAATCAAAACCTATCTTTGACATGTCTTTGTCGTCACTAGGTCTGACAGCTTTAATATTTTACTTATGTAAAATGGCTTTGTTAATATTTAAGCTCAAAGATGGGTAAGCATGTAGAAAATAACATTACAGCTATGTTTTGTATTTTTTTTTCCTTCATTTCCTCTTTAGTTATATTTTCCTGCTGTAAATATAGATAGAGATATATTAAGTTTTGTATTTATAGCTTGTCTGGCATACTGAAGAAAACTTAAATGACTTCATCGACATGCTATATCATATAAAAAGCTGCCTAGGCGGTTACTTTTAAAATGTGATGTATTAAATCCTTGCCCATGCATACAGGCACGAACACGATTGATATTTCCTTATCAGACAGATATTAACTTTTTCTATATGCAATATCAAAATAAATCCTACAAATTCCTCAACATCTGAAATGAGATGTGTTTATTCTTGATCTTAATTATAATCTGGGGATTTTTTTTTCTCAAGAGGTAATTTTAAAAGAAAAGCATTCATATGAGCTAATTAGTGTTTCTTTCCGTGATTTCCATCTCTTTGTTCTGACGCACACACACTAGTCAGTCACAGGCACTCTCTTTGCATCAGCCTCAGCAGGACTGCCTTTCAATCACACAGACAGCTACGTAACAGAGCTAGAGGCTGCTTTTTTTCAAAGCCTAATTCAGGAACATACATATCTGCCCTTTTCCCTGAGAGTATGAAGAAGGGAGTCACACTGAAATTAAATACACCTTTTAACTGAAGTCTCTCTGAAGTGGACTAATTGGCAGAGATAGCTGTTAAGCCAGTAATAGGCAGGCTTGGGGATTTTTGTTTGCGTGTTTTGGTCTGGTTTGGTTTTCTGTAAAATAAAGGGAAGGAAGATAAACTATGCTAAAAAAAAAAAAAAAAAAAAAAAAAAAAAAAAAAAACACTTTTATGTATTTAGTTCTTAGCCTAGGACTGAAGCAATATAGTTTTTATTATGTAACATTTTACATTAAAAGGGAGCATGTGGGGAGAGATGGGTGTGATAAGCCAAACTAGCCACATCTATTCCAGGAAATATAAGGGTGAAGACCCAGGCAAAAAACATTCATGCAGGCTTCTCCATGCTGTCTGGGCATAGTCAGGGGTCAGCACAGCCCCAAAGATTCATTTTATGCATTCATCCTGTTTTGGGGGTGTAAGAGAATTCAGCTGAATGAACTGTGTTGTGCCAGTTGGCCTCAGGCCAGAGAACAGCTCTACTCTCATTTTATTTATCCGTCTGGGTACAACCATTAGTTTTTAGAGCAAAACAGATGGGAATATGTGATGGATAGCAGGATTCCTCCAGAATTTTGGGGGGGGGCACAGAAAAGGCATGATTTCCTCAAACCTACAACAAGACGCAAGAGGAGACTTTCTGGGAAAGTCAGAACAGAAGCAGGACCGTTAAGCTGTATGCTTTATATGTAAGATTACAGCATTCATTTTATGTTTAGACTGTCATGTTGCACGTGCATTATCTCAAGTGCTTTATGTTTACCTAACACTCAGAAAATACCTATAAACTATATTTCATCCTAAATCAGATGAGTGTGACATTGAAAATATGCTCTGACAAATCCAAAACCTGCAGATGTTTGTACCACCACAGACAGCATGGAGGGAAAGGATAAAGCCTTACTCTTCTAAGCCACTGCATTTGCAGCAGCACAAATTAAATTTACTGTATTCTGTAAAGACTACAAGACACTACCACAGAATTAATACTGTAAAACTAATATTAATACCTAAATAAGCAAAAGAACAGCTCACCTGTCCATGAATGAGATACTGAAACAGTTTTCACACTTACAAAGATGGGATTGACATTTGAAGGCAAAAGTGCCACTGGATGCAAGAGCTGTGCACCACACTTGGAGCTGCAGGAACAGCCCCTGGGCCCTCTCAGGAGCCACACGGAGTTGTCCTGCTGCCACCTGCAGATGAGTAGGCAGCATGACAAAGCCTGCGAGAGATGGCAAGAGCTCAGCTGAAACGTGTGGGAACTGCGTGCGTGGGACTGGAGCTTACTGGGAGGCAAATACCCGGTGTGTTCTCAGCAGAGGAAAGCACAGGGGGTTAAAGAACAGACTTGTCAAGAACCAGCTGAATCTGGAGATTCGTGTTCAGCTCTATAAGCTGTTACCTCCGGGTCTCCAGCTCAAACCCGGCTGCCTGCAGGTCATGGGCCCATGGAGGCTCTTGGTTCACATGAGCGGGGAGGCTCCACAGTCCCAAATAGTGAAACACTTGTACTGATATTCCTACAGTGAAAGACACTTGGTCATCCTCATTTAAACTCCGTTGGCTGTAAGGATGGCACAACAAAGTACGTCCTCAAGGATAAATTAATGAGATTGTTTTCCACAGCTGACGTTAGAGGTCTTATATACTCATTTTTCCTTTCTTTTTCCTTAAAAAAAAAAAAAAAAAAGTCCATTCTGGGCAGTGGTAGCATGGAAGCTGAGCTCAGGTAGCTTATACTGTGACAGCAGAATTTTGGATTGAAGTTCACAAGGAAATAGAAGATATGCTAACATAGTGTTGTGTGCACTGTTGCGGAAGATGAGAGTTGCAAGACCTTCATCTCCGTGTGAAATTTCTTGTGAACTGTGGAAGGGCCCTTTTATTAACTTCCACGATGAAATATTTAATAATATTTGTATTTTCTTGCAAATACTTTTGATCCATATGCCAGGCTAGGTCAAATCTTATAGGTGGATAAAGTGTATGCAACTGTAACTAAATCAATGTATGGTAAGCCAGAAGGATGCAGTAAAGCATAGAAGAAAACTGTCTCCAAATTATTTTTTTAATATTAGACTTTAACATTAGATGATTTTTTTTTTTTTTAAGTCTGTTTTGCTTAATAATGTATATACAGTGACAGAATATATATATATCTACTTAAGAAGTCATCTGTATTTTCTGACAACAAATAACACAGCTAAAATTATAAATAGAAATGCTTGTAAAAATTGTGGGAATGGAAAAAATGTATAGTTTATAATTATATTTATATAGTAAAATATATTCATAATTTAAATAAAGACCTTTTATCGAATTTATAGTGAAGAAATACATAGACAGATACTCATAAAATACTCTTAGATTAAAAATTTAGAAAAGATGGCCAAGGAACCAATACCACTAAAAGGCAGCCTCAAAACTCAGAGGTCCAGAAATTCAATTTTTTGCTCTTTCCACTTAGCAGATATTCAACATTCATAAAATGTTACCTGACTAAATAGCTGACTTCACCAGGCAGAGGTGAAGCTACTTCTCTATCATCTTCATCAAAATGATATAAAATTTTAAAGGTCATTTCCTAACTCAGGAACCACTTAACATATTTCACTATAAATAACTATGGAAATCTTCACAATCTGTAAGCAGACTGTGTTTCTATGTGATACAGTCATTATTATTTCTGATATAAATACACTGAAAAATTACATCCTAAAATTAAAGGAAAGTCTAGGGTCTGAATATTCCCACTTTCTACAGAAGAGATTTGTCAGGAAATAATTCAATTAAAGATCCAAAATTATAAAAAGATAGAAATACAATAACTCTCTTCCGAACAAATTATGAGCACCTGTTTTTCATTTTTATAAATTTATGTACTTGTTTTCACATTACACAAAAACATAAATTTGTCAGAATCACAATTTCAAAGTTACATATTTAAAGTGCACCAATGCTACATTCTTTGTATTTGTATTTAAAACTTTTCTGACTGTATTTGAAAGCACCTCTTATTTATTATAGAATGTGCTACAAAAACTGAAACTATCTATTTATGAAATCAAGTATATATATATATATATGTTTTATGGTTCTATATGACAAGACCGAAGTACTAAACCTTGTGATTATTTTTCTCTTTTTAATCTTCTTTCTGGCATTTCTCCCCAGCTCACTTTCTCCTTCTCCTCACATTCTCCCGTCTTCAGCTTTTATAACTGCAACGTTCAAGTCAGTGTATGCTGTGGCTGCTTAGCCATCCATGCTTCACTTTTCATCTTCTCATTTGATTATAAATCTGGGAACTCATTCCAAAACAACAGACAGCTTGATCACTTTCCTTAGTGATATGGCTCTATCTCTTCCTCTCTGCTTTGTGTTTCATTGGAGGAGAAGGACAGGACCTAACTAGAAGACTTAATTTAGTGGAGGAGAGGGCAAAGAAGGGATTGGTAGATATAACTGGGCTGAAGCTAAAAAATACCCTTTGACAAATGCAGTCAAACTGTGTATTAGAATAAACTATAGTTCAGTTTTGAGGTAAATTTACAGTCCAATAACATTTTAAAACCCTAACCCCAGGCTACAGTTCCTCACAGTCTAGATTATGTAATTCCTGTATAACACTGGTTGTTTATAAAATCAGTCTTAAAAACAAGAAATGGATAATGCAGAGTATTTTTCATTATTTTATACATATGTTTCTGTATATAACATGCAAATTCTCTGAAATTAGATTCAGAAAAATATGATTATTTTCAACTCCTTGAGCAACAGAAAATTAAAAGGCTATGAGCACTGTATATGACATGGGCAAGCATTACTTCTTTACAGTTTAGTATTGATCTTCCAGGCAAATATTAATCCTCCTGGGAAAAACTAGCCTGGTGGATTATTTCTCAGCAAGCAGCAAAAAGCTCACAGAGAAAAGAAATATTAGATCCTCTTAAATAGTAATGAATGACATTGTTTATGGGATGATTGCCTGCTTCACTGACATTAGAGTCTTTGAGAGGAGAGAACATAAGCATCCTGAGCTAACAAATCAGGCTGTACATGAAGAAGATGTAAAAGATTTATATCCTCTGTGATGGGAAGAGGACAGACTTATTTCATATATACTAACTTGTGAATTACACCCAGTCCTTGACACTATTGTGGTAATTGGTTCAACCCCTATCAACATATCTGTGACCAGCAGGAAATCTACATATGCTAATAGAAATAAAACAGATGCTTGCCAGAAAAAGCAGATTATGTTCTAGAAGCAACATTAAGTTAGACCATAACAGACTTTAAATTCCTTTCTGATTTCACTATAGCCTGTACAGAGGAATACTCTTAAACTGAATTTAGTTCTGCCAAGTTTTGTGGGAGTAGGAATTACATTGTCCTTTAGCCAAATTCTTTGACTATCAAATGTTTTTAGTAGCAGACATTTTGTTTTATTTCATTTTTTATCATCAACAACAGCAAAGGATTTGAATCTGGATGCCCTAGTTTCGTGTGGGAAATACTTCTTTGACTTTGCAAAGAAAAAAATAATACTAAAGGGAGTCTTGTTCCACTCAGGGAGGGTAGGTGTGGAAGGTGTTTTTTTAGGAAAACATTGTTTTCCTTTTCTGCTGTCTGAATTCACTCCTTGATATTTTCAGCAGAGGCATATTTTTCTGTTCTTTTACTCAAATTGCTTTGCCTTGATAATTCTATAGCAAAGGTGCCTTTGAAAGGTGCAAAACTAATGAGGATATACAATTTAGCAGCAGCTTCCATTTAAAGTTTTGCATTTTCGTTTTTGGTTGTTTTTTTCTTTTTTCAGAATTTCTCTGACAGACTTCAAGTTCAGTTAACATCTCTGGCAGCTTCTGAAGAAAAAGCAGGAAGTTGATCAAATCATCTTGTTAGAATAATATGAAAATAGGGTTCTGATCTGCACTCAGAAAAAAAAAAAAAAAAAAAAAAAAAAAAAAGACTATGCAAATCATTTATTGGTATTACCAATGGCTTTCTGATCTCTTTTGAACTAATATTTGAGATTTGGCTATGGCAATTCTGTCTATGGACAAAGAAAGGATAAAATGTAACTGTTCTATAGCATTTCTGAGTTGTCTTTGGCTAATTTTTTTTTCATTGAATATTATTTTCTGTTCAAAGCAATAGCAAAGATGAGTATGTGTGTATACATATCCCATCCACAAAAGAAATAACTTGCTCTTGAAGACCAAAACTTCCCAAATCACACAGAAGTGAAGACAGTAAAATGATATTTATTCTAATAAAATTACATGCAATGACCACAGCTACTAAATAATTACTGTAAGTGGATGATAACCGAGAGAATAAGCAAGCATTCCAATTATCCTAGCATGTCATAGGAGAAATAACTATCTCAGAAGTAATATAGAGTATGCTAGATGAAAAATTATGTTGCCTGCCTGCCATTATTATCAAGAATTTGCAAGGCGTACATCATTTCCCAACAGCCAGAGGTTATTATGAGCATGTTAAATTACAGAAACTGTACAGAATTCATACCTTCTCCCTCTGCCTTAAAGAAAACTCATACCATGACTTCCAGGGCAAGTGATAAGGCTGGTCTTCTTACACTTAGGGGTGCTAGGAAGGAAGCTGAGAATGTGCCAGATTGAATAGAGCAGGAGAAAGTTCATTTTGTGCATTTTAGGACTTGCACATCTGAAGTATCTGAAATATATTATCTTATAAACATACATTTCAATAATGCACCTGGGTTTGGCATTACCAATACTTCAAAGAACACTGAAAGCAGGACCAGAACCAACCTTGTTGCAATGCCTGAATGAAACAAGCATTTGACATGGAGCCCAGAAAAGGAGTTACCCAGAGCTGAGAGATGTGTTGCGGAAAGTTGTGCCCATGGCTTGGGAAAGATGAGGAAGGATTGCAGCTTGCTGGGACTATGAAGTGTTTCTCTAGTAGTATGGGGCTTGCCTGCAGTGCAGAACTGCTTTGTGCTCACAATTTTCAAAGTTCATATTTTTCATACACAATAAAATTGTGTATTCACAGCTGTGAATGCATTTGTCAACATAAAATCATAGAATGGCTTGAGTTGGAAGGGACCTTAAAGATCATTTAACTCCAACCCCACTGCCACAGGCATGGTTGCCACCCACTAGATCAGGTTGTCCGAGGCCCCATCCTGCCACCCTTGAACACCTTCAGGGATGGGGCATCCCTGGAGGTTCACTGATCACAGGCAGTTTCAGGTCAACTAATGCAATTCATAATTCAGTTTTGTGTGGGAAAACAAAGGCTTACTCTGAGATCACCAAGCCACAAAACCAAGAACAAGGAACTTTAATTTTCAGACAGCTTTGGCAGCCATATATTATTAGTTCTGCCCAATGATCACATTAAAAAAAAAAAAAATCACATGCTTGGGAAGGTACATGAACTGATGGTCAAAGATTGTACCTTGCCCTAAGTCATGGCTTCTCTGCTCCTGTTCCAGTGAAATCTTGGTGTGCTGACAGAGGGAAAACAGATCTGAGCACATGGGGAAGTTCAACAACATTGCTCTAAAGTGTGCTTTTACAGCAGTTGTGTACTCCTCCACTGGTAATCATCCACCCCATTTTATTTGTTTTATGTCTATCCATCTAAGATTAAAGTCAGAAATAAACATACCAAATTATCTCTGAAACAGCTAAGCTTACAATATGACTTCCATTGACCATGTTTCTTTAAACATATCCTCATGTTATTAGTGAGTTCAGTTTTGTTCTTTGACATCATTCTTGCTACAATAAAAACAGAAGGAAAAAAGTATTGAAATGGAGAGACATGGAATAAGAAGATAGTTATTATTGTGTATCATATTGATGTCTTGAGAATTAAATCTCTAATAATATGTGTATAAGCTATAATATAATATATATGCAACATTACCTGGTACAACACAGGTTTCAATCTGTGAAAGTCCCACTGTCAGAGAAAGCTGCCATTATTTACAGTATAAATTGTTTACATATGAAACACTGCATGAAATATTTAAGATTCCTGGATAGTTAACATTTTGGGAAGACAACTCATTATATTTTGTAGTTTTGCTGGCAAGTTTACTTTACATTAGTAATTTATGACAATATTAAGGGGTTAAAGTTTCTAACTTTTCTTCTCCAATGAAGATGTAACTCTGCCTTGTTTTACAGACAAAGTGGAACCCATTCAATTCTAAAAAAAAAGTGCAAAACTTCCCTGGGAGTTTGCAGCATTTCCAGTGGAGTACATTCTGAGAATAAAAATGCACAACAGTATGAAGATTGTGTGCTCAACAGACCAAAATTCAGTTTAGGCAAACAGGAAAATGGAAACTGCAGTTATAACACTCTCTTTGAATACTGGCTCCAATTAAAAAGAAAAGTAAACTATTGTCTTAACTTTTATAACCCTACATCATTGGTATTGATTTGATATTCTAACCTTTCTAATATCTGTACTGTAAACAAGTTTATAGGAAGGCAACATTGGAGAAAGCAATTAAAAAATAATAATAATAAAATATCTAGTAAGATTCAAAATATTTGTCAAAGCAAAAAGACTCACCTCTGACTGCAAATTCACTAACAACTGTTTTTCAGAAATGTGCAGATTATGGATTATTAACAGAAATCATTGAATATTTACTTGTTTGTAAATAGATTAAAAATAACTGCAAAGTGGAATTAATTGGCAATAGTATTTCATAAATCTTTTTTCAAGTCTACCCTAAAAACAAGTTTGAAGATGAAACAATTAAATAAAAATATTTAGATCTTATAGTACTTCTCATCTGTGTTTGTTAAAAACACTTGAAAAGATTCTTTTTCACAGCTTCAGTTTACCAAGCAACTTGCTAGAACCAAGACCTTGAATTTAATTCTCTTGAGTCTAAATAATGCCTGCACACTTGTGTTATCACACATTTGATATATAGTATATTGTTTATTATTGATCCACAAAATTGAGTATAGTCATTTTACCAGAGAGCCAATATTATTGTTATTACTTATATAGAACACAACAGAGCTAGACAAGCAAAGGGGAGGAGGAGACCAACTACTTTTCTTTTCAAACTCTCATCTCCTGTGATGCTGCATTTTAAACACTGGTTCCTTTGTTATTTTTCAAATACTGCCAAAAATAACTTTTTAGCATGGAAAGACATTTGCTACAATCCCAATAAAATCATAACAGTGGTGCTGTCTAGCTTTACTGAAGTGTACAGAAAAAGGACATTTTATTTTATTTTCAGGAGCATAAGCATATATGTTAAGCATATATGCAGTGGATAACTTCCTTTCAGCTACAGAATAAGCTTTCAATAGCAAAATCCTCATGTTATTCTTTTTTTTTTTTCCTTTAATATTTAGTTTTTTGTTTTGTTTTGTTTTGTTTTAAGCATTTTAACATTGGTTTTAAAGGTACTTTGAAGAAATTTCTCACTTCAAAAATTAATGAATTGCACACATGTAGCGGGTTTACGTGGCAAGGTTTTGGTAGCAGGGGGCTACAGGTGTGGCTCCTGTGAGAAAAATCTAGAAGCTGCCCCATGTTAGGTAAGGGCCCCTCTGCTGACCAGAGCTGAACCAATAAGCAATGTTGTTTGCACCTCTGTGAGAGCATATTTAAGAAAGGGGGAGAAAAAAAAAAATACTACACCTCTCGGCAGCTGGGAGAGTGAAAGGAGTGAGAAACAGCCTTGCAGGTGCCAAGGTCAGTGAAGAAGGATGGGGAGAGGTGCTCCAGGCACCAGAGCAGAAGTCTCCTGCGGCCTGTGGTGAGGACCATGGTGAAGCAGGATGTCTCCCTGCAGCCCATGGAGTACCATGGTGGAGCAGGGTTCCATGCTGCAGCCCGTGGAGGAGACCACGGTGGAGCAGGTGGCCCTGCACAGCCGGAGGCTGTGTGGCCTGTAGAGGAGCCCTGCTGGAGCAGATTCCAGGCTGAAGTTGCAGCCCGTGGGGGACCCGGGTTGGACCAGTTTTCTCCTGAGGGATGGACCCCGTGGTACAGACCCATATCTGGAGCAGTTCTGGAAGAGCTGCTGCCTGTGGGAAGCCCACACTGGATCAGTTCATCAAGGCCTGCATCCTGTGGGAGGGACCTCACAGCACAGAAGATCAGAGTGATCAAGGAGCGGTGGAGACGAAGTGCTGTAGACTGACCATAACTCCCCTTCCCCTGTTCCCCTGCACTGCTCATGGGGGAGAAGGTGGAAGAGGGTGGATGGGTGGAAGGTGTTTTTGGTTTCTTTCCTTTCTTTCTTCTCTAACTTGTTGGTAATAGGGAGTAAATCTTACTATCTCCGTGTGCTGAGTCTGGTCTGCCCATCACCATAATTGTTGAGCGATCTCCCTTTTCTTTATCTCTTCCTATCTCATCCCTTATCATATTTTCTCCCCATTTCTCTTTGAGGATGGGGAGTGAGAGAGCGGTTGTGGTGGAGCTTGGTCTCCCACCTGAGTAAAAGCACCACAACACACAAGTAGCTGATATCGATTATACATCTAGTAACCATTAGAGGTTAAAGTACAGCCCAAGAACAGGGACTTATTTATTCTTGCAGGTCTGTACCCTTGCTCTGCCTGAACTCCAACTCCATCTGCTTCAGGTTAGCAAGGCACAGCACTATGACCAGGTTAAATTGCCCCATTAAGAGTCTGATACATTAACAAAGGAACTGTACCATTCAGAAATGATCGAAGTCCTTACACACCCAATATGCAAGGGAGTCTGGCCAGCCTGGAGTATGAGTTGTCCAGTTCAACATCTATCTGAACCTGGATGAGAGCAGATGTGCCTGTAGGTTGTCATGGTTCCGCTCCAGTGGGCAGCCGAGCTCCACCACAGCTGCTCTCTCACTCCCCCTCCTCAAAGAGGAATGGGGAGAAAATATGTGAAAAGGGCTCAAGGGTTGAGATAAGGACGAGAAAATCACACAATAATTATTGTAACGGGCAAAACAGACTCGGCATAGGGAGATAGTAAGATTTATTGCTCATTACTAACAAGCTAGAGAAGTGAGAAACAAAGGAAAGAAACCAAAAGCACCTTCCCCCCCATCCACCCTCTTCCACCTCCTCCCCCTGAGCGGCGCAGGGGAACGGGTGAATGGGGGTTATTGTCAGTCTACAGCACTTCTCTGCCGTTCCTTCTCGGTCACTCTCGTCCCCTGTGCTGTGGGGTCCCACCCATTGGATACAGTCCTTGATGAACTGATGCGGCGTGGGCTTCCCACAGGCAGCAGCTCTTCCAGAACTGCTCCAGATATGGGTCCGTACCACGGGGTCCACCCCTCAGGAGCAAACTGCTCCAACCTGGCTCCCCCATGGGCAGCAGCTCCTGCCAGATCACCTGCTCCTGCGTGGTCTCCTCTCCACAGGCTACAGGTCCGGCCCGGAATCTGCTCTGGCAGGGCTCCTCTACAGGCCACACAGCCTCCGTCGGTGCAGGGCCACCTGCTCCACCGCGGTCTCCTCCACGGGCTGCAGCGTGGAACCCTGCTCCACCGTGGTACTCCACGGGCTGCAGGGGGACATCCTGCTTCACCATGGTCCTCACCACAGGCCGCAGGAGACTTCTGCTCTGGCGCCTGGAGCACCTCTCCCCATCCTTCTACACTGACCTTGGTGCCGTTCCTCACTCCTCTCGCTCTCCCAGCTGCTGTGTGTTGCAGCGTTTTTTTCCCCTGTCTTAAATATGCTCTCACAGAGGTGCAAAACAACATCGCTTATGGGCTCGGCTCTGGTCAACAGTGGGGCCCTTACCAAACATGGGGCAGCTTCTAGATCCTTCTCACAGAAACCACCCCTATGGCCCCCTGCTACCAAAACTTTGCCACGTAAACCCACTACATAGGTATGGTATCATCCCTGGAGCCTATACAGTAGATGAAAGGCATCATGAGGAGGGCAAATGAATATATATATCTATGTCTCATCACAGAATTACAGAAGGTGAGAATGGCCCTCTGGAGGCCATCTGGTACAACCCCCTGCTCAAGTAGGGACACACAGAGCAGGCTGCCCAGCACCACGTCCTGGTGGCTTTTGAAGATCTCCAAGGAGGGAGACTCCGCAACCTCTCTGGGAAAGATCTGTCACCTGTACAATGACGAAGTGATTCCTGATGTTTAGACAGAACTCCTTGTGTTCTAGTTTGTGCCCATTGTCTCTTATTCTGGCACTGGAAAGAGCCTGGCTCCATCTTCACTGTACTCTCCCTTCAGGTATTTATAAACTGAATGCCATGAAAAAAAAAAAAAAAGAGAAAAGGAGATAAAGGAAAAGAAAAAGACTTTAAAAAGAAAAAAAAAAAAAAAAAAAAAAAAAACTTTCTAGTTAAATTCTCTTTCTTTTGAAACAATCTTTATCTGTCTTGCTTGTGTGTTCTTCCCTCCAAATCTATCTCTTGCCTTGCAAGGTCAGGCAAATTTGAGTAGACTAGCCGGGTTTTGAAAGCTCTTCCCAACATGTTTATAATTATTACAGTTCTTTCACCTTTACATCCCATATCTTTAACAGAAATGCACACAAATGTGATAAAACAGACATTGAAATCAAACTGGTCATATCTTCTCACTCCCATTGAGGTGCCAGTGTACTGCTTATGACCCCCATGCCTCTGCCCTTACAGAAGTCCTGGGGGCAGGGGAGAGGCAGCACTCCTTCCACCAGGTTTCTGAGCAGGTGAATCATTCAATCTCATCTTTCTTCTCATTTCTCATCTTCTTAACCTCTGGATCAATGATTACCTTTTGTAACTTTCAAGATTGCATGTTACACAATATGTCTGGACCTCAAATATATGAAAGGAAAGGAGCCAGGGCTTTCGTTATTCCTCCTCATTCAGTTTCTCAGGGATGACTTATGATGCTTAGAACACTGCTCCCCTGTGACAGTCAAACTTTTTCCTCCAGGACAGTCTTACTATGTGACCCAGGGTCACAGCTGTAAAGAACAAAATAGAAATCAGCCTCAAGGGACACAAAAGCCTTTCCTAAATAGCCCAGCAATATGCAGGGGTTCTCCATGCTCAGACATAAGAGCATTAGTCTAACACTACAGAGTTGCTACAGTGTCAAAGAAAAAGGCTATTTCTACTAAATATCAACAAACACATTTTTTGAAATTATGGTGTTATTGAAATTATGGTGGTAATAGTCTTTTTCTGTGTCACATTCCAAAATGAATTTTTTATTTTGAACCTCCCTCAGTTGTAAAACTGTAATAATACATCCTGATTTTAGTGAGCAATGAAATCTCTAAATGGAAACAAGTATGTAAATAAATTATATGAGTTCAGGTAATATAATCTGAAAGTGTCATGATTTTTATTTCAGCTGATAAAATCATAGAAAGCAGACAAAATAATTTTAAATAGATTTGGAACTGTCCATAAGATAGAAGAGAGATGGTGCTTGAAGGATGATCAATTTTTTGACTGTACACATGGGTAACAGTACAGGGTATGGAATCATAGAATGGTTTGGGTTGGGAAGGACCTTAAAGATCATCTAGTTCCAAACCACCTGCCATTGGCAGGGACACCTCCCACTAGACCAGGTTGCTCAAAGCCCCATTCAGTCTGGCCTTAAACACTTGCAGTGATGGGGCATCCACAGATTCTCTGGGAACAACCTGTCCCAGTACTTCACCACCCTCAGAGTAAAGAATTTCTTCCTTATATCTAATCTAAATCTACATATTTTTTTTTAGTTTTAAAATGTTACCTCTTGTCCTATTGCTACACTTCCTGAGATAGAGTCCTTCCTCATCATTTTTGTAGGCCCCATTTAGATACTGGGAGGCCTCTAGAAGGTCTCCCTGGAGCCATCTCTTCTCCAGGGTGAACCCCAACTCCCTCAGCCTGTCTTCACAGGAGAGGTGCTCCAGCCCCTTAATCATCTTTGTGGCCCTCCTCTGGACTTTTCTAATACTTCCATGATCTTCTTGTGCTGGAGGCCCCAGAGCTGAGCACAGTGCTCCAGGTGGGGTCTCTTGAAAGCAGAGCATAGGGGGAGAATTACCTCCCTCGCCCTGCTGGCCATGGTTTGTTTTTTTTTTTTTGATGCAGCCCAGGATGCTGTTGGCTTTCTGGGCTCCAAGTACACATTTCCAGCTCACATTGAGCTTCTTGTCAACCAAAACCCCCACGTCCTTCTCATCAGGGCTGCTTTCAGTCCATTCTCCACACAGCCTGTGAAGAACTTTACACTTGCCATGTTGAACTTCATGAGGTTTGCATAGGCCCACCTCTCAAGCCTGTCCAGGTCCCTCTGGATGACATCCCTTCCCTCCAGCATGTCGACTGCACCACACAGCTTGGTGTTGTTGGTAAACTTGCTGAGAACGCATTAAATTTTTGCTGTCCATGTCACCAACAAAGATGTTAAACAGTGCCAGTCCCAAACCGAACCCTGAGGAACACCAATTGTTACTCTTCACCCAGACATTAAGCCATTGACCAACTCTTTGCGTGCAACCATCTAGCACCCAATATTTTCTCCAGTTATTAATCAGTTCTACATTCTCCAAAATTTTATTGTAGGTATGAAAAGCTAAGTGACACTTCATTGACTCAGCAATGCTAGATGCAGAGACAAAAATTGCCTCCTTATCCTCTTTGCTACTTCCCTTATCCAGTTCCCAAGGATTAATTTAGCCTTTCCACCAGCACAATGAATGATAAGCTCCCATCACTATGCTAGTCAACTGCTGTCACTTCATCATTACTGATTTCTGAGATCATCTTTTAGTTTGACCTTATTCATTCAGCTCTAAATTGGGACACCTAAACATTTCTCTTTACATAGAGATTAATATATGCAAGCTAGAATCAGGATTCAGTTAAAGACTAAGATAGCTGTGTTCAGATGCTAGCACATAGATATGCACAACAGCACTAAGAAGTTAGTTGATTCAGCCAGTATTATATTTACTGAGATAATATATTTACCGACTTCCAAAAGCCTGTTAAAATTTGGGTCAATGTTTTCAAATACTTTTGTGTAGAAAGAGAAATGCAATAGTGGATTTACCTCCCCAAATCCTTCCAAATAACTGATGATGTAAATGACTTCGATCCTGCCCCCACTTCTTTCAAAGATATTATTCAAACGTATTTGTGGTAAAACATTTTTCACAATCTAGAAAGACAAAGGCACTGGCCCGCCACTCCTCCAGTGAGAGCAGTTACCACTCCACTATTGTATGAAGCTGGGGAGAAGCTCTGTTTTGTGAATCAAGCCTTTCATTTCAATTGTTGCTCTTAAAAGTGTCTGAGGAGAAAACATTTCATCTAGTGAAAAATTGAACATTTCATGTGACAAAACATGTCGTTAGAAACTTTAAAAATGAAGACTTCTACATCTATTTCAGAGCTGCTATATCCATAGCAAATATATATTCTAACTATGTATAAGAAAACACTGCTGCCTTGCTTGATTTTATTGCATGTTATCAACTCCTGAGCCCCAGAAAAGGGAATTTCCAGCCAAACGATTCTTTGTTCAATTTATTTATGGAAGACTAAATTGGTCTACTACTTACGTTGTGTCTTTTTATTCTGCTATTTTAAGCCACTTGTGGCTGTCCCAGATAGTTGCTGGCTGACAGGATTAGTCCCCTTGAGGGAAGATGAACAATTCCAATTTTACAACCACTTTTGGCTGAAGCAGCAGACCAGGGCATTGCTTTCTTCAGAAATGAGACTTTTAGTTTTAAATCATTTGCATAGCTACTGGCTTGGCTCCAGGATTTTCTTTTCTTCTCTTTCCCTGATCTGTGGGAAAGAACAGATCACGAAGAGGATCCCTTGGATATTATGTTTGCAGATCCCTGAAGTCATGTAATCAGTTCCAGCACAAGAGTTTCTTCCTACTACAGATGGCAACTCCACTTTACAAAGGTCCATTGCACAATTTCAGTTGCACTACACTCAAGACAAATGTGCTGTACAACAGTAAACCAGATTTAAGCTGCATACTTTTCCACTGTGTTCTTTTTATAGGGAACAGACTTTCTCTTCTTGCTCTTCCAGGAGAATCTTTAGTTAGATACCTTGTCCATCTTATAGAAATACAAGGGATGGTTTTTCAGGCACATACAGCAGAAATTTGAGGTCCAGAAGTCACTGAACAATATTACATGTAAAATGGCCACATTCCCTCCCTGAGTGTCCTATCAAAAGGGTGCATCCTTGCTCCTTCTGTCATCTTTTATCACCCAAGCACTCTGGGCACCATCACCGGTAAATACACATAAAGAGTAAATGGTACATGTGCATCACACATCACTGACTGCATTTTGTTTTCTCCTGCAAAAGGATCCTTGGGACTTACTTACCTTCTCTGTCTATCCTGCCTACCTTGAATAATTCCTTATGGTGCACACAGCAGCAGATGATGTCTTTGTACATAAAGGCAGGAAAATGGACCTGCAGGCTCCACTGGGACATCCTACCACAGCCACAGTCAGATAATTAATAAAAAGTCCCTGTAAGCCTGTTTTATGGTAGAACTAAAGGGGAGCTTCTGGGCAGCACAGCCTCATTTACATGTAGGTTATGCTTTATTTTAAAAGAAGTATCCAGAATCACTGAAACTTTTCTGAAGTGGTAAATTTAAACTCCTACTGACAGCAAAAGTAATTGCTGTATGCAGATTAAACCCAACTGTTTGGAAAGTTCAACTCCATTTCCCAGCTCCATTTTCCACAGTGTAAGCATTCCTGTAGAACTACATTTCGTTGCACAGATGGTCTATGCAAAAAACACAACAACAACTACTCATTGTTATACATTTCTGGTGCCAAAACATACAGAAGGTTTATATGCCACTATGGAAAGGTAAGACTGAAGTAAGGCTATTTCTCAGGTAATAAAATCATCTTTTATTTCATCTTCTCTTTCATAAGGGTAGTTGTTGCCCTGAATGTCTCTATGCATTCGATGGACAATAAAAAGCTTTTTTTTTCCATAAGCATCAGCACTTCTAACTACTTCATTAAATTAAACATGTTTCTCACAACCCTTCTTTACTTCCCTAACAACCTGTCCAAAGTCATGTAAATCAAGGCCACAGCAATCTGATAAGAAAAATAGCTGCTACTTCAGAAGAACTGAGGCAGGTTATTCCCTGCATGGGACACATCTCTGGATGTGAGGACATGAGGGCTCTGGCATCAGATTTTAAAAGCTCTGGTTTTAAAAGCCATCCTGCCAAGACAGCACATACTTGAATAAAACTAACACTCATCCAAGTCTGAAATCAAGGTAAGTGTCTCCTGCTTAATACAGCCCTCCTATCTACTGAGATAAATGAGTTGTGACAGTAAGTCTGAATAGTTCTCATGGATGTTCATGAACTTATGTTAAAAACAAGGCTGGGGAAAGGTTTAAGAGAACACACACAGT
The DNA here is from genome assembly GCF_963932015.1 of Anas acuta. Taxonomy (NCBI): domain Eukaryota; kingdom Metazoa; phylum Chordata; class Aves; order Anseriformes; family Anatidae; genus Anas; species Anas acuta. The sequence goes on from NC_088981.1 coordinate 105,284,554, forward strand.
GTTTCCATAGCTAACTTATACAAACCTCTTGTTTCTACCAGGAAAACCTCTCTGAGTGTGGACACTCACTACATAGCCATACTATCCATTAACATTCTCACCTTGGCTTGGAATTTTCTTCTGTGCTAACCATCAAAGAGGTGCAAAGTTGCACTAGCTGTTGTGCTGAGGTGCCCAGCTGAATGGGGAGAAAACCTGGAGAGTGTCATGTCAGGGAGACAGATAGACATCTGAGGCCGCTACCTCCTTACCCCCAGATGTGAACACACCACTCGCAGCCATTCAGTACAATCTGCTATGCTACTCAGCATTTTCTTCCTATTCCACCAAACCAATTAACTAGTAACTGCTTTTGTTCATCTCGCATCACACATATGGTTCTACAACTATTCCAAAATACCCAGTGAGTCCCCAGGGTTTTCTTTTTCGCTATTTTTTTTTTTTTTAATTATTTTGATTGTAAGGCTCTGTCACAGCCTGACTGTGATGAGACCCAGCAGCACGTCAGACATACGATCTCTCCATGTTGTATGAAGCGTGCACACCGTATGCAGAGCATCATTCCCCCCGTGGCAGAGTATTTCCTTCCAATGATCTGTACACACAGCAAGTGGCACTTATTTCAGCATAATTTAAAAAAAAAAAAAAAAGTAACCACAGGTAACTTGGTAGTATACATGAGTTCAAAGTGCAGGCAGAGGTGTTTGTATCCAGTAGTCACAAAGATACCCAAAGATGCCTGTGACCTTTTTAGGTGATTTCATCTCTGACATAGTCAGGACCAAAGTCCTGCTTGCCACATTTTTATGTTTCTGATCATGTTGAAAAAAAATGTAGAAACATGTTCATAATGTTCCATGACTCACTTAATTTGTCATCCTAAAACTATAATTTCTCTAATTTCCAGCAGAAGGCCTGGATTCTGCAAGCACTGCCAATAGGATCCTTTTTCAATCAAAATTCACCTGTAAGAAGACAAAAGCTGAACTGTAATTTCTTGGCCACACAAATTCTAATTGCTCCTTCTTGGAAGATGCAATTTATTCACCAATAAATTCACCTGGCTGAAGTTGCAGGGGGTATTGAATAGACGTACTGTTTTCTCTCGCAAGTGCTGAACTTTTGAATCCCATATTTTCCACATTACATGAAGTTGCTCAGATAATAAATCATCATAATTGACATAGGAATATATATATACATACAAATCATGACTGTCCAAAATTAGTAAGGGCTTCAGTCTGGCTTCAAAATGCTATGTTTAAATTAACTATAAGATTTTCAATGCACTTCAACTATATTCTTCTATACAGGGGCAGAAATAGAGACAATATGCTAAAACTTACAGAGCTCCACATAAGTAGAGCGAGAGTAGAATTAAAGGAAACTGTGTCCAGGTCCTATATTCCCTCTACTTCATAATCCCCTAAGGGAGGAAAAAAAAAAAAAAAAAAAAAAAAAAAAAAGTTGGCAAATTAAGCTATTGCTGGAGGGAAGCAAAACTCACACTACATCTTTCTGAAAGCAAAACTAATTTCAGTGAATAAACATTGATTCAAAAAGCAGACAGACAGATCTATCTCATCAGAATAGCAAACGACTCCACTCCAACTTTCCAATCAAAATGGAGGTCAGAGGAATAGTAAGGAAATCCCCCAAAATACAGCAGCATGTATCTGTGCCAGGTTTCTGTGATCACTCTGCCTTGGGTAACAATCACACATCACTAGCTGCAGAGTTCTTTGCACTCCTTAGGCTAAGCCATACTTGCATCCTCTATCTTGGTTACTTACAGCCACACAACCTGACATAAGTTTTCAGTTTACTTCAAACCTGGAAAACTCCTAAATTGGTCACCTTTTTTTAGGCAGTTTTCAGGTTTTCTCCTTTAAACTCCTCTCCACAGAGAAGCTTATACAAATTGTTTAGCTAGACTTGTTCACAACAATTGGTTTTCTGTTGCGTTACACAGATATATCTGAGGATTCCCTCAAAGAGCCTGTGACTACAAAACTCTGGGTTGGAAACACACGACTAAAACCATAATAGCACACAGATTTGTACAATTGAGTTGCTGAATCTTTTTATAGGTCACTGGGTAACATGAGAGGACAATCAAGTTTGACTTGTGGATGGATACAAGGCTGGTTTTGTTGTTGGTGGTGGTTTTTGCTGTTGTTTTGGTTTTTTTTGTTTGTTTGTTTGCTTAGAGGAGAGCAGTAACATTTTTTTTCTCTTTGCTTAATGAAATTTCTGAATTGAATACTGAAGAGATACCTGCCCTCATGCACTTTTATAGCATCTTAAAAAAATTGAATGATGCTAAAGCTGTTAACACTACCTATGCTTCAGCCACTTCCAGTCTTTCATTTCAGTGCTTGCACAAATACAGAAATGTACCTTATTATAAATAGTAACATATTGAATGTTCACAAATGCCAAGCTTATCTCCAGAGAAGGCAAATGAATTAAAGGGTGCTGGTTTTGTCTTTTTGTTGGTGCTGTTTTATTTTATTTATGTTTTTAATAATATTTAATATTTTATGTTTTATTTTATTTTATTTTATTTTATTTTGTGTGTGTGTGTGTTGTCTTTTTTTCTAATTTTTTCCTAAGGAAAGCCCAAGGCATGATGACTAATCAATGAAATGCGTGGACAACATTAAAGACCAATTTTTAATGGTCTTATCTGACCTAATAAAAATCAATTTACCAGTCATCAAAAATCTCAGTAAAAAGTGAAGAGAAAAATTCTTAATTCAAAATCATGGCCTCATTCCAACAGGTGGAGAAAAGCAAACTGGAAAACATTCACTAAATGTCACTTTCATATTAAAGTGATCAAAATTGATCCTTCAGTCTCACACACTTTCTTTTAAAGTACACCGACTCTCGTTTCTTAATGTACAACACAAATAAATTCAGTATATTTACAGTTTATAAGAGAAAAAAATATCTACAAATTTATAAGGTTGCTCTGTCCCAGATAGTTTTGTGAAGCTAAACAGGAGGCCAATTCTAAACAAAAGAAAACAAAAGTTTTTATAAAACTGTTTGATAATATTTCATATTTGATAATATAATGATAATATTTCATTTGGGGAATTCTTACAGTTTAATGTTGTTGTAAATATAATCAACATAATTCATTTTGGAAAGTAATTTTTAAGTAAAGCTTATATTCTTTTTAAAGGATTATAATGATTAAAATCATCCAAACAACCCTTTTCAATGAAAAGTTTTCAGTTTCAATTAATTCATATTTCGTGATAGGTTGAAAATATGGTTCAGTTAGCTTTATCTGGATTCTGCTTAGATTTCAAAAATCTCCTACTAAGACATTTTAAAATTCCCGGTTTCCCGTGGAGTTTGTCTCTATGGCTTTCTCTTATAACTTGAGTCTTCATATTCTGACACCAGGTTTTATGGTATTTTTTTTGTTGTTTGGTTGTGTTGTATTTTTTCCTTTTTGTTTGACTGACAAAAATGTTCCATGTAGCTAAAATCTACTTCTGATGTTATTGGGGATACAAATCGTGTGTGCATTTATGTTTCTTTAGTCACATAATTTTATATATTTCATTTTTTGAGATTACAAAACTAGTTACAAATAAAATGTAAAATAGGTTACTTATATTTTAATACTGCCAGCTTTTATTTTGTATTTTGTCTGTGAAAAATAATGAAACAAATACATATAAACAAGCTGATGCCGTGGTCATCAATCTCCTTATATGTCCTTAAATGGTTTTGTTGGCAACAATATAATGGGCATTAATCCACTGGATTTTTACTTCTAGAAATGAAGAGACCTAAGTAGAAGATTTATTTTCTCCTTGAATTCTTACTGATTATTTCTCTTCATTAGACATTCAGATTCCTCTGTGATGAGAGGCATAAAACTAAGACAGATGAGCAGACAAAGATAACTGTATAATTCAATAAAATCTCTGCTCAAAACCCCATCTCAAAGTAATAAGGACTTTACTTTCAGGGAAATAATGGAAGTATTTTAATGAAAGTAGTTAAGAGGTTTAACAGACCACCCTCTATTTGTCTACTGTTAGTTATTTAAACTTTTTATTTACAGAAATACAGTTATTTATCAAGTTTCCTGAAAGCCAGAGGAAGAACCAGAGAAATGTGAATGTGCTTAGATCATAAGAAATAATTGGATTATGTATGAGCTATCAACTAAAGCCTGTAATTGCAAAAATAACAGCAAAGCACAACTAATGAAATGGGATTACTAAATAGTCATAGTTGACTTCTGTTTTCTTCCCAGGCAAAGGGACTGGACTTGCAACCAGACAAGCACTTTCAAAGCAATTAAATGCTTGTGATATCAGCTGCAAGGTCGCCTCCCCAAACCAGCAGCACTTTTACCAGCATCCAGCAAACTGCTAATAAGAATCAGGAATGAAACAGCTGGGGGCTGCAGAATCATGTTGCCATGGAAACCACTGCAGGTGTGTGGTTCAAGGAATAATAAACCCTAGATTTTCAGGGTTTATAAAAAAAAAAAAAAAATGAAGAAAGGAAAAGAAGACACAAACTGAAATAAATATCACTAACCAAGGGCATTGCAAGCATTTTTGAAAGGAGGACAGAATAGCATTGTTAAATGTGATCTGTCAGGAAGAACATTACAGGAGACAAAGGGATTTAGCTAAAAGATACCTTGGTGTACAAAGTATGCCAGAAAAAGGAAGAAGAGAACAGAACTAAACAAAAGAAGAATACAAACACCAGAGGTCAATGAAAGAGAAGTAAAATCTATTACAGGTCACTGAGTTTAGAAGAAACAACAGAAGGAAAAGACCAGTTCAAAAATTGATATGGGAATCAGGACCTCTTGGATTTCATAATCTAGTTCTAGTTCTCTTGTGCCAAAAATCACTTGAACATCAAGTCTCTCCCTCGTATAACACATAGAGTATCCTTTCCCAGAATTAGCGCTCATTCATCTCCACATCTCAACATGTGTTGAGATCCATTCATCTCAACATGTGTTGATGAATCCAATTTTCAAAGTTTTTAAAATTTTTAAAGTCCTGAAACTCATTGAATTTGCTCAGCTTCTAAGCAGGATGAGCACTTAGTTCACATTCATATCAGTGGAACCAAGGCACCTCATATTCATCTTGCCTGTCTGAGGAATACTGGCACCCTAAATTTTCTTTACAGTCTAGTGAAGGGGACTTGTAATTCTAAGACTGAGCCAACCAAGATTTGAATTGGTTTCTGTCTCTCAAGTGGCTCTATAGGATGCAATATCAATGCCATTTTTAGTAAGACTGTTTATACATGTAGTTTCCTATTTGTAGATTTTATGAATACAAAGAAAAATGCCGTCCAGAGATGTAGAGCAATACCACTCCAGGCTCACAATACTCATGCAAAGGAAGAGGAGAATTCTCCGAAGATTGTGACATTTGCAAAGGAGGTCTAATATCATGCATGGTGATGGCCTCTCTACTAGATACCCACATACTGCTTTGTGATAAATTGACCTCCACAGAGCAGGGAGAGATTAGGGTTGGTTGCAAGAGTAAAAAAGAGTATGGACAGAGAGATCTAGAGATCTGGCTGATATGGATAATTCAGATTCCCTAAAAGCATTTAGCAAGATTATCAGTTCTTAAAAAAACAAACAAAAAACAAACAAACAAAAAAAATTTTCTCATTGATTAGCTTCTCAACATAGGGGCTCATCTTTGCAGTTTAGGAACTTATGATAGGATGTTTATTTTTCCCTGAATGATTTAAGTGAGATCATAATAATTATAATTCTGATAATTATAATCAAATAATCTGATTCAGAGTACTAACATTAAGAATGTTAAATGCTGCATAAGATCGTCATTATATTGAGCAGTTGCTGATATAATGGCATGTAAAAATGAGTTATGAGAAATGTAAAGCAATTTGTCCACTCATAATGATGGAATTTAAGTTAGATATTACTAAACAGGAAAAAAGATTCCATTAGGAAGCAACAGAACTGGTAATATGAAAAGAAGAGGAAAGGAAAAAAAAAAAGAGAGAGAGAGAGAAAGAAAAAAGAGAAAAAATGAGAAAAGAAAAAAAAAAGAAAAAAAAAAAGAAAAGATAGGAAAAAGAAAAGTAAAAAAGAAAAAAGACAATCAGAGATAACCCAAGGGCAGAGCTGTGGATTACTTGCGTGACACAGGGAAAAAAAAAAAAAAAAAAAAAAAAAAAAGATCAGTAAGAAAGTGAAAAGGAAAGTGGGGAGGAAAAAAAGCAAGAGAAGTAATTTTGTGAGACCAAAGGAAAATAAAATAAAATAAAATAAAATAAAATAAAATAAAATAAAATAAAATAAAATAAAATAAAATAATTAAAAAGGGAAGAAAACAGAGATAACATTCATTACCAAAGGACAGAAAATCACAGATGATGAAAAGAACTGAAATATTTAGTGTCTTTTTGCTCCAATTTTCCTAAGATTAAACATGACTAGATACTCAACACAATTAACATTTCTAAGTGACAACAGTAAAACAGGCCAAAACAATGAAAGACTTCATTAAAGACAGAGAGTGAGATACAATCAAGACAGTTAAGCCTCGTGAAAATTTATATTAGGTATTTAAGAAACAAGCTAAAGCAAACTCCAAATTCAAGAGCCCAAGAAAGATAAGAGATTTTCCAGAGAAAAAGTTATCATAGTAACTAGCTTTAAAAGTAAAGAAATAAAAATAAATAAAAAAAAATCCAGGAATCACCAGGGAAGTGAAGATTAAACTCTGGTATCTGAAAGAAAGTTGAAAAAATATTAAATTATTTTGTAAGCTATTTGATATTAACATGGCAAGAAATATAAAAATGGATTGTCCAAAACAGATGGCATTGCACTAATCAAATTTACTTCCCTGTCAGGGCTATTGGACTTTGCATTGTGAAGTACTTTAACATATATGCCTTGCCTTTAAGAATGCTTCTGACACTTAACATTTACATAGAAAAACTAGGGAAATATCATTTAGGTGAAGTTAAATTGGTGCTTGCACAACCAATTGAAAATAATAAGAAAAGAACATATTCGGAGAATAGTTATCAGTTAGCCTGGAAAGGCAGGAGAAGAAATGGAAAATCTGTCATAGGTTCTGACTTTCCAGTAGCGATATGGTTGATAGACCAGAAACAATTTGTGGATGCTACAATGCTGCAAATGCCATAAAGATTTTCTTAAGGCCTCTTATTGAAGAAGTGCCCTGAAATGTTTAAAAAAAAAAAAAAAAAAAAGTACATTTGAGGAAAAAAGTACAAATACAAAAATTAGAATAACTGTTTACATAATACTACTGCAGAAATGTAGCTGGGGTTACAATAAACCACAAACAAGATGAGTTGAGAACATGAGATGGTTGTCAAAAGAGCAAAAGTAATTCTGGAATGAAGATAGAGGAACACTAAATGAAGGCCATGATAAATAACCATTCCATTCTGCAAAGTACTGACAAGGCCTTAACTATGATACAAATTCAAATGAAAATTGACAAAATCCAAAAAGGGTATTCCAAAATTGAAAAAAAAAAAAAAAGGATAAAAGAACTAAGAAAAAAAATATTTTCTTAAGATGGAGATCTTTTTAAATCATTTTCAAAATGTAAAAGATTATAAGGAAACAATATTGTGATATTCTCCAAGATGCTAAGAGTTAATTTGAGAGAAGGATATTTTTCTACTACATTTTTAGGTAAATTACATAAAACAAAACTTTTCAATAAAATGACAGTGAACTAGTAGGACTGATTTTCTGTGGAGGGTGTCACTTCTAAGAACAGATTAAAAACTCTGACAGATACCCCTGTCTGGGTATAAATAATGCTGCTTCAACTCTAGATATAGACAAAATGATTATATTTGGCTTTATTTTGTGCTTTACATATTCTTAAAATATGTACAGGATTCCATGGATGCTTAGTCATTGAAATTGTCTACAAAATAAATAGGAATTATGTGATCAATAGCATGACATTGCAGCATCTCCACATGCAAAAAGATGTTCCTTGCAACACTTTCTCATATTCCATGCCAGCTACTCATGTTTTCCAGTGCTGGTGTCACTGGAAAAAGGCTAAAGTAAAGAAGATACGACTGTCAGTCTAACACAAATATAGCTTTTGGTATTAACTTGCTGATGGCTGCATCTTAGAACCTGCTACAGCTTATAATTTGGCCACCACTATTATTGTCAAATCACTACTAGAAACAGAATGGCAAGGTAAATATCCTATAATGCAGAGACTGTTTTCTGTCTGTTGTCACTGGTTTGACTTTCTTGCTAATGAAGATGTTTGACCTTGCTTCTGCTTCAGGTAACTATTGAGATAAACATGGATTAATTTCTGCAGGGAATCTATTTATTCAATATATTTGCAATTGCTTGCTTGCAAGAGGCTGATAGATATTTTTAAAATAATGATCTTTAAAAGTAAGAATTGGCTATTTGCTAAATGCATCAGACTTTGAGTTCTTCCCACATTAACTCTGAAAATAGCACAGCAGAAGGGTGGCAACAGATACTGTGCATCACTTCTTTTGGAGATAAAAAGGGCATTGTTTATTCCAAAGTTTTCATTTTAGATAGCAGTTTTTGTTATTTCAACTAAGCATTCTGTGTTGTTATGTTGAATAAGCATACCAAGATATCCATGAAAACTTGGATTCAAAGTCACAGAAAATAATGTCTCAAAGTCCAGGAGCAGCTATGAAGAAAAGGCTGAATTAGCAGAGACAGATGAATCTTAGAGTTCAGGATGCATAAGCATAAACTGATACTTGACAAAACTTGTACTGATTAAAATTTGTAAAAAACAAGTAGCAACAGATTTTTTTCTCACATTTTGTAAAAGCAACCAAAACAAATAGAGGAAACTTTGCACTGGAAATGTGGCTACAGTGTTTCTAGCAAGACAATGATGAAGAATATGCAGGGAATGTAGGATACCTAATAAGATTACAAAAATGCAAATGTATGCATTTGGACCAGGACAAAAATGCAGTGAATGCTCTGCCTTCATATCAAGGGGGCTTTACATTCTACATTGTAGAAATGTGACAGAGCTAGAACATGGGCTTTTATATTCAGTGTCAAGGTTTTTTAATCATTTCTCCTACGTAAATTAATTCCTTCTTAGGGATATGCTTTTCGCTGTTTAAAACAAACAAACAAACAGAAACAGATATCTGGCTAAAAATAAAATATATGTAAATACAAATAAAATGTAAGTAAAAATAAAAAATATAAAAAACGTAAAAAATAAAAATAAAAATCAAGCATGTTAGTTTATGTCAGTTTTGGCTTTCATACAGTACATGACTTTACGACATTTCTTTTTTGGAAAGAATTAACAATTGAAGAGATGGAAGACACACAAAATTGTTTTTATATCAATTGTAGTTAAAGTGAGATTAATGCATTGCTTTGCTGAGTAACAACCTGGACATAAGCAACATTATCTCTAGCCCACTACTGCCATTTCTAGTAACAGCCCTCACGTTTTGTACTGACTTTTCAAGGCTTCAGGACTGAGACTTTTTCATTTCCTTTGTTTGAACTTACCTTGACCTGCATGGAACTTTGTTTAAATGTTCTTAGCCGTATCAGCATTTTTGTAACAAACAGCATTCCCATATCTAATTTTGTTGTTTTGTTTTGCTTTGCTTATCTCTGTACTGTATAACCATAGTTTTAAATAGATCATAGAAATAAGCAGTTGTTCTGTATGAAGTAGTACAGTTATGACTAAGACAAGGAAGTAGTGTGGAGGAATACAGGCCTAGTGTGACAGAAGGGGCCTTGAAAAGTAGGTACATGTGTTGTGGTGAAGAAAACTGGCATGGGATAGTCAAAAGATGTGGCACAAGCTGATGGTGGATATGCTTTCTGCCTAATTTTTAGAATACCAACCAGGTAAGAGACTGCCTAATCACAATACTGCAGAGTTAAGCAGGAAGAAACTTTAACCAATAACCCACAACAGTGGCCCCACAAAAAATCCTATACCAAAGCATGGACATCAAAGAATCCAGAGGAAGGTCCAAGGTCAAAAAATTGTCAGAGGAGGACTCCTTTTGGAGCCCACCCCTTCCTTTGGGAGAACCCTCCAGCCCCACACTAGCCGCAGCTGTAGGCTTTGTCTCTCTCCGAGCCTGAACCCAAACCTTAACCCCTACATAGGGATTCTCTGTCCAAAGAATCTGTTTTCCCAGCTGAAAATTCTCAGTGGAGAAATCTCCCAGCCATCAGCATGTTCCTTCGAAAGCTCCCTGAAGTCTCACTGTCACCAAGCTCCAGGCTTTGTCTCTCTCCTAACCATACTCTTGACCACCAGCATACCCAAGGGCTGGGCTGAGCCTCAATTGTGGATCCTCTGGTGGTCCAAATGGAGGAGGCCATGCTGAGGTCCCACTCTCTGCATAGGACCATTCAGACCTGTGAAAGAGAAACTCAAAGAACTCATCAGATCTTGGTGGGAAAGAACAAGTCAGGACATTTTGTTAACTTCTACCTGCTCACAGGAACAGTGAACACTATGCCCACCTGTGGTGGCATCACACCACCCAACACACCACCCTTTTAAGAGAATGAGCCTTGCCTCGTCTTTTTTAACATTGGCAACCTACGTAAACAAGGCTGAGGCCCCATCACTTCAAATGGGTCAAGGAAAATCACTGTAAGGAGTTAGTTCCAGGACAGAAAGAAATCATTGCCAAATCAAAACACAGACCTAATGAAACCATGTAACATCATCTACTTATTGGCAGATTATTTCACAGCATTCTCTCAGGCTGATTCATAAAGCATTCACAAGCACCCATTAGAATACAAGCCGTGAATTCATGGCAGTGGGTTTTGAAGCTCTTTTCAGTAATTTTATTCTAAACATCTGTACGTGGCATTTTTTGCTGCTGTTCGCAGGGATATCTACTTCTGTATCCCAGATTCTGATGTTTTTCTATCACTGTTTTGTCTTCATCTTAAAAAAAAAAAAAACCTTTAGATTAATTAAAAAATAAAACAAAACACAACAACAACAAATCTGGCAGCCTAAAAATGTAACAGGATTTGATAAGCAGTCTGGAATGGAATGAGGAGAATAAAACTCATGTGTAAAAATAGTCACTGAAATATTCCAAATTGGCAAAATCAATAAAAATCTGAACATCTGATACATGGAATTATCTCAAACAGGAAATCCAAGCTACATTCATCCATTTAATTTTTCATTACAAATGTCTGGAATAGCTCTAACAAGGGCACTTTATTTAATTTTTTCAGTCACACAATATTTGAAGCCCTCAGCCAGTTTACGTGGAAGCTATGGTTAGAAGACAAAGCAGAACTAGGGTAGGCAGCCAAAAAACAAAGTAACCACACAACTATTCTGAAATTAAAGGCAATTTTTACACAAAAATAACTTAATTATCTCTAAGCATCATACAGCATCTTCTCTATGCTTTATGCACTAAATTCTTTAAAAGAGGTAGAAAGACCAGCCAAAGGGGCTATTGTTCTCTTCTAGCACATCTCTGAAGGGAGCAGCTACAACCTGGCTGAAGGCACATTTCCTAGTGGCTGCTCTAAAAGAGAGCTGCAGGCTGGCCCAGCATCAAAGTCCCTGAACATCTCTGGACAGCCACCTTCTTTTTACTTATAAACTCCACAAATAGGAAGATGCATGCATAAATACAGTCTTAGAAAAAAAAAAAAAAAAAAAGATATTGCATCTTCCAGAGTCCTTGGAGAAAAAGAATATGATTCATATCTTGTTTAGTTCTGCTATTTTTGTTAAAGCTACATATCCCCTTCATTGGAGTGTAGGATTAAGTCCTTTCTCAGATGATATTTCAAAAAGTGACTAGCAATAATGCATCAATAAATTTACAGTTACAGTTTTGAGACATTGACTCTAGTTTACTACCAAAAATTAAGCAATCTGAAATGTCAGAAATTGTGACCGTCCATCTCTGTGGACAGAGGAGTGGTAACAAGTGTTAACATTCTTCAACCCAGTAAGGAAAAATTACACTGAAAGAGAACAAGCAACCATAATGTCCTCCTTCATTTGCCCCACAGTTTGTTTTTTAAAGCTCACCACACAATCCACTAACTGCGAAGAACACACAAGTGAAATTTCATCCCATAAGGTCAAAATCTCAAAGTTACAAATGTATTGAGCAATGCAAACTGATTTGCAGCTTTTAAGAACTAGAAAAGCTGCCAGCTCCGAGAACTGAAAGCTAAAACTCTTAGCATCAAACACCCCCAAAATGTTATTTCCCACAACAATGCTAGTCTCTGGTAGAAGGAAGAGCTCTCAGTTTAAACCAATCTCAACAGTAAAGCAGAGCTTTGAGATGCTGGCTGCCCACCACCACCTTCCGTGCAAGGTCAGGCAACTCTTCTCAGTAATCTTCAGTGGCAGCTCTGTAAGCACCAGAGGATGTGTTGTTCAGACTTATCCTAAGGATGCCAGAAATTATACTACTCTTTTCACTGTTTTATCAAGACATATTTCTCTGGTTAAGCCTTTGTAGATCTGAAATTCTGTAGAGCTAGAGAAATAGCAGAGAGGTGTTTAGGATTAAAAAATCCAGTTTACTGATTTTTGTTCTTCTGCAGATTTAACCCTTAATTATTGAATCATGATTAAAACCAGAAGCTACAATAGCTACAACCAGAAGCTACAACTAGTAGCTACAATAACTAACATAGTAATGAAAGGAAGCCTTCTCAAATATGATGTTGGTACGAATTGGTATTCTCTATGATCTATAGGACAATAGATCAGAGTGCTATTGGGAGCGAGGAAGAATTTACTCCATGCTGTCAAAGGCCTCTCCCAACTGCATAGAACAGCATTTAAACCCTTGCTAAAAATCATATGCCATAAAATGGCATGAAAAAGTGACAAGAAAGATGCAGAACATTGTCAGTGTTTTAGGTCACAGCAATAGAAGAGGATTTAACAGTGGGAGTTGATTCTGTTTGCTGTTTCATTCCACTGTTAATAATCCTCCGGACCTTGAGCCTTTTCCAAAAGGTATTGGATACACTGAGATCAGCGAACACCTGAATGAACTTTGGAAAGTGATCCTTGTACTTCAGGTCTGAAATTTAACAGGTTGAGCTACAGCTCTGGGTATATAAGAGCCTTTCAGTCTTCAGAGGCATTACTCTACAATAAAACCAAAACTGTGCCAAAACATTAGCACAAGCAAGATCTGTAATCTCTTTCCTTATATCTGTAACATTTTTACTTAAGAGTACAGAAAAAAAAAAAAAAACAACCAACTTTCTAAGTGAATAATGCTCATCACATTTAAAGCAGGATCTTGCAGTATGAAGAAGTTATCACAAACACCAGTTATTTTTAGAGGCCTTGTGTGGGCAACTAAATTGTATTTTATTAGCCTTTCATGGAATTAGATGTAAACATGTTGTCTTTAAAAGTTCCTGCAGTTAGAAAAGTGCTAAATGCAAAAGTTATTTTACTTTAGCCTTCTTTTATCCAATGCTACCAATTTTACGTATAAATATGATTACAGAATGTTAAGAAGAATAAAAAAATAAAAATGGAACTACTCTTTCTGGCTTCAGACAGGACTGATGGCTTTAATGGACCTCTGCGAACTACTCTCATGATTCGGAGATAAGTCTCTCCCTGTTTTTGTTTGTTTGTTTGTTTGTTTTTGTTTGTGTTATGTTTTGTTGTTGTTGTTGTTGTTTCTTCCCTACTCTTTTGATCAGATCAGGAGAGCAGAGTGAAACACTAAAATACCAAAGGTAAAAATCAGTGCCAAATAAAACATTGATTGACATTTACCAAAATCTTAAGAAATACCATGTTTTCCACATCCCCTTCAGGAAGATATTGAGAAAGCCAAAGCTAAATATCTATTTATAGATACTTGCTTAAGGCTAACAGTGATAAACCTCCATTTCCTTTGGATGAAAGAGTCAGATTGCTCAGATTCAGGACATAAGGAGAACACTGACATTTAATCAGATGTGGTCTGCCCTCCCTAGCCTGTAGTATTTTCCCCTGCTAATTGGCACATAATACCAATCTTTTGTCTGAGCAAAGAATCATTGGCTAAAAGTAGTGAAAGAAAGAAATCCAATTTGACAAACAAAATTAAAAGGACATCTTCAAATTGGTATGGTACACATTGGTAAGGCCAGGCAAACGCTGGGCAGAATTTATGCAAATATGATGCATACGTTACTGTGATGTGCTAATTACTTTCTCTGAACACATTGTCTTTAATACATAGTGTTAAAATTATGTTGCAGGGTCACACAGGTACAGTGCTTCCCAGTTTGAGTCTTTACTGGGGCCTCCAAAGACTACTGCTGTATTAAGTACTGCCCTCTACATGTCAAATTATCTGAAGGAATCAACAACTTATTTGTAGAGCTGTAATTAAACAGTTGGTGACTTACAGGTCCTTTAATTCTTTTACATGAATTGCTCTTCTCCATAAACAGGATACTACTCTAATTCCTCTCCAGACCAAACTTTTCAAACTCCTGAATTACATGTGTTAAATATAGTATTTTAGAAAATCCCACAGCTAGAGCATCATCTGTTTGGTGTGGTCATTCTTCCATCATTATGAACAATAGAGATCTAAACAAAAAAAAAATAAATATTTTCTTGGGAGTTTCCTCCCTCTGGAGATCTACCAAGTCATTGAAGGGATGCAGGTTATGCCTGGATATGAATCTAACAACAACCCAATACTCAAATATTCAGCCATCTCGAATCTTCAGCCATCTCAAACTGGACCTTACTTCATGCATGAAGTCATCTCTCATGATCACTCTTGGTGTTTTTTGGCACTTATGTCCAACAGTTTAAGAAATTGCCAAAAACAGACAAAATGCATCTTAAAGAAGGATGGTTTTGCTAAGGAACAGCTGCAGCAATTATAGCTCCAAAGTCCAAATTGGCCTAGGTTAGGTTTTGCTTCACTTTTCTCTAGAATGTCTTTATTAGGAATAGCATTTAAAACAGCACTGTGACAAACATCCATTAAGCACTTAAATGAATGGAACCAGTCTCATCATCACTTGCAGAATTGTGCCTTAAACTGCAGTCCCAGTCCCTTTTGACAATTACACGGGATACTGCCTATATATCAAAGCATTCTGTTGAAAGCTGCATTCAGATACTGTTGTGCCTTGTTTCCTCTGCTGCCAGAACCAGCGCAGATGGTACTACCAGATTAATTAAAATCACCCCCCGGTTTCATGCGCAGTTTGCGTTCTGTATTGTTCTCCCATTTAGACTAAACTCCTTCTGCTTATTTGTTTTCAAGCATTACTTTTTATTTTTAAACAGCATACATCTGCTTTGCTCATTAGAATAAATATTTTACATGCACATTATGCAGATAAAGACTCTTGCAGAAAGAGACTGCCAAGCAGTTTTCTGTATCTGGGTTGCAAATGGTGTTGGGCTATAAATCAGAGCTTGTGTGAAGCTGGTTGCACTGCTCCTGTGCCTCGTAAGTGAGGGTGGGCCAGGAGAACATCCAGTGCCATGGTATCAGCACAGCCTGGCAGAAGATGCTGATTTCAGAGGGAGAGGAATACAAGGGAAGTGGACAATGCAGTTTTAATGTAATCACATTTTTTATGCTAAGGTTTATACATACTTACTTTCACTGCTAATACCTCAGGTATTTCCACTAATCATTTCCTTCTTTTTCCTCATAAAATGTGCACCAGGACTACTATATATATAATATTTTATTATCTCTGTTTTGAGAAAATAACCTGGCTTGTACCAACTACTGCCAAGGAACATTTTGGCATTTTGTCTCTTCAGAAGAATGAATCTGCTCAATACTCAGCTTTGCTGGAGCTAGGCATGCTGACCAATGACTGAAACAGGTATTTCTGCTTCTAAGGCTATTTCAGTAACAACTACATATAAATTGATTGTACATTAAAAATAATAATCATAAAAATCACTGTCATGTATCTGCTATTGATAAGTGATAAAGGAAGAGGTGTTTGGTGATGAAGTAGATGTGCACCAGGAAAGCTGTTACGGTCTCTGCCACCCACTGTCAGGTAGCTTCAGGAAGTACATACAGACTCATTTTAGGTAGAAATGCTGACCAAGTTGTCGGATATGTTGGATATGTAACTGAGTTGGACATACCTCAGAGTTTATCTTCTATTTGCACAGCTTAGTGTATCCTAAGAAGGTTCAGTCAATAAGGAAAAATAGCACAGTCATTAGCATGAGGACCAAGCCATCCTCTTTGTTAGCTGATTGCAAAGCTAGTGAAGAAAGAAGACAGATAAAATTTATCACTATAAGAAGAAATCAAAGTAAATAGGATTTTCATGTTTCTGAAGGTCACAGTAGTCAGAGAGATTTAGAGAAGGATTTTTTCCTATGAGTTCTTTGCTGTTTTAATTACCTACTGAAGATACTAGTTGTAGATAAGAAAAACAACTCTACTGAGCTCTAAAAAAAGATGAGGCCCAGCAGCTATGTTGCTATAGGCTTCCTGCTCTGCCAGCTCATTGACTGGAAACGCTGCACTGCATCTTCACCAAGGGCAACAGAACCACCAAGGACAGGCACATGAAAGTTTAGGGAAGTGAGCTCTTGTGGAGAATGAAGCCATTTAACCAAGCCAAAAGAGCCTGCCTCTGGCCATTGATAGGACCTTCATCTCCATTCCTGCTTTTATACACATGCCTCATCTTCAGCAAAATGAGCCAGCTGCTTTCAAATACAGGCAGTTGTTGAAGAGAATCAGGTTTACTATTTTGTGTCTACAGAAGGGGGCTAATAGTAAAGGTGTCAGAGCGTGCTGATGGAGACATGCTTTTGAGGAAGAATGACATCTGGACGAAAACCTGTTGAAAGTCTTTATGAAACCTGCTGGTTGGGTGATAAACTGGTAAATAGTCCCCAGTTTGTAACTGCAGGATAATGTACACAAGAAAAAAAAATACAATGAAATAAAATAAAATAAATAAGCTGTAAAAACATATAATCTCAGACAACTGTAGAATGAGAGCTCAGGGTCATAACAAACAATCCTATGTAAATTCTACCTCAGGTGTTCAGTAATAGTCAAATAATCAGACTGAAAAACATTTTTATGCCACTGTATGAAACTTTGGAGTGTCTGTAACACTTAACATATATACATACTGAATATAAAAATGATACAGAAATGAAGAGGCGGACCAAAGGGCATGTAGAAATGAGTTAAGTACACTAGGACTCAGTACACTGGAAAAGACATAACTGAGTATGTCAGAAGTCCATAAAAACAGGGTGAAGAGCCATTTGGTTTTTCACTTTTTTTTTTTTTTAATTTTTTGAGGCATCGATTGAAACAAATGAAAGTGTATAAAAGGAGGTGGCTCTTCCACTAGAGAGGTTTATGACAAGTTGAGTATAGAGATCAAGAGACAGTTTTTGGGAAAAAAAAAAAAGCCATACCACCATGGAAATGAGACAAGCCTCAGGGCTTTACTAAAACTCTCTCTTAAAAATGCGAGAACATAGGAACCTGAAAATCTTTAAGCAGCAGGTGTGACACACATGGTGGGCAATGATGCAATAATAAATCTGTTTTTAAAGACAAAACTTCTAGTTTTGTGTTCATTCCCTTCTTTCAGAATCTATCATCAGTAAGCATGATAAACCAGTAAGCTGGTAGATGTTACTTGCTGTGTTTTGCAGTGAAACGTAACCCTAGAAAAATCCTTGCCTTGGCTCCCATTTCCACTTCCTTCAACTGTCATGGCCCCACGGATGTTGCCAGGCTCCTGATGTGTTCTCCAGCTAGAGTCTTCTTGCTCAGGTCCTACCCACTGACAGGTGAAAGCAGGCAAAACCTTAATTTCCTATGTGCTTCATCCTGTGCTTCTGTAAAAGCAACACATTTCCACATTCTTTGGGAGACCTTGCAGGGCAGAAACCTGCCTTCATTCCCATAAACAAATGGCCCAAGGTGTCACCTAGAGCCCTGTTTTGTTGTAATAGTTAACTGCATGCCCCTTTGTGAAACTTGACCTTGCACAGTGTACTTGCCCAGATCGCTGTGTTTCAAAGGGAAAGTAGAGATAAATAAAGCAAGCTTGAAAAATGACCATGTTTTTCAATTGCAGTTTTACCCTTTGTGATGAAGGTATCCATATTCTATGGCCATCCTCTCAACATCTCTTCACAGTGCAAAACGCCAAAAACAATAAATCACAGAAGGGATCACTATACAAGGAAACTAAATGAATCAAATGTGGCCACCCTGGCCACTGAATTGCACTGTTGTTTATGAATACAGAAGTGACCCCTCTGTAGCTGGTTGCAGTGACATACTTACGGCTTCCAGTGGAGAAAGAAATTGTGAACTGTGATCTTTCTTCTTGAATCTCTTGAATCTAGTTCTGCTTATCCACAAGGAAGGTGATGGATTTGCCTGCTTTCGAGCACCTACCAAGCAGCAAAAAGCTCCTTGAAGATGCAAGCACTATCAGTGCTTTTCAGGCAAAAAAGGATTAATTGCCCTAGAAAGCATTGCTCCTACAGATACAACCGAACTCTTTATTCATGTACTTCTGTCAGCATAAGCATCTCCAAGTTTATATTTGCACAAAAATAAATAAACAAAAATTACAAAATAAAACTGCCTCTCAAATGCCAGTTCAATTCTTTTGTGTTGTGTTGGTTTTACTTTGTGTTAAATACTACTAATAATACCACGGTGATTTTCTTAACTAAAAGAGAAAAAAAAAAATCTCCCAAATACAACAGCACTTGCTAGTGTATCTTGGTCACTCCCAGAGCCTCAAATGTAAAACATTTGTTCTATCACTATCATCCCGAAGATATAAAAAGCTAGCACTGGGATACACATATCCTTGTTATGTGCCTCTTCTTTCATCTGTTTTTTAATTTCTATTTTACTTTGGAAGATATATTAATATGGGCTAATCAGTTTTG
Organism: Anas acuta; assembly: GCF_963932015.1. Classification (NCBI taxonomy): domain Eukaryota; kingdom Metazoa; phylum Chordata; class Aves; order Anseriformes; family Anatidae; genus Anas; species Anas acuta. The sequence goes on from NC_088981.1 coordinate 105,303,570, forward strand.
GATGTATATAATAAAATTGTTCATTACTGATGCAAGTTTTGAATACAGAATAAATCAGGGGTAGCTCTGGCTAGAAGGAAAACATTTATCATGGATTTTTAACACCAGCAAAACAGAACACAGACAGAAGATCAATAACACTCATTAGAGCTTTATCTACAGCTCAGCTCTGAAGTGACACTAAACACTAACTTTTCATGATCCTGAAAGAGAATAGTCAGAAAATCCAGCTACAAACTTACCGAATAACCTGAAAACAAAACAGACCAAAAAAGAAAACATCATTAAATATAGAAATATCTTCTGTGGAATAATTCAAGGTTTTCTTGCTGGAGGTATGTTTTGCAGTTTATCTGCATCTGCTGATTTCCAGTTACATTTCATTTTAAGTTTTTCCTTTCTTTTTTCTGCAATTCCAGTATACTTTGCTGTGCTATTTTGAGGCTCTTGGGACTGTTAGTGTAAGAGAACAAAATTAAAGCAATATACCTGAATTATATACATTTGAATTTAATATATATATGGTACATGGATGAGATAACCTTCCTTAAAACACTGAAGGAGAGCTGTGAACTGCAAGTACAAAAAAAGTTAACAATCTCAAGAATTAAAGCACTATTAAATATCTCATTAGGAATGCTAAAGTAAGGTGTCAAGGCAAACATCTGAGCAATTTTCACAGGCTGTTCAAGCTGATGCAATAATACAGATCCCAAGTCAAAGATGATGCTAGTAAGTGTTGGTTGTGGTTCCACAAATATATAATCATCCATTACTAAATCCTGAAGCCTAGGAGAGAACTCAGTAATATAAATTTGTTACAAAACAGTTACTTAAAGCTCTTAACCCACTCCTCTCCTTTCTTTATGATTCAAGCTGACATTTAGGAAAAACAGATTTAGAAACTTCTCAGTACAGTCAGCTCATTACTGCATTGCACAATGAAGGGCCTGGCTACTCTAAAAATCTGAGAGTTCAGAATCCATACCTGAACTGGCTCCTTCTATTACCGTTAGGATTTGCTTAAACTCCTGTAGAGTGTTCTGGAACCCAAGAGAGATTATTTATTAGCAGGGTGGCAACCTGACCCTGAGCTCCCTTTGCAGATTACTACAGTCCTATTTGCCAGGATTTAAATCTTTCCACAGCACTGAGTATAGAGACACCCAGGTCATTAGCTGAATACCAGCCCTGGCCAGCACTGGAGATTAACTCAGTCTTGCCTGAGACCCAGGCAGCACCAGGCAGCTGGGCATTGGCCATAATGCTCAAATTTCAGTTCTGAGATCCCTCTGCTGGCTTGAACTCTCAGCATTTATCGTCATGTCCTGTGAAGGCTTGGACCTGAGCTAGGCTTGGAAACAGTAAAATATACTGGCACTTTACACCCACACTGAATTTGGACTACTACAAGTATTAACTAAATTCATCACTAGTGTCTGTAGTCCAGGTGTAGTACATTCACTTAAGTCAGCTATGAACTGAAATCACTGCACTAAAAGGTGATTTGTTTGTTTTCTTCCAGTTCTTCTTTTGAATTTTGTTTTGCTTTTAGAGGAGAAGACTGTGGAGGACCCCATAGTGGCGTTTGAATACCAACAAGAAGGCAATCCAGCCAGTGGAGCCAGGCTTTTCACAACATGCATGGCGGGAGAAGGAGAGATAACTGGCAGGTACTGAAACAAGACAGTTTTAAACAAGAAGGTATTATGTAAAAAAGCTTTTCAACATGGGGACACAGACTGCCTGGGACAGAGTTGCACAGTTTCCACCCTTAGATGTTTTTAGACTTGACTGAATAAAACCCTGAGCGACCTGCTCTGACATTAAACTAACACTCTTTCAATGAGGAGGTCGAAACCCTAGATATCACTTCCAACGTGTTATACTATGATCCTACAGTGTTTAAAGTTTCTGTGCATTATTACATCAAAATTAGATCTGAGCACAAAATTAAAGATTTACAGATTCATTTTAACAAGAAATTTCTATTAACATGTGGAACTTCAAAACCTTCAGATAGTACAGACAATGTAATAAACAGACAATGCCCTTGATAAAAAAAATGCAGAAAACAAATCAGAAATCTTTTGACTTACTAAGATAGAACGGCATTTGGAAATTGTCATGTCTTGGAAATATTTGAAAAGTACATTCATAATAGGTATAAATAAACATTGAAAATTTGAGATGGAGCTTCCTAATTGTAGAGAAAAATACTTCTAAAACTAAAACAGTCCACAAGCATAAAAAATTTCTGCTTGTTCCTATGAATAAACATCACTAAGAAGAGAAAGGAATTTCAGAAAAAGCGGGTAAAGAAAATATTTAGCTATCTAAAAGAAGAAGAAAAAGAGAGACGATAAATGCAAAATATTTTACTTATTGCAAACAAAAGCTGTGGCAACAACATTGCACAATACTAAATTTTAAGGTTTTGAAATTCTCAGAAATTAATTTTCATTCTGATTTTTTGCTCCATATATCTGTATTTTTACATTAGTTTTACATTATGACAAAAAGTAAATTACTTACAGAAATTAAGACAAATTGTATATAACCTGTCAGATTATTAACGTTTCATTTACATGTCAGTGTAATCATTTAACATTCTTCTCCTTTATGAAAACTTTAATCGTATGCAATGTTTTGCTAGTATGTAACAAAATTACACTGTCCACACCAATATATTTTTTTAAACATTACAAGTATATAGGAATCCACCGTTAGTGTGCTGTTTGAACTTTCTGCAAAATGTAGGCAATGATAGCTAACTTTGTTACTTTACTGGAACAACAAATTCTCCCTTTTGTAGATATCTCCAGAAGAAAGACAGAAATCTATAAATCCAATGTTTTTAGATCCAATGCTGAATAGCCTGGAGAGCAGTAGTAAAAGTCCTGAGTGCAGGATGAGTTCCTCGATGAGACATCAAGAGAGACCCTGCCTCTGCACTGAACCCTGCTTCTTTAATTTGTTTTGCTACTTCCTCTACATCCCAGCCTCCTTCTTCCTGGTTAGCCAGCAAGTGGTCAATAAGGTGAGGGTAGAAGGCAGTAGATATGCACTTTACCACTAACTTGGCATTGAGGAGCAAGGAAAGTAGTTCAGCATCACAATTGGAATCATCAACCTACGAAGAATGAAAAATCCATAGTAATTAAAAATGAATTACCCAATACATCCATCAACCAGAACATGCCATGACTGCTCTATCTGCACAGTGTGACCTTGAAAGCAAGATGATAGAGTACTTTGAATGGATTAATAACAGTAATACATACTTGCTATATTTCAGAATACGTAAAGATGCATCTTTAGCAGTCTCTATTGCTTTAGTATAAATACTTGACCTGCATGAAGTTAAGGGATAAGAATGTTTAATAATGGAGCTAGAATTATATGAAAAGGTTTATTGAGTTTTCATAGGTTCTTAGTCCCCAGTGCTGAATGGACCACGCCACTTACCTCCATATTAAAAAGGACACCCTGAGGAAGGTCAGAGCAGAATACGCTACATTTTGGTCATTTTCATTAATATACTATATTACATTCCATACTGACGACATTCTCAGACTCAAACATATTTTCCAGAGTTTCAGCACTCACAACAAGGTCTAGATTTTCAGAATACAATGTATTTTTAAGATTTGGTGCACACAGTTGCTATTTCTGTGAGACACCCTAGATGCCTCAGAAAAAAAAAAGAGGCTATTTGATACATGAGAGCACATATTCTCTTGAAAATCTAGTCTATTGTTTTACAAATAACACTGCAGAACACATTAAATTCTACTTCAGTTCATTTTGGAAGTCTTATATAAGTCTTTTCTAGGTTTCTTGAAATGCAGTGTTTTAATCAGCTTAGGTGTCATATCACTTCAGGAAGTGCAATAGAACAATACACGTAACACAAAAAGGACTAAAGAAGTGGTGGACAATAGTCAACGTGACTGCATCCTATCAACTTACAAATAAAATAATTAAATCCCTATATTTACAAAGCAACTCTTCAGTTTTAAAGAAGTCTGTCTGTCTAGCCATTGTTTCATTTTCTATAACAATGATGTATTGTCTTACATGTCTCATACTAACATACCAGCAAGTAATAAAAATCCTGTGATTTGGTACTACTTGAAGACCAATTCAGCAACAACTGTTGACTTACCACAGGACACAACACTGACATTTGATGGTTGAATTTAAGCAATTTTCAATCTAATTATCATCACAAAGCACTTAATCCTGATACTTTTCAGACATGTAAATTTTCCTTGCCTTCAGACATGTAAAGTTTCCTTGCCTCTGTTTCAGTGCAAGCTAAAACAGCACAGAGCTTTGCTTCCTCTTGTTCATGTGTAACAGGCAGCATGCAAACCTTGCCCCCCTCCTTTACCACGAGCACACTGTAACAGGCACTTTGTGCTTATAACCAAGTTCTCGCTTCCGTGAAGTTTTCACTACCACTGCTCAGTGAGATGTAACTATCAATTTACAGGACATTTTGCAGTATTTATTTATTAGGAAGATTAAACATCACTATGATCTACCAGTCCAGAAAACCAAACTTCCTGGTAAATATCTTTCTTACTCAGATGCATACACTGTGAGAGATCATGCACACCGGTTAACATGGACTGTCTAATGTGGGAAACTACTCTCTCCAGTTTCCCTGTACACGTAGTCAAAGAAACAGGATCCTTAAGGCATAAGTCAGAACAGGTATGTAACTTTCCCTTGAATGACTGGCAATCCCAAGTTTTGGCACTTATTTAGAGGAATCAATATTACATTTGCATATGGAGGAACAGTGTTCATAAGAAACTATCAGGTAGCTCCTTGTACGAAAGCGGATCTGAATCTGAGAATGAGAAATCTGCCCCTAACTTCAGAAGAACTTCTTTTGAAGTAATGACAAATACTTTTAGAAGAAAGGCCTTTATTGTATCTAAATAATTTTAGACTAATGAATATATGTTTCTCTTCTGCAAAAGAGAAAGCATGATGACTGAAAGCATATATGTGATAAGAAACAAAATGATTTGTTGCTCAGTTTTGGAAAAGACTCACTGTACACAACATTAAATATAATTAAAAAAGGAAAAAGACAACATATGAAATATCATAGCATGAAAAGATACTATACTTAATCAAGTACAAAGCCTCAAATAAAGGATGCTAGATGAGGCTATTCTCCCAACAAGCATTTATCAGTTTTAATTTATCATTAATACATGATTATTCCTTTTAGTTTACAATTTTCACTTCCTTTCAAACTTCCGTTTTCCAGAAAAACAGAATGGCTTTATCACGGCTGAAATCTTAAACAATTTCCTCCAAGTCTTCAGCATTTTCACAGTTACTTACACAAACTCCTTACAGTTTACAAAGCTAAACTGCAATGGTGCACAGGAGTTCTAGACCCAGTAGTCAGAATGGTTCTAACAACTGTAGAATGTAAAATTGTGCATGCTTCAGGTTGCCCACTCTGTCTTTCATTATTTAAAAGTTCCTCAAAATGATTCCATGTTAATTACTGAGATGCTTTCCTTCTGAAGACAATAAAAATCCTGGCATTGGCATCGTGTAGCATACCATACAGTGCTATAAGCCATTATCAAAACAGCCCTCATCTCTTCTGAAATGGGAGGCTGGAGAGGTATTCTGCCCCACTGCTGAGCTCCATATGTTCTATTCTTGACCAGCGCATAGAATGCAACTTTACCCAGCGCTTTAGTATTTCTTTTTATGGACATAAACCAAAAACAATAATTACAGTAATGAGATTAACGGCAGATGGGAGGTCTGATTTGAATTAGTGGTGTTTTTTTTTTAGGCTATTATTCAGTTAATTAAAAGTCCTATAGATTAGTACAATTTCATATGCCAAAAACCTACAAATTGGAGAGAGACAAGTCTGAAACTAATATCTTTTTCAGCATAAAGCCATTAATCGTCTGAGCTACATATGAATATAAAGATGTCCACGTGCAATACAGAAGCAGAGCAATGCATCTGTATTCACACATGAACAAGATCATTGTGCCTTTATACACAACAAAAGAGCACACAAAACACTCTTGGTTGTGTCTGGCAGTCCACACTTAAGATTGAATAGTCCAGTAGGTTTAAACTGATTAACATTTACAATTGTCTGATTCTTCAAGGCTGTCTGAAAATCTGGTCTGAAAGGGGAAGCCTTTGCAATGTATTTGGCTCCAGGTGACTGGAAACACAAGAAGGCAACAGCCCAGAAAGCCAGCCATGCCCTGAGCTGCATCAAAAGCAGCATGGCCAGCACAGCAAGGGAGGTGATTCTCCCTCTCTATTCTGCTCTCAGGAGACTCCATCTGGAGCGTTTGGCTCTGAGGTCATGGATCTACTAGAACAAGTCTAGAGGAGGGCAAAGAGGACAGTCAGAGGGCTGGAGCACCTCTCCTATCAAGACAGTCTGAGGGAGTTGTGGTTGTTCAGCCTGCAGGAGAGAAGGCTCCAGGGAGACCTTCCAATACATAAAGGGAGCCTACAAAAAAGCAGGAGAGGCATTCTGTCAGGGAATGTGGTGATAGGACAAGGGTAAAGACTATAAACTAAAGCAGTGGAGATTCAGATTAGATATTAGGAAGAAATTTTTCACTCGGAGGTGGTGAGGCACTGGCACACGTTGCCCAGAGAAGCTATGGATGCCCCACCCCTAGAGGTGTTCAAGGCTAGGCTGGATGGGGCTTTGGGCAACCTGATCTGGTGGGAGGTGTCCCTGCCCATGGCAGGGATCAGGAATTAGATGATCTTTAAGGTCCCTTTCAACCTACACCATACTTTGATTTTATGATTGTGTTAAATCAGATCTTTGAACACATTTCCTGGGGCCAAGGCCACTGCCTGTTCTGCACTGCTTTGGTAAATCTAAGTGGTGCCTGACAGGAGTGGGAGGAATGCAGAGAAGCCAAGATTTAATGAGAAATTTAACAACCCCCAAGGACAGTGACTCCACCACCTCCCTGGGCAACCCACTCCAATGCCTGACTAACCTTCCTGAGAAGAAATGTCTTCTGATTTCCAACCTAAACCTCCCCTGCCACAACTTGAGGTCAACTTGAGGTCATTTCCTCTATAGAGTTTATAATATGGTATTTGCTCAAGAACTCAAAAATCTAGGACTCCACCACCTAAAAAAGCAGAACCTTAGAGAGTATAAGCAGATATCAGCATCATTAAAGTATATGGGGATTGACTAAACATTCCCTCATAAAACAAGAATTATGAAGCATCAAGTGAACCTAACAGAATCAGATTCAGAGTAAATACAAGGAAATAGCTTTTTATTACACTGTTGAATTCTTTGGCAAATGATACCGCACAATGTAAAAGCTCATCCATGTTTAAAGGGGAAACTGGACAAAACTGAGAGAGAAAACTACTAGCAGTTACTTAGTACACAAATACATACAGCCAAAAATAACTGGAAGCTGAGAGAGCAACCCAGAACAAGAAGATATATATGTCCCCTGTTCTTATTCTTCATTAGACTTGTAATTATTCCCCCTGTTGGAGCCAGGACACTATTGTCTATGGACTTCAGATTTTCAAAATTTTACATTTTTACATATAAATTCGTAACAATCTTACAGGTTATTTTTGTTTGCTAACCATTTTGACTATACTTGAAATGTTCTATGGATTGGCACACGCTGGCTGCAAGAATGTACACCTAGCATACATACCAAATATTTGCCTATGGTAAACATGGAGTCTTAAGTTTTTTACTGTCTTTTCTTTTTCAAACTAACCCTTTTGACATGACTTGTAAACAAGAGAGTAAACTCAGTTAAGACAATTAGTAAAAAGCAACCTTGCCACCCTAGTATTAAAAAGATGTGTTTTTTTTGTTTGTTTTGTTGTGGTTTTTTGTTTGTTTGTTTGTTTCTTTTGTTTTTCTTCTGAACAGCAAGCAAAGGAGGGTCTTATTAATGAATCGCTTCAGATCTGCCTGCATATGCATGTCCTTCCCATCCCAAGATCCTAAGTGAGTCTTAAAACACTGGTTCCAGCAGGTTATAGCCGATTCCCCATAAACACTATTCCGGTGATGTGGAATGCAGCTGACTGCAGTTTAAGCAAGTCTTGCAGGTGCAGGCATCTTCTGCAAAATGAATTCACAGCCACTTTCCATTTTGTGTGAACATGTGAATAAACCATAAACAACAACGATGACAAACTCACAGTATATGTGATGGAGAAAAATCACTGCATCTATCCAGATTTCCACGCTGAGGGTGCTGAATTTTTCATTAGTGTAAAACCTTTTACTTTTGGAAGGCTTAAATTGTAGATGTTTCACTTTTTCATATCCATTTCTCCTTCAGTAGGATTTGACAGTGCTGACTTAGTGTGATGCCCACACACACACTGTGCATATGTACAGGGAAAAGAACTAATGGGGATACTTATGCTAAGGAGAGGAAATCCTGACTTTTTTCCTTGACATGGGTACCTATTTAGGTATTGGCTGATATCTACATTAAAGACATAGGCATTCAAGTGCTACCTCTGATGACTAGCTCACTTTAGAGTGACGATCAATGCAGTTCCCAGCTACCGAGATGCATATACATCTAAGAAGCCAGAGACCACATAGAAAGAGGATTGCAACAGATGCACTCATCATTTCTGCCACTGCAGTGCTACAGCAATCTGCTTCAAACAGGGTTTGTACATTTTATCAAATGTCTCTTTAATGCAAAATTTATAAAAGAGTCTGCATCTGCTCATGAAAAATCACATCCCAGCAGGGCTGCCCTCAACAAGCACAGAAGTGAGGACCACGTGCGCTCCTTTCACCACAAGTCTTAATTTCTTTCTGCATATCCTCAGCAGGAGCGGGAGGAGCCTCATCCCAGACTCTTAGGGAGGACACATTCAAGCTGTTTCTGAAACACCCTTGGCAAATGATCTGAAAAAGAAGCAGTTGTACAACCTGTATTTACCCCCTACGCTGACTGCAGTATTTCTGAATCACAATGTCAGTTTGTGTCTTACGCTGAACTTGGTGTTGTCAGTGTATAATTAGGAAGGTTTAAGCACGCCTGCCTAGGGCTTTGCCATCAGCACAAATGATGTTACCAACTGCAAATGGGCTCAGGCTCGAGGCCCTCAGCTCCACCAAGACAGCAGCTCCCCTGGGCAAGCAGAGGCAGGGAGTCTGCATGTTTTAAACAACCTTTTGTGCTAAACAGGTAGGTGAAAATCAGCTCTACCAAAGGTGACAGCTCTTTTGACGTACTAGGAATAGCAACTTGAGGCATCTAAAGAAGCTCTACTGGTAAATCACTGAGGATTCTAAAAATTTGAGTGAAAAAAAAAATAATGTGGCTCCACTCCCAGGGCCAACACTACATCTCATGTTAGTATCCAGTATTTCTACTGGTAGCTATTACAGTCTACATGGATATTGTATCTATATTTGATAGTACATAGCATATTTGAAAGAAATCTCTCTGCATTGATGACTTCAGATAAGCAAGAACAGGACAGAAGGTTTGCCTGCTTCAGTAAAGGACAAGTCAGAGTCTGGACAATTCCCTGTCAGCATTTTTTATGTCTAGAGAGTCTGGTACTAGCAACAGGAAATGTGTCATCCATAACTTATGCATTACCAAACCCATGCACTATGAAATATGGATACTAATGGAAAAATAAGAGCTGTTGATAACATAACAGCTAAAAAGAACTGAACCGGCCATTTGCTTGAGTATTAGCTCTACACTACTAGTGGAGGTAAAAATGCTTTTCATTTTGTTCCTGGATGGAGTCTGCATGGCTGCAGGACAAATAAGTAAGGGGGTAAGAAAATGACAAGATCTAAAAACAACTAGACAAGTGAAGGACAGAGACATTACTGTTAGGTTTTAAATGCATAATTTTACAAGGTGTCTTTTAAAAGGTAAGCCACAGAAAGTGAGCAGCCATACATGGAACAAGACTGTGGAGAAATAACTGGAAATTAATTTCACACATTCATTTTGTAAAAGGCTGTCTTAGCACTTCAATATTGAAAATACAGGATATAAACTGATATAAAATATTACTTTAGATTAACTAAAAACATTTTCTAGTCCTACTTTCTGTTATAGTATTTATTGATTATGTCAACTTCCATTTTACCTACCAACAGGTAGCAGAACACTTAGTTTCTCTGTCAGAAGTAAAAACATCAGTCTTGATCTATGAAAGATAGTCAAGTGAACCGCCAACCCTTCTCAAAAATAAAAAAATAATTGATTCTTAAGGGCAAAGTCTAAATCCCACTGGCAATAATAAGCTTATTTAAGTAAACTTTTTACATTTTTTTAATTCTTCATACACCACAGAGAAAAAACAGATATTTCTATTATCCAAAAGAGGTAAATGGCAGTTTATAAGAAGATGCACAATAAAAAGAGATGTCTGCAATTTCAAAAAAGCTTACACAAAATCCTGGTTGTTTTATTACAGGCAAAAGCTATACAATTCTTAGTATCAGCACTTCAGCATCATCCTTTTAACTGTAAACATCCATAAAGCTGTCAGCAACATACAACAAATGGCTAACTAATACATCGTATCAGCAAGCAAGTGCTGTATTTTTCTCACAGCCATATCTGTGAGTTGTTTTAACGCTATGTCGGGGAATCAATAGCTATGATTTCCCTTTGCCAGATGTTATTTGTCCTTTTCCTGTTTAATGTAACCAGAAATGGGCTTCCTATGAAAAATTAATTAAAAATTCTACAAGAAGCATTAACAGTTCTATTACTGTTGCTAAAAAGCAAAAAGTATGCATACAAAATTATACTGAATAAACATTGACATAGCTAAGCAGTATACACACTTTTAGTTGGTAAACTATCAACTAGTGTAATCATAAGAGATGCATATAAATCAAGGAATAAGAGGTAATTTCTAAACCATCCAAGAAACCACCATTCACTAAAATTCAGCATGGCACTCTTCTGTGCTAGTTGCTTTTCTAACACTGGTGGTGAATCTCACATTCAAGGTACTGGCTAAACACTATGCCTTATGGAATGAAATCAAGTTACATTTTCATTAGCTTAAGATGAAATACTAGACCGAAGCTAAATGCGCTGAAAATTCTAGGTTATGGAGCACTGGTGTAGAAGTATATGCTCAAATTAATACTGATTTTGGAAGAAAAAATAGGTATAGTTTTTCAAAGTGCCTCTCACATAAGAAGGCCAAAAAGAACATTATTTTAGGAATGCATAGGTGTAGTGAGTGTTTTATATTAGTAAGAAGTTAATATGGTTCCTGGCCCTAAAACTTCAATATAATATAATCAACCCAAACTGTAGAAAATTAAAAGCCACAGCACACTGGAAAGAAAAGGCCAGTTAAGATAGCAATACAATCAGCAGCCATTCAGAAAGTGCTACTGCACAGCATTGGGCTTTAAAAGTAGTTAAATAAAATGTACTCGGACATAAATTCCTGCTGGGAAGTTTGAGAGCTAATCACTAACTCAGCAGCTTTCATCTGTTAACAAAAAAGTCAATTTTAAAAGGTTAACAGAACATACAGATGAGAAAGTGCATGCATATATCTGATCTCCAGCTCCTTTTCTATAAGATCATCTTGTTTAAAAACAGTTAAAAAAAAATGCTTTGCAGACCAAAATCTACAACTGTAGGTGTGAAAATTAAACTATTGATATGCTAATGATAATCCACTGTTTTGGTGGTTAGAAAGGTATCTTTTGTGGAAAAATCAGAAATGTTGTGTTTCATTTGTATAAAGAACTGGGAATAGGACCAGCTTCACAAAAACCTGTGGTTCTTTCCTTAGAACAACAGCCTCAACTAGGAAATACTTCCAATTCATACTGGATTAACATCATACTGGATGTTAATTACAATATTCAGATTTTGATACAAGCAGATGTGTAATAAATGTAACACGCCCTGCTGCCTTCCCTGCAAACACTTTAAATGTCCATTTATGTTCCACAAAGCTAGTGCTCCATCCATTTCAATAACAGAACTTTTGAAGGTAAATTAGCAACATCTGAGATGAAGACAATACTTCCAGATCCATTACTTCTCTGACAGGTTCTGGAGACTGCCTGAAGAGAAGCAGATAAAACCAAGAGAGGATGAGAGACTTACAGTAGAATCCTGGGAAAAGCAGGATTGCTTTTCTTTTCATATCTTTCCTAGGAAACAGGGGATGGTGTCAAACTACAGGATTGGACAGCACTGTTTGTTGTAACCAGAGAATCTAAAAACTTATTGCAACACATATAACTGGAACACAGAGCCTGCTGGAAAACGTTCCTTCAGAAATGGAGGAAAGTTTGCATACTTTTAATCTCAGAAAAAAGGTACATTTTCAATCTGCATTCCAACACATTGCATTTTTAAAGCTTTTGCGTTTTGAGGATGCTTATTTTAAAAACATGTACAAGTTTTCATTCCTGTTTCTGTAAAGGCAGTTTTATTTTGAAGTAGCATACTGGAAATTTTACCTCAATTATTATTTTATATTGCAATATACAACTAAGAGCTCCCTAAGAGACAGTACAGAATTCAAAAATATTGGAGATGTGTTTTTTCTAAATAAATAAACATTATATGGGCACCTTCAATGCAGTTATCCAGCAAGAAAGGAAAGCCATTCCTTCTCTTTTGCAGTAAGTAGACAGCTGTACTGCACAACCATGGCTAACAAAATCCAAGAAAGTCTTTCAGGTTGTACATGCACAGAAGTTCATTTAGAAGTTAGAAGTTTTAAACCCATCTCAGTTCTCGGGAGACCAAAAACAAAAACAAAAAACAAAACATGCAAATAACTGATTTTTCTTTCTAAAAGACTAGCTTTCATTTCACCGGGGGGGGAGGGGAGTGGAACAGTTGTGTAACTTTCTACAACAATTGAAAATACATAGTAATGTATAGCAGTTCTTGTCCAAAGAGGTAGTATTTAGCTTTTTTTCTTCCAGAAACTCTGTTGCAGTATTAAGTAAAAACATGTTTAGAATTGACTAAAATCCCCAAATACGTATTTCATCCCTTCTACAAAACAAAAAATGTTAGCAGCTTACAATGTGTACATGAACAATGCCAAGATTGTCAGAGACATGCTAACTCATTTGTACTTTTATCACTTACAAAAAAATAATAAAGTGCAATAATAGATACACTGAGATAACAATCTATTTCATATAACACGGTTGTTTCTTTTCCATCACATTGACTTACAATAACACACTAGGTAATTTAAAGAAAATGCTGTCAGTTTTAATCACCTCAAGTATATAGAAAAGATCTTACAAGCCCTGTGTTACTGCTCAGTGTACACAATAGCTGTAGAAAATCCTAATAATAAGGGTCTCGATAGTCTCTGCTTACTAATATGAAGATAAAAGAGCTAATTTATTACCTTAAACTCTGAAAGCTAATTAATTCAACTGCTCATACCTTAGCAACAGTTGTTATCTGCTCCAGTGCCACAGCATGAAGATCTTGATCTTTGCTTTCCACCAGCAGTTTCAGGGATGGCAGCAAAAGGGACTGGTTAAGCAGCAACAAACATAATTCTTTTATACACTGAAAATAAAAGTAAACTCATTCAGCAAGACCTCTGGAGATATTAACATCATCACTCAAGCTAAAATTTATGAAAATTCTGTGTCAAATGAAGAATGAAAACCTAACTTCTAAAACAAATGAAGTCCCTGATGGAAATAAGTCTTTGGAAACTTGAACAGATAAATTTATAATTAAAAAAAAAGTGGAATACAGGGTTATAAGTCGAGTCTTTGTTACATTAAGATGAGGCACTGAATCACCATTAGAACCCAGAGTTTCACTGAAAGAGAAACAAAGCAATCACAGCCCTCTCTGGGACTCATATATTTGTGCTTAGTGAAATACTGCAAAGCACAGAAAGAAGTTTAACAGACACCTGTGATACTTCTGTAACTCAATTATACAATCATAAATGTGGAACAAAACAAAGAGGAAATAACAGTACATACCGAAGTGCAACACCATAAAGCTCTGTTTCAAAAACAATTTCAAACTTTATACAAACTTTTACATGTGATGAAAGCATAGTAATTTACCTTTCCCTCTTTCATATAACTTCTCATTTTTATAATAGAGCACAAATTTAGCATCATAAAGCTGATGCAGCAAAAAAGGACATATTTAAACGCAAACAAACAAACAAAAACTATGTTTCCAAATCTTTAACTTGAATTTTAGTTTAAAAACAAAACAAAAACTCAAACAAACAAATAAAAACCCTACAAGTAACTTGTCTTTTTGTTTTTCCTTAACATGGCAATGATTTATTTATACATCAAAAAGCATTTAGACTAACAAACTGTTATACATCCGATGATGACTTCCCCCCCCCTTTTTTTTTTCCCAATGATTTTGTTCTAACAGCCACTTTCCTCTGAGATCCAGCAGACATGTCCTGTGTTCTGGACAACTTACACTGAGTGCTTACACTGAGTATTACATAGCACTGTCACCTTGCAAATGGCATCCAAATCTTCCAGGGGCTCTTTGTTTCACTGCAACACTTAGAAAAACATCAATCGCCAAAGGATTTCATCAGCTAAATATTACTTTGAGGGAATGCAAACCATTTTTAGAAATCTTTTGAAGTTTAATGGTAAGTATAACAATTTGAAGACTGAAATACAACCACACTTTTAGCAGCATGGTTTTAATTTCCAGGCTTTTAGAGTCACAGCTACTATTCAAAGACAAAGATGTTAAAGGTTTTGACAGTCATGTACTTCACAATCACCTGGCCTCACTTGGTACAGGAAGCTTCTTAGCTGCACTTTGCTCAGCCTCTTCTAAACGTATACCTTCAAGAAACAGCAGTGAGCAGGATAAATTATACTGCACTGAGCTCTGCATCACTCATGCAATGCTTGTTCTCTTACCCAGATTTGTTCCTTTAAACCTATATTCTGTTGCTACTGATGATTAATGTTTTCAGTAAGGGATCAAGGAATAAGAATATAGGATCAAGGAAAAAGAAGATTAAATAAATACACTAAAACTTTGTCTGATCAGTCATATGCTCATTAAACTTTTGATAATTTCATATTATACTGTGTTTCTTTTGAGCAGTATGCTCGACATACCAGCAAACCTACTGAATGCAAAGTTAGAGATTCACTCACTCTACAAGTCTTTTCTTGAAAAGGTGTATCCATGGCAATAAATGCAGCTTATGTTCAGAAAAATAATTTCTGAGTCATAAGATACACAACCTGAACAAAACAGCAATTTTACCATACTTGGTAATGTTTTCTGCCTGAAAGCCTCTCAAAACTAAATGGAGAAACAGTGTCATTAGAAATAACCCATAACTATAAAAAGGCTCTAAAAGAACCCCAAATCATATTTTTTGGTTGTGTGGGGAAGAAAAGGGAATCAGGCACAGTACAAGTTTAAAGCAACATGTCAGGGAGACCAATGGTGCAGATGTTGAATCTATTTGCTATCTCATTGCACTTCTTTAAAATAAAGAAAATTACATCACTCAGCAAGCAAATGCAATAATACAGATATTAACTTTCTTATTTTCCAAGCAATAACATTTAACTCAGATGACATGCCACTGTTTTGTTTGCTTCTTAGATGCTTCAAGATTATGTCCTAGTACTGGTTATACATTTTAATGGGATATTTTCTAAAGCAATCTGCTTTGTTTGTAACAGAGGCATAAAGGCCTCAACAGGAGAAAATGTTTAGCTATTCAATCAACTTAGATTTACCTTACACTAGCAAATTTTTAAGCCAAAGGTAGTTAGATTTCAGGTAGTTACCAGTCATATGACTTGAGTAACTCTGTGCCTCATTTTGAGTCTAGGAGACAGCAGATATCCAGTCTTACCTACAAAAAAATGTTCAAATATAGATAATTCATCATTTCTCTCTAAGGAAAAGTATATTCCAACAATTGTTATGTTTCATTTTACACATTTCTTTGTAAATCAAAAGAGCATTTTATTAGCTTCTGCTCCCTCTAAAAATACCCATACAACACAATAAAATCAACCTCTCAATCTCTGATAAGGTAATATACTGCACTCTTTCAGTCTTCCCCTTTCAGGTTCATCTGTACACTAACTTTTGTAAGGCTCTCTCTTTTGCCCCTCTTTGTGCAGCATCCTCTCAAAATGCAGCCGTGCTAACAGGGCATTATATTCTCACTAGTTCACTAGCTGTTTATGGAGACTTGCCCTTCTTATCCACTAATCTGCACTTGATCTCTCTAACCTTCTGGTAAGACTGCACTGCCTCCGTTTCCCTGGTACTCTTATGACATGACATCATGATTAATGACATACTGCTATGCAAAAGCCAGTAATGAAAATTCAAGAAAAGGAAATGTCTTTCTTGCTTTAATTCTTATTAAAAGATCTCAAATGAACAATAACAGTGGACAATTACAACAGGTGAAACTTCAGTAAATTGAAAATTTACTCTAGAATTAATAATATATATTATTTTTTCTGGGACTCAAGAATGCATCTCAAACGATCTACAGAAATAATAAATCAAGTTAAGAGATATCACTCTTGAGAACAAGACTGGTTACAGAAGACTGGAAAAGAGAAAGGCAGCCTGCCCTTTAGACATGGAATAAAGATGTGCAAGAGGCAAAGGAATTGTAGACTTCTCAGACATCAAGCCCGTGAAAACCATCAAAACATACAATGAAAAATCAAACAAAAAAACTCACAGGAAAATCTTCCTATGGGTCCTAGCAACAGGTCTAATAGTTAGGAATAAAGCTATGGTATACTTTTATCTTGGCAAGACTTCGAAGATGTCACACTGAAACACTGTCAGAGAAACTAGGGAAATAAAGTCTACGACAGTGTGGTCCAATTTGCAACCCTTGCAGCGGCCTTCATCCCTTTTTCCAACCGAAGTGACACGACTATGTGCCAAGCACAGAAAACTGTCCAAATAGTAAAACCATCTCCTCGTATGTCTTGTACAAATGACCGCACTGCTGATTTGGGCAGAAATTGGAAATCCAACCTATGCAACAAGCCAACATTCTGAACACTTTTAAAGAGCAACACAAACAACTTTTCTCTCTGCAATAGCACTGGAAAGCACTCTAGTATCTGTCTGTCTACCATGAGAGGCTGCACTTCAAGGTCACATGATGTTACCTGTGAGAGGGACAAGGGAAGTCCTAAATCAAAATCCAGATTACCATGATGTAGCTGAAACTTTTGTAAAGAAACATTTGCTTTCTTACTAGTTATGCAGCTATTGATGGTTCACTGTAACACCAGTGAGGCATAGCAAATGAATTTCATAGGAGTCTGCTTTGGGTCCGCTATTACTCAGTGTTTTCATGGATGGCTCAAATGGCTGGATAATGAGTACAAACAGTATTGTGTAAAGAGACTCAAAGGGTAGCATTTAAATTCAAAATTACCTAAACAAAATGGTCAGAGACAACTGTGAATGAAGAAAAATATACAAAGTAAATTCATATATAAAAAGCATGAATAAGTAGCCTCAAAAATAGAAGGGAAAAAAAAGAAAATCAACTGCTGTATTATTCTACAAGATAAGCATCTTATGGCCACCAAAACCCCAGAAATTACAAGAGACTAGATGCATTCTTCTATTTAAGTGCTCGTGTTAACTGACACTTGACCTACAGGTTGATAGAAAAACACAAGATATTCAGAGGAGTTGCACTTTAACACTTGCTAAGGGGAAGAAGAATTTGCCCCTTTCTAAAGAGATTTATCAGGCAGTGCAGGAGATGTCAGATAGTCCAAACAGATGTGCACTCTAAGCAAGTAAAACAGTGCTTATTTGAACAAAGACAAATGAAAAAGTCCATCCACTGAATAATGCAAATAAAACCAACCAAACAAAAAATCCACATATATAGATGCAAAGATTAAAGCTATGCAATTCCCCAGAAAACATTAAAAAAGATCTTGGCTGTAAATAAACTAGAAAGACCAGCAGGAGGAAGGATAAAGAACAAGAGTGCTTTCTGATGAAATCTACATCTAAGGAAAGTTTTTCTAGACCATCATGACTTGAAGTTAAATGTTATTTTCCATCACAACTTTTGCATTTCAGAATGGCAAATGTTATCCATGGTGACAAAATGTTTTTAGAATTCCATCATTCTAGCTCTCTCCTCTTAATTGTATGACTTCATATTTATTAAAATATGAAGTCATCTAAATAGGTTATTTGTCAGCAATCAGGTTTTCATCTTATATAGCCATGCAAGCTCAACTTACTGTACACTTAAGTGTACAGCGCTTAAGCACTGTAGCTGTGTGTATAAATAAGTTACTTAAATTCACCCATGTCATTCCCCTTCTTCCCAAGAAGAGACTTAAAACAGTACAGCCTGTATTTGTAGGAAATAAATAGTACAATCAAACATCATGGTGCAACTTCTGTTGCTGTACAACATTCTAGCCAAAAAAGGTATGTTAAATTGGTAAAGCTAGTCTGGTCCTCAAACATTACATAACTTTTACTAGTAATGAATCTATACTGGATCTGTATATATTCACACCCATAGGTAGGGTTCTTCCAACACTCTATCTTTAAAAAACAAGGCACCTCTAACTAAAGCTGTCAAACAACATCAAAACAGTGAATAAATAATGGTCTTGTTATGGAATTCAAGAAAAAGTTCACTTAATTAAGAAATGTGAGAAAATTACAACCCACTCTTGAGCAGAACTCTTGGTAAACTGACTGCTATAAGATAATGACCTTCAGGGGGATTTGTCTTCCTCATTCACTAAAGTGAGTTAGCCTACTTCGGCAACTTTTGACTGCTCCTATGGACGTGTAAGATCATGCATCACTCAATCCTGTAAAGAAAAGCTACATACATGTACACTTAACACCAGTCTCAAAGTTATAGACACCTGTCTTCAACCAAAAGTTTTGGTGAAGCCAGTGAAATAATAATGCAACCTTTAAGATTACTGACACCTTCTGGAGTCATGTTTTACACAGATTTTGAACGGAAATCAGTCTAACTATTGAAAAAAAAAGCACAGCCTACCCCCTCCCATTTATTTTAAATAGAATGTGTCTTTTCTGTTCTGCTTCTGGTCTTAACATTAGCTGTTTTCTCTAGCAAAGACTGTGATTGCACGACAAAGATTATAAGCGATTAATGAGCCTAGTAAAATATGCGCAGGACTACTCTAAAGTTGTATGAAGTTTATTAAGCATTTCTCAAGCCTGTCTTGATTAGTATACAATATTTATGTACAAAACACTTCAATAATTGTAGAGATGCTTGTATGGAAGTATACTTACACAGTAGAGCAAGACAGAATATCACACTGTTATTACAAAGTAATTGCTTGTATATAAATTTTTATCGCCAACACATTTTCAAGGATTCCTCGCTAAACCGTTATACATTTATAAGAGAGAAAATTACTCACTATTTAATGAACAGCTTTAGCCATACTGATTTCAATAGCAATGCATTATTAAAGCCTTTCTACAAATACTTCAAAGAATTTACACTGGAACAGACCTCTAAAGGTCATATAATCTAACTAGCTCCTAATTCAAAGCCAGCCTGACAAGATCAAATCGCCCATGACATGATCCAGCCAAGTTCTGAATATTTCCAAGGATGAAGAATCCATGTCTTCTCCAGGCAATCACATGTTCCAGTGTTTCACCACTTCAGTGAAGAAAAACTATTCCTTGTAGATAAACAGTTTTCAGGTTGCAAGTTCTCTCTCCTGCCTTTCATTTAATCACTAAAAAGAAACTGTCTCTGCCTCCTCTACATGTTTTCTCTTCCACATGTTTAAAAACAGCAATATGATCTCCCTCTGCCATCTCTTCTTAAGATAGAATCAACCCAATTCTCTCAGCCTCTCTCTATGTATTGTGTATCGGCATCCTGATCATCCTGCTGGCTCTCCACTGGGCTTGATACAGCATGGCAACATTGTCTTGCACTGGGATTCCAAAACAGGACTCATATCCACCACAAACAATGTTAAAACTTACCTCAGCAGGGAGCATGTGCTTAGTGTCATACAAAGAACGGCAGATTTTCAAAATTTCATTTCCCGTGCTCTCCTTTTCCTCAGCTGGGCATCTCTGTAGCATAGCAGTCCCCAGTTTCACCCAGGGATTACCATCTGTGCACAACCTACCCCCCCCCCCAAAAAAAAAAAAAAAAAAAAGATGTTTATATGTACACATACACATATATACATATACATGCATGTATATATACATACATACACACAATTTTCTGAAGTTTGTGCACATGTATGAGAATTAAAGTATGATCTCATGAAACAGAGAAAACATTTTGAGACAAGTTACTAATCTGATGCCATCCGTCTTTCAATGCAACAAAGTTATTAGAAGTATTTTGAATTCTGACATACTGTTATCTGAGGAATCACACACCAGACAAAGACTGATCAAATTGGAACAGCATACGAACAGCATCTCCTGTCTTTGTACCAGCTAATTTCCCCAACAAAATGGTATTGAGGGAGTGGTGACATGAAACCAGAATTCCTAATTTTCTTAGCTTTGATCAAATTCTAACAGAATCTGTCTCTCAAGTACCTGTCTAGTTTCTTTGTTTAGAAAAAATTTAGAAGACTCAAATTTTAATTTTTCCAGTCCAACAAGCACAAAAAAAAATAAACATTTAAAAATATATCTATCTTCTTCTATAAAACCCATTTTATAGCCCATAGAAACAATGCTGTAGAGAGAAATTATATGCAACTGTACTTCTCCATTAGTAGATATGAATGTAGGTACTTTTTTATTATGGTCATTATTATTATTGTATTTAAAGTGTCCTTTCTATTTCATATAGAAGTTAGAATCCTAGAATCACCTGGGCTGGAAAAGGCCTTCAAGACCACCAAGTTCAGCCACCATGAACTACTGAGTTCCATCACTAAACCACGTCCCTTAGTGTCATGTCTACACGTCACAAATACCTCCAGAGATGAGGACTCCTGGAAATCCCATTCCAATGCTTGGTCACCCTCTCCATGAAGAAATCCTTCCTAAATACAATCTAAACCTCTCCTGGCACAACCTGAGATCACTTCCTCACATCCTATCACTCATCATGTGAGAAAAGAGAACAACACCATCCTTGCTGCAACCTCCTTTCAGGTAGTCAGAGAGCAATGAGCTCTCCCCTCAGCCTCCTCTTCTCCAGACTAAACAGCCCCAGTTCCCTTAGCTTCATTTCTCATCAATGCACATGCTCGATCAAAATAATATCCTTGTCGCAAGGGACCCAAAAATGAATACAACTTCATCTGCTATCACCATTACATGGTCAGCCTTAAACAGAAGGCAGACAGTAGGCATATGTAAGTTATATCATGCATGCTAGCAAAGGCGACATTTAGTATAAAATTTCATCGCTGGAACATTTCTTGGCCTGCAGCAGCTATTTGCTAGATCATGGAGATGCCTGACTACTGTTGGTAGTGATAGGTGTACTTTCTAGGACTGGACGTACTGATAGAAACAGGCAGCAGAGTGGAGCTTTTAAATGAGAGCATGAAGTGTAACACTAGAACACATCCGCACTGCCATTTTGCTAATTTGAGTTAAGTTAATGCATTTCAATACACTTCTACAATGGGCTAAAATCACACTTAACAGTGTAGATCAAGACCACATAAAGCCACAGTAACACAATGTCCTGGTTTCAGTTAGGACAGAGTTAATTTTCTTCCTAGTAGCTGGTAGAATGCTTAGGATGAGAAGAGTGCTGATAACACCACAATGTTTTAATTGTTGCAGAGCAGTGCTTACACCAAGCAAAGGACGTCTCAGATTCTTGCTCTGTCCTGCCAACGGGCAGGCTGGGGGTGCAGCAAGAGCTGGGAGGGGACAGACCCAGCACAGCTGACCCAAACTAGCCAAAGGGGTATTCCATACCGTCTGACGTCATGCTAAACAATATATAGGGGTGGCTAGCTGGGGGAGGGGGACCGGACTGCTCGGGGGTAGGCTGGGCATCGGTCAGCGGGTGGTGAGCAATTGCATTGTGCATCACTTGTTTGTACACATTATTATTATTAGTACTATTATCATCATTATTGTTATTGTTATTATCATTATTATTATTATCGCTATTATTATTATTATCGTTATTATTATTTTCCTGTCTTAATAAGCTGTCTTTATCTCAACTCACGGGCTTCACTTTCCCATTTCTCTCCCCCATCCCAGAGAGGGAGAAGGAAGGGTGAGCGAACGGCTGTGTGGTGTTTAGCTGCCGGCCGGGTTAAACCACGACACACAACCATTATGTTTATCTGTGCATACGCAAAAGAAAGCACAAAAGGTGGTTTAAAAAAAAAAAAAAACTCCATGAATTTCTGGTCATTAATCAACATCCCAAAAAAGCAGGATATATTTTTATTTTGTTTTGTTTGAAGAGGGGAAAAAAGTCACTGGAAGAGCAAATCTGACAGGTTGGTCTTACAGTTCACCGCAAATTAAGATACTTGTCCAGCACAAGTGGAAAGGAGCTGTAAAGTGCTTTGAAAGTGCTGTTTTTCAATGGTATTATTTAGCACCAATTGTTCAAAGTAACATAATAACTACAGCAGCAAATGGAGTCTGTTAAAAAAAAAAAATCAGTTGGGCTGACACATAACAAAGAATAGGTCTGACAATTTGGTAGAGGACAACTGCTAATACCTACTATTTCATACATATATAAGATCTTTCCTGTTCAGCTTCCACTTTCGTAAGTACATACTGTAAACAAATAAAACCAGCTCCACTGGAAGCTGACATTATATTCTAACACAAACACCAGGCAGAGATGCTAAGAGTAGGTAAGTTTGAATGCAAACTAAATAGAAGTCATGATTTTCATTCTTTTTGACAACTTAATTGAGCCTTTCCATCAGTCACAGTCACTGAACAAACTGCTGCCAGGAGCCTGGCTGGGAGCAGCACAGCTCCTCCTCCTCTCCTTCCAACCTGATGGGTTGGACCCAAAGAAGCCAACTTATCTGACAGGCAAAACATGATGCACTTGATCTACAAAACCCCTGTAAGGTCAGGAGAAGAAAAAAAACAATATGCAACTCCATCTTTGCCACTGGCTAAATTAATAGCTCCTGCTATGTGATCCATCTTTTGCTTAGAGGCATGGAGAATCATCATGAATTTCCATTTTTATAGCTGCTGCCTCCAGAGTACATTAAGAAAACCTAGAAGAATTTTCCATTAGAAGAAGAAAACAAAAATCACACTTCAAAGCACATTTAGAAGTAGTTACAAAGAAACAGAACAGTTAGAAAAGTTAGATATAACCAGAAAGATGCAAGACCATTCAATAAATAAAGCTGCACATGGCATACCTTAAGTTAAGCATTGGATATATACTTTACATATATAAATCTTTTCTGACATATAATTGTGATTTCTGAAAATTATAATTTTCCTTATAATTATTTGACCTTCTGTGGTCTGCTATCAAATAAAGCATCATCTGCCATCTCTACGTAAAAACAAGATTCAGTCACCAAAAAATTTGACAACTGTAGGCAGAATTCAGTTTTCTTCTTTCATGAATTTAACCATTTTTATTTATTTTTAAATAAATAAAACTAAATTACTTTTTCCATGATGAGAACTTTTTCACAAACTTGCAATGAAGGCATTATTTTCCTGCACCAAACCAAAAGCATCTTTGGAGGGACATTTTGCATTAAGAAAAAACAAAACGTGAACTAAGCCATTGAGCCCCTAAAATCATGTCTTTTTGAGTTCCCAAACACCTTATCAATATTTAAAATGAATATAAAAAATGCCTTTTGAACGTAGGCAGCAAGTTCCAAAGGACTGCAGAGCTTCAGGTACTGTCAATCTTTTTCTTCCTTTTTTTTTTTTTAATGTCTTCATGAAGCGCTTAAAATGACATCTGAATATGAGACTATGAGACACCTAGATGGAAAAGCATCCATGAATAACATGGGTTTAAACACCAGTTTTTAAAAAATGTATACATTTTTGAGTATTGACTGAAACAACCAAGTCACCTTCAGTGATTCCTCGCAGTCAACATGGCCATTCTTTTATCAGAGTGTTTTGAAATACAAAAACACCCTCAGACTGATCTTTGTCAGAGAACTCTTTTTTTTTTTTTAATTAGAAATAATTTTTTTTAAAAAAGTAAAGAAAAAGACCCCAAGCTTCAGTTCTTTTACTTTCCCTTCCTTTTGAGCCTTTACAAAAGATAAGTTTTATTTTCTAGCTTGGTATTCAATTTTAAGGATTAGGTATTTACAGCTAGGCTGAAAACCGAGATTTTAAGTATTCAGATGACTAAGAGTAAAATTCCCCAGTTCCTGCACATATTATTACATTTGAAATAAACAATCAGTTAGCATCAAAGGCCTTTTTTTGCAGCAGAGCAAGAACAAATAAGTAAAGATTGAACAAAACCCTAATACGTACAGCTAAACAATTGGCTTAATTGCTTATAGTTCTCTTCTTTACTCAACAATTTCTTCATACGATTTGCTTTAAAAAATGGGATTGCTGAGTAACTCACTATCAAAAGAGTTCCTGCTTTATTCCAACTGATCTACCAAGGCAGGTTTTTCAGCAACAGTTTCAGGAACATTTAAAAAAAGAAAATCTTGTAAGGATACCTGAACACTACTGACATGAAATATGTAACAGAGACAAAAGAGAGAATTTATGAGTAATGCAAGAAGAGAAGACACCAGAACAGAGCAGAGATTGCTAGCAGCCTTGCCAAAAATGCAGAGATAAGCATATGATAATGACTGTCAATGACAATAGGGAGAGAAGGAAAGAAAGCTCAGATAAAGAAGGAAGGAAGTAAAAATTTTGTTGTTGCTGGTTTTGATTGCTGCGGAGCATCATACTTACAAAACACCCTCTGTTTCTTGGCTGGCATGAATTACTCCAGGGTTTACAAAGCAAAATAATTCAAATTAAGAAATAAAATTCAAAATAATGAAAATGAAATGTAAGCTATTCCCAGCTGATTGTAACAAGAAGGAGTTGCAAAGATGTAACTATCTACTTGGTAAGAGTTCAGAAAATTAATGTTCTCTCATATTGAAGGATACTAAAGAGAGCTGTAGCTGACTTTTTAAAGCCGATCACGCTTGAGGTAGGAGGACTGAGGGTGGAACGAGGACAACGCTTCATTTCTGGAGCATTATTAACTATTGATGTTTTGAGTTCATGCAAATTCGTTCTGATGACAGCACACTTACTATGAATGCCAAAAATCTGTTTGAGAATGTTTCTGCACACCAAACATATTCCTTTAGACTAAAAGATACAAATTTTGTGCTTTTATTTTTAAACAATGGTTTATTTTTTAGCCTAGATTTTAATTTAGGTTAAGTCCTTGTAAAGTACTTACTGTTTGTCCATTAGACTTATTTAAAAACAATAAAAATAAACAAAAACACTTTCCTTCCAAGAAAAACAAAACTCCAAACATAGATGACTGAGCCTATAGAACTAAGTGGAGGGAATGAATTTGCAACAATCATAACTATGACCATGCTGACTATTATTAAAATACCAGGCACATTCCTTGAAAGCACTAGAAATGCATAAGAAAGGAGGGCTTTGAAGACTGCAGATACAGAATTTATAAAGCACTTAGCTTTGCAAGTACTGTTAATAACAGAAACAAAACAGATATTAACAGAGAAGCAATGAGAGTATAAACACAAAGACCTCAGGAGAGAGCAAACTGTCACACCTTTGATAAATTTTTCTACTGGGACAACTTCTAGTAGGAGAGGGAAAACTGAACAAAACCACAACCACAAAGAAACACAAAGAAACTAGAGATGCATCATTCCTAATGAGAAAAGAATGATGAGGGTTAGGAGGGGAGGGGTGGGCAGGAAAACAACATCTCTGTCTCTTCTTTCAAGACGCAACCTCAATTCTCTTCTCCTTGAGAAAAACACAGCTAAAGCAGGGAAGAGAACAGACTGCAAGGTCTTTCCTACTCCTCTAGATAGCAGAGAGAACTGAAGAATAAAGTAACAGTGGGAAATGCAACCTGTGATGCCCACCTTTAAAAACAACAACAAAAAACAAAACAACCAAACAAAAATTTGTTTTCATTTCTATTAACATAATCAAAGTTATTTTAATTTTTGGTTGTCTAGAGTTTTAGGCAAACTCAAAAGAAAACTGGAAATCTGAACTACTCTTTATTTCCCTGTAAACAGTGAAAGTGAATTAAGTGCTGAGCTCAGGAAAACTTCCTGAGCCTGCACTGTAAATCATGTTATGGAATCATGAGTCAGAGATTCTCCATGAAATCAGTAAAGGTAGCTACTACTACTGAAAGAGAAGGGGGCTATTCCTCCTGAAGGATTTCTGATGCCTCATAGCAAAGACAAGGCAGTGAAGAAAGACACCTTTCAAGACAAGTTCAACTGATAACAGAAATTGTTTAAAACAAAAGTAAAAATGAAAATCTAATCAGAGGATAAATTTTCAGTTTGTTCCTTAAGACTTTACGCTAAGACACAGGCCAGTCGGTCTCTCCTCGATCTCTGCTAAAGAGATGAAGTGAATCTTCCTAGAAGCATTTCCAAGAATTCGAAGGCAAGCAGGTGACTGAGATTAGTCAACATGGATTTAAAATGTGGAAATCATGCCTGATAACCTTCTACAATGAAATGACTGGATGATAGTTGATGTTACATACCTTCATTCAACAATACTTTCAATGCTCATAATACCCTGACTGACAAACTGATGAATAGTGGACAGAGAAGTAGACTCAAAACTGGTTTTGATAATCCAGGATCAAAGGGTTGTTATCAGTGGCACAAAGTCCTGTTGGAAACCAGTGAACAGTGGTGCACCCCTGTGGTTGGTACTGGGGCCAATACTCTAACTTCTTCATTGAAGACGAGGATGATGATGAGACAGTGAACCCTCTGAAAGTTTGCAGATGATACTAAACTAGAAAATAGTGGGTGATACACAGGTTGGTTGTACTGCCATTCTGATGGGCCTTAAGAGGAGTAACAAGTTTTCTGTGGCTTATCTCTGCCCAGCAAAGGGAAATCCAAAGTTTAGTACCTGGGGAGGAATAACCAGAAGTACAGGCTGGGCCAATCAGCTGGAACAGCTGAGCAGAAAAAGACTTGAGGGCCCTGGTGGGCAAGGTGACAATAAGCCCTCATATCAAAGAAGGCCACCAGCATCCTGAACTGCATAAGCATTGCCATCAGGTCAAGTGTTCCTTCCTCTCCACTTGGCATTAAGTGAGACAAATCTGGAGTGCTGCACTTAGTTGTGGGCTTCCCAGTACAAAACTGACATGAGCATAGTCAAGGCAGATAATAGAAGTTCTCTTGCCCCTTATCTTAGCTACATTGATTTCTTTATGTTAGAATTGAGATTATGCATATGTCTAGTAGCTACACTGCTTTAGATCCTAAATGACTTAAAATATGGGTGTTCAAAGTATTTTGTACAAATTTTCAGGCTATCCACATCTCGGAACTAAGATGCATCCTACCTCTGAAATTTAACCCACTGTTAGTTGTGAATACAAATAACATTTAATCATTATTTTGTTTTCTCTTTTTCACTTGACAAAGAGTCTGAAGAAACAACACCAAGTGGGAGATAAAATTAAATAATTTTTATGTTTTTTTTTCTATCACAGAACAGTAAACAAGAACTGTCTATTTATAAGTGTTCTGCTTTCACAAAATCTTCAGACTGTCTGTTCAGCCCAAGGAGAAAAATCTTTGCTAATCGTTTTGCAGCAATATTTCACTCTCCTTTGTGCTCCATAAGTTATGTTTTTTTTGTTTTGTTTTGTTTGTTTGTTTTGTTGTTTTTTTTTTGTCTGTTTGTTTGTTTTTTTGTTTGTTTGGTTTTGTTTTTTGTTTTTTGTAAATCTAAACACTACCTTGAACAGAGTCTGACAGTTCCCCACACACCGGAAGGCATCAAATTTTTCAGATACAATTAAAACTAAAAAGGAAAATTGGAATATATATTTGTGACAGATCATGCAGCAATCTTTGTAATTCACAATGCACTGAAGAAAATATTTAGTTCATAAAAATGTCATATAGGATTTAGATTAATTTTCATCCAGAAATCACAAACAAAATGCAGGCTTGAAGGTGAATAACCTTTACAGATTAGATTCTAATGGACTGGTTCTCTACAAGTACAAAAAAAAAGAATTATTGTTCATAAAAAGGTAGACCTGAACTTCTCTGGCTAATCAATGTACATAAACACTTTGGGGAGCATAGTCCTCAAATTCAAACAGGTTGCAATCAATGCCATCAAAGCAATCCAAAGAAAGTATAATTTAATGTCTCTAACCTAACTATGGTCAGACAAAACATGCTACATTGCACTGGCTAGCCAGAAAGTGTACTTTCTGCTCTCCTTGAAGGATGTGTGACTTTTGCCTTAATGTAAGATTGTATGAATCCTTTTATCTTAGAAATCAAGAGTCTGTTACAGAATGGAACAACTGAAATTGTTACCTTTAAGCATGTTCAGGAAGTCACAGACAAAAACAAAAGAAACAATAAATAAAATTGTAGTCAAGATGTCCCAAATCAAAATTTTCAGTAAACAGTTTCAATAAATACCCATTCTGATGGGTGCCATGCTGAAATTTTAAACAATTATTTTCATTTTAAATTGTTGGGCTAGAATCTTCTGGATATGTCCTGCCATAGTATAAATTCTTTGCTTTCAGATATTTCATCTAGAAACAGAAATGAGAGGCATTGGATCGAGAAAATAAAAGCACCATTGCTTGGTACCATTATCTGCACAGACCTTCTACCTTCTGCAGCTTGTCTGCCACATATGAACATTAGCTTTCAAAGACTTTTCTGTAAAGCATAGCTTGAAGTAGAATTATTAACACAAAAAAAAAAAAAAAAGGCAAGTCAGAACTTCCTATTGGATTTTCTACATACTGGCAAAAGTGAGAGTAAAAGATGTAACTCTATATTCAAGTACTTGGAAAAACCTCCTGTGCAATAATTCAGACAACAAAATTGTTCTGTCTTCTGCGTGAGGCATACTATATACCTTCTAAAAGAAACTGATTCAATTCTACTTTTAATAAGCCATTTATTTTCCCCAAATGATCTTTTTGAAAGGCCATACTCCTCTTAACCATGTTTGAACTCACTGACTGAAAGTTACGTGATATGATCAATCAATAAAACTTTTTTTTTTTGCTTGAAGAAATGCTCACCTGTTGCTCATTTCCATAGGTGGCCATGCTTGAAGGAGTAAAACCAAGTGCTGAAACTCAGACAGGCTGTGACTAGATTCCAGAAGTCCCAAGAACAGCTTGTACCTTTTTTCTTCATTTTCAATATCTGTTATCTCTACCTGAAAGAAAAACAAACATTTTAAAATTATGAATTT
Source organism: Anas acuta (assembly GCF_963932015.1). NCBI lineage: Eukaryota > Metazoa > Chordata > Aves > Anseriformes > Anatidae > Anas > Anas acuta. The sequence goes on from NC_088981.1 coordinate 105,333,089, forward strand.
AAAAGCACCAAGCTATCTGTAAAGGACATCGCTGTTGTAAAACAATGCAGGAACACAGCCAATGTAATTTTCCCAGAAAGCCATTTTCTTACCTCTCATTTTCAATTACATGCAAATAAAACAGGAAAGCACACAAACAACGGGAAATGACTTAGGTGTATGTTCCCAAAATGATATACCTCCACAAAAATACATTAATTGATTAGTGGAGTCTTACATCTATATTCTTCATACATCCAAAAAATCTTTACATTTTCTTTTCTCCATATATATATATACACTTTTAAACAATGGGCATGTATAGTACCAATCTTAGAACAGCATGGGTTGGAAGGGACCTTAAGGTAAAAGGTTGCCCATGGCCTCATCCAAACTGGCCTCGATCAGCTCCAGGGATGGAGCATCCACAGTTTCTCTGGGCAACCTGTTCCAGTGCCTCACCACTCTCTGAGTCAAGAATTTCCTGCTAACATCTAAATCTCTCCTCTTTTAGTTTAAAATCATTCCTCCTTGTCCTGCCATTATATCCCTGAAGGTGTTCAAGACCAGGTTAGATGAAGCCCTGAGCAACCAGATCTAATGGGTGACATCCCTGCCCACGGCAGGGGGGTTGGAACTGGGTGATCTTTGAGATCCATTCCAACCCAAGACATTCTATGATATGATCCTATTATCTGACTGAGCAAAAAGTTGCTCTCCAACTTTATATATGTATTAGTTCTGTAATACATATTACTCTCACCTCTGAGAATTCAATAGTTTTACCTGAATTTTTATCATCCAATCTTTTCTCCCAGAGGAAAAAGTACTGGAAGTTAATTTAAATTCATTTACTCAATGAAGAACATTTGCTGACAAGCATTACAGTGTTTCTCTGTATAGGTATTTGAGCTTATGAAAAAGAAAAACCCTACCAGCAAGCTTCCAGATAACTCTGTCTCAGGAAAAGTGTCCATCTAAGTTCAAAACACACAGCTGCTGTTAAGAACTTGAATACACTTCAGCTGATGACAGGTTCTATTACAGATAATTACTGCCTGCAGTTTGCATGGTAAAAAAGTGTGAAGTCTGACTATTGAAGGAAGGTTGCTATAAATGAAAACCAGCTTGCTGCTAAATAAGAAGCAGCTTCTGTTTAAAAGTTTGGGTATCGCACTAGGAGGGCTTTCACAAACGAAATAGTTATTCCTTGTCTGCCTGACACACAAAAGTTCTTGTAGTTTAAAAATAATTTGTTACAATAACAAGGTAGCTTCATTTCTGTTATTAACACATTCCAACACTAAATTTTTCCTCCAAACTTTGAAAACTTCTGGGATATCAAACACTTCAGTTACATTTTATAATTCAGCTGAAGATACACAGCATTAAAAGTTAACATTTTTGTTTAAGCCCAAGTAGTTCTAAGACTTCAAACACGGACTAAGTTTTCCTTAGTTCTACAGCTACTTTAAAAGATTAAAGATTGTATTCCCATCTTCTCAGAGTGACTCTGATACATCAAGGACAAGTTTTTCAAAAGAGGGTGGAAAACAGATTACTGATGCATTTATTGAGTTGCCTACGTAATTTGTGACTTTAAAATATTTAGTGTTGAAAAGTTTACTTCTTTCTCCAGGGTATATCTGAAAACACCGCATACTAGATCATTTTAGATAGAGAAAAAACCTTTCTAAGGTCTCTCCATTTAAAATACTTCCCTGTACTGCAATGTCACACGGCAGATATCAATTACCCACTTGTAATATCCCTAAATTCCACCTATATTTGCTGACATGAAATATGATTATCTTCACTATTTAAATCATACGGATGAAAAGAGAAGGGAGAAGAACAGAAAAAGGTAAAAGGTTAGGATGTCTTATGTCCCTTTAGGGATCAAAAATATTTAGCAATCTAGCAAATCTAGCATTTAGATGACTTCATCTGTCCCCAGACTCCTTTCTCAGACAACTAGTTCTAAGTTTTTAGACGAAACAGCTAGCATTACGGATGGCCCATTAAGTACATTCTAGGATATTTGCACGAACAGCATGTTGTTTCAAAACAGACTGAATGTTTAACTCTTTCTAATGATAGACATAAGAAGGGTGAGAAACAGCACATGAGTGTTTAATACTATTAGTATTAAAAGATGAGAAGAGCTGCTACAGAAATTGAGTTCTTGGCAGTAAAGAGTAGATGACAGTAGATCAGATATCATATTCAACATGAACTGAATTTCAGTAACATGACATAATAATGTATCTTTAAAGACTGGTTTACATTTTTATGATGCTAATTAATCTAACATTATAAGGTACTGTTTTGGACAGCTGGATCCTTGCAACATAATTGCTTTTAACAAAACATATTAATGTGATCAAGGAGAATTGACTTTCTATTCTTAAACACGCTGTGTATTTCTGAAACATTTCTTTCTACAATGGCCTCTTTACAATCGCCTGCATTTCACAGTACAAGTAGTAAAAATAAAGTGAATGTTCCACAGTGTTATTTATAGTCTTTAAGAAAGAACTATTCAAAATTCACTTTTCATATGGCATTTTAAATGCACATTGCTTCCATTTATTGTGAACTAGGTGAGATTAAAAGGTAGCAACAGAGGCAGCAGCAAGCATGTGTACTTTTAAGGCTGAATGTGGGGAACTAAAATGTAGCACCAAGGATAAAGGAAATGGAAGATTAATGAAGGAGTAAAAATGGAAAATACGTAAGTGTTGAAGGGCAGATGACAAGTATATTTACCTTCCCCCACCCCCAAAAAGACTAGCTTTATCCTACCTTAAACTTCCCACTCTTTCATCTTTTTATACCTCATCTTTTTTTCCCTGATTTACATCATCTTATTATAGAGAATATAGATGCACCGCTCTATATTCTACAAACACCTGTGTTTCAAGGAAGTTTTAAGCATTACTTCATTTCTTTGACAACACGGTTATTAAAACTTCTTTTTGGAAAAGAAAAGCTGAGATTCAAAGGTCTAAAATCTACATTTTAGCAGCAAGAATGCATGAGCATTTCCGACAATGGTCACAGTCAACTGTATCAGAAATATTTTCTAAAGCATTCCTGAGTTGAAAACATCATCAAATACATGCTGATTCTGCAAGGGTTGTGTACACACTTCACATCACATGTTGATAAGTAGTCCCACTGGTTTCAACAAGATTGCACAATGTCTAAAATTGTACCTTCTGGTAAGCAGCTGTATTTAACTGGTGTGTACGTCTTTACAATCAAGGGGATTGAAATCTATATATGGTTTGCCCACTAGCATGCCTAGAAAAATCCTAAGTAGATGAACACCGAGTAACAGAAACACAGATAACAATAAAACATTTAAAAACTTATTTTCAATACATTGTTATTCTTCTAAAAGAGAAGAGTCCATTTTAAGTTAAAGACCTGTAAGGTATACTATCTACTATGTAGTAAATCAAGGTAGTTGCTCTAAATAGTTTCCACACAGCTTTCCACTTTGACATGATAACTTATCCTATCTCTAATTCTTTCCTTACAGTTCTCTAAAAATAAAAGTTAAACTCAAACCACCAAAAAAAACCCCACAAACTGATAGCTCCTTACTACAATAAAGCATGATCTTGAAGCAAGGGATTGAACTGACTTAATAATTAATTTTGTTATATTAATATATAATATTAATATGCTTAAAAATAAACATAGCTGTATAAAAATATACACGTGTATACATTTATACTAGGAGCACTGGTTTTCCTCTGTATTCTCTTCTCTTTCCAAGGCTAAGAGAGAGCATGGAGAGGAAGCAGTCATATGCAACAGAAACAGGGCATGGTCTGTGTTAAAAGGTAGACATTTCATTTTATAAGAACCAAAAGCTAGCTGAGATGAAGTCACCAAGGTTACAGTTAAGCCTGTCACCTTGTTGTAGTACCACAGCAAAAGAGCAGAGACGTTAAAAATTCCATTTTAACTGAACACACTCTTTGTAGTGACTCTGAATGATCGATTCAGCTGACTCTAAAGGATGCAACGCAAGAAGGCGCTGCATTTCTAGTAGCATGGACACCTGTAAAACCGTGGTAGGTAATACGATACTAGAAATTCCTCATGCGCACCCTCCCCCCCCCCTTTTTAATTCTTAATTAAAAACAGAAACATCCCTCTAAAACATTCAAGGCTATGCACAGATAACCTACCACAAACTGCTCAGACCCCTGGTAGCAGAAGGGTCTGAAGAGTGTGTCACTAACGAGGTTAATGAGGCCTACAGAAAGCTAGCAAGGAGTACACTTGAACTTCAGATGATCTGAAAGGCCTATAAGAAAGCAAAAACGGAAAAGGAAAGCAGGACTTTCAGTTTTAAGAACAGATTTGCCCAATTCTGTCTCAACTTCCCCTAGTTTTGTGCCTTCTCTTCGGCAGTAGAAGGCAGATGACTATGTCTTACATTAAAATAAAAGACTGCACAAGTATACACCACAGTGGGAAAGACAATTAGGGGAATTAATTTTAGAAATGATACTTGTGATAGATTATAAAAAGAAATACAAATTAAATAAAATCTGACCTTATGTTAAATTGTTAAAACACACAATTTAATGGTCAACAAGAGACTACATACGCTTAAAATCAAGAAAACACAAGCACTTGCATAATGCTAATGTTCTTTAAAAGAATATTAAAAAAGAAAAATACATGCTATACAAATGACACAGCTTATGCAGCCATTGTTGAAAACTGCACTAGATCCCACAAGCTGTCTGAATCAAATCCTTTCAATCTTATGTTCTCCTTCTGAGCTCTTCGCTTTTACTTCTTTTTCTCGGTATCTCCTGTAATTAATTGGCAGAGGTTATGATGGCCCATAAAGGAATTGTGACTCATCCCAGATAATCTCCGCTTAATAAAAAAAAGCAAAAAAACTCCATTTTTATCAAATATATTTACTTACTGAAACATATGTATATTTTTAAACAGGAGCACAATGTTTAGCTACAGCCTTTAGCAGCTATAGCATGCCAGAAGACAAAAGTCAGGCCTTCTTTCGATCTGAGGTACATCTTTGATGGTGACATGGGCAGTGGGACTGAGTGCACCCTCTGCAAGTTTACTGATGACACCAAGCTGAGTGGTGCAGTTGACAAGCTGGAGGGAAGGGCTGCCATCCAAAGAGATAGGTTTGAAAGGTGTGCAAACCTCATGCAGTTCAACAAGGCCAAGTGCAAGGTCCCGCAGATGGGTTGGGGCAATCACAAAGAGAAATACAGGCTGGGTGACAAGTGGATAGTGAGCAACCTTGCGGAGAAGGACTTGGGGGTTAAATTTTTAACAGTAGATAAAAAAAAAAGAAAAAAGACTTGAATATTCACAGAAAATGATTTGTTTAACCTTTTAATGTTTTTATAGGACATCTCTTTCATGGATGATAAATCCTTAGTAAAACCTTTGTTTTACTAAACAAGTTTCTGTCGTAAATGCAGGGAGTAACTGGAAAAAGCTTGTTAGAAAAGCAGATCTCCAAAATTCTTTCTTCCAGATCCTAATTTGATGTCATCTTAAATTCAGTGTCTTGCTGTGTGTCCGGGTAGATTTACGCACACAAACGTCATTCTACATTATACCTGCAGATGTTGGTGGATGGAAAACTGAACTTAAGTCAGCAATGGGCGCTTGCAGCCCAGAAAGTCAGCCCTATCCTGGGCTGCATCAAAAGCAGCATGGCCAGCAGGGCAAGGGAGGTGACTCTCCCCCTCTGCTCTGCTCTCATAAGACTCCTCCAGGAGCGCTGAGTTCAGCTCTGGGGCCCCCAGCACATGGAGGACATGGACCTATTACAACAAGTCCAGAGGAGGGCCACGAGGATGGTCAGAGGACTGGAGCACCTCTCCTATGAAGACAGGCTGAGGGAGTGTCGTGGTTTAACCCAGCCGGCAGCTAAACACCACATAGCTGTTCGCTCACCCTCCCCTCTCTCTCTCTGGGACGGGGGAGAGAAATAGAAAGTGAAGCCCATGAGTTTGAAATAAAGACAGTTTAATAAGACAGGAAAATAATAATAACAATAATGATGATAATAGTACTACTAATAATAATGTGTACAAACAAGTGATGCACAATGCAATTGCTCACCACCTAATCCCGAGCAGTCCAGTCCCCCTCCCCCGGCTAGCCACCCCTATATATTGTTTAGCATGACGTCAGACGGTATGGAATACCCCTTTGGCTAGTTTGGGTCACCTGTCCTGGGTCTGTCCCCTCCCAGCTCTTGCTGCACCCCCAGCCTGCCCGTTGGCAGGACAGAGCAAGAAGCTGAGACATCCTTGGCTTAGTATAAGCACTGCTCTGCAGCAATTAAAACATTGGGGTGTCATCAGCACTCTTCTCATCCTAAGCCAAAATATAGCATTCCACCAGCTACTAGGAAGAAAATTAACTCTGTTCTAACTGAAACCAGGACAGGGAGTTTGGTTTATTCAGCCTGAAGAAGAGAAGGTTCTGGGGAGACCTTATAGCAGCCTTCCAGTGCCTAAAGAAGGGGGCCTACAAGAAAGATGAGGAGGGACTCTGTCTCAGGAAGTATAGCAGTATGACAACAGGTAACATTTTAAAACTTTTTTTAGTAGTTTTAGATTAGATATATGGAAAAAATAGGAAGAAATTCTTTACTATGAGGGTGGTGTGGCACTGGCACAGGTTGCCCAAATGATGCTCCATCCCTGGAGGTATTCAAGGCCAGGTTGGACAGGTTGCTTTGAGCAACCTGGTTTAGTAGAAGGTGTCCTTGCCCATGGCAGGGGTGGACCTAGATGATCAGGTCCCTTCCAACTGTTCTATGATACTAATATTTTTGGTGTCTCTGAGCACAGCCACACAATATACCTTATTGAATTACATGACTTCAGTTGTCAAAAGCACTATTTTTTTCCTCATGTAGCTACAGTCTGCTTGTTAATAGCAGATTCATGAGATTTAACAGAGTGTATCTTCAATCATCCATTTTCCTACGGGGAAAGTCTTACACTGAACTTGATATAACCTGCAAACATGAAGAAGACCAAAACACTTTATGATTTATTTATTTATTTTCTGGAGTCCAGTTATTTATCAAGCAATCGGCCACAATACCTTAGTTCTCACATCACTTTATTACTAGGGCATTATATCAAAGAAGTTTCCTACAAGCTTTTAAAACCATTTTGTTTTATATAACAAATATGAAGTATAGGGGTATGGGTGCTTTTACTGCTGAAGTATAAAAAAATAAAAGGAGTCTGGCAGTTGGTTGAGGTACTTGTAATCTCTTCAACAGTACATTATCTGGGCACAAACATACCCTTTATCTTACTTCAGGCATTCTGAACAATTCTGGAATGCACATTCTTCATATCCAGTATGGAAAAAAAAACAACAACCACCTTAATGCATTTACAATCCCTCCTCTAATAAAACATCAAAGTATTCTGCCTGACAATAAAATTTTTCAAAGATTTATATATAGTTCTCTTCCCTTATAGATTAAATGTATTAGCTGTCCAAAATGTTGAAACTTTTACCCACTTTCAGCGCACTAAGTTTTGACTTATCATCTTACTCTATGGATTTGTTACTGCTTTCTAGAGACCCAAGTGCAACACACATGAAAGAGTCCAAATATGAAGAGTTCCCTCAAAGTTGTGTTCTACCAGCTTTTGAAAACTGGTATTTTGTAAAAACAAACAAACAAAGATGTTTAAGAACAATAAGGTTAAATAAACTTGAAGAATAATAAGGTTAAATAAAGCTGTGGGACATCATATATGACTGGTAAAGGTAATTTTTGTGTTTGTAACTGAGTAACTCAATAACTGAACCATATGTTCGGTTCAGTACATTATCTCACTCTTGAAGTTAGTTTAAATCAGTATTTACAGAAACAGTGATATATCACTATACTTAAACTGTGTCCCAGAGGCATAACTATACCCTATATAATGTTTTCCTACATTAGGAGGACAGACATCTGATAGAGTTGTAATATAGTTTAAGTGATAAAGCATTTTATTTGAGAATCTGACACCAACCAATTTGGCTGATGACCTAGAGAGTGTTTTAAGCAAGCAGAAGTAATAATAGAAAGATACAGAAAAAGAATCAGTTAATCCAATCTCCTCCTTCCCCTGAGATAAAACACAAAATGTTGTCTGCTTACATGTGAGAGTGGTGAGCAGAAAAACTAAAGCAAACACACCCCCTACCTGCCTCTGCCCAACCAAATCTGTTCAGCATATTATATATTTTACTCTCTAAGCATGGCAGAGCCATAGTTTTCATCCACAGATTTTGTTCAGTACTAATGTTCTAAGGAAATAATTGATAAGGGTGTTTGTAACCAAAGAATATGGGATATAAAAATCAGGAAAAAAATATTTTCCTTCATTGTAACTGCTTGCTACTGCTTGAGAAAAGCTACACTCATGCTTAAAACCAATTCCTGATATTAAAGGCAGAGATATTTGTGGTTTCCAAGAGCTGCAACCAACAGTCTATTGCTTTACATGATTATAAAATTCATTTTGTTACATATGCCAGACTGTAAATGTAAGCATCTCAAAATATGTTCACATTCATTACCGCAGTGTAAGTTTGAATTAATAAGGCATCAAAAATAGAAACAAACAGGCATTTGAGTAGCCCCTTACTGCTACAATACATTCTCAATTTGTTTGGACTCCCTTGTAAATGCATTAAGTTTTTATTTATTCACCCCACCACAGGCTCCAGTGGTAGAGACTTTATCTACCTTACATTTTAAAATAATAGGCAGATCTGACATGAAGGATTTTACTCGGATTCAAGATAGGGGATTCTGATGCTAAGGCTTCTTAATATGATTTATAAGCAATAACTGAAAGGATTAATAATGACTTGAATTCTGTAATTGGCATCTATATACAGTTGACAGCACAAAAATAGAAGTCTTACTTTAAAGACAATATAATCTAAACAGGTAAATCATCAGGGCTGCAAAGTTAAAAGCTTGTTACAAAGGACATAATATTACAAATTAAGATATTTAAGATATATAACATATAATTCATATATATTTATATAAGACTATGAACACAAATGTTAAAAGTCCTCAGCTATATATAAAAAAAAAAAAAAGGCAGACATGTACAACTCTTCCTGAAACTGTACAGCTACTGACCCTGCAAAGATAAGATGAGGGGCTTTTAAACACTATTTTTTATTTCACTCTCTTCAGACTGTTTCAAGATGCTAGACATCCCATCAACCTTGATGCTAGACATTACATACTTGTAAAACATGGCAAAAACAAAAGCACATATTGAAACATCTTATTCAAAACCTTCATGTACCAGAGCAGCATTAAATGCTTTCAAGGGCAAAACCACAAGTGATATTGTCACCAGTACACTATATCAGCATTCAATTACTTCTAAACCTGGGTGGTTCTAAAAAGAATTCTTTTAGGTTGTGATTGAGAGTGAAATCTTCAGAGACACAGCAGAGTCAGGCTGGAATAAGTAGTAAGAGGTGAAAAAGAATAATCCACAATTATTCAGCTTCCTGTATATGGCCAAGCGTGCACATGCACACACCAACAGAAGTCAAGAGCAAGCAGGAGAGCAGAGCTGTGCATGAATAGTTTGAGGTACCTGATTAAAAGCAGGTTATGAACAGATCTCACCCACACTAACACAAAGAGTTAAAAAAAAAAGAGTTAATTAGTCATCTGTTTTGCAAGACATGCACTACAATTCAGAGACTCCTAGGAGGAGAAGTTATGCACAACACACTAATTATGCACAATTTCATCCAATAATTTTGCAGTAAAACATTAGCTTCTGTTTGAACTAGAATGGTTCCTGATAGACTTGCTCTTCTGACTTAAGTAAACAAGTTAAAAATTGTTGACTTGTTTGCAACTTTAAGTTAACATATAAACACAAGATTCATATCTTCCTGGTAAATTATTCCCACCTACTGCTCAAAATGTAGCTCTTCCTAATTTCACTTTAAGATTCTACTTCCTAGGTCTTTGTGGTAATTAGAGCTTGTGGAATTTAGAGCTTGTTGACACATAGAACTGCTTCCACTTCCTACTCCTAATTAAATTCCTTTGACTCTGACTTGTTTAAGGCCAGGTTGAATGTGGCTGTGAGCAACTCGGTCTAGTGGGAGGTGTCCCGGCCTCTGGTCGGGTTGGAATTTTATTGGAATTAATTCTGGTTGGAATTACATGGTCTTTAAGGTCCCTTCCAACCCAAAACATTCTGTGATTCTGACTTCCCAGAGATGAGGACAATGATTGGGTAAGTTTCATACATACTCCTTTTCTTACTTTTCCTTCCGCACCCATTTTTTGACCACTGTTAGACACAGAACATTGGGCTAGATTGGACTTTGATATGAACCAGCACTAACATCTTTACGTACTCACATATCAATTAAAATCTTTGTTATGAAAACACACAGGGCCAACAATATTTCATCTGCAGTTTCCATGTGAAATTGAGGGAAGACAGGGACTCAGGTAAGCCTACCATTTTCATTACATGAACTGTGTACTCTCACAAGATAGCTGAATAGAAGTAAAATCCTGAAATGTTACAAAGAAAGCAAAGGCACAACCTTTCCATACATCATTAATTTCGTAACTGTGTAAAAAAGTCTTATTCTGTGAATAAAACAATGGGTAGTTCTTCTTAAAGGAAGAGTCTTAATACTTCCATTAGTAACATAATCACCTCTGCTACCCTTTCTCTCTATTCATTCTGCACATGAAATAAGAACATCTCGGGTTTCCTCTTTTTATTCTTTTATTTTTGTTAATTTTCATACTTGTTTGTTCTAAACTGTTTGAGACATTTCATCCGTTCTGTTCTATTGACTTCTTTCATATATAACAAAACTCAGTGCTATTGAACTCTAAATAATAAGTTAGCATTGAAATGGCCATGATTTCTAACACTGTGGTCCCTCACCTATTAGTAACTATTGGCAACGGAATGAAACAAAACCCAGATCTTTTAATTCTGTTTACCTGAACTGAAAAGCAAAATGGAGTTGAAATTAGATGCCTTTTAATCTACACCTGCTTTGTATTTCCACATCCTTCACTTCTTATACAATAAGGACCAAAGTACTTAACTTTTCTTCTCTAACAGTAGAATTGGAGACAAATCAGCAGAAATGCAATGCTCAGAGACCTCAAGAATATAAAAGATTCACAGTAAGAAGACGGTTGAACCCAACTATTTTCATAACGCATAATTCCATCTTAAACTGAGCAGAAATCTGACTTTGGGAGAGAAAGAATCAGTCAATTTTGATCACATTTGCTAAGCCAATATTTGCTTTTGTAGTAAAATTCACAGGTGATAAACAACTATGTACTAAAATATGTATAAACAATTCCAAATTATTTGCAGATAATGAGGTTAAAGTTTTCTTGTTGATATATTTTATAGATCTCATCTTAAACCTCATATATTCATGAAGTTCTTTCCCCAGTATTTATCAAAACTTTAGGCAATAATTCGATATAGTACCTTTTGCTCCATGTCCTAGCACAATACTGCCACATACAGAGTTAAAGGCAGTTAAGAAACACAGTTTAAAGAAAAACTATACAGCACCTCGCTTTGTATAATATAAATATTCACACGGTTTTAGAATTAAATTCAAAAGACTTCCTAGAAGGAGGAGTACTGCCAAATGACTAATGTGATGCACTGACATACACCATGTCAGCTTCCTCACTGAGCTTCCAGACTTTGTACTATAGTTACTTCCTGTTTTTTTGGAAGGGCAAAGACAACTTTTACTTTTGAAAATACCCACATAAAGCTGTGGTTTAGATTATAAAATGATGGTTTATCCATACTGCTGCAGAAGAAAAAAATATATACAAAAAATATTCATATGTTGTCATTTGAGAAGTCCATCTTTCCTTTTACATAGATGAGCTTTACCTTCTCAGAAACGAGAAGAGGAACATTCATTGTAGAGGAACATGCCAGTTTTAGATGCGATTTTTCTATCTGCCAAGTTTGTATGTAGATAATCCTACATCCAACCCATTTTGGGTTTTGATAAATGGAAACATTATAAGGTAATGAGTCACAGCTGAGAGATTGGTAGTTTTTACAAATCTGTTCTACTGGGCTCACAGATGCCCCCATGTAATGACAGGATTTAGTTCTATTTTATGAAAAAACACTGTAAAAAAAAAAAAAACAAACCACCGTGATTTCATTTAGAGCCTGTACAATGTTGTGGATAAAATTCTGTTATTTGAAGGAAACGTTTTTGAAGATATGCCTATGGAGTTACCCCATTTAACAGAGAACAACATATTTACTAAGGAAAATCTGTAAATCTGTGTTATAATGTAGTATGGTCCATGTTCTCCACTTCAAAAAAAAAAAAATACCACCACCTCACACTCCCCCATTCAAAGTACTTTTCATTACCATTACTAATGAGAATATAACTTGAGCCAGCAATGCAAAGCAAAGGCGTAATTCACCATCTCCCCTTCATTTGAGTTTAAGACAGCACATAGACAATAGCTCTTGGTGCAGCATTACTCATGTCCTGAACTCACAAAAAGAACAACGACAGCATAGGTCCTTGGAAAAACAGCCACTATCTGAAGGACTGAAAAGAAGCATCTGCCATCAAAATGTTAATCTTCCTAGAGCAATTAATATGAAATTAAAACCGAAGTCAAGAGTTTTGTGTGACAAACTCAGTGTTCACAAACCATGTCTCCTACCCCAGAGGTGGGAAAACTCTGAGGTCAGACATTTTGTACTTTCTCCCAAAGCTAGACTCCACAGACTGCACATATTAAAATAGGATTGTGAGTGGTGAGCACCTCTGAAAGCCTGCTGCACACAGATACTGAAGGGATGTGCACCATGTCACAGGCCAAATCCTTCTCAAACTAAAGTCACTGATCAGGATAAGCAAGTTATGGGATTCAAGTTTAAAAATAAGCCAACCAAAAAGCCTAATGGTAAGGGCTTAAACAAAGGCTTAGCCACATGTTGAGCTCCCTGTCTCATAGAAATACCCAAGAACCCTTTTCTTCCAAACTGATTTATATATTGCTTAATTCCTTATCTGCTTGACATGCAGCTCACTAACTTCTAAGAAATGCATATAGAGTCAGTAAACAGAAGTGCGTTGCCTAATGCATAAAAATGCATAACTTGCACAGAAAATAAAATCCATTCATTTGTATTCTACAGGAGACTCTGTTGAGACTCTGTTGTAATCTGCACAGAGAAAACCTCTGAAGACCATACACAGATATTGAGATAGATAAGGGTGAATAAAGAAGAAAATGCATTTAAAAGATGTATATAGCTAGCTGGCTAGAATTTAAAGAGAAGATTAACATACATATAATTTAAAATATACATTAATTGTCAGTTAATATGAAAAAAATGGATCTGTGTAAATTATGGCTAAAAATAACAGCTATGCAACAGAAGGATCTTAAAAACTTGTAAGCCATTTTACTTGCATGCACCAGCTATTAATCATTGTTTCATACCTCGCAGTCTACGTATGGTAAAGATACTCTACGTTTAAAACTGAAAAGGTGATAGAAGATTTAGCCTGAAAATAACAAGATTTCAATCCTTAAATACTACTTTTAAATTTAAGCTGTTAAATTAGCATCAGTATTTTTCCCCATTATGCAAGGGGTTCTTCAGTTTACCTTTTCTGATTATCACGACCATTAAGAGAGCAGTGTAAGCACAAGTTCCCAGTATTCAACTGTATGTGTAACTGCTATCTTGATGATCAAAGTCTGCAATTCTTACTAATAGAGGAAAAATGATATTAAAAAAAATAATAATTTAAATGAAAACTTGTCAAAATGAATCCTTCCAAAATGTTGTTTTGCATATAGAGTAACATAAATTAAAAGAGGTATTTTTATAAAGAACAACCCACATTAAACTGAAACACCTGCCTTTAGAAACAACAGGTTGTTGATACTGACTCCAACTCAATGTCATATTTCACTATTAAAATAAATAAATAAATAAACATAAAAATAAAATAAATGACAGACAATTATTTTTTTTAATGTAAGATTTCTCTATTTATCCATATTTATGACCTGGAACAGGAGCATTGAAAGTGCCAAGTGGATAGATACCGCAAAATTATTGTTGCTGTACAAATTTAAATAAATGAGTAAGTCTGTTACAGCCATAAAATGAATCAGAAACAAGTAAGCAACACAGTGCAACACTCATACAGAATGGCATTACATAAGCACAGCAATTGGTGCTTTTCTTTTTAATTTGATGTAGTCAAAGTCATAGCAGTTAACAGGTAGTCACAGATGTGTCTCTATATAATAATAATGACAACATAGTCAGATTCATAATTCTAAGTAACGGAAAAGAACTTCTAAATGCCATATTCACATAGAATTTTGGGGTGATACCTACCCAAAACTAGGATTTATTTAAGAAAAGCCCTCATAAACATCAGACATTTACATTTTGAAAAGCTACAAGGACTAGTGTTTATATACACTGTAAAAGAGGTTGAATATGAAGCACTTGCTTTTCTTAATGGAAAAAAAAATTTCTTTCAATGAATATGAACTACTAGAAATGCCTAAGAAGTAACAACTATTCAATGAATACTTGAGAAGGGATCCTTGGATGATACAGAGTTTACAGAACTCTAAAATAGCATCAGTGTTTGATGGAAAAAAACAGTTTAGAATGATATGGTAAAGAGTAGAATTTCTGCTGATTTTCTGACTGCTTTTTTGCTTACACAAATTAATGGATGCTTTTAGGGAACTGTCTCGTCAAGTCAAAAGAGCTTCACTGATTGAAATTCAGAGACCTGTGGTTAACGTACAGCTAATGTCAAAAGAGCAATCGAGGTGTTTGGATACACATACTGTTAGTTTCCACAAGGACATCACATTCCTTCTCCAATTATCTCATTTCAAAGGTATTCTGCGTATCTCAGTAGGCTCAGATGGAGGTGAGAATGGAAAACAGACAGAAAAAATTTGGGGTGAGATAACAGGACTGGAATTGTTTACTTGGATTGAGTAAGCAACAGGAAAAAAAAAAGTGGCAAGGTACTGAGTGGCAAGGAGACTGATTTTCTGAATTTTACTGTCCTATAAAACATGGAACAACAACATATACAAAATCATAAAGAGATAAAAATCCTTCTACAGTGCCAGTATGACTTGCCTTCAGTGCTGTATGACCAATGCCACAAATTTAGAAAGTCATAACCTAAGGTTGTGTTATCGTTTACCCATACATTTCTTTGCAACTTAATAACTCTGAATATCTTACTAGTGAGATATTAATTTTTCCAAAGCTGTGATAAAAGCACAATATGCAACTGTTTAAACCATTCCCCATCTATACCTTCATTACAAAAGACCTATTACAGAAAGCGAATTATTCCACATGAATTCACTCCAGATCACATTTATCTTCCTCTAAAACAACTGCAGTAGCCATGGAGCATCGTTCTACCTGAGGCTTGCATTGGAAACCATCATGTTCACTCAAGCTATACTGCTTCTCTCTTCACTTTGTCTTATCCATTTTACTTGTGCAGTTAATGGAAAATTTTTCATTTGCATCCTAAAGTATTTAATCAATCATACACACTACAGCAGTTTATGTTTCCAGAAAAAAAAAAAAATACAATTTACATGTTTTCATATGGATAAATTGCATCTTCAAGAAATGGAAATTAGTGTTTTAAAATATTAATTAAAACTTACATTTAATTTCTTAAACCTAATTTTTATGCATTACCAGTAGAGAAACAATGTCTCTAGAATTATAAAACATCATCTTAATAAATTTACTCAAAGTTGATAGGACCATAAATCCTTCTTCTAAGTAAGCATGTTCCACAACAAGAAATGGCTGAGGATTAAACAGATACTGTTCCTTCACCTGTATTTTGCCAGATCAAGCTAAATGCAGGTCACTGCAATCAGAAAGCTGATAAATGCCCCCAGTAAAATGACTTGGGAACTCCTGCCTCTTTGCTTTCCGTATATAGTTGTGCTCCAATCTAGCTGACACAAGTACAGGCACTAGATAAAAGTTGGAAGTCGTGACACAATTATTTGCATTAAAACCTTTCTTTATGAAGTCATGGAAAAAATACGTAAACAGATACATATTTGTCATACACTGGGGAAGAGAGACAAAAAAGCCAATGGAGACTTGGCTAAGAAAATCATTATGTTAACATAGGTATTACAAAGATGGCTGAGACACATACAGTGTGCATGCAACTTACATGAAGGCCTATATGCAGGAACAGAAAATGTGTGGGGGGTGAGGGGCTGCACATACCAAACACACATTAATTTACTAATTTTTCAAGGTTAAATTTTAAAAATAACAGATAAAATAAGTAAGGTCCTAAAGTTACAATCTCAAATTTGTATCAGACATCCCTTAGGATTTTAAAAAATGCTTAGCCCTCAGCAGCTCTCTATACCATCCAGATCACAAAAAAACGTAACAATATAAGGGGAAAGGCTAAATGAGATTACCTTCTCTAAATGACAAAGCTATTTGCGTTTAAGTAGTATGCAAATAGTAATTACATTTTCAATTTGCATAATAATTAAACAATCCTTTAAAGACGTGTCTTATATAAGCTTCACAATTGCTAATTTCTTGTCTTAAACTAACCCTTAGTTTACCTACAGAACCTTTACAGAACCACTGCAACTTCCTGGGAAAAAAACCTCTCTTGTTACTGTAACTGGTCACTGTATTGAATGACTGTACACACATAACCTGCTTGGTGTTATTTTGCATGTTAGACACTGATGCAAGTCATTACAGACTAGATTTTTACACATGATATGAAAACAAATGTATTTCTCATCTTAGATAGATAAAAATCAAACTTTGATATGAACATTCTAAACCACATTTTTCTCACCTCCCACCCAAGACTTTTTTAATGTACAAAAGAGTTGGTATTTTGACCCATATTTTTCATGCACCAGTTAACTAGAAAATTACACAACCTGAAGAACTCAGATAAAATTCATCAAGGGTATTAAAACAACACATGCCTCCTCCTTCCAGTAGGATGGGATGCTACTGGAATGTGAATTAAAGACTCTCAAGCCTTTGAAAAACGAGGACCTCTGAATTTTTAATTTTGTTAACTAATCATTAGAGAACTGGAAATTGCTGTGTTTCTGACCGTTTGATAGGTAGCTGCTTCCATAAAGTACATTTTTAATTTTGTAAGAGTTGGCCTGTTTCCCAGCAGCACAATGATTTGTTGGACCACTACTTACAGCACCTACAGCATAATTAAATATTAAGTCTCCCTTTGATGTATGCAAAGCCTGACTAAGAGGATTAGTAGACACTCTGAGGGTGGCTTTCACACATTTTCTGGTAATTGAACACCGCAATATCATTAAATTTATCTTTACTCAATAGGAATTCACATACAACCTTCACAACATTTAGTGTCCCTTTCTGTATGAAGAAATGGTAGAGGAAAAGAGGGATCTTCTAAAAGCATGCCAAAAATGCTGAGCAAGTACAGATAGAACAGTCTGGAAGCAAGATCATGAACACATTTTTGAAACATTTACGATTTAAACTTCATTAATAAATCTTTTAAACACAATCCTCTAGTTAAAAACAGCATTCAGGTCCTCCGGCCATATTTTTTTTCCATAATGTATCAAGGGTTTTACTACATTGTGGGATGAGAAAGGATGACCAATTTAACAAAGGTGTGGTTGAGTTAGAAAAACAGATACCTACAGAAACAGACAGATATCTCAACATGTCTGAGCACACTTCTGAAAGATGTAATTCCTTATGTCTACTTTTGACCCTGGTTTACCATGGGTCAAATTGCATTTACCAAGCAATTTGATAGAACTTTCAGACTGTGCTTTAACTTCCCCTTCACAATGGTGCTTTTACATCCTCACACTTGAAGCACTCACCTGTGTATGAGAAACTTAATTAATGCTCTCCCAAAAGTTGGGATTCAAATCTCTCTTCATTTTTCAGCAGTCACTCAACTACTGAATTATGCAGTGTTATTGTTTTTGTAATGTATCATTAAGGATTATGAAATGCATCTAGCAAAAATACAGAGAAAACAGTCTGCAATGTGCTGTCTTATTATTGTCTCCTGTTTGTTAATTCACAAAATGAACAAATTCAATCAAATAAGGTCATCGTTTCCCCTTTCTAGCACTATCTTCTAGACTAGTGTTTGACATCAGCTGACTAGAAGATTAAAAAAAAAAATAGTTTAGTTAATCACTTTCCTTCTTGGATGTTAGTGAAGAGCTCTGAACTTCAATTACTGGTACCTAACAGAGAAACTAATATGACTGTTCTGTCTAAACCACTCATTAGTTATCTAGCAGAAGATATTCACTCAAAACAAAGGGTTCCCATCCATCACATTTAGCTTGAACTGACAAGAAAATTAGAATTGTTTTTAAGTGTGTTCCAACAGGACTCTTATGATTGCACTCTGTAGCAGGAACTGGGGTGAAAAAACAATTATTTTATACAAGTATGTATAAGCGTAACTTTCACTATAAAAACTTTTTTTGAACTTAGCTAAATACTTTATATGGAAAATTTTATATTACAGCATTGTATAGCACATTTTTATTTAATTAGTTCTGAAAAGTTTGAGCTTACCTAGCACAATAGTTACAGTTTTACTGTAACTTTTTACAGTAAAACTTTTTTATACAGTTTTATTGTATACTTGCTTACTTATCAGGAAAAGAAGTTGAAGTGATCAACTGTTCTTTGTTGTGATCTAACAGGGTGCTGCTTATTATCAGTGCACTGCTTCCTTCACCAAAACCAGGTGTGTTTTTCTGCTCAAAAGTAGGAGTACTCTGAAAATCCATCACTTCAAAAACCAGAAATTACTGACATATAACATGGAGAGACCTAAGCAGGCTGGAAAATTGGGTCCACAAGTGTTGTACTATTTTGCAAAGATACATGTGAAGTCTAGCACTTGGGACAACACTATCCCATGCAGCACAAGCCTGGAAGCAGCTCTACTGAGAGGGCCTTGGGGGTCCTGGAGGGCAGTGAGCTCCATGTCAACCAGCAGCATATGCAATGAATTTGAGTAATTCCTAAAACATCACGAAACATAAACAAATAGATGTAATCTTTGTGTTGTAAATTTATACAAATTTTGACTTATCAGATTACGGGAAAAAATAAGTCGTTGCACATCTTACATGATTCTCAAACAAGTAAGTGTAATGAGTCTCACAAGCTTTCCATCAGATACAGGTGTTTTTTTCTTCTACAGATATGGCTGAAGGCTATTATCTGCCTGCCTTTTTTTTTTTTTTTAAACATATTCTAGTTGAACGTTTTGATGTTTTGAAAGGTTTTTGACTAGAAAAGGGGGTTACAGGCAATAGAAGTGTTGACACAGGACACTGCATATTAACAACAAAAGAAACTGAAGATGAAGAAACCCATCACAGACATCCTAAGAGTGACTGTGAAGTTAAGTGCTGATATTATTGTGAATCCAAGAGAAAAAGCAATTTCTAAATGAGCCAAGGGATAAGCATTTTCTTTAAGATTATTATGGTGATTATTCCCTTGGATGGTCTTAGTACAGCACGTAAATCTGAGATAGTGCTTTTGTTTTAAATGAACACAAAATGCTTTTGTACAAAGATTTTTTGGAAGTATTAAAACTATTTTAGCTCCACAAGGTTTCAACATTGGAGATAGAAGGGGAAAGGCGTTGATAGAATCATAGAAAAATCATTTAGAAAATTGATGTAAATTAACTGATTTTTAATAATTCTATGTGTAGCAATTGATACAAGCTTCAAAGACAAAAATATTTCTCCCTGACAAGCATTTTGTATATTTTCATTGTACCTAGAAGACTAAATGTAGAAACTCTGTAGTAATACATACTTTCATATTAATAATTTCACAAAAAGGAGTTGTGAAATGTAGCAGTTAAAAAAAATTCATGCATACAAGTGGGGTTTTTTTTTGGTTATTCATTAATATTTCCACGTTCTACTTCATAAACTCAAGCAGTTTCATTCATGAAAACTTTCACTATAAAACCCTTACTAGTCTTAGATTAAGTTTTACATATGCTTTAGAAAATCAGAGCTTGGTATTTTCTAGCCCTTTAATTCAGAATGAAAATGAATTTGACTTAGACTAGAAAGTTTGGACTAGAAGTACTCTGCCACTCTGAGTGAGGAACAAATAATAAACAGATTATAACAATTTTTTGCAAGAATGATTTACCTTATTTTTCCCCACTTCACACTGAAAAAGACTTGAAATTCTCACTTGGACAGGTTAAGGTATGAGCCTTTTTAACAAACTACTGCCTTAGATACTACCTCCTAAAAGAAACAGTAGCAGCCTCTAACTATGACCAAATGCATTCCCTAAAGATCGACTCTTTCCAGCTGAGCATGTCCCTAATGTTCTGACTACAGATTCATAGAATAGTACCTTAAGAGCCCAGAAAAAAAAAGTAACAAGAGCCAGTAATTCTCACTCTAATTCTGACTATAACGTCACAACAAATAGATAAAAAGGAAAGTAAAAGTGACAAAATTGTCTGATAAGAAAGAATATGCAAATGTTGCGCTTAGGAACATTGTTTAAGTGGTAGACTTCGCAGCACTAGGTTAATGGTTAGACTTGATCTTAGAGGTCTTTTCCAACCTAAAAGATTCTATGATTCTATGATAATATTAAAAATTGAAAAATTTAATGCATGCCATAGAGAAAAATCATTAGTGTTTGATCAAGCTTGGTATTATGTACTCCTGATCCCAAACAAAATCTGAGGACTCTATTAACTACTCTGTTTTTCAAAGAATCGCTATTTATTAGTGATTCAAAAGGAAGGTAGGATTAGTTCTCATACTGACATCCCAACCACGTACTACAAACTCACATTTCATCAGATAATCCCCGCATAAGAACAGTCTCATGCTACTATTTACAGCAGTCAGTTTTAATACCTTTGTTTCAAGCCAGCACGCTCTGAGAACAGCTTGTGTCCTGAAGTACACAAGCAACTTGCTGTCCTCATCACTGAGATGGAAAGCTTGCTCCAGTATTTGCAATACTCTGATGCGAGGTTTCACTGGTAAAGAGTCATCACCACAGAAAGGTCTCAACCACTCCAGGAGGTCATCTGAAGAAACTACTTTCTCCCTGTAATTAAACAATACTGTGTTAAACAGACTTTGGTCATCCTAATCAAAATATTACCTACCTGTCTTTTCAGAGTTATTAACAACCACATTCAATACACAATTTCATTAGAAGACTCATATACCATTCTTGTGTTACACACAATTTTCAACTTGTGCAAAAGCGGGATCCCTCAAAAATCACTATATGAAATACAGAGAATAGCATGAACAGTATGATCATGCCCTACAGATGCCTGCATAGAAGCAGGACACTATCTCTCGAAAAGCTCACCTTCGTGAGACAGAAGAGAAACCAGCCCTTGTAAACCAGGTGCCTAAAACTAAGTGGTATAGGAATCTTTAAAAAAAAAAATCAAGTAACCACATAAAGACCATAGAACTCCATCTATCCAAACAGTAATGTATTGTCTCCTACACTACCTTGACTGCCAATTTTATAACAACAATGCCAAATTTCAACATTTAAAAACAAAAGCTGTTTTCTTGTGACTGGTCCTGATCAATGCCTATACCTGCACACTATTTGACCTTACGTAAAACCAGCCTGACTGCTTGCTTTTCAGGTGTGACTTTTTTTTTTTGTATCCAATGCTCAAATTCTCCTGTATTCTTTATTTTCTTACATATCCCTTTTTTACTTTCCATATACACAAATTAGTATCTCCTGTGGCTTTAGCTGTTTGTTTATTTTCCTACATCATCATCTTTAGCAAGGTGGATTACTTTATGTCCTAACATGATAATGATTACAAAATGCCTGTAACTCCTAGAAGGTAAGAAAAAATGTTAAAAGAAAAAATAGTATTTTTGTTATTTCCTGACTTAGAGAAATAAAAAAACTATTAATAAAATTTTTAATTTTAAAACGTGTATTATGCTGAACACATCCTAACCATGTGAGAGCATTTAAAGCATACAGATTACCATGAACTCAACCAACCAGCTATTTGCAGACAGAATAACGTGTTCTGTACTTTACTGGCTCTAAACTACCATGTAACATCAGTAAATTCTATTCTGATATTTTTTCAGTAGTATTTCAAAGTAAAGCTTATTTATTTATTTATTTAAAATCAAGAAAGTGGTTCCAGGTGGAGTGTGATTTATAACTAATGTTCTCTTATTTGTCTTAACAAGACAGATGGGAAAGTAATATCAGACAGAAAATACCAATTTAACCTGTCTTGCAGCTCTGAAATAATAAACATTGACAGCTTAGATTTTCAGATTGCAAGGATTTCAATTTTATTTAGTTTTTATATTGTCTGAATTATGTTGTTCAGTGCAGAACTTTAGCTAAATTAGACATGCCTCAGCTAAACAGGTGGCATTCAAACTGTAAATTACAAGTTTGGGAATTAAGAGGAACTGTTTGAATATTTCTACAGTTTTGCAGACCTCACACCTGATACTTATACATGCTTTCCTTAGGAGAAGATTTATATTTTTCTATGTTGAATAGCTGAAGTTTAAGATAAGTAAGATTAACTTAAAAAAGAATGTAAATAGCTTCTTGTAATCACATCGATTTTCACTCCAGGTTATTGTTTTAACAGTTACATGTTGAAGTATACACCTAAGGACTCCAGAAAGTGCAACTTGGAAAAAAAATTACCGACTCTCCCATGCTACCTTATAATGCTGTAAATGAGATTTATTGTAGATTTTGATGTCAGTCTACTTCAGTATCCAATACTTACATAATACCAGTAGAAGAGCCTCCGTACTAATAATTTAATTGTTTTTGTTTGCTACTAGAGAGCATGAAGATTTATTTATTTATTAATTATTATTATTAAATACAAGTTTTTAGTTTGTACAGCTGGAAAGTTTTTTTTTTTGTCTTCCTTGCCTTTTACAGAAAGGCAATGGGAAGTACATCAGTAAGACAGACCTTTGTATGAACTGAAATAAGGGCATCCATAAAAGAGAATTTAAAAATAGAGATGAGCATTTATGAAATTATTTCTGCACTATACGCCACAAATATTGGTAAGTTTGGCATCTAAATTCAGATATTTAAAGTGAGTCAATGTTATTTGCAAGCTACATAATAAACTGAAACAAAAAAAACCTAAGTACTCTACTTCTAGTAGAGTCAGAGCAGAAATATCATTTCCTCAAATTATCATAATACATAGTTACGTAATTTTTATGTTCAGAGAGTTGCCTTCTTCCAAATGATCAAGTAAAAGCTTCTGTCAGGCCTCAGATTTTGAACCTTGTAAGTGATAGCCTGTTCCAAATAAAATCCTAGGAAATAAAGTGTAAACACATTATATACACCCATGAAAGAAAAAATGATCCATATTCAGTATTGTACCTTCAAGGCTTTCATGAGAAGTATCTTTCAAAGCCTAACCAAGGAATCCATATAGTAAGTTCTTACCCTTTTTCAACACTTGCATGCACTGCAGAAACGATGCCTTCTAGGATTCCAAGTGGATCTTTCACTGATGTAGAAGAACTGTCATTTGCTCTGTTAAAGTAAGACAAAATTCACCATGAAAAGCCCTTAACATTGTATCTAAATCTGTACAACTGCAGGATACATATGAATTGTTCAGCATTTATGGAAGTTTTCTACTTTCCTTGCTTAATTAGCACCCTTATTTTTGTATCAAAGCAATACAAGGAGTAACAAGAAAAAAGTTGGAAAGACAAATACTAAAAGACATCAGTGAAACTGGAAAGAAAATAGAGATAAAATTTAACATTTATAACACAGAGTAGCATAGCAAAACACATGTTTATTGCCTTAAATATCTCATCAGTAATAAGTAAACAAATACACTTAAGCATCACCATCTTTTCTTTCCAAATATCCTCATACTGTATCATATTGGTTTAAACCAACTTGACTGTAACCTGATGTCAAAAGAATCCTTTCTGCTGATTCATGCTTACCAGAAGCAACAAAAGGAAAAAAGAGAAAAAGGGTTGTTCAAGAACAGTGTGTGGGAAAGGGGAAGATAGGATGTTGTTCCATTGCCGGCTTATTGCGCATAGGTCGGAAGAGTGTGAATCACACTGCCCATCAGATGTTCCAGTTAAACCATAATGTTTTTCCATGGTGAAAATAAATATTGGAAAAGTCATCCTGATAGGAGAAAAAGCTTCACTACTAATGCAGTGGAAGTGATTTTTTTCTGCTAACATTTTCAGGGAAACAAATTTGAGATGCAACTCAGTGCTGAGAGAGGAAGAGATTTCACACTGGCATGCCAATAAATTACAGTGTCTCTTCATGCTTCACTTCAGTAGCAATGATGACTGTACTGAACTAGAAAAACAACAGTTTTGCCTATCTTAAGAGTTTGTCAATGCTGCATTGAAGCAAAGGAAGGCAAAAGCAAATAGTTCCAAAGTCAGTTTACTTAGGATGACTCAAAAACCCAGAGATAAGGTGTATTTTCTCTACTGTTCATCAGCATATCAAAGCTATTCTGCTACTAAAAATGTCAGCCTCTTACTATATCTCTTAAAAAAAAAAAAGTCTAGAGTCTGCTGACTGTTGTTTAAAGCAAAAATATACTCTGTAGCTGACTCTAATTTGCAAAAAAAAATTACAGTTTACTGAACTATTTCACAGATTTTGTGTCAAGAGTTATGAATTTTTATAATTTTGTCATGTATTATTTCAGAAAGGTAAATATTTTGCCTAAAAATGATTATACTGTATGGCATACAAACCTGAATTCTTAAAATCTTTAGTGTCTTCCTGTATTCAATATATTTTTTTTTTTTAAAACTTAACATGACTAGCACTTCAGTGAACAGCAATAGATTAAAAAACATGTGACTTCATTCAGAACAGATACAAGATAATTTGTTGCACAATGAAATCTAAATATTGTTTTACCTTACCATTCCTTTTGTGTTATTATACCACACTCACAAGTATGAAGTAAGACTGAAAAGATCATAATACCAGTCTTTTCCTCAAAAAATACTGTTACTTTGATGGGATCATCAAAGAAGTGCTATTGTTAATACCAATACTGTCATACGGTAGTTCAGAAAATTTTAGAAGTGTTAAGTTTAAATTCATATATTTAAAACATCTTGAGAATATTTGAAAATAATCAAGTTATAGTTTATGGTAAAGAAATATCCAGGGTTCCAGATTCCCAAAGGGGGAAAATGTCTGTCCAGTCAAATACTTTGGTCTCAGAAAAGTCTGTATTTTTCCACAGAGGAGACACACCAGATCAGAATGCTCTGTAAAATGAAACAAACAAAATCCTCTACATTTAGATTACACCAGCACTACACAAATGTGGAAATCATAGAAAGAACAGCAGTATTAAAGTAACCATTCATTGCAATTAGCATTAAGAGGTGGTTTCAAATTTGTTTTAAAATGAAAAAGCCAAGAAAATCTACAATATATTCCCTGAGTGACCAGAAATAAGACTCTTCATTAATGTCCTCTCCGTAGGCTCACTTTACATTTTTCTGTATTATTTTTTGTGGGGTTTTTTTGTTTGTTTGTTTTAGTAAGTTTGTAATAAGAGGACATCAACAAAGCATATGAATATTGCATATCTAAAGAAAACTAAGGGAATATTTATAAACCTTACGTACTAAGAGAACGATAGTTACCTGAAATGGAAAAGAAATAAGGCTGCAGTAGGGACGGGCCATGGAGATCTTAGTAGTTCTACTTACTCCAAATTACATTTAGTGTACCTATGTAAATTTCATATGAAAGGAGAATGACTAGCAAACCTTAGCTTCTGGGTTTCTTCAGTTTTGCAGACTGATTCTGAACAGTCCTAGCACTTGCTAAAAGTCCCTTAACTTGCAAAAGCCCTTAATCTCTAATTAGACATGAGAATCTGTAGCTCCTATGGCAACCAGGTTCTAAGCACTTCAAAAAACATGGGTAAAGAGAAACATATACACAAAAGCTGATGGACATTTCTGAAAACAGCAAATCACTATTTCAGACAATACAGCTGTGAAGCCAGTTCTTGGGTATGGTAGATACATTCATTTGCTCGAAGTTTAGAGTTCGTCATCCACAGACAGGTACTATTCCACTGAGAGGGAGGCAAGGAGAAGAAAATAAAAAGAGGCAAATCTCAAGCAATAAATTAGAGCTATCTATACTAAAAACATATGTAAAAGAAATTAAATCTAGCATCTTTTTTGAATCTTTTAAATCTTTGAATTTTTAAATCTTTTAAAAAGCTTAATATTGCCTGTACTTCCCAAAAACTTCCCAAGAACTGTTACAGAAACAAAAAAGAGATTACAGCCCACAAGACAAATATTGTGTCATTTGTTTTGTTCTTACTGATTTAAAATTAACAGCTACTAACAGAATCAAATATAATTAATGAAGGATTATTTTTTTATACAGATTATACGCTACTTGATGCATGTTTTAAACAACATACAATTCAGCATTCACCTCATAGGTATAAGCCTGGTGTAATTACACTGATAACAGCTTATTTTGATTTCAGTTCAGTTTCAGAAAAAGTGATGCATATTTAATCAAGTTCTTCAAATGCAACAAAGTACAAAGAATGCTTGAAAGGATAATAAATTAAATCCATCTAAGTCTTTTAACCTAATTATACTATTCATCATAAATACTTGATAATTCTTTCCTTTATCCAGCCTTATTTTTCTCTATTTTGTGCTTCTTTTAAATAACAGGAAAATAAGCAAGTAATACATTGTTGGTGTTATCATTCCAAACTGGGGAAAAGAAGCCATAACGTCAAACAGTCATTTCTGTAAGAATTATTATCAAATTATAAGATACCAGGTTGCAAGATTTCCCTGAAGAACCCCTGCTCAAACGAGATGAGATGGTGAAAAATCTGCTTTCCTCCTAAGTTAGGTGCTCAGTCTATTAAATACAAATTCAGAATTCCCACCAAACCTGTCCTGCTCATTGCCTGGTGAATACTTCCAAAATTTCATGAAACACAAAATCCATCTGAGCACAAAGGAGGCCATAATGTCTTCAACAGCTAAAATGCCTTCCCTGACTACATAGACTCCTAAGTAGAAGATTCTCACTCATGATACAAACTTCTCTTCATCATCCACGAACATTCCTTAAGTCATGGATCATGGAAAGTTTCCAATACATGACATGAGTGATCTTGGTCATGGAATAAACTGACTCTTAGATAAGTCTAGTTAGACTATCAGCATTACCAAAACCTTCAGAATCCCATGATTTCTTCTGAAGAAGTAACTAATTTCTGTTGACAGTAGCTTTTTTTCTACTTTAAATTTTGTGCACAAGAATTACAGAGTAAAGGAAGATAAAAGCACGGCATCGCTAGTAGGTCAAGGGAGGTGATTGTCCCGCTCTACTCTGCGCTGGTGCGGCCTCACCTCGAGTACTGTGTGCAGTTCTGGGCACCACAGTATAAAAAGGACATGAAACTGTTGGAGAGTGTCCAGAGGAGGGCTACGAAGATGGTGAAAGGCCTGGAGGGGAAGACGTACGAGGAACGGCTGAGGGCACTGGGCCTGTTCAGCCTGGAGAAGAGGAGGCTAAGGGGAGACCTCATCGCAGTCTACAACTTCCTCGTAAGGGGGTGTCGAGAGGCAGGAGACCTTTTCTCCATTAACACCAGCGACAGGACCCGCGGGAATGGAGTTAAGCTGAGGCAGGGGAAGTTTAGGCTGGACATCAGGAAGGGGTTCTTCACGGAGAGAGTGGTTGCACACTGGAACAGGCTCCCCAGGGAAGTGGTCACTGCACCGAGCCTGTCTGAATTTAAGAAGAGATTGGACTGTGCACTTAGTCACATGGTCTGAACTTTTGGGTAGACCTGTGCGGTGTCAAGAGTTGGACTTGATGATCCTTAAGGGTCCCTTCCAACTCAGGATATTCTATGATTCTATGATTCTATGAAAAGCAGTTAACAGAACTGGACAATGCTGCTTCTGAAATTATACCCTTAGACAAATAACTACACATATGTTATATTTAACAAGAGTTACTGTTTCTGCGAATATATGGCAGATGTTAAGCCTGTAATATTGTACGCTATTAAAAAATGAATAGAACAGAATAGAACAGAACAGAATAGAACAGAACAGAACAGTTCAGTCAGTTGGACCTTCAAAGGGACCTTCAAAGATCATCTAGTCCAACTGCCTGACCTCTTTGGGGCTTACCAAAAATTTAACTGTGTTATTGAGGGCATTGTCCAAATGCCACTTGAATATCAAGAGGCATGGGACATCAGCCACCCCTCCAAAAAGCCTGTTCCAGTGTTTGACCACCCTCATGGTAAAAAAAAAAAATTCCTGATGTCCAGCCTGAACCTCCACTGGCACAGCTTTGTGCCATGCCTTCATGTCCTGTCATTGTTTACCAGGGAGAGGAGAACAGCACCTCCCTCCCCCTCTGCCTCCCTACATCAGGAAGCTGCAGAGAGCAATGAGGTAAGGCTGCACCAACGCTAAACACAGGAGGAGAATCACCTCTTTTGACCAGCTGGCCATGATGTGTTTGATACACCCCAAAATGCAGTTTGTTCTAGCTGCCCAGGGCATGTTGCTGGCTCATGTTAAGCCTCCCGTTGTCCAGCACCCCCAGATCCCCTTCTGCTGAGATGACTCATCTTCAGTCTGTACCCATGTCTGTAATGCCATGTCTGGCATTACTCCATCCCAGCTGCAGAACCCAGCACGAAGACAAAAAAAAAAAAAGTAATTTTTCACAAAGGCAACATTTTCTTGAAGAATCTTCTGCAGTAGTCAGTCAATACTTTAATAACAGAAGATATTTTACTGTGTTTGAAGGGGGGTTGTAGTTATGAAACTGGAAGGAAGGATGCATATATTCAGTCACAGACATGATGTGTCTCTGCTTAAGTTTCAGGTAAATCACAGGCACTACCACATTTTTTTACATCCACACAGGCCTACTTCATTTATGGTCACTGTACCTTAATTACATTCCCTGTCACCATAGCTACGGAAAATCCAGGCAAACTCCAGTTCAGTGTTATAACCCTACAAGCACTACTCTGAATGTTAATTGTCAAAGGAATTTCTTTTCTGCAAAACTACTACATAAAATAACTGCACTGTATAACATATCAAAGCTCAGGAAAAAAAAATGTGAAGAGTATTCCCTTGAAACGTTACAATTACTGAAGAATAATTCAGCTTTCCAGGTTCACAGGCAAGACTTTTTCTTTAAACATATCTTTTTGTCCATGAACCCTGAAGTTAAAGTGTTGCACAAAAATGCTGTGGTTAATGTGTTTTGATTTGTGTTATGGTCTAGCTAGAAAGCTAATATCTGAGCATAGGATAGAGATGCATACAATTTCATTCACAGCAATGGCATCAAAGCCAGCAGGCTAAAGAGATGACAAGTCACAACCTTTCTTTTAAATGCTCACTATATTTAAAGAGACTCTACCTTATAATATTATCATCTTGCTGAATTTCGTAAGAGGGATAATAATATTTTAAGTATTTTTTATTCTACATTGGCTTTTACTTTATGCTTTTTACCACTGTAGTAGGCAAACTTTCCAGACTTCATTATGTGACTACTACCTACCACATGACTTTCCTCTCATCCTGTTGCACAGAAAAAAAGTAAATTAACTGGGCCATCTTGTTTCATAATATTTTGGTTGTTTTTTTTTGTTTGTTTTTTGTTTTTTGTTTTTTAACATCAGTTTGTATTTATAAAGAAGAATACTTGTCAAAAGAATGCACATCACAAACCAGATGAAAAGTTGTGAATTTCTGAGTTCTTCTGAAGCCTCCAAGTAATTCCTCTGCCTTTCCATTTTTTTCCACTGGAGGGATGCACTTTCCATTCTTTAATGGTTTAATGGCTTTCCATTCTTTAAGTACTGATTAAGAATTATTGGTTGTGGTCTATATGCAAAAACTTTATTAAATAAACTTTCAGACATTCAAGCTTTGCAACGCGTATAAAAAGCAAATATGTTAGTATAGAGAAGAGTAAAAGAATTTCAGGACATCCATCCTAGTCTGCATATTAATATGAATCACTACTGTTGAATTAAATAGACTTTATGTCCAGATGCATCACACAGACCAGATGTATCATTCCAGCCAGGAACATCAAGACCTGGATCATCTAAAGCCAAATTATTCCTCACAAAATGGACATGGCCATACAAGAAAGACAATGTTACTGATGTTGCTATGCAGAAAACTCTGCCATTACTGGGGATGCTATGAACACTCAAACTGAGTGACAGAAGACATTCATTTTCTGTCAAAGAGGGCTGCAAATGCTTTGACAGGCTCCCTTCTTTTTATCTGTGACTATCCAATCTGATTATACACACAAATGCTAAGGAAAAAAATAGGTAGAGCTATACATTATTTTCCATGCTATATTTGTTTCTGTATTTCTGGCATGCGTATTCAAATCATCCTACCCACATGTAATTCTTCCACATGCAAAAGAATCAAGTAAATTGCAGAAGTTTTATCCATCTAAGCTGGTTTTAAAAGTGATAGAGTTTAACAGCCATTTAACAATTGAATACTCTTTAGTATGTGTTGCATACATCTCTTTGGAACAGAAATACTTCAGAAGAGAGTTCTAAATAGTTAAATGAGAAATATCTGTTCATTTGTTATGATATAAAACTACCTTCTCCCCTATCCCCTGCCACTACTCTTCCTCAAAAAAATAAAGTAAGTTTTCTACTGATCACATAGGTCATCAACACATGGTCTTTCACTTGGAATATTCAGTACATCAAAGACACAGCCAGGCAGAGGTAGCACTCTGCAACATCAAATCCAAGACAGCATCTACAAATAAAAATCCCTGATGAATTGCTGTCACTGGACTACAGAAGAACAAAAAACCAAACCAAACCAAAAAAAAAAAAAAAAGTGAGTGTTTTTGTGCTGCTCTGAAGGAAAAAGAACATAACCAACAAAAAGATTTTTAAGAGCTGATTGGTATTCTGTCAACTATGATGAAAAAACAAAAACCACCAACACACACACACACACACACACAAAAAAAAAAAAAAAAAAACACTTGTGCTCTATTTTTTTCCTGAACAATGATATAGATGTAAAACCCTAGAACTTCATTCTCTGTTTGCTTCTTTCAGAATTTCACATCTCAGATGTAGTCTAACAGCAATGGAGACTGAATATACTCTTTGGTCAAGGGTTGTCAGAAAACATCCAGAAAGACACACTGATTCAATCATGTTAAGTCATAGGGCTGAACTCTGCTAACTCTTTGACAGGAAAGAGGACAGGTTGTTCCTAAGTAGCTACAAAAATTCACAGACTTTCAAATATCCTAAACCTTGTTAAAAGAATAAGGGCATCTTCACAGGCTTATTCAATCCTAACAAACCTTATCAATGTACACTCAACTTATAGATTGCCATTTGAGCCCACAAACCACATTCCCTATTACTTCACTGTCCTAATAAATAACCTATCCTTTAGATAGTGCCTTACACTGTGGCAGGGAAAAAGTTGAACCTCAAAAGACATACTAATTTATGTCTAACATTTTGTGCCAAAAGAATTTTGTGGTCACCATGGCTATGAAAGCTGCCAAATCTCTTACCAAACCACAGGAGGTATTAAAAATGGCAAGCTCAGTTAGGACTGAGTATTAAACACAATGAATAAAAAGCACCTTATTTAACTGAACAGCTTTTCAATAAACATGCTTTTCTTTCCCTCACCTGTGTCCATATTCTCACTATGCTCACACACATGTATTTTTAACAGTTCTATATTCCCAGAGACGTTACATTCTCCCTAATGCAAGTTAAATTAAAATGGTTTCAGTCTCAGACTCGTGAATGAAAGCAACATCCCTTCTGGGCTAGAAGACATTACATACATTAAATAGAGGCTGCTGCTAACCCAACGGGCAGTATGCTCTTCAATACAGAAATCTTCCTTCCTTATGACATGACAAGTACTGAAGAAACACACCGTGATTATAGTAGTTCTATAGATTCTTTCTCACAAGTGTTAGAATTTAGAAGCCATACTACAAAGAATCATGCAACTAAAAGATCATTGTAGTGAAGTTTATATAAACTCTGAACTCTCTGATAATGAGATTAAGATGGCCACCATCAACTTATTTCATCTTCCTTTGTATCACTCAGGTCTCACCAACATCTCGACACAATTAGTCAAGGATTCGTAACTATAAACTGTATGGAAATTAGTTATTTTGCATTTTCTACATACTTTTAAAATAAAAGATGACTCAGCTTGCTGTAGTTGTATGAACAGATTGGTTTGGTTTACGTAATACAATGGAAAAGATAAATGCTTAGGTTTTGGAGCTGTGAATTCTAGAAAAAGATAGAAATAAAGCCTTACTTCTGGCAGGGAACGCCTCTGTAATGACACTATCAGCAGCAATAAACAGTAAGTGTCAACACTGAAAAAGTTGATCAAATAAACGTCCTTCCTCACATCAGAAATCTGTTTCTGTCCAGGAAGTCAGCTAATTGTGTGTTTTGTTTGCTTTTTAATCATTGCTGCTTTAAAATGCTGCAGGAAGCATAGAACAATTAGACTTAATTTGGGGGTTGGATGTGATACAGAGGGAGGTGGAAGAAGAAGAGAAAAAACTTAAAGAAGTGTTCTTTAAGAGAACAAAGAACAAAGAATTATGGCCTATATATTCATGATTTTAAAGAAACACACATCTCAAAAGCTTGAAAATTATAAAAAAAATAAAATAAAAAAATAGAACGTTTCCCGAAATACCCTGGCAAGTTATTCAAAAGATGGAAATTGTACTTATTCCTGTAGAATTAACTGTTGTGGCAACAGCTGTTGCTAGACCTTTGCTGCCCAAATACCTGCAGAAGCATGTACGCACTATCTCCAACAAACATGTTTTTAATTCTGTTGTTCTTAAAATGAAAATTATGTCCAATTATAAATTTGCCAAAAAATCAAAAATGTACAAACACACACATAATGGAACAATATTGTAAAGCCAAGATTTAAAATTTAAAAGCACTTTTCAGTGAACAGGATCAGTAATGTTGCTTGTTTTGTTCCAATTGCCCAGGCTTCCCAAACTCAGAGAAATATAACTATCTTATCTGAATAGAAAAATATAGGTCAGCAAGAGCATAAGAACTCAGTTCTTCTCATTGCCATATCTTCTGTAAAATCCAGACATCCAAAGCAAGCAAGTGCTCAATATATATATTATATTTATATATATATTTATTTATTTATTTATGTATTAAAAAAGGAGGAGAGATTCAATGGTTATAGTAGACTTACCTTAGAGTGCATATAATTTTTTTAATAGCACATTGAACAATGTCCTTGGGAGAAAGACCTAGATCTCCAACAGCAACTTGTATCAACTGTTGTATCATGTCCAGGGGCTGACCATCTATACACATAGTTACTGCTTGGTCATGGATTTTTTCTCTCTCTGATCTTGACAAATCATATAAATAGCCATACTTCTGTAGTACATCCTGTGAACAGATAATTTTTGAACATGAAACAACGTACTCTTTATTTACAGGTACATTTCATTCAGGGTCTTCATTTCTACCAAGATAATACATATACTACAAAACAAAAAAGACTGATGGAAAAGAATTTTAAAAGACTGGGTCAACAAAAACAAAGCTATAAAACACTAACAAAATATGACAGCAGCTTGATGTGCATCACTGCTAGTTATAGCTACACTCAAAACAAATATGTGATCAGTAACCATTACCTGTTTGCTGTTTTTCAAGTAAGTAATAAAACTATGAGTGAGTGTTTCCAGATGAGCAAGAGATTGCTGCAAGTGATTCAGAGTTTTTTCATAAGCAACAGATGGATTTTCAGCATCTTCCATGTCATTCTCAGAAGGTTTTTTTCTTGATTTCTCAGAAAGATGTTTGACTGCCTTAATAGCCTTCTTAGTCACTTCTATCCTGGTTTCAACTGTCAGCTGAAAAAGATTGCTCAATATTTAATCATTATTATTATCTATATGCTACTATTTGTATTACAGCAGTGCCTACAGTTCAGGTAGCTCCACTTTCCTACATTATTGTACAAAACTAAATGAGCTATTTTAGGAGAAACAACCATATTTCTTATTAGTCATTTATTCAAAAAAAAAGATCAGTATCCCATGTACTTTCTTCTGTTGTCCTTTCTTTTATTGACATTAAATCTGACTCACAATAGAACATACCAAACTTTCCTTAACAAATAATATTCGTGATTTTTGCAGACTGCCACTTTTTTGTTGGTGGTGTTTTTGTTCTTTGAATTTTGTATTAAGAAAAACCCAAACACAGAAAATTAACTTAAGGTTAGTTTTGTTAGGTTTAGCTTATGGTATGAAATGTATCTCCAAGACTATGATCATAAGTGAAGATCACTTGGAGGTCTACCAACTTAGGCCATATATATACTTTGATCTGCTTGCACATTTACCGCAGATAACTTCACACTATCTGCCAGTACATGCAACCTACACCACGCTACTACTGCAATGAAGATTGTGCAGCTATCAAGTTTTTTTCAGTCTCTCAAAGGATATTACAGTTTCACAAATTTTAAAAAGTGCAGGCCACAACAGATTGGATGTGAGGGAGACACAAATTCCTTTCAAATCGACTTATTTAAAGCACAAGTTATACAGAACAGCAAGTTACTATTTTGAAAGACCTTTACAACTACATGTTTAAACCAAAACAAGAACGTCTTTTTTTTTTTTTTTCTTTTTTCCATTAAACTTCCCATAGAGATGAATTTCTGGATACAGAGTTATACATACACTGAATGAAGTCTCCCACTACGCACAAAGGAGTCATTCCTGCATGTCAGAATGGAACTGAGCACTTCAGAACAGAACCCAGGCAATGATTATAGATTTCTAAGCTTCCAGAAACCAAGAGTACTTCAAGAACAGATACAGATAGAAATACTCTTCATACAGACAAGACAAGCAGCAGACTGCTGTGTTCTTAACCCAGCAGCCTCACCTGGAAGTCCAAAACAAACTCTGAAATATCATTTTTAAAATTCATATATACTTTGCTAATTTTTAATTTCAAGTACCATTTTAAAGATGCTTCCAATATACTTTCTTTCCTCTGCCCATACCCACAGCATTAGATACTTTAACATCAGCTGTTTTAATTACTGGTATACTGGACAAAAACATGCAAACTTTAATTTTCAAGTAAAATTACACAAATAGAAAACAAAGCTTGAATTTGTATGGTATTGAATAAGAAAGAGGCTGATTTACCATAAAAAGAGGAAAATTAAGCTGCTATAAACATTCTTTTTAAGGAAGTCGATTTGATATTTACATCATGAATTAGACTTATCTACTTGTAAAGCCATAGAAAGCTTCACAAAGAATAGCAAGTGGAATGTTTTACAGCTTTTATATATCCATGCATATTACTTTTCGCTAAATATACATGGTGAAAAATGTAGGGGTTGCTCTCATGTTTTAGTGCTGTTGCTGTAAACCACAGCAATTATCTACTGCTATTTAATACTAAAAGCAAAATGGGAGGACATTTTGGGAACAACGAAGGAAATCTTGCCAGTATTAACAGAGTAAATACAAAGGATATCATAAAATCATATGGTTTGGATTGGAAGACACCTTAAGGAACATCTAGTTTCAACCTCCCTGCCACGGGCAGGGATACCTTCTACTAGACCAGGTTGCTCAAAACCCCATCAAACCTGACATTAAACATTTGCAATGATGAGGTATCTGTAAGTTCTGTGGCAACCTGTTCCAGTGTTTCACCTCCCACATAATGAAGAATTTCTTCTGAAGATGTTACCTAAACATCCCTCTTTCAGATTACCCCTTGTCCTATGTCTACACATCCTTGTAAAAAGTCCTTCTCTATCTTTCTAATTAAGCTCCTTTATATATTGAAAAGTTGGAAAACGTTTTAACTGGAACCTTCTCTCATCCAGGCTGAACAATCCCAATTCTCAACACCATTC
Organism: Anas acuta; assembly: GCF_963932015.1. Lineage (NCBI taxonomy): Eukaryota > Metazoa > Chordata > Aves > Anseriformes > Anatidae > Anas > Anas acuta. The sequence goes on from NC_088981.1 coordinate 105,369,354, forward strand.
TTCACAGCAGAGGTGCTCCAGCCCTCTGACTGTTTTTGTGGCCCTTCTCTGGACCTTCTCCAATAGGTCCGTGTCTTTATGTGCTGAGGACCCCAGAACTGGATGTGCTCCTACAAGTGGGATCTCATGAGATCAGGACAGAGAAAGAGAATTACTTCCTTCAACCTGCTGGCCACACTTCTATTTATGCAACCCAGGATACAGTTCAAAAATGAATCATTTCCATTCCCATTAAAAGAAATTAGGTATGATTTTGTTACTTTGAACAAGGTCTCAACATCAGGTTTTACTATAAGCAGGGAAAAGGTGATGCTGTTCATATCACATTAAAATTTAATGACCACAGATGGATTTATGTATCCATTTTGTAAACCTCATAAAAGATTAAAACATTTACCTTTTTCATTTTTCCTCTTCTACTGTATATTCTAATGTTCAAAATGCAATTAAGAGAGATGCAAAAGGCAAACAGTTCAAGTATTCCATCTGTTATATCCTAGAGAACAGTGTGAATATACTGCATGTTTGCAAGTCATGAGGCTATCAGTGTATACAGAATAAAGCATTAAAAAAAGAATACAGGTTCTTTCCAAGACCATTTTAATTTTGCTTTCATATTTCCATAGTGCTGAACTGCAGCACTACTATTTAATTTCTCTGATTATTTTATTCTCAAATGTGAATGGCTATCCCTCCATACTTCTAGTCAGTTCAGTAATGAGATTTGGTGTCACACCCCGTGACAAAAAACAGCTTAGGGGCTAGTTCAATTTTTGTTTGAATGTGAAGTTGAGTTTTCCTTTTAACAAGTTTTTATAGTTTAAAAATATTTTTAATTTTATAGGCCACGTGTGATAAAAAGTACTAAAAAGCTGTTTTCATTTTCAAGTAAAGGAATATCACACACTATTTCAGCTCAACAGATTTCACTCTTTAGGGTGAAAATTCACCACAGAAGCCAGTTTCCTTAAGAATATCTAAGTATTTCTCAATAAAGTATTGTACAAGTAACATTTACTTATGTATGAAGATCCTGACCCTGCCACTCTTACTGCCTGTGATTAACATTCAACTCTGAGATGACAGAAACAGCTTCCCTTCTAATTCCACAGAAACCTGGGATTCCAGCAACATAATCACAGAATGGCTGAGGTAGGAAGAGACCTCTGGAGGTCATCTGGTCCAACCCATTCCCAAGCAGGGACACCCAGGACCAGTTCCTAAAAATCCTACTTCCACTATCTCGCTTTAAGCTTCTCCTCAAGGTCCGCTTAAAAGCAAAAAAAAAAAAAGAAAAAAGAAAAAAAAATGCTGTCTCAGTTCTCAGTGAGATTAGAAATTACTTCATGGTAATCATTATGGTTTTTTTTTTTTTTTTTCAATCTTTTACCTATATTAAGTATCAATACCTCCATGAAATATGGAAATGTACAAAAGTGTTAGGGGAGTAAGAAACCAATATAGTATGCCCTTGGCCACAGAACTGGGCTGGGAAGAAAGTGCTGATGTAGAGAGTTAAAATAGCGATTACATGACCATCACTGCTTCAAAACAAGATGAAATTTTAAGTAACAACTGCAAACCAAAACACAACTTTTATGTATGAAGCACTTTTCAGATGAAAGTTAGAGAAAAGAGATCTCTCGGAAATATTTTTTCAATAACTACTACAATAATTTTTCATCATACACTTGCACTTGAAAACCATTAACTGAATTTTAAGGAAAGGCTAGTTTAGTTGCAAGCTGGTCAAAGAGCTATTTCATTCCCAAACCCAGTGCATGGTAGATACTAAATCAGCTGATTTGACCAACTTCTTCAAACACTTATTGAGTTTGTTTTATGACTTTGAGTTTCATCCAAAAAGCTGGCAGATTTCTGCTAAAAAGGTTAACTTAGATAGCTACAGCAATAACCTTGAAGGAGCCATCAACAGCTCCTTCCCTTTACTCCTACTCATCTTATGGGACTAGAGAAACTGTATTAGAATCCTAAACAGAAATAAACAAAAAATTTCAAAGCACATGCACAGGGGAGGCTATCCAACCTTTCCCTGCATCATTCATCCACACTAAATGAGAAATTTTCCTGAAAGGTACATTAACAGAAAGAATTTGTAGTCATGAGGAGCAATCACACATGAAGACACTATTACCATCTCATTATAGCACAGTCATCCCCTGGCTACCTCAGTTCAGGGTCATGTCTGGCAACTGAAACCTTGGCATGACCGTCAGTTTTTTCCTGATAGGCATACAAACCTGAATATTTAGAATCACAAAATATCCCTGTTTGGAAGGGACCCACAAGTTGCATTGAGTCCAACTCCTATGTCTACACAGGATGACCCCAAAATCAAACCACATTTTCAGCAAATGCTTATTGAATGCCAGCAGGCTCAGTGCTATGCTCCCTGGGGAGCCTGTTGCAGTGCCCAACCACTCTCTTCACAGAATTGTAGGGGTTGGAAGGGACCTCCAGACATCATTGGGTCCAACCCCCCTGCAAAAGCAGGCTTGCTACAGCAGGTTGCACAGGTAAGGGGTTCTTCTCTGGGTGAAGAACCTTTTCCTAATACCCAGCCTGACCCTCCCCAGTCCCAGCTCCATGCCGTTTCCTCGGGTCCTGTTGCTGTCCCCAAAGACCAGAGCTCAGTGCCTGCCCCTCCGCTCGCCTCGTGAGGGAGCTGCAGGCCGCCATGAGGCCACTCCTCAGCCTGCTCTGCTCTGAGCTGAACAAACCAAGGGACTCAGCTGCTCTTCATACGCCTTCCCCTCTAGACCTTTCACCCCCTTTGTTGCCCTCCTTTGAACACACTCTGAGTTTTACGTCCTTGTTTACTTGATACAAAGGATCGAAAACCTAATCACAACAATGGTTCCACTGAAGAGGTGTAAGAGACAGCTGACAGTACTTTATTTCTAACATAACTTTATGTTAGAAATACGTTTACAAACAGATTTCACTGGGCAAAAAGAAACTGTAGATCTGGTAGTATATGCTACAGACACAGAAGTACATCCTTTCAGTAACAGGCTTTCAGCAAGATGGAAATTACAACAGAGTTTATAATTTACATTATTACAGTGCCTAGAAACCATACGCAGTGGCGGAACACCTCTCTGTGGAATATCCTATTCAGAATGCAAAAGCCTGGTAGTAAACAGAAGCCTGCAGCACAGCAAATTTTAGGATCAGCACAAGTGAAATAAACAAACACATAAGAGAAGTATCTTATTCTCTGATGAACCACAATACTGGGACTTTGGGGTGCCATGAAAATCTTTCTGATCCTCAGAGCTAACTCCTTTATATATATATCTATATACTATATACATATAATAGATATGATATATCATATATCTCTATGTTATAAACATAATATATATAGATATATGATACGATATATATGATATACGATATAGATATGTGATATATAAAATATACATATATTTTATACAGTGACAGATATAAAAAGAAGAGAGAGGTTTATAGGAAGGTAGCTTTACGAATTTATCTTTAAAAATTGTAAAATGAAAACTGCAAATATTTGCTGAGAATTTCTCCCTGACAGTGTATCAACCGTGCTTCACCTGAAGTTTGAGTTTTTTCAAATGCATCTGCTTACCTTTGTGACAGCTTTTGAAGAAAAGGTAATTTCGTCAATAAAAGTGATGATATCATCTGGATCAAGTCTATCAAAGTACTTTGAACACACATCATATGCATGTAGCCACTCATCCATAGTTTCTGGTATTTTTTTAATGAGATGGTTATCACCGTTCCAAAAAAGTTTTTGTAACCAGACAGCATAAAGAGAGCTTGGTGACAGCATACCGCCATCTTTTTTAGGAATTTTGGGAGCCAGTTTGGAAATAGATAAGATATTTTGACTCGTAAGTACTGGCTCCAGAGTTCCCAGAGGGTTTTCGTTTTCATCTATTAAGTTTTTGTAATTAAGACCTATTGACAGAAGGAGAAAAAGACAAATGAAATATAAGTTATTCGTTATTTTCAATGTTATTTAGTTATTTAAATATAAATCTACTCAAACTCCACATTTCTGTGCAATTCAGTCAGAACTAGAAAAACTCTTGCTCCACTTCCATTTTCAATCACGTATATTGACGGACTGGGGAGGAAGACAGGTTTGCATGCAGATAACACCAGGATTTTATGGTGACCTCATATATGAGATCTCTCAGTCCCTGGAACATATTTTGACTTCATATATTGATATATATATACACACACAAAAAAAACCACAGATTTTCAAATATGCAAGGATATTTTTAGCACGTAGAATCATGAGACCATTTTTTTAAATATAAATCCTATAAAAGCTCATCTTAATAGTATCTTATCAATACTTGACTTTATAAGCAAATTGAAAACGGTATTCAAAGTTTCAAAATACTTTCCAGCAGTGCTCTTTCATATGTATTGTCTAATAATGCAAGAGGAATAAATAATGTATTTCTGCAAAGACAAAAAGTAACATCAAAGAAAAAAATACAAAATAAAAGTACCCTCTTTACAAAAATGCTAATATTCTCAAATGACTTAAGACAGTTAATGTTGAACCTGCAGGCTAGAAAATTATGCTTCAGGATGACTATTTTTTCTTAAAAAATCATTATACATCATTGCTAATAATTCTGACTTGCATCACCAACAGAAATCTGTTTTTAATCTATCATTATAGGCAAAAAAAATTTAACTTAAATTTCCGGTAATACAAAGAGAAGGAACTTCTCTCTTCTTATAATGCACGACTAACCCACCAAATTGCTTGCAGGCATCTGATATGCTCATTGAAAAAAAATAATAAGAAGTGCTTGGCAAGTATAAATTAGATAAACATAACCATGTCAACACTCATATAACAGAATAATAAATACAGCTAGGAGAAAAAAAAAAAAAAAACAAAAAAAAAACATTAACTCTCTTACCTGGTGCAACTGCTTTGAATTTTTTCAGGAGTCGAATGTGAGTTTCAGGTTTCACAGCATGCTTCACGAATTCTGAGCAACCACAATTTTCAAGGAGTGTGAAATAATAAAGCAACCGCTGATGATCTCTACCTTCAATACTTGGGTAAACATATTTAACCATGTGTTCATGTAAAGTTTCAGGACTTGTTTTCAAAGTCTCAAAAAGACCAAGACTTTGTGCTCTTTCTTCTATTTCCAGAGTGGACAATCTGTATTTAGAAAGAATTTTGCTTTAAAGGCATGGACATGCCATTAATGCCTTTTCAGTTCAACACTTACGGAGACAAAACAATACTTTTCTTTGTTGAGTAGTAAGGTTCAACTTTGTAAGAGATTCTGAAAGAGCAAATACTTGTTCATAGATAGCTTCTGTTTATGGAGAATTGAAACTAAGGAGTTCTTTCATTTCCTGATCATATTATTTGTTTATTTGGACATGAAGACTAAGGGTGACACACTTAAGACTTTTATGTGTGATTCAAAGCAGCATTTCAAATCTCTAATTATATGTAAAATCTCTAATTATATGTAAAAGTAGACATGTCCAGTGCATGTGTATAGGAATTTTAAGCTTCTGCTTAAAAAACAAAAGCCAACAATAACAAAAAAAAATATGCACACAGCACTTGTGGTTGAGAGATGTTAGAAAAATCTTAAAATCTTACAGCTCAACCTGTTCTCTCATTCTATTACATTTTCTGTAGTAAATGAGGACCTGTGCATTCTTTTAGAGAACATCACTGAAAATTGACTCTTGTCCACCAGTTTATCTATTTGACACTATCACTCTTACTTCACGTTTAATTTGACAGTTTTATTATGCTACCTTTCAAATTGTCATCCATAAAAACTTATGAAAATACCAAAAATCTCAGGTTGACCTCAGCCAGTCTCACTGCTGAAAGTTTTTTTCTTGACCCTTTTGAAATGAATACATTAGTTCATTCACAGCATGAATTCAGACACTTCCAACAGACTACATAAAAGACAGTTGAATGCAATCACTCCTTTTTTCCCCCTCAACAGAGGTAAAAATGGATGTATATCAATGAAGTCTCATCTTGAGTTTATACATTTCTCAACAGAAATTTTTACCTAAAATCTAAGGAAAGAAGTCACCTAAGGATGAGCATCAAACTGACTCTTCCCCGCATCCAGCCACAGGCCACCTTAGGTAGGTATGTTTCAATTTGAGATTTGATGTCTTCTAACCACATTTGATTTTTTTCTACCTTTACAATTGATTAAATTAGAATTTTGACATCATTTTTCCCTCGGTATATATGCCACAAATAAGGTAGGGTTTCTTTTTGATATCCAAGTCAAGTAAGTAAGTTTCATTCTTAAAGATGAGTTTCATACAGCAAATACTACAGACAATTTTTTTTTTTAATTAATCTCTGATTTCTAAGGGAGAAGTTATTTTTGAGTTATTTTTATGGCTAGAACTGAGCCCACAGGCTAGAAACCTAACCTTGTAAGCTTTAATTTAGGTCTCTAGATTCTAGCTGTTTGCTAAGTGTAATGGTTCTACCATATTAAGGGAAAAATGTCTGCTACTAATGGAAATAAAATGTCATTCACTCTTAATACTCTTAATGTAAGACAAAACTGACACTTGGAACTGATTTATATCAAGAAAGAGATTGGAAAGCTCTGAATACACTTTCTTTCCATACCATCCAGCCTACAGTTTGAAATTTGAGATGTTAAATTTTAAATCGATAGAGTTTTGCTGTGTGTTTTTTGTTTCTCTTTTGTTTTGTTGAGGGAGTGGGATGGATGCTGGGGAGAGCAAGAAAGGTTCATTATGTTGTTCACCAAGATCATGGAATAGAATCCATGGAAGATAAACATAAAATTTCTTGTTGCTAAAATTATAAAAAGCATTTTATGCACTTTGGCAATCAAATTTGACCAGATCCTCCCCAAGAAACAATTAAGTTTTCAATTAATTAAGAAACAGTGATTATGTGCAATTTTCATCAAGTTCAAATTCACAGCACAACAGAAAAACATGTTTATTTGTTACCAACTAATCAAAGAAATAGTTAATACAAACCATATAAGTGCTTCTTTTGAACTTCTCTGTACATAAAGTGGCTTATAGAAATAATCTCTTTAACCAAATATGCAGTAAGTCTTAGAATAAACTTTTCATTTCAGAATGAATGCATAATGAGGCATGCATTATTAATGCCATAATCTCAAGAGTAAAATATACTGTAATTGCCATATGCTGTCAATCAACTTTAAAATGAGATTATGATACAACAAAAACATACTCAGCAGCATATTATGCTATTATATATCAATTTTCAAGACTTTTTTGAATTTCATTAGGGAAAAGGTCGTTACTTCATACTTCGGTGATTTCAGAATTCTATGATTACTGACTCACAGAGGACAGAACAAAAAGTGACGGAAAACTGGTGCAAAACACCTTCGGTAGAATTTTAGTCCCAGAGAAGCGATCTGGTTCTTTCATATTCACCCCGGTGTTGCCAGGTTTACACTCCAACTGTCTATTTTGTTTAAAGAACTAATTAATTTAATAGCACCAAAATTTCAAAGATACAACTTCTCTGTTTTCTGAAGAAAACAAAGGAATCACAGAGTGTTATATCACCTTCTCAGACTATGTACCAAAATCTATCAGGCTTTGTTTTTTATACCCCATGGTCTATAAAACATTTTAATGCTTTTTATTTAATAGTTAATGTTAAGAGAGGTAGAAGTACTGCTGCAAGCTACAGCTGCTTTCACAATTTAAAATTTGAAACCAACTAATTTCATCATGTCTGTTAGAACAGTAGATAAGAGCTGCTATATTACACATGGGGCTCTACATCACTGTCACCTGAATGCACTATTCAGGTAAGTAGCTTAGGCTTTCATTAAAAGGGTTTATTTCGCTTTCAATTTGCTAAAAGTTATTGTCTGACTGACAAGATGTCTGAAAAGAAAAAAAAAAAAAAAAGACTCTTGAACCAACTCGGGAATGCAAAAGAAAAGAATCCCCCTTGCCATCAATGCCAAGTCTGATCTGCCACAATCCTGTAGTCTAGAAGAGTTCCAAAGAACTCTTGTAGAAAAGTGCTTCCATAAAACACACACACAGATGAATAACACAACTAAAAAGCTCTAATATAGTTATTTCCTTTGCTACTATTTAGAAGAGAGGTCAATAAATACCAAAGTTTATTTTAAAATAAACAAACATTATCACAATTCACGATCTATTCCAAAGGACTATAAAGGTAAAGATACTTTGCTATCAAGGACTTGATAGCTGTGGAAACCTAAAAACTGAACCAAAGTCCCAGGATATTTACAAGAACAGTAAGATGCACATGGACTTTTATGCCTGCTTGTAACACATTTTCATGGCTGGTTACAAAAACACCACATGCAAGAAATATGAAAACACAAACCTAAATCTGCCCCCAGTATAATGCCATTCTATCTCAGATTAGGACATATTTCTGTGTAATAGAATCTGATGTCAATTTGCAAAACTTACCCACTGTCAGTGAATAAAAATTCCAGATGGGTCATATAAACTTCCCAAAGGGGGACGTTGTATCGCTGAGCCAAAGAAACAGCAATCTTGTATACATTTTCTTCAAGTGTTCTTGTAGAAAAAAGCCATGAAATAGAACAAGGAAAAATTACACTAAGCCCCTAGAGACAGGACAGTAAGTATTACCATTAGGAGAGCAATGATTTCTTGTTAATCTTATTCTCTTCAACCAAGGACCTAGATTTAATTCACTAGTTTTAAACCACTGTTAAATAAAAATACACAAAGTGTGCCTTGTTGCATTTTCCACGTTCTGTGGTCCATTTAGGGAAAATTTTGAAATCAAATCAAAATACAGAGAAATTTCAAAGACAAATACCTGCTCCACATACACCTTGGTTCTTAGTGACAGTTGGGTTTCTGCTTAACCTTTCTGCTACAGAAAAAAAACATAATTTTCCTTTAAGTTACAAAATGATAACCAATGTGAACCAAGGCATCATAGCATTTACATGATGCAGCCCTTATTTAGTTGCAACATCTAAAGTCTTTGGTATGTAGATTGGTATGTAGATACTCAAAGCTTTTCCTAGAAGTTCACAACCAGAAACACTGCTAGTCTTTGGAGGCTGAAAAAAAGTGTGAAGGTGTCCAGCTACACTCTCTAAGTGTCCCACAAACAGTAAAAACTGTTTGTGTTATTGCCCTTTAACAGAACAATCTGTTAAGTGATGAAAGCCTGATGTTAACCTCATATTATTTTCTATTAATCCACTGAAGTTAGTACAGCTCTAAGATCAGTGCAGAAGAAAGCAAAGAAAGGAGCAGTTCTTGTGCATGGTTCTTAGCCATCTCTCATCTGTGTGCTAGCATGCATTGCTGAAGTACCTGAAAATATGCCTGTACAGTGCTGCTCAGCTGGAATTTTGATGATCACCTCCATGCTCCCACAAACAGGCATTTGGAAAATCAGGGCTGTCCCCCCCCCCCCCCCCCCCCCAGTGTTGTTCTGTTAAACCTCTGTTGTATTATACAAATGCATATGTGCACTCACAATCCTTGTACATATCAGTCAGCTACAAAGCATTACAACCAGAACTGGATTCAATTATAATGACAAGAAATGAGATTGATGTTTCCAGCCATTCATCCTCAGAAGACGTAAAATGAAACAAAAAAAAAAAAAAAACAAAGGAGAAGTAAAATGAAGATTCAAGCTAACAGCCTTTAAGTCTCATGCTTGGAAGAGGAAAACAAAATGGAACACTATAGCTGTTTGAATTCTGCAAAGCACTGGGGAGAAAAAGATATGTCTTAACTAGAAGACCAGAGCATCAAAAGCATACACAGTATTTCAGAGACTAATGACACTATTAAGAGCTACAGTACATTGAAGAGGTTTTATACAGGATATTCTGGTTTAATCTTCTGGAAAGGGACCTATTTCATATGCATCAAAATCGTTCTGAGAACCCACTATTCATGAACTAAATTATGGAAACTCCAATTGCACCATAATTGCACAAGTTTTCTAATCCAGATCACTCAGGCACAAAAAAAAAAAAAAAAATCTAACAGAAGTATTTTGGTTCAGTTACATACAACAAGGAAAAAACAGATACTCATTCATTAAAATCAGCTTCCAATAAAAATATTTAAGCAGAAGCAGTGATAGGCTGAAAACATCAGAGTAATCGAGTTGGGGCGGGAGGAGAACTTGACACAAGTAAAAAATAATTTGGAAAGTTTATACACTATGGTTGGCCTAAAGCTGCATGGAACTTCAGCTGATAACTCAGGAATTCCAATTCAGTCTTGCTCTAGTTTCCTTTATTACTTCCCTGACATATTCTTGCTTTATTTTTCCCAAATTGAAAACTGCTTAAGAACTAGCCTTGATTAAGTCTGTGAGGCACCTCAATCTTTAAATGTTTGATAACTAATGTGTAATAAGCTCTAATGAGAATTCACCAAAATATGGAAGATAATATTGACATAAATTGTTAAGTAGTTTTAGCAAACAAATTCTTCATTCTAGTACAAAGCTTTTTTTGTAAATAAGATACCATCTCTTCCAGGTTTTGTTCCTGCAAACAGCACTTCATAAAAGATTCAAAACACGAGCCATTTAATGATAAATCAAAAGCAAGCAAGAAAAAAATATGCTACATAATTATATTAAATTTGCACATTGTTTTCATCAGAAAATGCAGATTAGGAGTCAACTGAGAAGATTAGAACAAGGAAGCTGTGAGCTGAACAAGTAATTAATTGTATCTTTGCAACTGCCTAATACAGCACGACCACTCAACTACATGCTATGAAGTCTCATTTTTACTAACCCTTCGACAGTCTAGTGGCAATTCAACTGGGAGTGCTTTCAAAACATATGGAGTTCAATATATTTGTTCACACCGTAGAGCAGTTGCATGCAAATGTTAATAAAATGTATTTTTAAAACGAAGAGACATTACTATCCTACAGCTTACCTTTTTCCTATTCTGGGAAACTTAAAGGTGAGAGAAAAGCATTCTAAATATCAGAACAATATGCACAGTGGAGGCTTCAGTAATTCCAAGTGATTACAAAAAAATATATTGTAATATAGGGTAGTTTTGACTTAATTATTAACAAATAAAATAGTTTTATTTATGGTTTAAAGCCAGTAACAAGAAGCTGGGGTTCTGAGATTTGTTAATTCGTTTTGCTACAGTTCATTATAAACTGATTCTTGTGCATACTCTAATAGATTTCAGTGGCAGGCATACAGAAGATGAAAGGAAGAGAACAGACCTCCACCTGTGCCCTGATTTTACTTTATGTTTATTAACTGCTAATATTGAAGTTAAGAGTTCTATCTTCCATTTAAAGTTATCGACCCAAATGTTTGAGTAATGTTTTATTTAAGTGGAATAGTTGAATTGCAAAGGCCCCAGGTGTAGCAGTTACAGTGTAAATATCTGAAAGAACTTGCAACTTATCTTCTAAAGGTCAGCACTACTTTCAATTTGCTTTCCTGCTTTAAAGCTTAAAGTAATTCCATTTAAAAATAAATAATGAACACTTAATAGATCTTACTTACTCTGCCAGTCCCAGTATTGTTTCTCTCTTGTACTGTCCATCTGCTGTAAACCTCTGCACATCTACTCCTTTGCCAAGTCCTTGCAGAATCTGAGCTTGAGTGAAATCCAGCAGTCGTTCATTGTAGTAATGCAAGTGATTTATCAAAGTTGCAATTTCTTCAGGCCACTCTTTATAGCCATACTGAGTAACATGCTGTGTGACCATCTTAATCAACTCTTTTGGATCAGCCTGTAAAAATAATTGGAAAACACATTTGAAAATATCCTACGTGTTCCTTTAAAAAAATTACCATTTTATAATTGATTCCAGTGTTCAAAATTGAAATATTTTTCCATTTTTGAGAAATCTTAAGTACATAAGTATTGCAAGATGTAAGGAGTACTCACTATGACTTTAAAACCTGTCCTGAAATGTTTTAGAGTTATGCTATATGCTACAAGAACTCACACTAACTTACCTAAACGTACTAAGATTAAAAGTATGTCACTGTGACTGAATTTGTTTTTAAAAAACTCATTTTTATTACTATTAAGCTAGACAACTGATTTATAAAACTTATAAAGTTTTTCTTCATAAAATTTATAAAGCAACTCTGCAAATCTCTCAGTCACAAAACTACAAATAAGTTTATTCATAAATACAGACTACCTCAAAAGAAAAAATGGAAGCAATACCATTGAGTCTTTTTTTGTTGTTGTTTGGTTTGGTTTAAATTGCTGATTTTCTGATATACTTTTATTTTGCAGAATTGACAAAAGGCAGCATTTTCAATATCAAGCACTGGTACTTTCAAAGACCAAGAAGTGTTGCAAGATCTGCAAATTACACACAAGACATATTGCCTACACACATTCATTTTGTACATTAAATGCTGAAATCTTCAAGTAATTAAATATTGATCATCTACTGGTTAGGATAACCTTTGTTTACAGAATAACTTTAATCACAAGGAAAACTTACTTTTCTGCATCAAGTGCATATTTAATCCATCACTAACTTCTGTAGTCAAAAGCCCGCGTAGCGAATTAGAACATGAACCAAATACAGTAAACATGTTTGAAATGGAAAAGGAATATGTGCATTACAAAGAGTTTCCAATTACCTCTGGGTAATTGGCTAATCTGGGCAGTGGCTACGTCTAAGCCCCTTCACTAGAACAAAGCTGTGTCTGATACATCACTCAACATGATCAAAGCCTTCTCTCTTCCAGAAGCTGCAATGCCTACAAGTCAGCACCACGACTTCTGTGTCAAACCCACTGAGGATGGAGTGCTGCCTACAGTGTCCCAGCACCTAATACTGAACTGCATTGCTTTACAGTGAACAGCCACTTAGAAATACCTTGGGATGCCAACTGTACGTACAAAATTTTCTAAAATAACTGATTTAACTATTGTGATCATAAATATTTTGAAAATAATGGACAATGTACTTTGCTTTTATTATTAAAGACTGGTTCTGTTAAATTAAAATCTAAAACTTACAAACATGAACTACAGTGTACAGCAAATTAAAAATGTATAAAACATCTGAACCTTGAGACACGCTTGAACTTCTCTGTGGTTTGATGGTCATTCTAAATTGATTTATTTTTTTCCCCCTTTTCAAGTCTTAACTGACACGCTGCTCACAAAGTCATATTAAATGCTACAGGGCATCCTTTTTCCTCTCCACATGATATTTTTTCTGAAACCCTCTAAACACTGCAAACTCATAGATTTTATAAACAACATCAGTAGTTCTTTCAAGGTTGTTTAAGAGATTGGTAACAGAATAATAAAACCTCAGAAAAGAGATAGGCTGGCAGAGCACTGCCTCTACAATGCAATTACACTGGCTGGAAACCAATACACTGCTGCTTATTATATACCCTGGTATCTAATTTTAGGTGATACACTAGAAAACAAAGCACTGGAAACAGGAAAAATCAGAGCAAGATGAGGAAAACTGTTTAACATAATTGCCTCAATCCTCTGTGCAATCCACTAGGAAAGGCAGGTGCCTCTGACAACCTCTGTGGCTAAGTTTGGTCTCTTCAGCTAGGTTCCCCCTCTCTCCATGAAGAAAAGCAGAGTCTAATGTCAGCAGTCTTCTTCCTTTGCACAGCACACGGGATTATTCATGAAGTACACAAAGACAATCTTGAAAATATTTTCAAACACCTGTCAGAACAATTCCTTGAAAAATTGCTTCTGAAGATGAGAAGACAACACTTTTTATTAAGTTTCCTGCACAGCACCAAGTTTTTCACAGTGAGGCTGAATATAACTTGAATATTTACAACAGTAACTTATAAATAATATTAAGGCAGATTGAAAACACTTTACTTTTGTTCCACCTTTATCTTCAACACACTGGCCCAACACAGGCTATAAATTTGAAATTCCTCTTTTAAAAACAAATTCTGCCACTTGACTTCCAAACACATTATTCTGACCAAGTTGCAGCCTCTCATCTGACATCTGTCATTGATGCCAACCTTCATTCTTCATGTGTCACATCTCCCTAAAGGCATCTTTGTGCTATCCTCCACATTGCCTGTTCATGCTTCAAAGGAGCACCTTAAGGCTATCTAATCAGCTTATCATTCTCCTGCTAGTACTTTTGCCAAATAATACCTACAAATAAGCCTGCAGTTCTGCCAAGACTGCCATATATCAAACTAGTAAATACATTTTTCACTGTTTTTCTTATCTGAACCTCTTCTACCTTGTTTCAATATCAAGCTGTAACTGAAGTAAAATAAAAAAACTGGATCAAGGACAATTACAAGGACTGAACTTCTGAACTTCTTAATGACATAATTAAAGATCAATATGATTGTTCCCTGTACAAATACCCATGTATGTGTATCTTTATATGTGTAATACAAAAAAGTTCATCACATTCCTCTAGCTAAGCAACTGAAGTATGAAATCTAATAGCTGGTAAGTTAGGATATACACATTAAAGCAAAAGAAAACAATTGTTTTTGTTGTTTTCTTTATTAATTGGGATCCTTTGTCAAGGATTGTGTTGAACTCTCTCCAACACTAGAGATCTTTCAATCAACTGTTGCCCCTTCCATCCCCTACAAGACTTAGACCCTGAACTATCCAAGTATGTGAAATCAAAAGTTAGAGAAATCCCACAGCCTGCTCCATGCAATAGCCTATAGGGGATATCAGTGAGTCCTTATACTTGTTTTTTTTAATCCATGAAAACTTTTTTCCTGAGTTGCATTTGTTTGCAAAACTCACACACAGTGTAAATGAATCATACAGTTTTTCTTCTGTCTGATTTGTCATCTTTGTCAGTTTTAAAATGCTTTCTTAAAAAATAATGTTGCTTGTGCAGCAATTATTAGGCATTCGAGACAAGCTCACTGAGAAAACACAGCTGAAGCGTTCAGTATCGAACTGTTCAGAACTTGCATTTAATAGCCTTAAATAATCATTAACATTTCCACATTTTAATAAGATAACTTTATGAAAATAAAAGCACGAATACTTCTGCATCCATTAGGTACCTAGTTCAAATAGACAGAATGCTGTATTATGCTTATGTGGCAAGGCTTTGGTAGCAGCAAGCTGCAGGGGTGGCCTCTGTGAGCAGAACCCAAAAATGCCACAGATCATAGAATCATAGGATCATAGAATGGCTTGGGTGGCAAAGGAACCTTAGAGATCATCTAACTCCAACCCCCCTTCCACGGACAGGGATGCCACCCACTAGATCTGGTTGCCCACAGCCTCATCCAACCTAGTCTTCAACACCTCCAGGGACTGGGCATCCACAGCTTCTTTGGGCAACCTGTTCCAGTGCCTCACCACTCTCTGAATCACGAATTTCCTCCTAACCTCTCATCTAAATCTCCCCTTTTTAGTTTAAAATCATTCCCCCTTGTCCTATCACTACACTCCCTGACAAAGAGTCCCTCCCCAGCTTTCCGGTAACATAAACTCCTTGAATGTGACCATCCAGCCAATTCCTTAGCCATCAAGTGGTCCATCCATCAAATCCATGTCTCTACAATTTAGAGACAAGTATATCATGGGGGACAGGGTGAAATGCCTTGCACAAGTCCAAGTAGAGGATGGCAGTTGCTATTCTCCTCCCCACCAACACTGTAACCCCGTCGTAGAAGGCCACTGGATTTGGCAGGCATGATCTGCCCTTAGTGAAGCCATGTTGGCTGTCACCAATCACCTCCTTTTTCTTTCACATCCCTTTAAAATGCTGCTTTCAGCCATACACATTAAGAAAAAAAAGGGGAATATGAGTCAGTCTTTCTCCTGTTCCTCTCCTGAAGTGGCAACAATTTTACAGCTACGGTAAAAATAATGATAATGACAATAAAAAGACAGCTTTCATGTAAGTGCGTCATTGATGACATTAGAGCATGATAAGCTATGTAGCCTGTTTACTTATTTTAAGACCAATAATCTTTCAAACTGTTCTAAAAAGTAGCATTTTTTGCCTTTTTTTTTTTTTTTTAGTGTAAATGATCTTCAGATTGCAATACAGAAATGACTAGGAACATTGATGAGAAAAGCTGCCAAGATCATCTAGGCTAATCTGCTCATAATCACCATGAATGCATAACTGATTTTGCAGACCTTTCTGGAGTAATGTAATGATTAAAAGGTAATGATCAAAAGCTGCAAACATAGTGAGCCATTGGAATCTGAATGGAAAGACGAAGAATGTTTTAGTTGTGGCGGATTCTTGTAATACCAGATTTTTTTCAAAACATTTTAAGTGATCTGAAGAAAAAGATAATGCTACAGAGGAAGCCACATACACCACCCAAAACCCTAACAGTTAGTAAACCCAGGAGATGATGGTACATGAGCAAAACAAGATACCAGAGTGAAGGGCATGAAATTCCTGCTACAGACACTGGTGCACACTGATCATCATCCCTGCCTCTAGTTGCTGCCAATGTGCAGTGCTTCTATGCAAACCACACCTCTGGAAAGCACTGATACATTTCAGGGAGGAGAGGAGAGTTCTTCTTTAATCCTTGCTTGCAGCAAAAGCCACAATCCCTGTAGCAAGAGATTCAATGTGCTACAAATCTGATCCAAACAAATATAAAAGAAAAAAAGAGACACAAGCAAAAGCTTTTTTTTTTTTTCCCCCCAAGTACTGAAGCTGGGAAAGAAAAAAAAAAGGTTTATAGGAAAGAAAGTTTACCTATGCCTGTTTACTCAAGAAGTAAAATCCATCCCTTTATAGGATGCCTTTTCATTAATTAAATCAGTAACACTTGCCCTCCACCAAGCCTGCCATGCATGAATCAAGAATACATTCTCACCATGACACAGCATCAGATCAATTTGGGGTGGTCCATCTTTCAGATCATGGCTGTCTCACATTTGATCTGCTCAAAGCAAAAGCTAAAGTTCATGACTGGGAGCCCGAACATCTCAGAAATAAAAGCTGTACTAGCAGGATTCAGATGCAAGGATGCATCCTGTTTCTTTGTCCTCTAGCTACATACACTGTTGGGTAACACAACAGAACACTCATGCATCAGGATCAAGAAGCAGCAAATCTCATTGTCCGCCAGCGAAACTACATCAAGTCAACATACAAGGATGCCTATTTGTATACCTATTGTAAGCTAAAAAATGCTTCAGAATAATGTCTTTGCTACACATACTAACATAAAATGAAGTAGAGATGAAATGAGATGTTAATCCTCAATTATCAAAGACACAGGTATGTCTTCTTATACATACAGACAATATTAAATTTATATTTCAGGTTTTTAGAATCTTAAATGATCCATCAGATGCTTTTGTAGCATACTTGAATGTCTCAGCTGTATTTACTTACAATGATTTTGAAACATGTTGATGCTCTTAAAAAATTGCTTGTTGGCACAGTACTGTGCATGGATGATACAACCCTGCCATTTCATACTGTACTCAAAAATGTGGATCTGGATATTATAGATCTGGGAGTAGAGCTGTGGACTCAGATTCCCTAACTTCCCTCCTTGCACTTGCCACAGATTTTATCCAAATTTCTCTTTTTCCCCTATATACTGAAATAGAACATTTTAAAATTTTACTGAAGATCAATGTCTGTATAAAACAAATGTTCCCAGATCACAGTTTAAAAGCCACTGTTTTTTGAAGCTCTCACTTTAAAATGGCCAAGTTTAAACTACTCCCGAACATCCTGAGTACAACTCATATTACGTCATACAAAAAGTAGATTACATACTTGAAGTACACAGGTGACTGAGAACTCTACAGTCTTGATGTGCCTAGGGGTTTAAGACTAGCACTAACTTGAAAGAGTTATTTGAATTTCCAGGGAAATTATAAAAAAAAAAAACAAATATGTACATTTACAGTGAAATTGGTGTAAACTAATTCATGAATACAGAAACTAGCTAAAGCTGGTAAATTGTGAGAGGAACACAAAAGCACAGGCAAGCAGTTTGCAAAAAAGCAATTTCCCTTTCACAGGAAATGGAAGAAATTAATTCTTATTTCCAAAGTCCTGCTTCTTTCCATTATCAGGCAATGTGGACATCCAATAACAATTCAAACGGCAACACTCCTCGTCATTTTATGACTAAAAATAAGTCACGAAAACAAAATCTGGAAAAGATTTGGAAATGACAGTATTTCAAAACTAGACTAAAAAAGAGCAAATTATTTATTTGTCTGTTTTAGTTTTTGTTTATTTTAATAGAAGGAATGTTTTGTGTTTTCAATAAGCAATGCTGAAGTGCAATGTTTGAAAGCTGAAACACTTATAATAGGAAGGCAGGCAGCATACTCACTCCGCTGCTGCTTCAAGATCACTATGTGGGAAAACTACCTCAATCTTATAAGGAGAAAAGGTTGCCCAAGATGCTGGTACAAGTAAAGATGACAGGGAAGTGGAAAAGTGGAATCCCAAGAACCTTTTCTGCAGGCAAATCCCCCAGAAGAGACTGAATAAAAAGCACTGAGTTAAGCTGTTAGCTTTGAATTATGCATCAGACCTTGCTTGCACACAACCTTGGGAATATATTACCTGTTGATTTTATTTCTGTTTCAGAAATTACACTAAAGCTGATATTAGAGTTGGGCTAAGGAATGCACAACACCTATGAAGAGGAATCATGTTCTATGATTTTTTTTTTCAACTCTATTTGCAGAGGTAGCAAAACTGCAGGCTAAAATTATCAGAATACAAAAAAAAAAAGGGAGGAATAAAATGCTGTTACAATTTTATTTCATGCATACATCATATTTTAAGGTCAAAAAGCTATCCATGACAAAATGAAGTCATGAAGACAAAAGAATAGCCGATGTATTTGTAGATAATTTAATGTAAATACCTGCATGCCATTGTAATTTTTGCCTTGAGCTTTTACTGAATATATTTTATGATAAATTCCTAGCAGATAAAACTTGGCTACAGAAGTAACATATGATCCTTTAAGAGCCAGCAGCAGACAAAATAACGACAAAAAGTTATTCTAAAGTGCAAGCAAAACCTCTAAATTAAATCAACATAGTTACTAATACAGAAGCCAGTACTGCTGCAGGAAAAAAATGCAAGTGACTGCTGATGCTAATAACATATAAAAATAATTTTAAAAGTTGTTAAGGCAGTTGCTTCCACAGTTAAGTTAAATGACTTGTGTCTGAAGAGTCGAACAAATTGCTCTAGTGCTGTTTTAAATGCTTTTTTGCTTTGTTTTCAATCAGCTCTTCCAGCAAGAGTGAAGAATAATCTGTCCCAAGAGAAAATGTTTTGATAGCTTCTCTTCTCTCATGTTCTCTTGCAGACTCTCTCATATTGGGTAGGATACTGACAAGTCAGACTTAAGTAGAAAACTCATCTTGTCATTTCAACTGAAAGCTGCTTTAGGGGAACTAACACATGATAAATGCAAGGTTAAAATGTCAAATAAAAGAACATCTCTGAAAATAGAAAATTACTACATAGTTTTGCATCAACTACTGAATTCATAGTACGCAGTTCTTTTCCCATTTGCAGTCAGCATTAATATGTCTCAATTGAGACATAAGAGACAAATGACTAAATAATGTTTCAATTTCGGTAATTATCCTAACCTTCTGACCATCTCCCTTTTCTCTAAAAAAAAAATATTTATTTTAATAATAAATGATGTTATGGATGTTCCTTTAGAATATGTCTTTACTCTTGATCTACATGGCCACAGCTTTAGTCATACACAGACTTTGATAAAAGCATACATTCCTAGGGTAAAATCTGTGTATAACATGATATCGTTTTAGTTTCCTGTGTACAATATCATATGCTTTTAACTGTAGTTACCTGACTAGGTACATGCAAATATTTCTATAGTTTACTAATTTCAAGCTTGAAAAATATTCCATAAGCTACATAACAGAATAAAAAAACCATTTTTTTCAGTGAGCGTCTCAGTGACCACCTTCCCTTACTGTGATATTTTTCTGAAAAGCTTCTTAGGCTAAATGTATCCAGACCAAAACATATGTCCTCAACTCTCCAAACTGGGGAGGTGGGGTGGAAAGAAAAAGAAACAGAAGAGGCAACTCAATTCCTGAGTAAGAGAAGACTGCCTGTAGCTCTAAACTTACTTATATTGACAATCCAGATGAATAACACTTTGCTAAAGTATTTTATATTCTAAAAACAATGTCACATAAAATTTCAATCAGGCTGCTTGCAAAAATTAATTTTGTTGACAGCTTTACATTCATCTGTAAATTATGAAGCGGTATCATGTTCAAAGTAGAAAATGCTGAACCCTTTAGTTCACTGAAATAGCTGTCTAGCTATTTTTGTTGGTGGTAATTTTTTGTTTGTTTGTTCAGTGCTAATTTTTCAAGCAAACTTGAAAAACCATACCATCATCTGAAGAGTAAAGTAAAAGAGAAGATAAAGTGAACTGACTACAAAAAGACTGCTTCAAAAAGCTGGCAATCACCTTTATACTCTCTCAGAAATGAACAAAACCCCTTGCAAGAGAAAAAGCAGAAGTTATCCCAACTCCCTGGCATGAAAATCCATAAGTAACTCTCCAGAGGAACACAGGCAAACTAGAACTCAAACTTCCATGAAATTCAAGGTTTGAAGATCTTCTGTTCTGAAAGAGTATTTCTGAACAGCTGGCTTAAGAACATTTGCTCTGCTTTCAGAAGTGGGATTTAACAGTATAGCTTATACAGTCCTCACAAAATAAAAATGAGCAACATTGCTATAATCTCTTTTTTCTTTTTTAAGTATAATTTACCTTGAAGAAATAAAATGATGCTTTGTAGTGTTTTGTGCTTGGCAGACAAAGAAATATGAGGATATGCAAAACACTGGCTTATCTATATCAAACACACTTTAACCAAAGGAACATAGTTGTCACGCTATGACTGCCATGTCACTAATTGCTGGCTTACTATTCCAGGGATGATACCAGAAGACGTTAAAAAGCCTCCATGGGGACTGCTAGTTCAGGAGAGCTTACTTGAGTCTTAAGCCTTTGAATGTAGTAGCATTTAGTGAGCTAGGGGAAAGATTGGGAAAAAAGAAGCGTGTTTGTTGATAAATCACTAAGGAATAAACAAACAAGTGAGGAAAAAAAAAAAACTAACAATATGTGACAGGTCAAAGAGGTAATTAAAAGGGCTAAAACAAAACAAAACAAAACAAAAAAACCTGTGAAGCATCTTACAAGGAATGGCTAAGCTGATAGCAATGAGTTCTGAAAAGCAGCTCAAAATCAGAACAGCTAGAGAATTGGCAGCATCACTTGGTGATAAGGTGTGAAAGGAGCAGGGATGGATAACCCTAGCAGGGGAAGTCAATGAGCTAGCATGCCACTATGACCAGATGGCATTCACCTTGAGTTCGAGAAACACAAACATGAAATTACATTAAATGACAGGCTTAGGTGCATCAACACATGTTATAACCACTGTGCCAGAGTACAAGACCTATCTAAAAAATGGATTTCAAGAGGATCATCACAGGGATGACAGACCAGAGAGTCTGATTTCCATCCCTCGTAGACAGACTCCATAATAAAGAATAAGGCCACTGAACACATGCATAAACTGTTTGGTGGGAAAGAGTCCGCATGGCCTCTGTAAAGAAAAATCTGCCTCATTAACTTGCTGGAGTCCTATGAGGATAGCACTCAACAAGCACAGTGGTAAAGGACATCCTGTAGACAACAAGCATAAAGACCTTCCAAAATTCCTTGGTAAGTTTTCCCACCAAAGTCCAGCCAAGAAAAAGTTGTCATGGTATTGGAACAAAGGTCTTTTTAAGAACTGAAACCTGGTGAAAAGAAAGGTGAAAGCTTAGTGATCACTTTTCAGGATAGGGAAGTGCTAGCAGCAAATCCTCCAAGGGCAGGTTCTGACAGCACTTTTATCCAGAATCTCTTATCAACAATCTGGAGAAAGGATGAACAATAAACATTTAAGTTTTCTAATGATGCTATGTTCTTTGAATTATTCAAATGCCATACAATATGTCATTACAGTGCTTTGGCTACTTTAGTATTAAAACCAAAACAGAAAACGAGTAACACAACACCCACACAAGATCAGTTCTTAGATTACCAGTTAAAGTCTCACTCATGATGCCTTCCCTCAATGCTCTCCCTTCTCCTTGGCTCTCCTCCCAGTCAGACTCTACACATACGCAGGAAGGTCAATGGGAGAAAGAATAGAGCAGCATAGATTCAAGGAGTTACGCTCTTGTCTCTCCCAATTTTTGTCTTCAGAAGCATCAGGTATACACTGGACTTAGAAATAGGAGCATATGCCAAATGAGATAGATGCACAGATACTTAGTTATTTTTTCTTCCCACGTATTAATGGGTAATAGTATCTTACAGTGTACATGCAAGCAGCATAGGATATAAGAAGATGATAAGTGGCCAAAAACAGCAGCAAGAGAAGGAAGTGCATACAAACTTGAAATTGATGCAGAACATAAAACAGAAAATTCAAGCAGCGAAGTAAACAGGAGATGATATATTGCCAAAGCAAGTTTTCTAGTTTTCAGAATCACTAACTGAACAGAAAGAAGGGCAAAGAGGAGGCAAGGTCTTGAATCCGGACTCAAAACAGCAATAGAAGAAGGCATGTTTTAAGCCAATAATAAAGGGCACCACCATTTAACCATCATGCTAGCTTGTGGAAAAAAAGCCCCGTTAAGAAGGAATGAAACAATGCATGCAGTGTTAATAGGCTCCAGTAAAATTTCATGTACAGTAATCCAGTTTGAGATTAAAAAAGCATATGTTATGTCTGAGTTAAGTTCATAATTTAGCAATGTGATAGGATATTATTATTATCATTAAACACAAACATGAAATTATTCATTATCATTTGATTTCCAGTGAAATGTTACCTCATCTGTGCAGACTTACCTTCTAGCTGCACTACAGTGCCACGTAATTTGGTTTTAAGCCATTAGAACCAATAGAACACAAGTAGCACATTTTGTAGCTCATAAGATCTGCCTTTCTCCCTCCTCTATATAGCTTTCTTACTTGATATTTATTAGAGTTCAAAATAAGTCTGTATTTTCAATATCCTAGACTGAGAATAATACCTAAAATAAGGACCGTGAATGGGAATTCTGCTTCTCTAACTTAATGCAAGTGTATCTATAATTAGGGTTGCTCTAATACAAATAAATGACTAAATCATCTTGGGGACTAGGTCAAGCCTGCAGAATGAACTCCCATAAGATCTGTACAAACCTCTGTGTATTTAGTGCCAAGTTCAAAGCACACTCACTCCTTTTGACCTTGCTTTCATTAATGAAAAAATGTGTATTTAAACATATATCAGTATGCAACAACGTAAAAATTGTTCCACATGCTGTTTTTTCCCTAGGGGAAAGAAGATGAGACAGAATAAGCCACACATGATGTATTTGTCACAGCCACTCAAAGCATTTAAAGACTACAGATGTCACGGTGATGAGGGCAGTGTGGTGAGCCTGAGCACAGATCTACAAAGAAAGATGTGAGCAGACAGAAACAATAGTCTGACAATGACAGGAGAAACAAAGAAAAATAAAAGAAAAAGCAGAGGAACTAAAGTACACAAAAGGTTATTATACAAACAAGGAAGGAAAACAGAAAAACAAAACTAGAGGAAAGTTGTTTTGTAGACAGGTAATTTATTTGAGGTGAAAGCAGACTTAATTCTGCCTCTTCTGGAAAGTTGGATAGAGGCTTACCTAAGCAGTAAGCAACAGAAAAGGGAATCAGGGAATCAGGTTACGTGTATAGAGGACATTTGTCATTGTATAAAAGCACACTTTTCACAAAGTAACTCAAAAATCGGTTAAATCAAGCTACTGTGGAACACAGTGGTCCCAACTAGAAGTCCCAACTTCTTCATCAACTCTAGACTACATCAAAAGCATCACTACAATCACTGAGGTTACCACTTCAACACATTGAATTTCACTCCTGTCCTTTTGTGCATTTCAACTGGCATTTTATTGAATGAAAATAACAGGTAAGGTAGTAAAAAAAAAAATCTAAGAATTGCTAAAAGAATATATAAGAATATGCTAAAATAATTTTTCTTCATCTCACATTAATTGCGGAATTCCTCTGCAGTTTAGCAGTATTTGTCAGAAATGTTGCTTGATGCTCCAAGAAAAAGCATAACCTCCCAGCTAAGGTCAGGAAAACACTCTTCTCCCAAACCATAGAAATACTTCTATATTAAATTATTAGCATGGAGATAGGAACATAATAAAACAATTAACCTTAGGGTAATTAAACTTCTCACTCCTTTTTAGAGAAAATAAATGCCTGCATATATGTATACTGGTCACTTATCACATCACCCGAAAAGGACAAATGAGGAGACAAGCTGTTAACGGAAATAAAATCATCCAGGAAATATCTTGCTCAGTTGTACAGCTTCCCCTCTCATCATGAGCAAGAATTTTTCAGTGGCAAATCAGAGTGGCAGCTGGAAGGAATGCTCAATAAAACTTTGTATTCTTAGATGATATATCTTAGTCTATACGAGACTAAACTTTTGACATATAATGCAAGAACAATGCAAAACCAAGCAGCATTTTCCAAACAAACAGATTTTGGTTATCAAGACTCAGAAGCACTGCTGGTTAACAGGCATCTGGCTACAGGGACGAGTGGATTCTGTCAGGAAAGACACTGGGGTGAGCTAGATCCAACCTAACCTAGTTAGGAAAGTTTGAAATTAATCTCAAAGGGAATGGAGAAAGAACCCCAGAGAGAAGTCAAGGAACAATGGCTGGAGGAGAGCTGGCCTACTATAGGACAAATATGACAATGGATATGGTGTAACGACAAAGCTGCTTGAACACGTTGAGTTTTTCTATGGAAGAGGTGATAGAGAAAAATGTATGGGTCATGATTAGAGAGATTATACAAAGAGCAGCATTGTAGTATATTAAGGGCTACAGACAACTTGATAGAGAATAAATTAACAAAAT
This sequence comes from Anas acuta, assembly GCF_963932015.1. Lineage (NCBI taxonomy): Eukaryota > Metazoa > Chordata > Aves > Anseriformes > Anatidae > Anas > Anas acuta. The sequence continues at coordinate 105,394,413 of NC_088981.1, forward strand.
CCATCAAAGAATTGCAATATCAAGGTTCCTGCTTCCCATGGAAAATATTGTTCTGGAAAATAAAACCTGCTGGGAGGGCAAGAAGGAAGAATACAACAATCCAGGAGATTTCTGGAATGTCAGGTACAGGTGAAGGAAAAAAGTTGGAGAATCGGATATTCAGTATCAGACTTCGCTGCTGGGACCAAAACACAGTAGTTTCAGATTTTAAGGGAAGGCAAACAGCAAGGTAAAGATGCTGGACTTTATGAGGTTGGACTTTGCCTTTAAGGTAGCCTCCCATGCAATTGTCACCTGTCAGTTTTCTAAAAAGCCAAACTGGCCAAGGTGAGCTGATTGAAGTTAGAATCACACAGTAACTTGGAGACAACTTTCACAAAGCACATGCAAAAGGCAGGTGCAAGAGCAGCATTACTCAGCCATGGTGACACGTTGCCAACTGCTAAGCTCAAAAAAGCAAAAAAGAACATACAAAAAATGAAGATGAGGATGAATTTCATACAAACAGATTTTCATTAGGATAGAAGAAGAATATAGAAATCTTGCCTAGAGACGAAGAGTTGGAATTAGGAAGACTATGCTGAAGTCAGAGCTGGAAATGGATATAAAGAATATTAAGAAGGGTTTCTACAGTTAAACCAGCAGCAGAATGTTTTTCACACCCAATCTATTTCTCAGTATTTTATTTTCTGTCTGGCATGATTTTCACAGATCCTTAACAGTTTTTTTTATTTAGTTCTAGAACTCTATTAATGTCTCCCTCAGGGTAAGAAATTAATAAAACTCAGATGCCCTAAACTCTAACTATTATGTCTAAATTGTAATAACAACTAAATTTCAAAATCTAATTGTCTTGGGTACAAAAATACAGTAGTACTTTACCCCATATTCTTTTGTTTCTCCTTATTACAGAGTAATAACTTCATCAGAAGTAGATATTCTCCATCTGATTTTCTTTTGGACATCAACAATACAAAAGAACATAGTGAGAATTTCTGGCAACCTATGATTCTGTTTTGATGCGCAGGTATTAACAGTACCTCAGGTCTCAAGAAAAAGTCAAGCCCTTGTCCAGCAGAACTACAGATTCCTTCAAAATGTGTTTTCTTAATTAATAATTCTTGCAACAACTTAGCAATTTTCGTCCTGAGAACATTTCTCCTATTATTATGGAGATACCCATGTATGGTTTTTAAAGACAAAATGTTACTTTAAAGCAGACATAGGAAGTGTAGGTATCTCCATGCTTCTGTATAACCTCCTACAAATTTACCTAAGGTTGTTAGGATACTAGATTCAGTAGACTAGAGGAATCTTTCAGATGCTGTTATACAGAAGTATGCGCTCTATGATCTTGAAGCTCTGCCTTCTCAGCATGTGGCTCAAGTGCCAAATTCAGATCTTTACTGTATATGTAAAGACTTAGAATGGGGGAGAAAAGAGACTGATTATATTTCTTCACCCACCAAGCCTACTCAGTTAGAGTAAGAAGAGCCGATAGCTAAGAATTACATAGTTAAAGGACTTAAGGACACATTCCTGTTTTGAGAAACAGAAAATAAAGGTAATTCAAGATACCAGCTGCATGTGCTGGGCGACAATCTACAATGGAATAACATAAATAATTGAGTTTATCATCTTCATGAAAGTTTGTACCACAAAGTTTAGAAACAATCCTCGTCCTCCTCCTATGTCCTTAGTTTTAAAGGAAAAACAAATATAAAAGGCAAGAGCATATCTATTCCTATAGCATTCGGTAACATTGAGGAAAACAACTTGTAAGCTGAACTATTCTTTATTACCAGCTCCTTTAAACAAATGTCTGTTTTGTGGAAATTGTCTTTTTTTTTTTTTCTTCCTTTGTGCCTGTGTGGCTGGAAAAAAAGTATCAGTTACTATTTCTTTTCAACTTCAGCAACTGTCCCACACTGGATACTTTTGCATTGGTAACAATAAATGTCTTCTCCTATGTTCTTTTCCTACTGAGTACTCAAGGACAATCTTTTTTTTTTTTTTTTTTTTATTTAATCGTTTTAGCAAACAACTTAGAATCTACTGTTTATCCACACTTAGAATCCAATCACATACAATATTTCAGCAAGACGGAATAATAGATTTAGCTGAAGATCATACTGGTAAGTGGTAAATTACATGGTGTTATTGATATGATTTTGTTTATTAAATGACAACTGGAGTAGAAATAGCTTACATTTTAACATCTGTCCTTGTTCTTTCAAAATGAGGACATTTTCTTTAAAAAGGCTTCATAGCTTCTTTCATAAAATAAAACTGTCCATCTTTGCTTGTAAGACAGAAGCTAAGATAACAAAAATACATACTTTTTTTTTTTTTTTCCTCTCAAAGGTGCCTAGCAGCAGGCTCAAAAGAAAGCTATTTAAACATGAACAAATTCCTCTAACCAACATATTTTGCTAGTGCCACACATTTCAGCTCTGGGCTAAGTTTTTAGTTTAGTTTCTAAACAGGATATCAGGATGCAAATATCTGCATCCTGAGAGTGAATTCTGTGAATACAATCTTGGAATGGCAAAAAAGAGTTTACATTAGCCTGACTTTTGCACCAATTCTAATTCCTACTAAGAAACCTGGGTTTTTACCAAACATGTTACCTCTCATATTTAGTTCAGGTTTATCACTAAACTCCCTTAATCACAGGCGATGAGTAAGAAGCAGAGCTGTGCCATTTCAAAAACAACAAAGAGAGACAGTTATCACAGGAAATGAACAATTTCATCAATGAACAAGGATGAACTTTATAAACATCATATATGAACTAAAAACATCAAGAAAGGGCATGGAAAACTTTTGAACAGCCCTGTTCTTGCTTAAATGGACACTTGACTCATCCTAGGAAGTCCTTTATCAGTACTGCAAGATGACAGAATAGGCTATACACATTATTGCTCAGTTTATAAGCTACTTTGAAGATGGCTAGTGCTACTACCTATAAATGACACTTGATATTGTGCTTCAAGAACACACAATATACTCTTCCAGAAAATTTCAAGTACTTGCCTGTTTACAGCACTGTGCAAGAATAATTATGCATAACTTAGCAGGCTGTTCACAGTGTAAGGCAGATCAGCTCCTTAACAGGCTTAACTCATGTACTGGCTATTTAGAATAGCTTTAATGCTGCACATTAATGAATATGGTTTTAAAAAGAAAAAGTACTAACCCTGTAGAGAGGGTGGCACTTGTCCTTGAAACATGGTGCCAAATGAGCATAGATCTGCAGGCTGTAGTAATAACTTGCCAGCTGGAGAGATAACGCAGAATGCAATTGCTTTTCAAAGCATTTGTTGGCATCTACCACCTAGGAGAAAGAGAGTATTAATTTAGATGAAAGAATTAGCAAGCATACAATGTTAAGTGCACAAACTTTCTACAAGCTTCTTGCTGTGACTTAGAAATAATTCTGACTATGTTTTTTTGGCACAGAAATAAGTCACTAACTTCCTCTCCCCCCACACACAAAGATAATTCTGTATTGTGATGTTTTCCTCCCTTTGCACACTTCACCAAAATGATCTCCAAACTAAGTCTTTCTTTCTTCTACACAATAAAGGTATTACCTGCATTTCTGAGCTATGCTGGAATTGTCAGTCAGGCAGTCTAACTTCTATCAAATGTGTTATTTCACCAGTACCACACTCATAAATCAAGCATTTGTTTAGAGCTACCTTTAAACGCATCAGCCCAAACCTTTTTATTTATATTTAATTGATCTCAAAGACAAATTTTAAAGCCCTACAGAAAATACATTTTCTTATGAAATTCTGAAATCCAGAATAATATTTTCTGGTAAAAGCATATTACATGTATATATATGAATATATGTATACATATATATATATGTATATATAAAATCACTATCAACATACCTGTGGCAGTGCAAGCAGATAGGCAAGAGACAAGGCCATATCATTTGGTAAAGCATCGCTTGCCAGTTGTAGCAGAACTGCAACATACACGGAAAAGAAAAAAAGGTTTGATTACTGACCCATCCAGCCTTGACAGTTAGCAAATTAAATGTTTTCAGTTTAACTTTATTTTATTAGACACTAGCTTGAAGCACCCTATACATACTTAATTAAACACTAATCAGCGCAATCCAGAAACAGATAATATGTAATTAAACTGCAGAACAGCTTTACCTTGACTTCCAGGCAAAGTGTTCCATGCATTAACCAAACAAGAATGCAACTGTGCAGTAACAGATGCTAAACAAAGCCACTGAAATATCATCTGAAATGATTCAAAACAAGTAGACACGTTGCTTGTAAAGTCAAGGCAGAGGTATAATGATGTGTACATTACAAAATACCAACCAGAGGAGTGTCACAAAATGTCTCTTCTTCAAGCCTGAGTTCTAATTCACTTATCACTGAAAGCAAGATTCTATATTGAAAACTTTTATCTTAAAAAAAAATAAAGAGCAACAAGTAGCATACATTTTTAAGTAAGATTATTGAAACTAAGCAAGAAGTATAAGCCAGAGAATTCCCAGACACTTTAGAGAGAGAAACAAGCTGATCTGGATCATGCATACTGTAAAATGTCACTAAGAAATCATCTAAATAAATCACTGACAGGTACACCTAAAATACATTATCCAACTGACAAGTTACAAATAGTGACTTGGTACAGTTAGTTAATCTAAAGTTTGGATAACTATGTCAACGGAAAGGTATCACTAACTAGAATGAGTTCATTTAGTAAATAACACACGGATAATGAAAAAAGAAGCTTCCTTAATTGAATGTTCATAATTATTTTAATAAATTCTAAAGCTAAGCTTAGAAAGAAAGTAGCTGAGGAAAATGAACAGTTATTATGAAGAAAGTTAAGAAACCTGGAAGGATGGGCAAATTCAGGTGATTTTACTGAATTCTATAAATTCAGATTAATCGATTAAAATAAATATAAATAATATAAATTAAATAGTGTATTTCTTATATCTGCTTTTCACTTCTGGCTTTAGGAAAAGAGAAGAAAAATAACAGCAACCTTTTATACAGTGATTCAAATCAGATTAGCTAGCATTCTTCTAGGATATTTACATTTCAATTGAAACTCAACAAAAAGTTAGGGGGGAAAAAAAAGAAAAGCCCACATACACAAAACCATCTCCAAACAATAACTCCCCAGCTCCTGCCACATACTGCAAACAAAAATTTCAGCACAAGAAGCACAAAGAATAATGATTCTGAAAAATATATACTTCCAGTACAACTGACAAAAAAATATCTGCTTTTCCTAAGTTTATACTAAGGGCTTTTTTAGTTTAAAAATAGAAACCATTATATTTTACTTTACACAAATAGGAGAACCAACATGGCACAGGCACAATGTGACTGCTTGAGATTTGTTGGTTAATAACAGGATCTCTCATTTATATATTTTTCTGTACCAAATTGTCACCATGGTTATTACAGAAGCTTCAACAAACACTTACAAAATAATGGTTCTGATGATACACTCAACATTTAGTTTTAGGGGTACAGAATGAAAATTATTAATTCCAGAAGCAACTTCAAAAATCTTAGGAAACGTGGATCAGAAATTGCTTAAGGAATTTTAAATATACAAGGGAAAAAAAATGTTGTTTTCATTTTTTCATGGACTTTTTTTCCCAAGCAGCAGAACCCCTCTTTCCACAGCTTAGCTCTTTGCACATTTTAAGAAAGTCTGAAATGCTTTTATTTCCACATTGCATAAACTACTCTTAAGTGCGTGCTGGCAAGAAGCATTTTTATTTTACACACACAGACCTCCCAGTGAATTCTTTGTTCCAAAGAATAAGTTATAAAAGGCTTGAATGATCACTTACAATTTTCAGATTATCATTAATTTGCCACCAGACTGACTTAGTGGATTTACGTGCTGGCCCTCAGCCACACACAACAAGCAAATTTCTATGTGACAAGGCATCGCAGAGGTCGTCAGGATGGCAGCATTAAAGTTACTGCAAATACAAACCTGTCCATCAGGAACTATGCTTCAAATAGCTTCTACCAATAGTTTCTTGCTGCTGACAGCTTGTTTCTGCTGCATTCAAAATAACCTGGATGCTGTCCAAGCAAAAATAATAGAACTCTAGAAATATCTAATATTAAAATCTTTATGAGTTAGTTTGCAAAACTGGTATTCTGTACTGTGAGCACAAGCTATGCTACTTTAAATGTTCTTACAACCACCCCTAATCAAACAGAAAAAGATGGGAGGAAGAAAAGAACCAGTGCTCTGACCTCTTTTCCGTTTCTCTGGAAAATTCCTGACCACAAAACCACAAGAATAACACAATAAATTCCACATTTTCTTTGAACTTAAAATCCCCAACAAGACAACTGCCCAGCTAACAAACATTTATCTTCACCTTTCAGATAGCAATCATGACCAACAACATAGCACCAATACAAGGCCACAAAATGACTTCATGCACGCTGTTGTATTTGAATGAAGCTCAACCCAAAGGTAACCCAGCTGCAAAAATACTACTTGAGAGTAGGAACTGCTTCCATTGTCATCCCTTCTGAGAAAGGGATTATATATATACTTATATATATATATATATAAAAATACATAAACACACATGCGTTTTCTTTGTGCTTGTGTGCCAGTATGGGTTCATGTATCCTTATATATCCCCCTACTTACACATACGCACATGTAAGTACACAGACTAAAGTCATACAGTTTTATGTCTCCAAGCAAAACCCTGCAGGAATTCAGTGACGTACTAATCCACTGAGTTTAAAATCACAGACTATGGATATTAGCAGGATGCCACTCTGTTCCAATGCACATCTTAACAAAACTTATGGGGACAAAGACCTATGCCAATTTTGAAGTTTGCCAAAGTAATTAAACATTACAGGGCTGCAAAATAGGGTGGACAAGAAGTTACAAGCAATGAAACAGTGTTCTACAAGCTGTATTTCCTTAGAAAAAAATATATAAATATATATGTATTCTGTTTTTATAGTTTTGTTTTGTTTTATTTTTATTTATTTATTTAATATTTCCCATGCACATTTTGACTTTATGCCAGAAGCCTACTTGGATAGAAAACTGGAGAAGAAAATTATTTCTTCGTGAGAGCTAACTTACTGATATCCAGACGTTTTGTTGAAAGATGCTAGTTATCATTGTTCATTTAGCATGTGATAATATCTCACTAAACTTAAAAGTATAAGGAAGATCAAAGTCCAAGGCTTGTGACCATACCAAATCCTACGTCCACAAAGCAGCAGCAAACTTAATCTTGAGTTTTATCTCACACACTTCCTCTGGGGAAGGTGTTCAGCTTTTCTCAAACACGTGGAGCAATGAACTGCTATAATAATAGAATATTTGGCAAAATACACAATGTGTGTTTTTTTAGAAGTTGTTTTCTTTAGAAGTTCTCTTATTGATATGTGCTGACAGACAACCCTTCTTCTAAATAAAATGTATTTCAGAGAACAAGTTCATTTCATCTTTCCTATGCCTCTTCTGAAACAGCTTTTTCCTTCACTCCCCTTGACACAAATTCCTGTATAGATCTTTGGAGATAGAACTGATGTTTAATAGTCGAGTTTCCGGTAGGAAGGTAGAAGTTCAAAAACTAAACTTGGAATCTAAAATTTCTTTTCTTCTTCAAGTCCCCAAACCTGAAATTTTGATCTCAAAGGCACCCACTGAATTGTAACCAAGCAGTTCCAGTTAGAGCAGAAAGCATCACCAAGGATTTCCCAATTAACATCATTTGCTGTAAGAAAGTAGTGAATGTGTTTACTCTTTGCCTCTCCCTCCTCTTTAAGACACAGGCATCACAAGCTCTCAAAATGTAAGATAAGAGATCACCTGTACAGACTTAACATTATTTTTGCATTGACAAAGTTTGAAAAGTACAAAATATAAATAAATGCATCCTCATTTAAACTTGCTAATGCTGACCTTCTCTAATACATATTTTATTAAAAGGGTACCAGTTATCTGTAGAAACATCACACATCTAAAAATAGAGAATTGTATACCTGTAAAACAGATATGCTGTTTTACACTAAACAGCTGAAATAAAATGATATGGATTATACAGCAAGCTTCACTTGAAACTTTGCAAGTGATTTAATACATTCATTTTTCATGGCAGAACTTCCCATAGAGTAAAATATAACACAGACCTCTTCAAAAGACAGTAACAGCATGTAAATATTTAAATACTTCATTTCTTACACCAGCAGGAGACAGCAAAAAGAAAAAAAATGTAGGTTTTTTTGTTTTGCTTCTAAAAAGTAAAACTGTTTCAGTTAACAAATTATCAAGTATAATCTATTAAATCTAGAAATTTTGAAAGAAAAAGTTCTGCTGATTCTAGAAACTGAAGGTGAGCTGTTATGTATCAAAATACTCTAATGATCCTGTAATACTAACTCCTGTATAAATGGCACAGGATCTAAACAAATAACAAATGGATATTAACACTGAGTCGCAAATTTCCTTTTAATTATGTTATTTTATAGTATACAGGAAGCCTTCAATATTTTTTCTCTTTACAATGTGCACGTCAGCCCTCAAATAACAATTTCTACTTATTTAAAGCCGACTTTCAGATTTTAGATTTTTATTCCCTACTGAGCAACTCCTTTTAGAAATACTTTTCTTGAAAAACTGCAACTACTTCTATCAAGACTACTTACCAAAATAAGAGTAAAGCATTACGTACTCTTCTCCACTTTTAAACCTAACTATAGCTTCTCCTAGAGTTTCTATACTAAATACAGGAGTGAATACACATATGTCCATACCTTCTGTAGTTGGGAGTAGATTTTTTCCTTCACTCTTGGTCTCTGTCAGTTTCTCTGTTCTCAACAATACTTCTGCAAAGCTTTCCAAAGAATTGTTCTGGTATGTGCCATAGTTGCTTTCGGACTAGAAGGAAAATAAGATAACTGATGAATGAGCACTACAGTCTACAGTTATGTTTAGTTCACTTACATCAGATACAGTTATAAATCTCTGTTCCTGCATTTGCTTTAATTTCTGTTTAATTATTTTTTTTCTACTATTGCACAAAATTTCAAATCCTTGCAAGTCAAACACACAATATAAAATCCATATTGTTACTTAACAAGAAGATCTCAACAGAGAGAAAAAAAAAAAAAAAACAATTCAGAATCCTGTCATAGAAACTTACTTCTGCAACATATGGATCAGCAATTAAAGATTCATAAAATGGATGACAGCCTTGCTTTTCCACAGTGACATTTTCTCCAGGCCCACTTTTTAACACATCTCCAAATTCTTGGCCCTGGGAAAAACAAGTACAGGTGTGTCGTAACAACAACAAAAAAAAAGTTCATTACAAAGTTTTTAACTGCAATTCAGAAGGGAAGCACCTGTAAATGGAAAGATCCCTGAATTCAACTGGGATCAAGGTTAAGAGTCGTCCTAAATAAAGCGATGTTATATCAAGTTCAGTATTAAGATGGAGAGAGAGAATAACACTCAAAAGCAGTATTGGAGCTTTGAATATAAATAGACAGTATGCAAAGAGTTGACTTCACTGTGCTTTATTCCCCGAAGTTCTGAAGTTCTGTGAAGTTTAAGCTATGCTTTCACACTATGCGAGAAAAAAAAAATAAATAAAAATCAGATTAGGAAACAGAAGCAGGAAACACCTTTAGATGGATTCTTTCACCGTGATTTGCTTGAAAACTGTCCCTTGTCATCTCTAGTTAACTTATCAATTTGAGCTCTTCAGTTGTCAGGTGTATCTATAACATTGCAGTGAATGTGTAAGCATCTTGAGACTTATGAGCAATCCCTTACATGTAATGGTCGAAGATAAGTTAGTGATCTTTTCCACCACTGTCCATCACTGACAGCATGCAGCATGGCTTTTGTAGTCATAGTTGTGTTAGACAACACCTTCATGGTTTTTGTTGTCGTCCAGTACAACAAATCGGCAGACTGGCTAGAGGAGACCGTAGTTTCATCCTGTGAGCATATCCAACACACAATGGCAAGCATTAGACTCATGCTTTAATTAGATTAAGACCTAAAAGCCAAAACACATTAGTTTACACACACTATGTTAATAATTTATTTTAACATTCATTAATTTAGGCAACAGATGTAAAAAAAAAAAAAAAAGTAAATTTAAAAGTGATTTAAGTGTCAATCTGCAGTGAGTAGTGTGATCAATAGAACATTGTGTCCTTTGTATAACCTCACGTGTCCACAGATATCAGCTGTGTATAATTCCAAAGTTTATAATGGTAATATTTTACATAACTGTTGAGTACTGCTATTAAAATAACAAACCTATCTATAATACATGAGGAGAAGGAGCATGCTAAAATGAATCATCACTAATTCAAGAATGCTGATAGAAGATATAATCTTGCATTAACAGAGGTAGCATTTATTGAGATGAGTTCTCAGTATAATATGCTTTCATCACACAACCCTCACAAACTTCACTTACAACAGCAAACAGAGCTCCCCATGCTGAAGTCAAAGTAGCATTCTCACAAGACAAACAAAGGTGGATAACGTAGACACATTCTACCCCTTGTCCCTTCACATCACAACAACAAAAAATCCTCACAGTTCCGTGGGGAAAAATAAAAAAAAAAAAAAAAGAGATGTAAACGCTCATCTCCAGACCAAGTGAGAAAGAAGATTTGAAATTCTGCAGTTAGCACTTTCAAGGTACAAATCTAGCAAACCTAACAAACTGTAAAAAAGAATCCAAGATCCTAACCTCGTCTATTCTCAAGCTTGAGCTGCTTCTGCAACATATGCATGTCGTCCTGCAAAATGTGTTCACTCAGCCTCAGCAGACTCACATTAAAATCAGTTAGAGGACGTTCTGCAAATGGAGGTTTCTGCATCAGCTCTTCCTCTTGTAAAGCATTTAATTAATACTCAAAATATCCATTTTGGTCAATCTGTGCTAACTATTCCAGCCATGAAAGGTTCACGTCCATGGTATGCTTTACAAAACTTGCACATTAGAACAGAACCATATCCTTAGCATGCTAATGTAAATACTGCCTTCAGCAACATAAAATATAAATATTCCCATCCATACAATAAATTTCAACAGCTTTAACTCCAATGCTTCTTCATAACAGTTCAATTATTCATTTCCCCATACACCAAAGTTTACAGAAGTAGGAGAATTCTACCTGCATAACTAATAAGTGAATGGGAGGTATTAATTCACAGCTTACTAACTTGTGACAAAATTTCAGACATCAAAGCAAAAGGATACCAAGTTATGCTCAAGTGAGCGATGCCCCACAGGAACTTAATTGACAAAACATCTGTTAGCTTCAAGGTAAAATTTCACTGCAGACAACCTTATTTTTAGTACCCGTAATTGTATTATTCACTGCCTTAACCTGATCATTAAAGTAGCAGGCCCATTTTACGTCTTTCTTTCCTTTAAGACTTCAGCATTTTATTTATTTTTTCAATCTTCTCTAAAATTTATATTCTGAATTTCACAGGAACACCACTAATGAACTAGTCAACTAGATTCCAAATTTCAGCTCTTCACTAAATGAACAAAGAACATGCTAAGCGTAATACACCAAAATTTTTACTCCTCTGAAGAATAAACAGCAATACAACAGCCTAGGTCTGATAGCTTTTTTTGAGCAGTGGGGAGGGGGAAACAATAATTCTTGTTAATCAGCATTGTGTTTTTTTGTTTTGTTGGTTGGTTTGATTGTTTTTAATGAATCTCTTTTGTTACTTGTACTAAAGGTTTTCGTTACATATTCTAAATGGTATATAGAGAACACAAGTTTCACTGGTTGCTTCAGGGCTCTGATACTGAGGATTAATTGAATTAACAAACAAACAACAAAAATCAGAATTTTTCCCCTCCAAATTTTCAACTGCATTTGAGAAAAACATTTTTAAAAATAAAACTCCTTCAGTAGACTGTGTGCTAGTATAGTTCAACCATTATCAGAAGAACTCTGGTAGTGATTTATTGATTTCCCTAAACGGAACTTTAACCATCATTACAGTATTTTCTGCACAAGTAAGAATTTTGTCATCTGAAGAGCCGCTGTGTACCTAGAACGGCAACACTTACCATAACTCCATGCTATCCTGAACAAACCTCTGATAAACTAATTGATTTCTTAAAGATCATTGAAGATCCCATTTAATAGGATAACTTTAATCGTGTCCTTTAATTATGACTTCAGTAAGGTAGTATAGCTTGGGGATTTTGAGGGAAATTATTTTCATATAGCAGCTAAAAACTTGTACGAATCTAACTTTATATAAAAAAGACTCAGCCAACAAATTATAAATTATCAAGATAACCTAAAATAACAGCTAAATACTAAAATATAATTCTAAACAGTCTAACCCAAGGACAAAAAGCAAAGTGAACTGTGTTGTTTTGTTGTTGTTGTTTAAATAAGCCATAGAATAGGATAAATTAAAACACCTGCAACATAGCTTTTGCTTGTTTTGTTTTGTTTTTAATGACAGTTAGCCAGGGTACAAGGGTCAAAACATGCAGAAACCATACTTCTAATACACCTTATGAGTTAATAGTCTTGTGAAGTATCAGAGTCATAGAACTGTTCAAGTTAAGAAGATCTAGTCCAACCTTTACCCCTAGGACTGAAGTCCACTACTAAACCATGCTACCAAGTTCTACATCTGCACATTTCTTGAAGACCTCCAGGGATGGGGACTCTTCCCTGGGCAGCCTGTTCCAATGCCGCACAACCCTTTCAGTAAAAAAAAGTCTCCTAATAGCCAACTTAAACCTCCCTGGTGCAACTTGAGGCTATTTCCCTTCATATTATCACTTGGTGCTTCAGAAAAGTGCCCAATCCCCACCTCACTAAAAGGAAATAAATGCTAACACTAACATCTGTTATTTTTAAAGAAAACCTGCAAAAGTTGACTACATAGAAGGTTACCTAAAACTTTTGTAATTTCACAAAGCGAGGTGGAACAGACTCTACTTATTAGACAAAACATCAAGTCTTAACTTTCCTTTTCTTTTTTTGCTTTTTGGTACTCCCACCAGAAAGCAGGTATTTAAATATTTTTACATATGCATCCATGTATACTGTACATTCCTGTTTTGTGTCTTGAAAGGTGTGGTTTTTATGTTTGTTTTTTTGTTTGTTTGTTTGTTTTCCATTTTTGTACAACACCTCTACCATGAACCTGTCTACATCAAAATTCCTGTCCAGTTCAGATAAATTAAAACAGGTGAGAAACTACAGAAAGGATTCAGTTCAAGATTATAACCTTCAGGTGTCACTGGATGTCTAAGGTCTCAGTAAGTCTATTACTGTCATTGCAAACTAGAAAGTAATTCAGCCTTAAGCAGAGACAATGTATTACATTCAGCTACTTAAACACAGGCTTTGATGACTGTGCGTGATACATGGCAGTAATTAAGATATCTGTCTAACACTCATAGATCTGACAAGAGGACCTAGACTTTTTGGGTCAGTAGCTAAAGGACAGGAAAGATGCCTTAGGACATCTCAAATTGTTGGTATCTGTAATTAAGTAAGTGAATCAAGCACCTAATGGCTGGTTAGTTGCATTATTCTCTGTGCCTCATTGATTAAATTGCCAGCAGCAGTTTACACAGTACAAGCATGGAGTTCCACCTTGAGATCTTCTCTTCCTCAGCACAAGAGTTCAGTGACACTAAATGAACTTACTGAATAAAATACCATCAAGAATTACAGCTACCTCTTTCTATGAGCATTCTAATTTATTTGTTACACAATTAAAACCAGTATATTTACTAAGCCACAAAACAGCTCCAGTTAATCTCATACATATAAATGTGTGTATGTATAAAGATTTATGTATCACAGCTATTTGAAACTGCAGCTATTTTTGCCCTGAAGTTCCACAGATTCCAGGTGGAACATTTCCCTGAATACACTACAGAAGTAAAACATTCCCTAACCATTGCTAATCAGCAATGATAAGGATGCATGACACACAAATTTCACATATGCGAGTAATTAAATAAGATTCCAGATCCAGAGCATGGGTCCAAAAAGAAAACAAGATGCTAATTCTCAGTTAGTAGGAACTTTTTTTTTTTCTTTTAAGCAACATTTAAGAAAAAAGTCCTATAATTTCTAGAGAAAAGTATCTTCAAATCATTTCTGCTCTCTTATCAGAAGTTCCTTTCCAAGGAAATATGAACCCATTAATTTATCTTGTGCTACTGTGACAGTATACAGTAATTAAATTTTCACATTCAGATATGTAAAAGATAATGATTTTATTTATAATGGACATAACACATGTTTTAAGTATTAAGAAGATCAAGCACAAAGTCAGAGCTCATTTAGAAGGCAAGATTTACAGTGGTTATTGTCTTTACTGCTTATATACAACACAGCATCTCACAACTAAGAATTATATTTTAATAATGTTAGCAATAATATTTTGAAATGCTTTTAATGAGTCAAGACCTTATTTTTTCTCACTGAGATAGTTTGAGCAGCAGATGAATTGTTGAGGCACTTGCAGCACACTACAAAGAGAACAAATGGTAAGCATGAAGGAAATTTAATAAGTAGAATATTCTACTACATTGGAGTCATTGTAGCTTCAAAAGGATAACTTCTCCAATGGTTCCACTGAGTTCCATCACAAGTGACAAGCCAGGTGCTTTGGTCATGAAGTACATGTGTAAACACATTACTTCCTACAGAATAATTATGTGCATCTTTATTGTAGCAGTCAGGAATTTTCTACAAAGACTTACTTAAACCAATATGACAGGTATGTTAGGTAACACATTTGCACGTAACTTGTGAAGATACGTAGCCAGCTGCTTATCGAGATTCCTACAAGTTTCATGGGAAAAAAATGTTTGGGAAAAAAAAAAAAAAAAGAGCCTTAATACAACAAAGATAAATGAGTTTTGACATTAATAGAGAGTTCTTCCTCTACATCCAAAAAAAAAAAAAGAAGAATTGAAAAGTATAACCAGCAGCTGATGTGGGCTGGTATCACAGGAAAATGGCAGTGGCAACTAACAATCAATATGAGAAGAGGTAGAAAAAAGATCTCTAAAGATATAATAAGAAAGGTTGAAGGTTGATTCATTAACAGATAGGTATTTTCAAAGTAACAGAGAAAGAGATGCCCAAAAACATATACCTTAATTAACCTTAGTTAAAAGGAAAATTATGTTTTGAGCACTAAATTGAAAAGTTATCAGTAAGTGATGAAGAAGAACATTTGTGAAGTCCTTGAGAAAAGAATGTTTTAAGTCAAAACACAAGTAAAGAAAGGAGTAAAAAGAAAGGGCAAAGAGATATTATAGTTTGAAATTCTGTGCAAGACAATGAAGATAAGAAGCAGGAAGAACACCTTGACGTGCAACTACAGTGACTGCAGTTATGGGATTCATTTATGTCAGAGAGTTTTTGAACATAATGCACTTCTAATATTTCACATGTCTGTAAAAAAGGTAAGTTTACACAATTTCAAAATATTATTGGATATGTTTCCTCTTGTGTCATTGCAAAATACTGTAAAAAATGAAAGAAGCTATAATTCCCATATAAATCAACTGGGAGAAGACATTAAGTTAAAATTAGCAAATACACAGAACCCATTTCATAGCGTAACATTTTGACTAGAAAACAAAGCTGTGTTACGAAAACAATGAAAACTCTCAATGCTGCACCATACACGTTTGCCCAGTCTACTGTGTGCAGAGTTCCAACTGTAGACAACTAACCACAACAAAGGGGAAAAAAACAAAAAGAATGTATACTGGATGAAATAAGAGTGAATAATTTTCTAAATGCAAATTCCTCACTCTAGTTAAAATTGCTTCAGATATCTAAATTGAACTGATAATGAAGCTAATTAGTGAGTTTACTCAAGACTGATAAACCCTTAAGTGTATTTCTGAATTCATTTACATGCACATGCAATTGTTCTGTCACAACAAAACATTTGATAGTACTAGAGCATATTAAAGATGATGTGACAAATTTGTCATGTGTTACAATTTGTTAAAATATGCATCCATGCCCTAATCAAAAGGCTCCACAATGTTATTAATGTTTATTTGACAATCTTGCTCTCAGATGAATTTATTTACCAATTCCCAGAATATAAAATGTGTTCATGCTAATAAACAGACCTCTTCTTCATGGCAATGATTCTAGATACATAAGGTAAAAGTTTACCTCACTTACTCTGAATGCTGTTTTCAGTGCTGTTTCACTTTCCTGCCCATTTTGTTACTTTTATATATGTATATGTATGTACATTTATATGAAATATGCATGTATGTATACACAAAAATATGCATACACAAAATACATACATATACAGAATTTGTGTTCCCATTCCAATAACATGGCAGGGACTAATTTATTATTTAGCTACATGGTGTTAAATATACCAAATACAAAGACTAACATGTTCCATCTACAGCTATTATTGGTAAAAACTCCTTTAATGGAATAATGACAAGAAATCGGCTGCAATTTAAATATTCTGCTCAAAACACCAAGCTATACAACACGTACCACCTCTTTCTTCCTACTGTACTCTTCTTCCTACTTTCAGGTTAACATTTCTCCCCTACCACCCTGAGATTTGTTTATCATCTACAGGAAGACTTGAACAGAAAAGATGGAAGGGAAAAATAAAAGGTCTAAACTACATTAAAAATCTACTTTTTCAAAAGAAATTTTTAAATTAAACTTGTAATTTCCCACTCTCTGTAGAGGCTGAAAGAGCCTTTCATTTCTTTCAGAAATAGTAAATAGCATCATCTTTGAAGAGAAAAATGAAGTTCCAATCATACATGTACAAAATCAGATTTGTTAAAACTATAAACATGAAAATTAAACAGAATAGTAGACCTTTTCCTTCCCCATGCCTCTATTCTCCACAAAGCTTTAAGAGTTGATGTACCTTCTAATCTCGCAAATTATAATTATTTCACATGCAATATCTGAAAGTCAAAAAATGGTGAAAACACCACATACCTCATGATGCACAGTAAAAAAGAAAAAAAGTTTAACTCAAGATGTTTTCGAATTAAATGCATAACCCAGGTTTATTTG
Source organism: Anas acuta (assembly GCF_963932015.1). NCBI lineage: Eukaryota > Metazoa > Chordata > Aves > Anseriformes > Anatidae > Anas > Anas acuta. Next base: position 105,411,539 of record NC_088981.1, read on the forward strand.
CAAATGTTTTGCTTCCCCCTCCCACCCACTCCCCATGGTGCTGCTAAGATTGCCTACAAAGAATCAACAAAAAATCAGAACAGACTATGCAAAAATATACAAGCAAAGGTAAACCAAATGTAATCTAAGACTGAAAATTAGTAGCCTTTAATTAGAAGCCTTTAATGGTGCGTATTTTTGTAGTAAACAGGTAGATGATGCTCACACTCAGATTCAGCTCTTCAACGTAATACAAAACACAATTGTTATTACTTTAAAAACTCTTTAAAGCTCACCTCTGCATCCTTACTGATCAGCGAAGAGGGTATGGAGCTATTTACATTCTCATCTCCTTCTGAAGGAAGCAACTGGTGATTCACAGCTTGATAAAGAATCTACAGAGACAGAATAAATATAATCCCTTACCAGACAAATACTTATTAAGAACTATAATTCCAATGTCATAGGAAAGTCAAGAAATTCTGATGAAAAAATTTCCATGATAGAAAAAAAGAAGTGAGAGGATAGAGGAGGCAGGGAGAAGAAGAAAACAATTGTTTAACATCCTCTCACTCTTGTAGTCCTTAGGCAAAATGACCTTCCCTTCTCTTTGTTTTCTGTGAAACATTTTTTCCATACAACGTAAGAATTGTATTTTTTTGATTGTTATAGTTGTTTTATTTGTTTATTTTATACTACCTATAAGTTTCTGTACCACGTCAGCTAAGAACTTCCATGAAAAATACTCATTATTGGAACTGTGCCTCTAAGGTGATGGGCAAGCGGAGAGACAAACGTCACATGAACAGAATTTCCGCAGGCCATAGACTAATGAAGTAACAAAACAGTTCCAGTCTTTCAGCATCAACTGTTCACCATGAACTTCTGATAAAGATTTTTTGCATGTATCTACCTACATACATGGAATGGTTTGGATTGGAAGGGACCTGAAAGACCATCTTATTTCAACCCCCCCGCCATGGGCAGGGACACCTCCCACTGAATCAGGTTGCTCACTAAGACACATACATTGGACAGAACACAAGGCCATTTATGATGAGTGCTGAAAAAAATATGCTTAGCTTTTGGAGAAAGTAATTGCAGAAGAAACCAATTATGCATTCTTTCACGGAAATCATGACTTGGGTTTGGCTTCCTTGGGCAAGTATCAAATAAATTATCACTGAATGTTTGTAACAAATCATATTGTACTAACAAAGAACCCTCAGCAACCAATTCAGTATCAAGCTTTGTGAATAAAGAAGGTAAAATGTTTTCCCTTGGAGAAGTAGGATGCAAGAGGGTAATAACCAGTGGATGAGCAGCTATAATGCATTACAACTAAGAGGAAAAGAAGCCTTTAGAAGGAACAAGACAGCAATACAGGGGCAATGAATTGAGTGAAGTTTAACACATTTTTACTTATACAGCACCAGAAGTTTACGTAACTTCAAATTCTAATTCTGCGTATAGGTACATAGGAGAGGGAAACAAACTTATTTGTATATTGTACAGGTATCAACTCTGGAAAGAGTCCACCTGTGTTTAAACTAGTAATTATACCTACCTGCTTCAAACTGGAGTGCTTTCATGATGAAAAAAATAAATAGTAAAACATAAGTAAATAAAAAGTAAATAGTTCATAGGAGCTAGACGTCATTTCAAACTGTTTGTAGCATTTAATTCTGACATTATCATGTTACTGAGGCTCTAAAAACTGCCTTTATGTTTCCCATATTTCTCATGTGCTCTGCTACACCAGAAATTTTGTAAAGAAAAAGGATATGCACTTGGAGTTGCCTTTATTAGACTGCGTAAGTACTGTATCTATCACTACCCTCTCCTCCATGTCTTGAGACACAGAACATGAGCCCTCTAAGATTTTTATATTGTACAGAGAAAGCTGTCTAAGAGTTCACAGTGATTTAAGAAAAATTCGGACTTCGACACAGCATTTAGGCCAAACCACAACTAAACTGAAACTTAACTTTCTGATAACCTAAATTACTGCACTGCAGTTTCAAAATAAGACCTTTAAATAGGTTTGCTATGTCACCTTGCCATAACTTGCATTTAAATGTCACAGTAATCATTCTCATGGGCATAATATGATCTGATGAACATTTAAGAGCTGATTCTGCTAAGAGTCAGTCATTGCAAGGTTAATAAAGATGGCCCAGATAAAAACGGTGTTATATTTGACAGAATCATCAAACGGCTGAAATCAGTGAGAAAAGAATTTCATCACATATTTGGTAATGATCATAAAAAAATAAGAATAGATGTTTAATGAACTTTTAATTGGACATTTAATTAAGTTAGATTACACAGAATAAGCAGGTGACAGAACCTGAAGAACTTCAGAAAAAGATTTAAATCCATTTGCAAATAGAATGTTTAACAAGGCAATAAATTAAGACATTAAAAGTACTGAAGATAGATATAATTGCACTTCTACTTGAGCAGCCATCATATGAAAATGGTTTAAAAAGACCTGGTGCTGAAATAGAACAGCAAAAGTAGAATAATGAGTAGTCAAATTATAAACTTGCTGGGGCTGGCAGGCAGACAAATTTAAGGAAACAAAAATTAAAAATTCCCCTTTAAAGCATTGGTAAGCACTGAACTGCATGAAAGAAGTTTCAGAAATACCTACCTGGGTTTGCAATGAGCTGCTAACTCCTAGCAATGCCTCTATGGCATTTGGGGGACAGTGTGTCAGAGCAAAAGCCATGAGTTCCTGACGCATATGCAAGTCATGGAAGCCTTCTGACTGCCCAAGCTGACTGCATACTTCCCAGCTTTTAGAATAACCTACAAGAGAACACAAAACTTACTTCTCAGTTAAGCAAGCCTCACAAGTGTCAGGAGGAACCCACATAATTCTCACTGGATGAGACAAGAGAACAGCATGTGGTATTCCTGCCAACACAGCCCCTGAGAAAGGGGCCATAAAAGCTCCAGAAAAGAGATATAACTCAACTTTAGACTGAAATATCTAGAAGATTCATGGCCACCATACTGTAGATATCACTATAATAGGAATCTGTAAGCCTACATGCTAAATTTTTACATATTACCATAAGAAAATCAGAATGTACTTCAGTGCATAATATTAAATATATTACAGGAGTGGCTTTAATATACATACGATTACTTGATACATTAAGAGAACTTCAATTATTCTGTTTCCACACACACTCTCAGTATAAGGCAGAAAAAAGATTCCAGAGAAGCAAAACCCATGCTACTTAGCATCTTGACATAAAAGTATCATTTAATTTTATTCATAACCTCACACATAAGACTTACGTAAATAGCACAAATATTTTAAGAGCTTTGATAGAAGTCTATCTAAAAGACCTGCACATTAGCCTACTTTGAATACTTTAACAAAGATTCATTGGAGGGCAAGTTTTGGTGACTCCAGACAACCTCCAGGAAATTGCATGCCCCTGTGGCAGCAACGAGCCATTTGGACGCCTGCCCTACCAACTTTCAGTCGTACTGTCTGGATCTACCACAGTGACCACAGGTAACAGGCAATCAGGGTTGTGTGATATTTAGTAAGAAACCTAAGTCAGAACTTACTACTACAGCCAATAATACTATAAGCCTATTTTGGATGGAATGCTAAGAGCCATACCCAGCTGCCTAACAAACTTTTATTTCTTGTCATTACTTCAAGAGATCAACAAGTGGGATAGTAACTGTACAATAAGATTTTATAGTATGTGAATGAACTTTTGCAAGCTGAAACACAACTTGAGGATATTGAAATACATTTCCATACAGAAGTTTACAGAGAGGCATGACTGTGTATAAACAATACTGAATGCATACATACCAATATACATGTTTAATTTCAATGTTGTTTCACATGATCATTAACAAAAAAGTAATACCGTAACATAGCAAGTAAGGGATTTAAACAACATGACAAATTATAACTTTTCCCTTATAATTTATATTAAAAAAAAATATATATCAACTTTATATGTAAAACTTATAAATTATAACTCTGTTTTCTTATAAGAAAAAAAGCCTTGAAAAGACAATTAAAAATGGAATCCCTGATGGGATATATTTTTGAGCTTCTGGCACAAAAAAATGAGGGCTTATCTGAATCGCATTATGTGATACCGGTTGAGAGATCTCAGTGAATCAAATTTTAAGAGACAGTGCTGCTCCAGAAGACACTGTGGCTAATTTTGTAAGTCCATGACATACATGTGAGTTACCGTATTTCATACCACATGCCTTCTACAGCTGACATACTGCTGACTTGCACAATTAAGTCGATTTTTGAATGAAATGGACCAGTTTGAAGTAACATACTTCAGAGTGAGCTGAGCATCAGAACTCAGATTTCCAACCACCACCACCCCATGTAGCCCCCATTTATTTACTTCACCTGCAGTCATGAGCTCTTGGCAATGCATACTAGCTGCTTTGTAGTCCTGGAAACTGAGAGCTTGTTCCACTAAAAGGATTAAAACTTGACCTTTTCTCTCCATCTGGTCATCTCCTGTATGAAAAATTGCACATTTTTATTAGTTGGAAGAAATAATCAACATAAGCTTCCTACTTTATTTCTTAAGGAAATTATATGCCACAACATGAAAACATCATCTTCTGGAAATAAAATTATCATTTTATTCTTCCTAAAAATGAGGCAACAGATAAATATAAATAAAAAAAAAAAGGCATTATAGCTGGCTAAAGAAATTACATAACATGTTAAGTCTAGGTTAAAAAAGAGTTTAGAAGAAAAGCATATGCAATTTTATTTATGTGACAGCCAACAGATTAAACACATTAAAACTGATATTAAAGACGAAGGATGTATAGAACCAAATACTGACTTTTTTGTGTGTGGATTGCAATAGAAAAAGAATTTTTATATTTATAATTATACTGTTACAGTAAGCAAAGCCCCTAATTTAAGCTGCCACTTCATGTGGACAAAGATTCCTAAGATGTGAAAGACATTAGCATTTAAAATCCCTTCCCTGCTAAATTTAGAAAGTAGAACTGAAACTACTTTCTCACATCATACATGGATCACCAGATACCCTGGACAACGTCTACTCCCCAAAGGATGAGTTAAAAGTAACACATCAGATACTAGTGATGTCTTCTGACTGAAGTTTCAGTAACAACCTCTGTGGACAAATGTCTTGACCTTAATTTTAAGAAATCAGCATTCGCAAATGAAAATCTAATCAGACAACTCATCTCCTTTTCACAGTCAGTTACAATCAATACAAATAACATTTATTCCTCTCACCCTTTATCAGCTATCTATATTTATTATTTTTTAAAAGCTTTTTCCAATTTAGAATGAACACGAGAAATTAGGAATTATTTACTGAAACCAGTTGGTCCAGGCTCATGCTAAAACAGCATCCACATATCCATGTACTATAAGAACAGGTGACACAGGAATAATTCCATACTACTGATTTTAGTTTAGGAAGGAGGGATGGCAAGAAACTAATAAAAGTGAGTGGGTTTTTCAATGCAAACTTCTTGCTCATGTTTCTCTCCTATTATTAGAAGTGATTTTATGGAGTCACTGCTGACAGTCATTTGAAAAGGGCACTGGTTTATGAAACTGTATTACTACAACTTATGAAATGCAAATATTTCAGAAGGTTAAACAGAGCCAGTTTCAAAAAACACTTAAAGAGTACATGTTCTTAAATTACATAGTTGTTATTTTTATTTTGGAGGATCGTCAACGCAGGCAAAACAAATTTGTTTTTAAAGCCTTCTTGAAATGCAAGATGTAGCAGTTGTGCTAGAATGACATTCAAGGAAGTGAAGTTACTCTAATTATTTAGCTCAATTAAGATTCCCCTAATCCCAGCACATCACGACTAACTCAGCATAACTGGGAGAGCACTTTGGCTTCCCATCATTCCCATCTCTTGGCCTCTCGCCCTATATACTGCCAACACATGGTGTTGCAAATTAATCACATCCAAGGCTCCTGTGCTGCAAATTTTGCCCTCTGGAACTCAGGAACTTCTTATCCAGGCAAAAGCAATTACAGATGACAAAGAGGTGTTTCTGTCTACAAAAGCTAGATGTGAACTGTCATTTTGTAAGCAAAAGATTTGTAGTTGCCACTCACCTTCTGATGCCCACCACTTCACCCTGACAGCATTACTACTTATGGAGAGATTTGTCTAAGTAGCAGACAAAAGTAAAAGGCAATAGAAATAATGAAACTATGGTTAGTCAGATTTCTGCTAAACAAAATAATCACTGCTATTTATTATTACTTAAAAATCAGTGGGATTGGAGGAAAGAGTGAAGGAACACTTGGAGCAAGGAACTGCTTTCTTCTTAACTGTGCTTGAGCAGTCACACACTGCCAAGTCCCCCCCCCCACATTTTAGCTAATTAATTTTGATGCAGCAGATACATCTCTGCGTGTTTTTACAAAAGCACAAGCATAAAACATAAGGATTGTTTTCCTGCCAGTCCATGGCTATACTTTTTCATCTCATCTCCATTTTTCTCTCATTTAAAGTTCCATTATATTGATGCACACTGTTATGCTGGAGATTAACTGTCAGCTCCGCCACGACTACTGAATACCCCGCAACGCACAGCTCGAACCCTCTTTCATGTGGCTTTCACTGCCTCAACAGTGCAGTCACTTAAAATACAACCCACTGCAGATCAACAGCATGTTCTCAGTCATCTATTCAGACTTGAAAAAATTCACTGGTGCAGCTTCATGACTCCTCATTTCAAGAGATTTTTAATAATAAAGCCTTATAAAAGTGAAAGGTTTTGAATCTAAATTGTTGCCCTCGCCATTCTGATAGACATCCAAGATGTAAAAAATGTCCCTTCCATAAGAGAGACCATTAAAGTGATAACATTATTTTAATACAGAGCAATTCTGCATTAAGCCTTAATGTTAATGCCTGACATCCAGACTCAAATAAACCAAGTTCAGTAACTGGAAAGGACATGTTAGTTTTTATTTCCCCTTTATTATTTGCAAAACTGCGTGTGTCTGTGTTCTGCTGCTGAAGACTAATGCTTCCTTATGTCATAAGAAATACACGCTTTTTTTTAAGGGTTACTTTGCTCAGTAAGATTTAGATCTCTTCTACATACAAAGTTTTTCCACATCCTTTTGTTACAGCATTTAGCTTTCAGATAGAAGTTGATAAAAGCAGAGATGGCATTACAAAAATATGGAAGCTCATAAATGACTGAAAATCATTGAGTGGGGAGCAGGGAATACAGTATGTTCAAATATTTAAAAAAAAAAAATTTTGAATCTATTTTGGGTATAATTAAAAAAAGCCAATTGAGACATTTTGTGTAAGATGCACGTTGTATTTGTGAGTGGATAAAACAAAGAACATTAACCACATCAGAAAACTTAAAAGTCAGATGGAATCAAAATGGTATAGATATACTCCAGAAATTCCGTTTACGAGACCACAGACCATCTGTATGGTTACTTCTACCTACATCAGAAAAGAAAGTCAGTGTTAAGAAAAACGGATTTCAAAAATACAGTTTTAGCTGACTTAGGGATCTGAGCAAAGCTTAAAATTACTAGATATTACAGATATTAAAAGGAACTACATTACCACAAGGAAATTGTGAGAGAAGAGCAAGATGAATAGAAAATATTTCCAGGGATCTTGAATCAAAAATTGTCACAATAAATAGCAATGCTCCCTATATCTTGATATGCAGTAACAGTAGAGAAGATGCTAATTTCTGATGCATAAGCTATGTTTTTTTTTACCCCTTTTTTCACTCTATTTTGTACGCAAGTAATTACATAATGTGAATTCTCTCGTGCTCTTTCTTAAGTGTGTGGATTAGGAAAGGAGCATGAGACTTAGGACACCTCCAGTTCCCTAACCAGGTGCAGGTTTGCTTGTTGTCATGCTGAGCACATTCTCATTCTCTCATTTTGCCCATCTGCAAAATTAAGATAACACTTGTGTGCCTAATTTAAAGGAGGTAGTGATGTGAGGCTTAAATAGAGTTTATTCTCATTGATCAAATACCTTAAAGCAATTAAGAAAACTGTTAATATATCACTACCTAAGCAATATTTTAGAATTTATTTTTGTACTTCTCAAAGCATTACTTGCTTTGAATGCTGTTCTCTAAAATAAACCGTATACAGCTCCTGAAGCTCCTTCAGATGACTACTTGTACTCTATCCTTGTCTGCATAGCAGATGCATTATTTTTAAGTTGAAATTAAAATATTGAGTTGAATATTGAGCTTTGAGTTGAAATTAGAGTTGAAATCATTTTTTAGGCTAGGTGATACATGTAGTGCAATATACCATACACCATATACTCTCTATGTACACACATCTAATATTTATATAGCTATGAATGGCTTTATCAAGCAGGTCTTTCAAAATACATAGGATGGGGGCAAAGAGGAAAAAATCTGACAAAGCAAGAGAAAGCACTCTACAGTGGCAGGTTGGGAATGGAAGGGATGACAGATTTGAGAAAGTGTAACTGATACAGGTACATTTCACAAGATAAAATTACAACTTTCACAGCAAATTTGGCTCATAAATCAGGGCAAATTTTTTTGTCCCTAATTGGTTTTCACTATTTTTACAATTATTTCTTCTAGTAGTGCTTTATGTAATTCTTCAGTAAGCAGGTCCATAAAATTCAATCTCTAGATTCTTTCTCCAGTATCCAGACATATCCCTATATCTCTCCATTAAACCATTTCCTTTCATCAGAACCTGTTAAAAATCACGTTGCCCTTTCCCAGGGATTTTAAACCTGATGTCTTAAAACTGCCTGGATGGCTTAGGATTTTGTTGGTTCACAAATCTTAAAATCTGTGTGCGTGCAAACTGCTTCTTTGGCAACAAACTGATTTATAGAATAATATTAATAGGTGTTACAATTCTTACAGCTAAAGCCATAAAGGAAGTCTTCAACTGCAACTCAGTAAAACTGAAATTATGAATTGAAAGATACAGAAATGCTCTTTTTAAATGTCTTGCTTTATTAAATTTTTTATACTGCCTATTAAATTTTAAGAGTATCTTCATTTGCAGATTATGAGTAAGGCTATGTCAGCATTCTACTTAGTATCAGTTTTTAAGGGGATTATTAGCCTAGCCACTAAAATCATATGCAGCCTTCAACCCTATGTCAGATTATCTGTTTCAGCGCTCACTGAAGATATGTGCAGCAGCAATAGAGGACTGTAGAGTGAAGCTCTACCTCTTTCTCTAATATGATGGAAAAATATTGCACTTGTATGCTAGACTTTTTATATCACGATGACAGTCACGTATCCTTTGTATGCTTATTGAAAGCTTTTTGACCCTCTTCTGGATACTAGTCAATGGAATGAAATACAAAGCATAATATCTCTGCAATAACAGTGGTATGCAGTTTATGGCTTTCACATCTCAGGAAAACTGAAAAAGATTAAAGAAATATTGAATTTTTTAAAATGAAAGAAACCAAATGTTTTCCACAGCCCATAGAACAAATAAGTTCAGATAACAATCACAACTTTGCCAGTCTCATGCTGAATCCTTGTCTTGCTTATGAATTAATATCCTGTATAGAAAAGAGTATTTCTAGATAAGTAGTACGACTAGTTACTACTCAGAAACAGTGAAATGTTTTCTAATCACAGAAGCATAAAACTACTTATTTAAAGCAGAACAAAACCAACAATACACACACGAAAAATACACCCACACCTACCATCACAGGTCACTACTAGAAATGTTTTATTGCTATTTTTGCTTTCAAAGAAATGTTACTCTATAAAAAAAATAAAAGTATGGAAAGTAACAGAGCTAATTGTTTATTTAGCTTAAGACTCAAGAAAATCAAGATGTCAAAGCAGCTTTTTCCTTAACAAGATGAACTCCTCAAATATACACTTACCTTAAGAATTCCATACTTACTACAAGAACAACCATCAGCATTAACAGTTAAAGTCAGATTACCCAATGCTCTTAGAATAAATATGTAATTTGTAACATTAGTAGTTTTTAAACCATTTACCTGAGTAAAAATTAAACACCTCACACATTCAGCTTCTATTTTTTTTCAGTCCAGAGATAATCATTTTGTCATCTGGCTTTAAATCTTTTATAAAACTTTATAATCATTTAAAAACTTACCGAGACACCAATGAATAGGAAAGCTGGCACACAGACATTGCAATCTCAACAAGCACTACAGGTACTCCCTAAAGTTTTCTACTTAATTTATGTTGCCCCTCTTCCTTCATCTCTGGAGATGGGAGCTACAAGTTTATTCCATATTCAAAGATACATACCAGGGCACAGGAGGCGCTAATTCACGACTAAAACACTAACACTACTGGACAAAATAACTTGTGCTTTTAAGCTTCATAGAATCACACTGGATTTTGCTTTCTTCCTCTCATACAGGAGAGAATCATTTAGATTCAAAAGGAAGGTAAAACAGAAAACAGCTGCATTAGTCTAAAGAACCCAACATATTTAGAGATAAAGACTCTAACCTGACATGGGTAGAAGCAGACAAGAGAAGGGAAGAGTTGTACAGTAATCTTGTCTTATGTATCCTATTTTCTTTCTAAAAGTCTTCCAAGTAACAAAGACAAGTTCTGACTGTCTTTCTAATTTTTCCACAAAACAAGAGATTTACATGTAAAATGAATAATTACATAGACTGGATCCAACTACTTAATATGGTACTATGCCCTCACCTGTACCATCCTTCAAGTAGTAGGGCTCCACTGCAGGAGCTTACCATAGAGGAACAATTATGCTTCCACTGATTTCTTTCTTTAGGACCCAGTTATCAGAGGAGATCAAAGTCCTAACTTCTGCATCTCTAATAATATCACACCCAACCCTCCCTATATATTATACTATGCAATGATTGTCACTGCTAAGATTCCCAAAATCCGGGAAATAAAAAATCTTAAATTTAACAAATGGAACAGCAAGTCATTAAAAAAAAAAAAAACAAGATAGTATACTAAAGATTTAATCCTTCAAGATATTCAGCTTCTCAAATGAATATTAAGCTAACACATCAGCTTTAGTGCACAAAGAATATACATACAGCATAAACAAATGTATAAATTTCAGTTGTTAGACAGACAGAGATTACTTTTTTCCTCCAACTTAAATGGTACTATTATTAAATCAAACTATTTTATTTGACAGACTCAAGAAGATTTACTGGAATTTTAGTACTGCCAATTGTCTATAAAACAAAATATTCTCACCTGCAACTCCTCTAGTCTGAAATGAGCTTTTACTCAAAATTCACATTAGACAAGGCTTTTCTTAGGTATTAACAAAAGGTCAGAAAAGCTGTCTTTCAGACCAGCTTGAAGGTAAAATATTTCATTACTGTAAAATATTCCATTCTGACCCAACAACTGCTTTTCCAGATTACTTTTTAGTGGTATCCTTGAAAACACTAATGATCAGCTCAAAAGTCCTGGAGCATAACACAAATCTGTGTTTCACTGGAGCTCAGTGCCTTCTAACAGCTTACCTGCAACCCTCAGCAAATTCGCAAGTCCCAGGAGCTTAGCAGACTGCTTATAGTTTGTTGACAACTGAGAAAGACAGTCCTTGATGAGACTGAGTCTATCTGAACACAAACGCACTGTTGGAAGAAGAACCAGTGTTAAAGACTACATAAATGAATCTTACTGCCATATTTCTTGCCCAACAGTGTAGGTGAAGAAAGAGAGCTTGGAAATATATCTATAAACGTAAAGTTAAATAACACTACAACATATCCATCCACAGTCACAGACATCTTACTGCATATCACCTGAATTTATGTATTTATTTTAGTAATTTTAAGGTATGTGTCTGTAAGCTGTTTGAAAGGACCCCTTATTTTACTCATATAATGCTCACAAAATAGCAAATTATTTGTCATGCACATTTATACATGCGATTCAAGCAATCGCAAAGAATAAAAATACGCAGTACCTTGCAATGGTAAAATTTTCACGCCAAATTCTTCAAGGTAGCCAAGAGCACGAATGAGATCTAGCTCCTCCTGAATATCACTTGGACAGTCTACAATAAGTTGCAGACAGGATCTAAGTAGGAAGGAAGCAAATTTTTGTAAAAGCAGTTGAATAAATTCAAAGTCTAAATTTCTGGAAAGAGATAACCTCTGCATTCTTGAGTAAAAAAGAGTAACTTGTTGTGCTTATGAAATGTCAAAATACTTGCTGGTCCTGCGCATTATAAATATTTGGCACTATGTTATGGCCAATTAAACATTTTAAACAAATGCTACTCTTGGATAGACATACTCTTTTTCACATATTTGTAATAAGATCAATGCCTAAATCCTCTTGAATTTAGTTGTAACAGATTTAACAAATGAAAGACATTTGAGACATGTATTTACATACATAATTACTTAGGTAAATATTTCATAATAATTACTGGGTTTCAGCTTTGTCATATCCTAGAAGATAAACATAAAACGTTGATTGGAAGCCAAACTTAAGGTCCTTGTCACAAATTCAGCTTCCTCAGCTATATTCAGAAAATGAAAACAAAGTTGATAAAAATATATATATATAACATTATTCTGAAGATGAATTTCCGTATGCAATTACTATTGCTTTGTAACTTTACATAAAACTTTAAATAAAATATGCATGTATTTTATAAATATTATATGGACATGATCATCTTTTATTTAAAACTTTCACTGGAATACTATGTTCATACGTAGTTTTTAGTAATACATGTTTAAGAAAAAAATGGTTTGCAACAGAAACGTATAAATAGAGCTAACATTATATAATTGATTCTGTGAAAGTGAATGCCTTCCAACTTTGACCTAAGGCAACAATGCCTTTACTAATATGTATGTATGTGCTCACATGTGTCCATTTGGGATGGAAGAGGGCACAGCTGTGAATGAATAGGAAAAAATGCATTTTCTGTCACTTTCTGATTAAGTTATATAGAACATAACCCTCTAACTGAAGGTAAACTGCAAAAACATTCTTTTAAATCTTAATGGAAAATACATGATTTGTCAATCTATAAAGCAATTTTCTACTGAGGAGAACTTCCTAATGTGAAAAAGGATAACTAGTTACAAACTATTTGACTGCCTTACTTGGTTAAAGGCTGGTTTGCTGAAGATCTCCCCAAAATGTGCTAACACACATACATACGTATCATCGAAGGTCAAGAAGATGAATTTATATCTTGAGGGGAAGAAAAATACTTTAATCTCTCTTGGCAATTACTAGTTAAATGTACTCATGTCAAAGGGAAAGTATTATTTAAAAGACGCGTCTACCTTTGTAAATGAAATATAAATATTTTTGTTTGGTTATGTGCTTGTATGTTTTACATAAGTAAGTGCCTCAAGGAAAAAGAGAAACTCATTTGGATTAACGTGAAAAAAACAAGATCAATGAAAAAATAAATTACTAGAACAAAAGAGAAAGGCTATATTGATAGCCATACCTTTATTTAAAATATTTAGGTTAAGCCAAGGCATCAGCCTTTGACACAGGCAACATTTGACCACTTTACCTATTTACATTTATGTTGCTAAATACTTTCATATCAATTAACACAAGAATAACACATATCAATTAACACCCATACTGCAACCTCTACATGTAACACTGTAAGTACTGCAGTCTCCTTCATAGAAAGCTCTGTGTCTGAATTCCTTTTTGAAGAACTGTTTGGCAAAGATATTGTTTCCATTATCACATAATTTTAAAGACAGAGAAATAGATCCATGTAAGATTCACAACACATTTCAGAGAAAAGAAATGTCAAGTTTCAACTGAAAGAGAAGTACGTATTTACATATATGATAATTGTAAATATACCTGGCCAAATCCATACAGCTATCAGTCAGACTGGTTGAAGAATTGAAATATTCTCTGCCAGCAGCCAGAACTAGTTCAATACTTCTCATATAGCTGACTTTGTACTGTGGTTTCCCTTTTGATGAAACTGGTTGATCCACTGACCAAGTACTGCAATGCATCATTTGCCCAGCCAGATGGATATTGTCTATACTGCTTGAGCATAGAAGACTTTCTGTGAATATCTAAAAGGAAGAATGGTAATTTAATAATCTGTAGCAACAGCTTAAAGTAAGCATATTTTCATTGTATGGAACCAACCCTTTTGAATAAAAGCATCTTTGAAGTCCAAAGAATACATTCAGTCCAAACAGAAAAAAAAATTGTGGGAACATTCTCCTTGGTAGAAGTTATGTGTTTATTAAGTAAAACTAAAAATAACTATTATTTAGTTAGTTCTACTTCCTGCAGGAAAAAAGAAAAGAAAAAGAAAAAAAGCTTATTAACTGCCTATTTACAGTATGAGTTCAGAAAATAGGAGATCAGAAATTTACACCTATTTTCTGAGGTGTTAATGGGATGCAGGTAGCAGAAAAGGCAGTTCAGTGTTAGGACACTGAAAACATAAAAGAACAAACCCTATACTCCAAAAGAAACTCAAAGTATTTAGAACTAAGTATATAACTTGTCTTTAATTTTGAATCAAGACTATCTTCAAATAACATACATATTAATACACTTCTATATCTAATACGAAACATTTAATTTCAGGTCAAATTTTTGCCCACTGTAAGAGGCTTAATCTCAGTTCCTTAACAATTTTTCAGTATAGCTCAGTATAGGTCTAATGAATAGCAACATATGTACTTAGTCATTTCAGAAACTACTGCAGCTGCAACAATATGGCCTTTGCCAAAGGCTTTTAATTTCATAACAAATTAAAGTATTTCTTCACTATGATGAACCTCTCCAAACCATCTCATGCTCTACATTTGAGCACCAAAGGAACATAGTTCAGTGCTTCATAAATATTATACTATTTGGATCAGCTTCCATTTAATCCTCAAGGAACAGTGAAAAATGAAAAGTAATTCTTAAAATTTCAAATCTTGGAAAATAAAATTGCCAGAGATAGAAAAGGCTTATTTATTCTTGTGTTTCCCAAACACTTTTTGGGAACACTGGTGATTCCCAAACACTTTTTAGAAGTTATTTCCCTAGCAATTCAACATGCAGATGAATGATCTAAATACAAGTCATCAAGAGTTGATCCTCCTTCTTCCTTAACATTCACATACATACAACAATTTACTTCAAGACTTTTAGATATTAAATCTTTCTTTAAGAGGACAGGACTCATTCTGAGTACAATTAAAATATAATAATCATCTGGTCCAGAGGTTAAAAAAAAATATTAAAAAATTACATTAAGATGTAATGCAAAGGAAAAGCTAATATTTTCACTTTCAGTGTGCTGTAATACTCAATTTTTTAAATGCACTTTAAAGCTCTATGTACACTAAGCCTTAGCTTATCACAAAACCAGGAACGTCAAATACATCGTAGATCTTTGTGCAACTTCAAAGTTCAAGCTGCAGAGAAAGTCAAATTTTATGTATAGGTTAAACCCCGTTTGCTTTTTTCCTTCATTATTTCTTTCTAATTTGCTTCAAAAACTCTTCCCAAGGGCTACTCAGATTGGCAGCCATAAGCAATTAAATCTGAAAACTGTAATAAAAAAACTTGTATTAAACTTAAAAGATGTCAAGTTTTAAATAGATTTTAGTGGGTATGGCACTGTTTCTATAATAAACCAGTACAGTGAAGTGAAAATGGAAATAAACAGTACATTCCATGGAAAATTCTACATCAGTCTAATAGCTCTCCTTCTTTGCAAATAACAATGACATAGTTTTGGACTTTATGTACATGGCAGGTTTGTGGGTTTGTGGGTTTTGTTTGTTTGTTTGTTTTTTGTTTGTTTGTTTTCCCCTTAAAGAAATTAGATTTCCCTTCTCATGTTATTTTACTTCAATTGCATAAAGTAAAAAGCCCAAAATTATGCGTCTTGGGTGATACTAACAAACTACATGTTTAAGAAATGATTACTTGAAAATAACATTTAGCTAAAGACTGTTTACTTTCCATTAAAGTATTTGTAAACATATCTGTAAATGACATTATGAAGGTTCAAGAAGTTGACACAATTTAGAAAACATAAATAATTCTAGTAAAAGATATTTTACAGGATATTTATTAGAGGGGCTTTTGATTAAATGTATTAACACAGGAATTTTGTTTGCATTGACTAAAAATTCCATTAAAAAAATCAGTAGACAACCAAGTAATAACACATGAAAGTGTATTTACATTTGTAAGCAACAATGTGAAATGAGAATTTGTAGCTTACTTGGGGCATAAATCAATGAGAAAATATAAAACTCACCTCATAGCAAGTATCTGATTGTAAGCATGTGTATACTTTCTGCTGCATGTCTAACATATCCTGGAGCAACTCTTTCCATTGTGTCTCATTGACTGATGGTTGCCTACAAACATTTTCAAAATTAAATATTCTATTTCTCAATAAGTGTAAAGAAAAGCAGTAGATAATACTACAATTTCATCATAAAAATATGCTTTCTCAAAAGACATTTCAATCTTTAATTGGACTTTTTACTAAAAATGATTTATAAAGACTGAAGACTTTTAATATTAACTACAAATTTAAACCATGTATGTGGGTTAAAATTGTTTGACAAAATCCAGTAACCAAACTATTTTTGCTTTTTGTTTTCTGTGGAATAAGATAGGTATCTTTAGAAATCCTTATCAAAATCCCCCAGTTAGTTTTGGTAACTTCCAACAGATATCAGAAAGCTGGAAGTGCTATCTTCCTCCTAACTCAGCAGAAACAGGGTAAAAACAAGTTTGAAACAGCAACTGAGGATCACTGAAGTGTTGTTTACTGTAGGCCAACTCAAAGGACTGATCGACTTTGTGCGATTGTAGAACAGCAGTGCAGTTGTTTTTGCTAAAATCCAAACTGTATTCAGTTTCTTGACCCTCTGGAATCATGCGTCTTTGTTAAACACGGTATTTCCTGTAAAATTTCCTGTGTACCATCAAAACATTTTCTAATAAAAACACTATGAAGGTTTTTGGACATCACCTTAAGATTGACAAATCACTGTTTTAAGCTATACAAATTATTTCAGCTACTAGCGATTTTCTCAAGTGATATTAGCTTTCACTTTTACAAAGCAAAGTGTCTCTACGAGGAAGTAGAAATATCAACATTTTTCCTACAAAGGCACTGACTTGATCTTTCTAAAAAAAGATTCCTAAAAGTCTTAAAAAGCTTTCAGCATGCTCAAGTTAAGTATTACCCTATCACCACCAATAAAACATTGTGCATGTTCAAGCAGGAAAAAAAAAAAAAGAAAAAAAAAACACTGATGGCTGCTTTAACCAGGATTCATTCTTTTTATCTGTTTATGCCAAGAGCTGTGTAATAATTTATGCACACTTAGAAGACCAGTTAAATAGGGTAGTTCTTATACAGAAAAATGTAAAAATTATACTGAAAATAAGGGGCATAATCAATACATAAAAGCAATAAATAACCCTGTTACAACAGCTACTGAGAAAGCAAAACAAAAAAAAAAATACAAATCCTACACTTCCCATAAAATTAAATAGATCTTTAAGAACATCATTTACAACACGTTAACTTCACTGTACATCATTTTGCTGTGTTTTGCAGCAGCCAGCAAGCCTTTTAGGCTTGTTAACTTGAACGCAAACACACTGAAACAAGTCCGAAGCAAGACATTTTCGTATGTGGAGAGTGCAGCAAAAACACTAATTATGTTAATCATCAGTTTAACAAATGTGTTTTATGTACTCTGTGTTCAATTTAAACAGCACAGTTCCCTATCATAAAAAAAACAGTTAGGTACACTCTCTGAAATTAAGTACTGTTCCCCTTACTGTCATATCCCCCTTTATCTCCAGTTCCCCTTTGAATACTAACTTGCGACCTGTGTGCCTTGTCAGCCTAATCATCAGTTTCCGTGCCTCCTCGGCATTGTCTTTTGTGTCTTTCACAAAGGAAACAGGTTTCTGAAGTCCATGCTTCTCCAACAGCTCTGACACACTGCAAATAAATGGTAAATATTTTTAATTTCTACACAGTTGTACAACTACCTCTGCTGCTGCTTTCCTAAAGCTGTTATCAAACAATGCATTGCAAATGCAAACAAACAGTGTAAAGTCTGTAACAATATGGATTAGCCACAGTAAAACTATTTACTTTAAAAAACTGCAGGGCTAATGCACAACACAATAATGTGATAAACTATCTTCACAGTTTTCAGTTTTTCACCAAAGTATTACAATACGTCACAATATATGTTAGAAATAACCTTCCTACTCCTCTGGAAAAATACTTTTATTCCCAGCAAAGTGTTTGTGTATTTTTCTAATATTCAAAAAGCAAAAACCACTCAAAAGTTTTAAGTTCTGAATATAAAAACCTTACAGATAATCATGTTGACATCTCTAAAACCAACATAAAAAAAATAAAAAAGCAGCAAGAATATTTGTCATAATAAGGTTTTTGGCTATACCCAGCGACATATTTAAGAATACATTATGTTGGCTAAATCAAATACCTCAGAATTTGTTCCAGTTCATCTACTGCATCATGAAGAGAGTTAGTTATATCTGTTTCAGGCCTGCAAAAATACATAAGAAAAAAAATAATATCTTTGTATCTATATAATAAGAATATATCAAGATAAGCCGTACAAAGTTGGAAACATTCCTTGATAAGAATCAAATACACGTCTTTGTTTGTAAAGATTAAAACTGCTGGCTTCTTGCTGGAAGGATAACTAAAATTGAAAGGGTCCCTCAGTCTCCAAAAAATATAACGTCCCTAGACTTTTCACAGGATCTCTACCTGTCAAAGAAACTGGAAGAATACTTTGTATCTCCTCATACCTTCATTTCCTCAACAATTACCTGTCTTTCATACAGGTCTTCCATATGACAACCTTTCTCACATGCTGATAAGTAGCAATGACTGACTAAGTGCAAGACATCACTAACTGTAACAGGACCAGCAAGATTACTAAGATAACATTATCATTTGGTCTCATTTCACCAAAATATAAAAGCCTAAAGAAGTAATACAGAAAGAGCTTTGGTCTGCACTGCTTTAAAACATATATTGTTACATTATTTAATAGTAGACATAAAGAGCACACACACATATGAATATACATACGGCCAGTATAATTCAGATAGGAACAGAATATTCCAGTAAAATTACATACCCTCTAAGGATGTAGCAATTATTATTAAAGTATTACTACACAACAATATTTAACATCTAAAATATTTACAAATAACTAGCTGAAAATGCTTACCCATATCCTCTTTGTGGAAGGCATTCCAAAATATCATAACAGAGAGCAAGCTGGTCATCTCGTTCACAACTATAAATACATTCCAATGCTGTAATCATAAGCTGGTCTTGCTCAGGTATAATTTTTTGCTGACACTAACAAGAAAAGAAAGCATTCCACTGTATGTATTTTTTTTGTTTCTAATTAAGCAGTTGAGTTTCTTCTGAACATAGAGAACATCTAAATAAATAAATCTCCTGGTTGTAATCAGTAAGTCCCGGACAACAACCTAGTGAAGTTCCTTTTGAAGTTACAAGATCTAAAACAACCCAGCTAGTCTCCTACAGTGCAGATACCTGAAATAGCTCTGGTCCTTCATTATTTCATTATACGCTACTTGAATTTAAGAGGTAGAGAGGGTACAGGTCAAAAGAAAGGAACTGCTGCAAACATTTGTCAGATCTGTTTAACATGTACAACAGCAGCAATACATATAAAAAGAGATGTGTTTTTCCTTCACTGGTTGATTTCTGTCCATACACCTAGAATGTTCAAAGGTATGCAAAAACATATGGTATATGCACTAAAATAATTATTTAAATTGTACAAGCAGCATGAAATGGTCACACAATGTAACTTCCACCCTTGCTCACTGAACTGCTGTCTCTGTGGCTTCCACTGTATTCTTTGCATTTGTTGGGGAAAGAGAAGAAGGGTTTCAGGGGGAAATCATCTGAAATCTAGTGATAGTAAAATTCATTAGGAAAAAAATCTAAGGGAGAACATAAAACATCATGCCCAATTTTTAAGAAATGCTTATGCCAAAAATTTATTTTAAACCCATCACTAGGAAATTACTGCAAGAGCCTTTACAATAATTTTTAGCTCTAATAGGTCAAAATAGTAATTACATTAGCTTGGCAGTCTCTTCAATGACACTTCTGATTAATGCTTTCTAAAACACAACAAATGTTAAGTCCAAAAAGTAGGGAAAGAGCATAGAGATGATCTATCTGCTGTAGAAAATGTACTAATCCTATTTTTGAGTTGAATTCTTCAGTACAAGAATTTCCCAAGAAACCAGTGAAGTCATCAAGATTCTATACTTACAGCAGGTTTTGAACTCTGAAAAATCTTCAGAGGCAGAGTCAGGTCTTCCTTTGCTAATGTTACTAAATATTCTTTGAAGAGTGAATTTGCCAGACCAGGGGACTGATTTTCACAGCGGTGTAGGAAAGGGATCATCCACTGATAAACATTCTTCACATATTTTTCATCAGAGGACTGTAAAGCACCATGAGTTACAGAGATGGGAAAAAAGAACAAAGTCAGTTTTGTTTCCCAAAACAAATGAACAACAACAAAAAAAAAAAACCACAGAACATTTTGGTCAACAAAACTGAAACAGTATCTCCACCTATCACAAAATACAGCTGAAGCTTAACCTTTGCCACTGCTGCACAGAGCACTAAGACATGAAATACTGAAACAATTCATCATCTTACTGATACCAATGGTGTGGGAAGACCAAGCTGTACATGAGTAAAGCCCATTAGCTGACAAATGCCAAGCTCTCCTCCTTTTCCTACAGTTTCAGGATGAACGGAAGATTGGCTTGCATCCCCATCAGACTAGTATTACTTCCAATATTTAAGGATAGCTGCATGAGCTCCTCTAGAGTACACACATTCTTTTAACTATTTCAGACCCCTGTTCTATCTGTAGGTATTTTCCAATCTTTCCACAAAAGACGAGATTTCACCTGTTCTGAAATGCCATGCACAGGCTGAATATAAAGATGAAAAACACATATGCTGCAGAGACAAATATTAAGATTTTTTCACCAACATTTACAGACATCAAAAAACATCCAAGGAAAACATCCAATGTGTATCTGCAGCATCACTGACAGCTACACTGAAGATCCTATAGAAAGGGACAATGAAAAAGCAATTCACAGCTTTAACAAGCTTTGACTTTTATTAGATTTATTAATGTTTGATCCCGTGTCTAGGATGGAAGAACAGGTCTTTAACAAAACTAAACCATTAAAACTTTTTTTTAAAAAAAAAAAAAAACAAAAAAACAAAAAACAAACAAAGGCCCCCAGTAAGTGTTAGATTCCCATTAAATTCAAGGCGGAGGCTCATTAGAAAAACGTCGGCCCCTAGCACTATCTTTAAACACATGGGATTCTAGGGTAACCTGAACTACTGGAAATCAAGGCATACTTAGCGATCTGTTCAAAATACTTACGTTTTTCATCAACAGTCTCAGCTTCTCAATGTCCTTCATCTCTACTAGTTCCTTTAAAGTTAATGTTCGATCACCATCAGTTTCATAAACTACTGTCTCAAGAGTGATCAGGTTGTCACAAAGCACCTGCAGACCAGGGATATTCCTCTCCATGCCAAGACGAACAAGGGACAGAGCACAGTCCACCTGAAAAATAATTAAAAAAAAAAAAACTCCACTGTGCAACTGTTTGCCAAAAAACAACTTCAAAAGTCCAGTCTGTGTCCTGTTTGTGTAACTATCTTCTTTCCTTGTTCCCCTTGCTCAAGAGGGGATTCTAAATTCCTAGAAGTTTTTGTTGCCTATTTCAATATGGATTGCTATTCTCAGCTTTATAAAGACCAAATAAAATGCTTACCCTTGGTGGATGATGCCATTACAGGCCTTTTGGCCATGGTGTGCCCTACAGATGCACATAAACTAGAAAAATACCTTTTTTGATTCTTTCTGTAGGTCATACAGAAATAAGGCATCTCATCTTTCTCCATGCACTATAAACGATTGCTTGAAACTAAATTTATCAGTTAACTGACTGAAGTTATGTGTAT
This sequence comes from Anas acuta, assembly GCF_963932015.1. Taxonomy (NCBI): domain Eukaryota; kingdom Metazoa; phylum Chordata; class Aves; order Anseriformes; family Anatidae; genus Anas; species Anas acuta. The sequence goes on from NC_088981.1 coordinate 105,433,641, forward strand.
ATCTGTGTGTAATGTGACTTTTCTAGCTGTCCATGAATTACTGATTTTAATTGGTGCATTTCATTCCACAGAATATAATCAGTGACTGAAGACATCTTTACGTGAAAGATTCTGCTTTGATTTCTAAGAACGCAATATTGACTGTATGTATTCAGTGAGGCAGACAAAAGCCTGGAACAGTAGAGCACAATCTCATTTATGTTATTAATTTAATTGATCCTTGGAAGTTGCTTTTATTTCCATAGCTGCTGATAGGCTGTTAATCACAGGGAATTAAGATTAAAGATGCCTGAAAAACTGCAAACTTGAAAAACAAAAGAACTAGACCAGAACTAACCTATATTGATACTTCCATCCAACCTTTTTTTTTTTTTTTCATGCAGCTATATGGGCTTGAAAAGCAATAAACCAACAGAGCACATGAGCTCTATTTGCACTGCTTATCTTTACCACACAGGACTTCACACGTTTTTAAAACATAAAGAAAATAATAATGTAGAAATAAGCTGCCTGATAGTTTCACAACCATACAATAAACCTGCCAAGAAGCAATTGTGACGGTACTACACAGAATCATAGAATGGTTTGGGTTAGAAGGGACCTTAAACATCCCCTAGTTCCAAACACCCCAGCATAGCAGGGTCACTTCCCACCAGACCAGGTTGCTCAAAGCCTCGTCCAACCTGGCCATGAACACTTCCAGGGATGGGACATCCACAGCTTCTCTAAGCAACCCGTTCCACTGCCTCAAGACCCTCACAGTGAAGAATTTCTTCCTAACATCTAACCTAAATCTACACTTTTTTCAGTTTAAAATGATTATCCGTTGTCCTATTACTATACCCCTGACAGAGTCCCTCCCCAGCTTTCCTGTAGCCCCCTTTAAGTACTGGAATGCCACTGTAAGGTCTCCCTGCAGCCTTCTCTTCTCCAGACTGAACAACCCCAATTCCCTCAGCCTGTCTTCATAGGAGAGATGCTCCAGACCCTTGATCTTCCTTGTGGCCCTCCTCTGGACTCGTTCTAGTATAGCCATGTCCTTCTTGTGCTGAGGGCCCCAGAGCCAAACAGTCTAGGTAGTCTCACAAGAGCAGAGTAGAAGGGGAAAATCACGTCCCTCGACCTGCTAGCCATGCTGCTTTTGGTGCAGCTGAGAATGCAGTTGTCTTTCTAGGCTGGAACCACACACTGCTGGCTCATGTCGATCTTCTTGTCAACCAATACCCCCAAGTTCTTCTCAGGGCTGCTCTCAGTAATTAGCATTTGACAGTGACATTTCTGAATACCTTATATCGGTATACGACCTAATGCTATGTGACACCATAAACCATGTTTCCTGATACACACTCACAACGTTCCCTCCCTTTACTTAATTACAAATACAAGACACAATGGTAAGCAGATTTCTTCCACTAAAAGTGTTGTCTGCTATGGTAAGTCAAGTGAAAGAGAATCTACAGGCTTCCTGTTCATTCCTATGGATTAATTATTTACCTGACTGAATTTCAGAGCAAGCACGAGTATGCTAAAGTACTTGGGAAAAAGCATCCCATTAATACCCATTAAGATAGGCTTCTACTGAAGAATACTGATCAGCCTGAAACAGCCATCATTGTTTCCTCGCTGCTATTCTCACCTGCATAGAATATTTTTCTATTTCCTGTGCTCTGCTCAAATACCAATCAGTCACAAGCTCTACTGAAAGTTCAGTAGTCCTGTACTTCAGTAATTCCGGCTGTGTTTCATAGAGAAATTCGCCTTCATCTTGTAAAGTTGGTTCAACAATCATCCTTAAAAAAAAAAAAAAAAGTATGTTTAAATATAAGCATATATTTACTTATATTTTTTCACATTAGTCTTCTTCATAAAACTTTAGGTCATTCTGAAGACGAACAGTACAAATCAACCTATCATTGCACCAATAACTTGAGGGGACTCAAAATGCCAATCCCAGTATTTACTTTTATCAGCAAAGTAACTAACTGGAGATACCAAACGTAAGATGGATCACAAAAGATAGATTCCTCTCTACTAAAGACACAAGTATGCTTAATTCATGCTTTCCATCTGTTATTCCCACAAAAAGGCAGTTACATGATCCATTAATGCAGCTACGATAATGTTATGATTTACAACTTCCCGTAAGATATTCTTCACAAAATCACAGTGAACGTAACAGCATAACATGAAAGACTGCTTGGTCTTCCAGTCTCATTAAGAAAGCTCAAAACATAAACTAGTGTGCACAAAAGTGAGAAATTAGACTTTCTATTTACTGCATTTTAATTTACCTGCATTCTGCTTTTTCACACCAGTCTTCTTCACGATGTTTCTGTTCATTCCAAGGAACAATTTTCAATGTTCCCTGCTTGTAACTGGTATAACAGAAAACGGAATGCAAATTTATTAAAAAAAGTGAAAAAAAGTGATGACATTCAATTAATGGAATACAAAGCACATGCAAGTATTTCAGTGAATTCATGATAAGGATGTCATTTGATTACAATGCCAGTTCCTTAAATTTATCACTTCTTAATGTAGTTATACAAGTACGATTCCACCTGTAGGATATTATCTGTACAAATACATATACTACCTATACCATTTAAGTAAACTAAAAAATTCAGTATCATCTTTTTACTTTGTCTTTGATAGAAGTCACTACAAAAGAATCTTTACTGCTTCATGGTTAGTATCCTGACTTCATACGCTACCACAGAAGACTGAATGGGTGAAAACCTACAATCTTCACAGTTTAAAAAAAAGTAATTTTTCAAATTTTCACACAAATCATTTTATTCAACTAAAGCAAGATATGCCCTGCTAGTACTGATCTTCTCAATTAAGTTTAACATGGTTTTCTGACTACTAACACCCGCAGTGAAACATTTTCTACATACTGAGGTTGAAGAAAAAAGTCCATTTGAGATAGAGATTAAGAACACAAGTTATTACTAGAACGATTAGTTACAGCTTGCTATTGTAGGCTAGTTGTTTAAGCAGCATGAAACCTGAGAAAACCATACTGAGACATGCGGAACATAAACTAAGGAGAAATAGAAGAGCCTCATTTTCTCCCGACCCTGATAATAAAACGCAATAGTAATACTGCATGGACAATCCCTATTTACAAGTTAACTGATACTCCATTGAAGAGCAGCAGTGTTGTAACATAGTAGCTTAAAAAGAAACACTTTTCCAATACACAAATCAATTTCACAACATAAGAATCAAAACAAAAAACTGTAAATCAGTAACTCTATCTCAGTCAGTAAGTCATTAAATGCATAAGGATATTTAACAAAGCATCTAACAACCCCTCCTTGTATACACGAGCATTTTTCCAAGGTCACCCATCCTTCCTTTCTCTACTTTATGCACAATAATATTCCGTGTTTTATCCATTGTGATTCCAACCTTCCACATAATACGTGCAGTAGGAACAGAGCAATAAATTGGCCTGCAGGCTGCTAAAGTGAAAAGAGAGGAAGTAAAAAGATAGAAAACAACTAATTCTTATGTCTCAGGTATAGTAACACCTCCATTTCAACTCTAGTTCAGCCACGTGAAGTTGAACAAAGGCCTCCACAATTACATTTTAATCAGAAAGAAGCATTACATCAGGAGATGCACAGATTTCAGGTGTTTTTTGTTGTTTTTTTTAATCTCTTCAATAACAAATATTGCATTATTTAAATATTAATATATAAAACTGGGTTCATAAACTAAATGAATAAGGCACACATGAGAACATTATTAGCTTAGTGGTATGGTTTAGTGGAGAACTTGTTAGTGTTAGGTCAGAAGTTGGACTAGGTAGGTGATCTTGGAGGTCCAACCTAGGTGATTCTATGATTCTGTTATTATGGAAAGCTCAGTTCATAAAGAACAAGCTGAAACATCAAAGCAAATAAAAGCCAGTGTAATAACATTCCCTTCTAAAATAGAAAATCAAGAGCAGCTCTTTATATTGTAATCAAAAATGTTCTTCTATATGTCCTATTAAACAAAAAAGGAAATGGGACAAAATTTTACTATCCAAGACTACTACTTTTCATAGGCTCTCTAGTAACATTTTTCTGTCCACTTCCCAGTAGGTTTGAGAAGGTATTTCAAGTTGGATTGTGTTGTCTGTCCTAATATTAACACAGCTTACTAAGGCAGGGGGGGAAGACAGCAGAAAAGACAAGAGTTGCATTTTAGAAGCCATTGAGAAGCTGTTCTGCAGCTTTCCCTGCAAAATTGTCATCTAAGGTATCCTACTAGCTATCCTTCAGCCATAGACAACTCTAACCCCAAGCATTACAACTACCCTTGCAAAACAACAAGAGGAGATTTTTGGACAGCAGCTCTGATTTCATGTTATAGACAATCTTTTCTCTCAAACTTTGCTACATATAATAATACTGTAACTGCTGTTCTGCCTCCAAGAATTGTAGTGCAAAGACTTCTCAAAATTCTGACTTTTTGGGGGCTAAATATGCTGCTGCTATCCCTCAATATGAGATGTGAAGAAAAAAAAATAGCAACTTGCTGAGGAAGATCTCAGTCCATTACTATTCCCAAGCTTTTCCCTTTGACAATTCCTCTGTTTCCCTTCCCCTTACCTCCAAAATCCATCAAGTAAGGAAGCAATGTACAATTTGACCTCCCTACTGAAAAGGATGCAACACAGAAAAAGTGGTAAAGTGCAGAGACAAACAATTTGAATGACCATAGGTAAGAAATGTGTGATCATTCCTTTTGTGAAAGCCTGAGCACATTGAGAAATGCTGGAGGAAAGAAAGCAACCAATGTGCGTTTTGTTTTTTTTTTAAACAAAGTTGCTTTCTTTTTCCATGTCACTTAAATAGAAAATGGCATTTCACTGTTTTTACTTCCTACAACATGGTAAGTATCGAAAAGACTAGCAGGGCCTCGTTCAAAATCAAAAGCAGCAGATACTAGCTTATACCATGTACACATAAGCTCTTAACTACCCACTGCCCAACAGAGGATAAAAAAATGAGTCTTTGGTTTCACAATTAGAAAGTTATCAGAATAAAGAATAAATAATAAAGCATCATAAAGTTTATTACACATCTAGAAAATACCAAGTTCAGGAATATTTGAGCCATATATTAAAGTTTCTTGAGAACCTTCAGGTAAATGTGGCAATGTGCTTGTCCATACCACTTTTTTTCCTCCCCTTTCACATTGCCTATTGGCCATTTGTCTTCTACCAAGACCAATCTCATGTTTCGCCAAAGGGTTTTTGCAGGACTGAAACCTACAGTTGCCCACACACATCAATTCAAGAAGTTCTATAAGCTTACTTCAAAAGTTTTTCATAAAAGCTTATTAGGAGACTTCACCACAAAATACTGAAGAGTAGACTTTTTGATTCATATGAAAAAATCATCATGCAGTGCAGTCTTGACTGGAGACTTTCATTCCATCTTTTTCCCCTTCTCACAGCAGAAAAAGTTAAATACTTTGAGTCAGGTCTATGGAAAAGCGAACAAAAATTCTTTTGAAACTATTTTCTGCTCTGGCTTGATTTGCCATTTCAAAAGTATTCAGGTTCACCATAGGAATATACTTAGAAAGTAATTTCAGATTTGTAACGTTCTCACCAAGAAGCAAACAGCAATCAGCACCTATGTTCTCTAAATGCTTAAAGGAAACAACATTTAAAAAAAAATACGTAACTGTGAAGTATCTTATCCTAGTAGAATTAAGCAATTGTAAAAAGTCAGTCTTAACATACATGTTTCTTCTCAAGCTAAATTCACAAAAAACACACACACGGAGCTAATTGTTTATTTCATTCACCTCCTCAACAATTCTAAAAAAATTCTCAAATCCCTCCTGTCCCCTATTTGACTGCATTCTGCCTTCCTTGCTTTCTCCCCTCATTCTGAAGAGTTTAGAAAATCTCTTTGCATATTAATTCTAACACAAGGACTGAAATAAAGCAATTTTGCCACTAGCAAAGGATAGATCAAGGTACCTAAGCATTTTACAAAGTCAAAGAAAATATTAAAGAGATGTATTTAACTCAACATTTATCACAAGGCTTTTTCTTTTTCTTAAATAATTGTTATGTTTTAGCATAGATTCCCCTCTTCTCCCCCAAACCCCTTTACCCCGTAGCTCTGTATCAGTAACTACAACAACATATGCAGAAAAGAGTAACAAAAATCTGGGAAAGTAACTGCGATCAGCTGAGAAACAGTAAGTTTAGAAAGTTTTCAGGCATTAAAATACTGCAGCATTCTGCAAACCCAAAAGCACTGAATGCAAATGAGACTGAGAAGAGGAAGAGATAGGAAAGTAAGTATATGCTAAGAGACAGGGTTTCCATTTTTCTACCATTATTTTGTTTACAATAAACATGCAGCAAACTCAGCACCACTGGAACACATCAGAACTACCGCATAGAATACATAAGTCTGCCTGGTGTGGAAGGAAATTCAGCATGCACAAGTAGCTTGCTGTACGGGGAACATACAGTCTATGCTACTGCCTCCAGCATTCATTAGGCTCTCCGCTTATGCTATGCAATTTTAGCACTTTGCTCTAGAAACTGAAATTCCACAGAGGTCAAAGACTGTACTTAGAAACAAAACGGGCACCTGAAATTCCAGGTGCTGGAACAGATCTCTATAGTCACTAAGGCAGGCATCCTTTTCCAATTAAAAGAAACTTATCAGGTGCAACATACCTAACTCCACACAAAGATTACCTAGGAGTTTCTTTTTGTATAGCCTTTTTTCTTCTACTTCTCTCAGCAACTGTTTCTCCCATCCTTGCCGCCCCCCCCCCCCCAATTTTTTTTTTATTTTTCTTTTAACATTAGAGTAAATATGATTGGTGCTCAGTAAATTGACAAATTAGGGAGGTATTCAACTCTATTTCTGCAAAAAGAGCTCATTTTTCCTTTGTTGCTCTTTCAACTCTATTGTTTGCATTGGGTTGCCAACTCTTCACATTCTTTGCTCTGATAAAAGAGACCCATGCTATTGTAGCTTCTGTACCTTACCAACTGCATTCATTCAAACCTGCAGATTATTTTTCTCTCTAAGGACAATTCTTTCTATTGCCGATGGTAACTTTGTGTTTGGTTAGTTGGTGTTTTTTGTTTTGTTTTGTTTTGTTTTTCCTTCTTTCTTTCAAGCATTTCATTCAGGGGAACTGTCTGAGATTCTTTCAGCTGAGGATTTGATTTATTCTAGTTTTCCTTTGTAAAACCGTGCAAATTGAATCCAGCCTGGAAAACAAAAGTCAGTTCACCCCAACACACTTATGAAATAGTATCTTTTTGCTGAAAGACATGTACATTTTTAAAATAGTGGGGTTTTTTTTCTTCAAACTATTTGGGTAGCATATGAATGTTTGCCTTTTTTAAATTTATCTCCCATTGCCCGAAAAAAAAAATGAGAAAATACTAATTTTCTATTTGAAAGCTTGAATGTTACATACTGAAATAGAACATAATGCATTTAAATGAGACAACAGGTACTGACTGATATGTTAAGAGAAAAGCTATATAGTAAAGATACTGAACAGCAAAATAAGGTAGTATTTCCGTCAAATGTTTTGTTATCCACTCAAAAATTGTTTGAAGAATGTACTTCATAATGATTTTATTAAATTTTATTTTTAAATATTCTTTTTGGTGATAAGCAATATAAAATACTGAACCTTCAAATATTCTTTTACCCCTGATAACACTTGTATGCCTACCAGAATTACCAGCTTTCGTATTTTACTGTATGTACACTACAAAGGAGTTTAGACTTCATATTAAATTCTATAATCCCACTATGCACCGATACGAATGCATCAAAATAAGGCTAAATAATACAGGATTTGCAAGGGAAATTTTATAAAGTATTCTTTTTCATTTTAACCCGGAAACTGATTTGGCCAAGGTCTGTATTCTTAGAGAGCAACCATGGAATCACAGAATATCCCATGTCGGAATGGAACCAGAAGGATCATTGAGTCCAACTCCTGGCTCCACACAGGACCGTCCCAAAATCAGACCATGTGTCCAAGAATGTTGTCTGAACACTACTTGAACTCCAGCAGACTCAGTGCCATGATCGCTGCCCTGGGGAGCCTGTCCCATTGCCCAACCACTCTCTGTGAAGAGCTTTCTAACACCCAGCCTGACCCTCCCCCGTCCCAGCTCCATGCCGTTCCCTCGGGTCCTGTCGCTGTCCTCAGAGAGCAGAGCTCAGCACCTTCCCCTCCGCTCCCCTCGTGAGGGAGCTGCAGGCCACCATGAGGCCTCCCCTAGGCCTGCTCTGCTTGGGGATGAACAGACCAAGGGATCTCTGCTTCTCCTCTTATATCTTTCCCTCCAGACCCTTTGCCACTTTCATAGCTCTCCTTTGGACACACTCTAATAGTTTTGTGTCTTAAATTGTGATGCCCTAAACTGCACACAGTACTGGAGGTGAGGCCGCACCAGCCCAGAGAGGAGCAGGACAATCCCTTCCCTCAACCAGATAGCAGTGCTGCACCTGATGAACCCCAGGGTACGGCTGACCCTTTTAGCAGCTATGGCTCACTGTTGACTCTGATTCATCTTGCCATTGACCAAAGTCCTCAATCTTTTTGTGGGGCTGCTCTCCAGTCTCTCATTCCCCAGTCTGTCCATAAATCCAGGTACACAATCCAGTATTTGCTCTTGTTAAATTTCATATATTCCCTGTTTTCAATGGGAAAATCAACTCCAGTTTCTGTTGCTCTGCAATTCTTACAGCTCTGAAAATTTTATGATGTTATAATTACTCTAGAACTGCAGATGAAATACAGTAAGAAATGCATCCCAGATACATTGTCTGAAACAGCTATGATATGTATGTATTTGTATTTTTCATACTGCATGAAGACATGGGATAGTTTAGTAATGAATTAGCAAATGCAACTACAGAATTGACTACATGTATTTTTAGGTTTCCCATTACTCAACATATTACATGACACAAAAGCAGTAGGCAGAGAGAGAGGCATTTCATTTTCAGAGTATCCATATGATGTGAAAAATCAAGCAGCAGTGAAGCACAGCTAGTGCCTAAAACAGAGTGCCAAAAGCATCAAACAGTTTGGGAAAACCAATCCACATTAAATAGTGGAAAAGGTATCCCAGCAGCTTTTGGCTGCCACAGTTAGCTACACTTCAGAATTCCTACGGTTGGCATTTCAGTGACAGGTCTTTTGAAGCAACTCCGCCACCAGAGAAAAATGTGCTATCTGATTTTGCATAAACAAATCACGTTACTTTTTAATGATTTGGTTATCCTCATATATAATCTGGAAAGAGAGGAAACTTCGTCCTAAAGCAACCTGGACTGAATAATCTAAATATCAGAAATGTCAATCAACATTATTCAGTGACACTTCAGAAGCTTGCTTGTTGTTGGTAGTGGTGGTGTTTTTCCTTGATATATACAACTGAAATTGTGAGGCAACAGCTTTCACAAAATCAAAATGGGCTAACTTTAAAGACACAGCTGAACTCCCAGTCTGCCGCATCATAGTGAAAATACTTCTTTACAAATGTACATTTATAAAGCATAATGAATGTTTGTGGAAGAAATTTGATCATAAACTCCATTAAAAAAGGATATAAACAAGACAATAACAGCAATATAATTTCAGAGAATAACACAGAAGCCAAGTCAAGGTACAATTCAGGCATACGAATGCAAAACAGTATGCATCATGGCAGATTAAGGTAGGATAAGTTAGGCACAAACACACCAGAAATAAACAGAAAATCCTGTTAAGTCTACAAACAGCACCCACAGTTGTACACATCCTATACAGTAAGGCATTAGAAAATTGCTGCTGGGCAACCCTGTGACCCACACCCAGCTGAACACACCCAGGCCCCCAGCCCTTCAGATCCCCAAACATCTTGATGTCTCTCTTCTGAGCTTGCTCCAGTTCACTGATATCTTTCCTGTACTGGGTGCCCAGTATCCTAGATGCAGCTGAACGAGTGCTGTAGCCTGACTGCTCCATCTCCTGGCTGTGCTTCTGTTCATGCAGACCAGGACACTTTTGGCCTTCTCTGCTGCCAGGATGTGCTGCTGACTCATAACCTGCTTGTGTCCACCAGAACCTCAAGGTCTGTTTCAACAGAGCTGCTGCCCAGCCAGTCTCCAACCCTTATTGTTACAATGGTTTCTTCACATGCAAAAGCAGGGCTTTCCTTTTGCCTTTTTTGAATAATCTTGTCCCTCTGAATGGCAACTCTGCCTAAGCATAGCAGTTCTTGTGAAGCTTCCCATCTCCCTTGTCAACAGCTCATGTTCTCCGTAGTCCCTTCATTGCTTCAAGTTCTCATTCTCATCTTTAAAAAAATCTACAAGACTAATACCTACAGTAACTCACCAGCTTACTTTCTGCAGCATCCTTTTAGCCTAAGTGAGCTGTCCCTGAAAACCCACATATCCCCACACAGGCCAGCTTTAAGAAGAGCTTCTCTTCTTCCGAACCACTGTTTTAATTTTTACACAGACCACAAGAACTTTCTTCACTCCTACCAGAAGTCAGTCCAAAGAGCAGACTGTATGCTGTCATGTAAATTTAATCTTCCCCTCAAAACTTGATTTTCCTAATTCTCAGTAGGAGGTGAGATTTGTGATTTTTTTTTTCAAAGCAGATCCTTGAAATTAATATTAACTACACTGATCCTCTATTTCTGAACCACTTTGTGTTTTCCCCTCTTTCCCTTAGTGTAAAGTACTGCATATAAATAAGAAGAACAGAAGTTTTATCTCATGGTAGTGCTATAAAAAGGAATACAAACAAAAAAGAAAACTGACCACAGGATGAATTCTTTAAAGATGAACACTTCTGAGCTACTTTAAAAACAAAAGCAGTTCAGCAGAAGAGAAGAAAAACTAATAGAAGAGAACTAGTAGTCTATGTTCAACAGTTCTGTAGATGTTCAGTCATCAAACCGATTACATACTAAGAAAAGTAGACATGAAGACAGAATCACTTTGTTGAAACTGCAGTGCCACAGGCAATAACTAAAGACATCATTCAGGAGCAGATAACATCCTGCAAAGGCAAAGTTAACTGCTTACAAACCTCTCCGTTTAATTACATAGTATTTTTCTGTTCACAGATGAGAGTCTACTGCATGGAATTTTTCAGCATTTAAAAGCTTCACTTTATGTTTTTAAAAGATATTTCCATTCCTATCCCAGAGTATCAGCCAAATGGAGTTCATTCACAACTCTCCATTAAAAATTCATTGTAAGCCATGACTGAAAAACAATATTTGTAGAAGTTCAAAGTTAAAAAATGACTTCTAGATGTTTCTCCTATCTTTAAGTGAAGGTTTTTACTACTGGTGAAGTGTGCAATATATGAGAGTTATGGCTATTGAGGGAACCATACATTTGAATTTCCCAACTTCTGTGAGTCTTAAGTGTGAACAGTAATGTTGCAGTATAACAGTTAAATGTAATAAGGATAAGAAAATTAAAAGAAAATGAAAAGACTCAGGTTATGTATTTACAACAGCAGTAAAGCATTATATTCCTATGAGATCACCTTTAAAAACCTGAGGTCAACAGCCTTAACCATAAACTAAGAATGCTAGCTACAGTTATTAAAATAGAGATTAGAAAGAGTTATCAACTACTCTGAATGCCTAAACTTTTATAACCTTTACCCTAGTTGCTTTAACAGATACTCTGCCCCTGACGGATCTTTGAGAAGAAGCATGACTCCCAATAACCCAGACCTATTACAGAGTCAGAAGTCATCATTATACAAGAAGCTGAGAAATAATATGAAAAGTAAAAGAAGTAGAAAAACATTACATTACAGAAAAACATTACAGAAATAGAAAAAAATCACAACCCTGCAAAAACACATCACTAGGTAACTTCAGTCCATCACAACGTCAGTTTGAAGTTGACAGGCATGTAGAGCCATGGGTGTATCTCAGTATTTCAGATTCCTTCTCAGCTTCAGGGAGCTGTTGCGGTTATGTAACTCCCAGTCCTTTTAAACATTCTCATGAATGCATAAATCAGTTACTATAAACCTGAACAGTTCTGAGAGTGATCACCAAAAGGTGCTAAGCTACAAAACATGCAGCAAAAATTATGAAAAAAAAAAAAAAGGACATCTATCACCTGAGATGTTTTACAAGCAGACAAAGAAAAAAAATACATGTTTCCTAACAACCTGGCCCAGAAGACAAAAAAAATCTACATCTTCTTATCTTTGTTATGCCAACTTCTTTTTGACTGATTAAGCCTTAAAGTTTTTTGTGAAACCAGACTCTACTGCCATACTAACATAGATAATGTGCCAGTAACAAGACAAAAACCTGCTTTATGCTCTATAGGATGCGCTAGCAAAACAGGCATTTCTTTCCCTGAGTACTTAGGAGTATACTACCTACAGCTTAACTCAAGGCACCATACAAAAATGAAATAACAGTCATAATGCAATCTTTCCAAAAATATTTCTCATAGGTAATGCATTCTCCAGATGCAGCACTTCTACGTGCATTCACATTGGTGCTGTTGTACAGCAAACAGTTAAGTACCAATGCCTTTCTGTTGTCAACAGCTAAAGGTGCCTATTTGCACTATCTCACTTGTCCCATGCTCGAATAAAGCAGCACCTACTAGCATTCTCAAGGTTCTTCCTCATCCGCATTACCCTAGAGATGAAGGAACACAGAGCAAAGTGGTGAATTTCCAAAAGGAGGAGCCACCTCAGAAGACTAACTCATAACCATCTTTTATCATGCTCCATAAACACAGGAAATAGGGACAACTCCCAGGAGTACTTTATTCCCCCTGCTTCCCTTTTGCAATATTTCCCTTCTGTTCACATGCTTATTACAGTCAGCACTTGAAAGTTTTTAATATTATGTGGGAATTAAATATTTTCATAAATTGAATTACAACCTTGTTCAATCAGTTTATTTAAGACAAATTCTATCTGCATGCTCTGTTCTACAGGGAAGTAAAGCTACACAGCACATTCTTCTAAACTGGAATTCACAGCAAAAACTGCGTATCTACAGACTGGCAGCAATTCTGTTTATACTAGTTTCCCATTTATAAAAATTGGGAGAAATAAAAGACCTAGTAAACTCATTTACAATCACCAAGAACTTTAGTTATATTTGATTCACATGGATTCATTTTGATTCATGTGAATTCTCAGAAGTTGAAGCTATCTGGAAGAAAAAAATAAACGTTCCATTTAAGAAAAAAATTAATATAAAATCAAGTCTACACTTAAGTAAACTTCGGTGTATTTCATTAGTAGGTTATTCTCACAATTATAGATACTTTCATTAGTAAATATTTCGTACTATTACATTTATATAATAGCTTTTGTGAGTGTGCCTAGCAATACTGTTAATAATCAGGTTTGCAACAGGGTTAATTTTAGAAACAAGGTTAGATCAGATATATAAAAATGTAGTAAGTATTTCCTGTGTACATGCTATTTGCTCTCATTTACATTTTGCACTTGTACAGTGTCATCTACTCTGCAACTTGCAGAAAAGCACAAACCTGAACATATCTGCTGATCCTAGCACTGCCAGGTTCTCTCCAATCTGCCAGGGGTATAAAGATTCAAACTACATACTTCCATTCTTCAGCAGTAGACAAAACTAAAGTTTTTAACTCATAACTTCATATCTTTGTTACTAGAGCAATGGTGAAATATTTTAATATTTAAACCTTAAAATTTTACCTGCTAGCACATAAGTCAGTTTCTTAAGCAAACCAACCAAGCAACTGCAGCAACAAAATGCAAAAAAAAAAATCTTTCAGAAAGAAGAAAAGCCTGTTTGCAAACATCAACAAAAAAAAATCATAACCACATTTCAGAAAAGCCTTCCTCCCTCCCTCTCAGACAATAAATCTTATTAAAACAAAAAAGAAAATTTAGAATCTATCATCCCAACTTTATAAACATTGCAGTAATTTCTTCTTGTAATTTTGTCACCTTACAGAAAGTGTTTTCACACCATAAATGTGTTCCCAATATTCTCAAAATGATAAAAAGGACACTAAAAAAAGTATTTGATATCAAGAAATAAACACTAATTTCTACTCAGAAAAGGTAGAAGTTATAAGTACTATAAACCAAGAAAAATGTCAGGGGAATAGATATATGAATAAAAATTCTTCTGCGTGGAGAATTACTCAAACGGTACAGTTAAAACTTCAAAGTCAAAATTCTAACTATAATGTTGGAAGACTACAAATAAAAAATAAGTATCTATTAGCTACTCCAAGAAAAAGTATCCTTCCCAAAAAAAGATACTTTACTATTGCAAAATACTAAATAATTAAATCTCCCCAATTCTTTATAAGCACTGAGCAATATATTTCAAAACTGATTTTGTAACTTAAGTATTTGAAAGAAACACCCTAGAAGCAAAAATTTCTTCTAATTAATACACAGAACATTATTACGATGTTCAAGAAAGACAATCTTATGAAAATTTGTATGAATAATTAACATAAAATTGACAGTAAACTAACATTTATAAGCTCAAGTGAATGAATAGAAAAGTCTGGATGTAAGACTTTCCCTAATTCTACCTTTGTAAGGAGAGCAACAATCAGTGACAAGAGGATTAATGATTTTGAAGTTATTGCTTCCTTAAAGGTTAATTGCATTTAGAAACAAATCCAGAAGAATGTAATATTTATGTTCCTTCCAGGGAGCTAAACACTTTTTAGCCTCTTAATGCTGGCTGTTACTACAAACCACTTACAGACTTAGATTTTCACAGGTGTAAATACGGGTAGTTCCACATCAGAAAAGGACGTGCTTCCATTTTTGGGTAATGGTGAAAAGTAAATCTAGTTTCCCTACTTTCTCATAAATAAACAAACGAGATAAAAAAAAGCTTCCATAAATGGCACAAAGTAAAACAAATAACAAAGACAAAGCTGCTCTCTTGATTCCAGGAAATAACTAACAACAGATCACCACAAATGGAAACCAATTTATACAGAGAGCTGATTTGGGATTTTATTTTATTTTTTTAAGTTAAAGGGTTTTTTAAGTTAAGAATACTAACGTATTCTTACCAAGCTTCAGGCAACAAGAAGGCATATTCATGCGGTGAAGTAGTCTCTGGAAAATTGGAGAGAATTGCTTGTCTGTGTGGAAGCAAAGCTGATCCATGGAAAGTGAACAAGATTTCCAGGGCTCTGACATTGCTTTCCTAAAGAGAAAAACAATATATTGTGGTGGTTTAGGACTGATATAGACTGAAACTGAGCAAGTAACGTAAGTTTTGATCACACAACATTTAATGTTAAGATTTTCCTCAGCAATAAGGAGAATTAGATTGAGGTCACGGATTGTAAATAAATAAATGCAAATAAATACACCCTCCAGTTCTTCAATTTCCATTGAGATTCAACCAAGTTCAACAGAAAAAAATACGCACGTAAGTCAAAGAGGCAGAAAAGTATGTTATAGTAAAATATTAATACCCGAGCATAAGTTCTTGCTGAAAGCACAATATTCTGATTTCTGAACTTCTTGAAGAATTCACCATCGTAGTGCTGTTTAGCTGCATGAGGTCCTCCAAGGATTTCCTTTAAAAAATATGATACTTTTTTTTTTATACAAGATTTACAGAAGCATTAAAAAATGTGTTTCTTTATCATACAATGATGAAGCATGAATTATACCTGGAAAACATGGGAGAGGGGTCAGGTGTTTTTTTTTTATTTCTTTGCTTTTTTTTTTTTGCGTGTGTGTGTGTTTTTTTTTTTATCTCAGTATGAAAAACATTTGTTTCCAACTAAAGCTATGGCAATTCTGTGTTATTTGAATTAGGGTGTAGGCAACATTAGTTACAAAGGGATTTGGTAAAAATCACAACTTAAATGGTATCAACTGCAAAGTTAAAAAAAAAATAAGCAAAACAGTCTTCCATTCCAAAAAGTTTCATTTCTGTAACTCGTGAAAGAAAAATAAGATTTGCTAGAAAATCTGAATAGAACTTCCTAAATAGACTGATTAAGGTAGCTTCAAAGCAATAATAATCCTGCACCAATTCTAGATTCCATGTTGTTGTATAAGTTATTTCCTACACACAAAACTGTTCAATTATTCAAGACACATCAGATTTACCCTCTGACATTTTAGTTTAATGCCATATTCATGTGTAAATGCCAAGTGCACTTAATACCAGCTAACATGCACTTTAAACTGTACATGACTATTCCTGAAAAAAATGGGAAAACAGTCTGTGTTTTGCTGGCAGACTGCCACAGTATGTTCAAAACAGGCTTCTGCCCCACTATGCTTCTCAAAGCTAAAAGCTAGCCATTTGCAACCTTGAAGCACAAGAAATGAGGTAGCCTGAACAGAAAACAGCTTACATTTCTCAAGAGAGAGACCTGCATTTCAACAAGACTATGAATGTTAATACTACAACATACAAAAAAATACGATGAGACAAAAATGTTACAGGAGTAACTGTATAAATGAGAATTCAAAAGAACTTAAGTCAGTTATCAAGTTCCTTTACCTCGTAGGTTTCAAGGCGATCAAGATAAATTAACAGCTTCAGCCTGCTACGGCAGAGTTCTTTTTGTTCCAGCGTTAGCCTGTTTACCAAAGAAAGAATTCTCATGTTTACAATTGATACTGTATATCATATACATATGAAGTAAACAGCTACACATTTGAATGATTTTGTGCACTGGAGAATACTGAGAAGTGAAGTAAATTGAGAAGTTTGATAAAACGTGACACCAAATAAAAATCTACACAACTTTTCTATCAGGAATAATGTACATAAGAATGTTCTTGCAACTCTGTAGTTACAGGACTATAAGTCTGAATAGAACATGGCTTAACACTGCATTTACTTTGAGAAGTCTACTGATAACAGCAGTTCTTGATGCTTCCTGGCCTCTTTTTCCTTTTTAGCATCTGTTTCTTCGTCTGCTGACAGGAAGTCTTCATAGGGAATTTCAATGTCCACCTCCCCTGGTAAGATAAATCTGGAGGACAAAAACAACAACCAAATCAATGTTGATACAAACAAAAAAAGAGATATGAAGAACGGTTACTGAAAAAGCAGATTGACACAGTTTTCTACTTATGTCTTGACTAAAAATTTAAACTTTCATAGAAAATTATAAAACTGAATTTTGCTGTTGTAAGAATATAGTCAGCAAAATCAAACAAAAGGCATCGAAAAGCACCTCTTCGACCCCCAACCTCCAAAAAAAGGAAAATACCCACAACTATGATGGTATGATGGTAAAAGCTTCTGAAGACTACAGGTAACACTGAAATTGGCAATGTTTCTACAACTTACAATTGTAATAGATGAATGGATGAAGAGAGAACATCCTATTCCTCTCCATCAGGAACTGAATGCCAAAGAGAATTGTCTCTGCATACGTTTACCTGCTGACCCAATCTTCCCACCGCATTTTGCTTTCCAAAATATTATCACAACAATCAAGACGTACAATAAAACATCTTCATTAGGAGTAGTTGCAGCTACCAGAAGAGGCAGCAGAAACAGTCTCACAGAAAAATCACAACATCAGAAGTTCTTTGTAATGGAAAAAGTAGCAGGCACCAGACATAGGGGAAAATTCATTATCGAAGTACTTTGTCAAAGGTAAAATGGCAACAAACACCTTGCAGACATCTATAGAATAGTTTGATTCAGAGCATTATGTCTTTTTTAATGCCCTGCCAAAGCATCTTAATATTTTCACTATTAGTTGATTTAGGAGGGGAAAAAAAAAAAAAAAAAAAAAAACACTCTTTCCAAACCTGCCACCATCTTCTCCTTTTCCTATGGCCACAAGAGCCTCCAAGTCTGTGCCTTTCAAGCCATACTGTAGCAACTTCTTTGCAGCATCCACATTCTCTGGAACTCTTTCCAAGCACTCATGAAGAACCCATGCACGCTTCTTAATTTTGCTCTGTCCAAGACAAAAGCACAGGCCTAATGTTATATGTTTCAATCCAAAGCAATGAAAACGGAAACGTTAAGTAGAAGAAACACATTAGAACATTAAGAAAACACCGAGTTTATCTCATAACTGGCAATGTGAACCAAAAAAAGAAGTGAGATAGGGAAAATACTCCACACAATTCTGTTCAGTTCTGTTTTATCAGTATGTGGACTTCGTTTTGTTCAGTTAATGTAATGGTGTTAATTCTCTTTGCAGTGCTCTCCACATGACTTTGTTTACTAGCTAAAGAGAAGCTTCCAGCACAAGAAATTGTATCCTGAAGAAAATCAGTGGTCACTGAATATAGCCCTCCAATAGAAAGAGAAGCAAAGAATGAAAAAAACATAATTCCATCAGAGTTTACATGGCAGAAGAGGGCACAAAAGCCAAACGACCATAGCAGACCAGTCACAACAAGAGGAACAGAAATTGTTATTTCTGCTCCCTAATTAGTATCACTCCTGATTATACTGTATCAAATTTGATGTTTTGGGGCCAAAGATACAGCTGTTATAGATTTCGTGTATTCCCCAACAGGGCTTGAGTTATTCTCAGTATCTGTCTCTTCTGTTACAGAAGACCACAGACACAGAGAGGTTACAAAGGATTATTGGCTTTATATGCCAATCTTCAGTTGAGATTACATAGCATATGGAGAATGGTCACTTAGAAAATCTTACTTTGACATTTAAATAATATATGACTTGAAATAAATAAAACTACATGATATTTCTCTTGATCTCATAGAAGATTTTACATTAATGCACCATTAGGTTGTGCATCTTGATGATGCTTGTCTGCTAAGTTAGGTAACTCTCTTTAAAACAAACAAAACCCATGGTGGATTCTACTGAAACAGTCCAGTCACGGGTTGAATTTAATATAAATTTTGTTATTCAACCTTTGCAATAGCTATGGATACCAACTTAACCTTCCCACATGATTTTCTAAAATACCTGGAAGTTATTTAAATGTATTCCATTTCTAATTATTATTCATTTGCCGTGAAACAATCTACCGCTACACGTAAGAAAGAGATTACATTAGAGAGAGCTATTAACTGAAATTAGAAGATATTCCAAAGGAAAGATTTCCATTAACTTTTAAGGTCTCTGAATCAAGCCTTCAGTTAAATTAACAAGATCACTCTCTCTCACATGACACACAAATGGAATTTGCAGGACAGCTCTCCGAACTGCCACCAATTTATGTTGCATAAATTAGAACACAATTCAATTTCTGTGAGGATAACAAAGGCATTCTGAAAAGAAAGCCTAAAAGTCACAAAAACAAACCCACCAAATAGTCTTGAATTGAAGCAACGTTAACAGCTGATTTCCTCCACTGTCTCTGATAGACAAGATCTGAATCAAGGCCATATGCTTGAGCCAAAGACAGAGCTTCCCCATATTCTTCATTATCAATCTGGAAAGTAAACACATGAAAATTAAAATCCACATTAAGCGATCAATTATTAATTCTCTGTGTTGAAACAGGTAGAGGGATAATTACTATGGGTATGCTTAAGCAGGTAGGGAAGTGAATGGCTTATAAGATAAGAATGAATAAGACCCAGATCTGACAGAAGCCTTTAGAAAAACAGAGACTTTTCCTCAATAAAAAGGAAGAAGTTTAGGCAACCAGTATGACATTAGCACCCCCTCGAAACTCTAATAGCTATTAGGCTTGACTGCTTCGCCATCAGAACAACCAAAATGTCCTAAACGAAGTACTGCCTAGAGAAGTCTTCAAGATGAAGAAGCATCTCTTCTCTGATAAAAATGTGTCACAGGACTACTTTTTATGTACATTATATGTGAAAAAGTATGCACGTAAATTACATTAATATCAGAGTGTAAGTTAACCCATTCTCTGGGCAGTAACAAACAGAACTAATTTCTTTCAACATACCTGCTCAGCCTCCCCATTATTTGTAAACACTCACATGAGCACAATTCCAACACTAATGAAGCACAGTTACCTGCAAACATCTTATTTGAATTATTATGGTTTATAAACAATGGTTACCTACATCAGATAACATAGCCCATTTTCAAATATGAAACCCCCTAGAAATATGTGCCTAAGTTCTACTCCTAATATAACAACTATTTTTAAAAGTTTTTTTGTTTTTTTTTTTTTTAATATTTCTAAATAAAGCTAATTATCAGATACAACCTTCCCTTTAGTACTCACTTTTCTCTGGTAAAGCTCCTCTGGAGTTGTGGACCTCAAGCTAACAAGGCGGAAATTTTTTGTAATAGTACGTGGACGTTTTCGTGGTGGAGCAAATCGTTCCATTTCTGTCACGAAGTACAGGCCTTGCTTCAGGTAGCTGAAGTATCTGTCCTTAGCAGAATTTTCATCATCAGAGTCAGAGTCATCTTCTCCCTCATCTTCATCACCAGGTCTGCTCTCCAAGCGTAATCTTTTTGGAACAAGTTTTATCTCACACTGCAGAGAAAACAATTCTTAGTAGAATACAAAGCTTCCACCTAGTATATCTCATCTAGCTTGGTGAGAATACAGTAAACCTCCACTTCCAGAACTTCAAATTGCTGCATCAACATTATTCCTCCTTTAAACCCCTCACTCCTCAGCTTGATTAATATTCTCCTTGATTTAAGACTTCATCCTTTACCTGCTAAGGAAGGGCAAAGGTTTGTTAAAACTAACCCGCTATTGCACTAGATACACTATCCTACATCACCCCAGACAGTACAGAACTACCGAGACATATTTAAATCTCAGCACACTGTTACACAGCTTATGTCAGTGTATGAGATAAGCGCAAGTTATATTTGTATTGAAAAGATATATATATCTCCAACTATTCTTCCCTGTGTTCTTCTTCCTACAACATGCAAGTCACTGGCTATATCTGATTTCTAAAATAATAAACTTTTCAAAAAACATGCATGCAAGCTTTGGTACACATTGAGATATTCTGACAATTTTTTTTGTCATTGTTCATTTAAGATCTATTTCAGTGCAAGTCTTAGGAAATAATCGGTTTCTTTGAAACAAAGGAAAGTTCTGGTTAACTTTACTACCAAAGGTACCTCCTACTCCTGTCTGGAATCCTACCAAGGATTAACAAAAACACAGATCCCTTGCACAACTTGGTCTTAATTTCAATTTGTTCCATATTTATTTTAAATATACTCAAGAGACACCTGCTTCAAAATGGGAGAGGGTGCAGCATTCTTGCAGTATTCTTCAAATGCACTAACAAACGAAGCAGTGAAAACTGACTGTTGACACAAACTGTTTCCTGCAGAATTTCCTTTCCTTTCATTCAGAGCTGGGCTTCTATAAGTTTTTTCATCTGCTGTCTACATAACTTAATTGCCAAGGAACTTAAAGACAGTTGAATTGCAGGATGTTCAGAATTGCCTGCCTAGAGATAAGGAGGCAGAATCACTTTTCGTATTAATGATAATAAACATACATATGCATGCAACATCCTTAGGATTACATACACAAAAGCAAATTATTTCTGTTGCTTTCCAGAATGATGTGTATTCCTCACCTCCAGACTTAGAAATCCTCCATCATGAGCTGAAGTAACCTGAGGAGAACTCTCAAACCATTCACATGACTTTCCCAGCAAGTTTCTTAATGTCTTGACTGATGACACAGTTAACGCACCAGAGCAGCGAGCCAGAATCACAGAATTATCTGCCCACCAATTTACATCTATCAGTGGGTAATAGGATTCTTTATCTAAAATAAAGAATTAAGAAAGCATCACATAAGGGAAGATAATTTTAAACACCAGATAAGAACTGAAGTGGCTTCAATTAAAAGATTTCATCTGATGGCCTAATTTAACAAACATTTTATTATTTTATATGCATCCTTACTTCACTAGATTTGCGTTTTGGGCCAACTGCAGTTTACTGAGATCAATTCTGCATTAACTAAAGTTCTTATAGGGGGAAAAAAATAATTCAATTTTTGACTTAACCTAAGTATTTTTCTTTAATATTATTTAGAAAAAAGTTCACAGTAAACCAATTTACTTGCACAAAACATGACAGAATTTAGATATTTGATAAAGAACTCTTTTATACTTTACTTCCCAGTCCATCCTTGATCAAGTCTCCCTGGCAAGGAATGTTATATTGATGAAACTCAGAAAAGGTTACACTGCTTTTGAGGACAAGTGACAACTGTGAACAAGGCTCCTGAGACAGCCTACAAGATGTGGTTATTAAGAAAATTTAAGCACCAACAAGAAAAAAAATCACCACAGATGCGGATGGAAGCCGTGTCACTTCTAAGATTATTTCTATTATAATAACTGGGTATTGGGACCAAAATGTTCATCTCAAAGAGTTAGCTCAATTTAATACATTACCATTACCCACCTCTCTAATAAAAGCCAACCATTACCCAAAAAGGACAGAGAAACAGATCAGCTTATTACTTTTCTGCTACTTCAGTGCTTAGTTAGCAGGCTACCCATAAAGATCAGAAGAATTAACTGAAAATAAAAGGATCACCAAGAAAAACAGCACAAAAAAACACAGAGCTTTTAGTAGTATAGACATATAGAAGCACCAGCAAATGGATCACAAACAGCTATTGATGTCTGCACTCTTGGAAGAGCCGTGCAATATCTAGGGCTATCTATCTATCTGTCGATGGCTGCATGCGATGGCTTGAATTTTAGGAAAATAATAGAATACTGACATAAGGTAAAACAAACCACAGGACAGAAAGACCTTTTATTTCAGAGTTTTGAAATAATATCTCTATATTATGTTAGCATTCAAGATTTATTAGACATACACAAATGACATAAAAGTAAGTTTATGTTTTAGACTGTGGAATCTAAAAAACGTATTATTATTATTATAATTTCATCATATTATGATGTAGTAGCTTCTGATACAACCTAAGACAACTGTTTGACTGTTCAGCATTCTAGTCATAATCACGATTAATAATAAATTAAGTCCTGTACTAGCTGAAATACCCTCTTATTTATGATTATGGCTACAAGAATATTCCTAGGAGAGGATTTTTAAAAACTATACTGTGGCACTCATTTAGCTATGTCATGCTACAAATTCAGATCGTACATACAATCTTGTCAACCACCCTAACTATGATTTAATTAAGCTATTTCATACCCTTGTACATTTGTATAAATACTTTTAACCACGCCATAACTTAAAACAACAATTCAACTGCACCACATACCTTTTATTTTCTTTCTTTTTTCACTAGACAGACTCCAGTCTGGGTTGATTTCATCATAACCTGGCTACATAAACGTGAGAGGAAACAAGAAGGATTAATATGCAAGCAAATTTAGGAGAACTTCTTTACTGAAAGGGTTCTTAGACACTGGAACAGGCTGCCCAGGGTGGTGGTGGAGTCACCATCCCTGGAAGTCTTTAAAAGACGTTTAGATGTAGAGCTTAGGGATATGGTTTAGTGGGGACTGTTAGCGTTAGGTCAGAGGTTGGACTCGATGATCTTAAGGTCTCTTCCAACCTAGAAATTCTGTGATTCTGTGAAATCTTTAACACAATCTGTTTATTTACTTCACTGCTGACCCACTCATTTTTCCCACAGAAGTTCAAACCTTTCCCGATCATAAAACATACACCTGCGGAAGTTAAACTTTTCTCCAGTTAAATTAATGAAAGGGAGAGAGGAGAAAAGTAAAAAGGAAAAAAAAACACACTACAGGTTTCCTTAATACAAACTATACAGTCTAACCAGATCCAACTGATTAACTACAGTTAAGCTATAGTTACCCACCCTGTTCCCCAGGGGTCAGTGTTGGGGCCCATCCTCTTTAATATCTTTATAGATGATTTGGATGAGGGAATTGAGTGCATTCTCAGTAAGTTTGCAGATGGCACCAAGCTGGAGGAAAGTGTCGATCTGCTGGAAGGTAGGAAAGCCCGCAGAGGGACCTGGACAAGATGAGTTAATGGACAGAGGCCAATGGGATAAGGTTCAACACGACTAAGTGCTGGGTCCTGCACTTTGGCCACAACTCCAAACAGTGCTACAGGCTCAAGGCAGACTGGCTCAAAAGCTGTGCAGAGGAAAAGGATTTGGGGGTGCTGATTGATGCTCGCCTGAACATGAGCCAGCAGTGTGCCCAGGTGGCCAAGAAAGCCACCAGGATCCTGGCTTGTATCAGGAATAGTGTAGACAGCAGGGAGGTGATCCTCCCCCTGTTCTCTGCTCTGGTGAGGTAGCACCTTGAGTACTGTGTTCAGCTTTGGGCCATTCACTACAGGAAGGACATCAAGGTGCTCAAGAGTGTCCAGAGAAGGGCTATGAAGCTGGTGAAAGGCCTGGAACACAAGTCCTGTGAGGAACGTCTCAGGGAACTGAGGTTGTTTAGCCTGGAAAAGAGGAGGCTCGGGGGAGACTTTATTGCTCTCGAAAGGAGCACCTGAAAGGAAGGCGTGGGGAGTTGGGGGTCAGCTTCTTCTCACAAGAAACTAGTGATTGGACTAGAGGGAATGGCCTCAAGTTGCGCCACAGGAGGTTTAGGTTAGAAATGAGGAGACATTTCTTCTCAGAGAGTAGTTAGACATTGGAACAGGTTGCCTTGAGAAGTGGTGGTGTCACCATCCCTGGGGGTGTGTAAGGAAAGGTTGGACATGGTGCTCTAGGGATATGGTTTAGTGGGTGATATCAGTGGTAGTGGTACAGTTGTACCAGATGATCTTGGAGATCAGAATACAAAGCTTCTCCATTTACTGGAATGACAGTATGCAGTCAAAGCACAGTCATCTGAACTTCACTCATCTCCTACGGAAACGTATCTCCAGAGGATTAAAACGTATACAGCAGGTTTCTAAACATGTATGCCCCTCTTACCTGGTCAGCTTGGTCCCATTCTCCTTGTTGTCTGAGAGATGGAATAGACCAGATTGTCAGTTTTCCAGAGAAATGAATAGCTGCCAGAAGAGCTCCATCAGGGGAAAGATTCATCTTGAAAATTCCATCCTGCCAAACATTGTCAGCAAAAACAAAAAGTCTCATCTTTTCAGAAAAAAAAAAAGTCAGCCTGAACACATTTTAAAAGTTTTTTGTTGTTGTTGTTGTTGTTTTTTGTTTGTTTGTTTTTAATATTTTAATATTAAAAAAAAAAAGAGTTAAAATGAAGGTAAAACAACTGTGGTATGGAAAAGTGAAAACAACCTATATAAATTAAGAATACTACAACTGCTAACAAAACTCTGAGAACATGAACTTCTTTATCACATTCTATACAATAAATAAAATCTGAGAATGCAGGGAAAAATCTTCAGGCTGTTCTTAAACCATCTGTTTACAGAAATCATTTAGCAGCCTCAGTTTCCTGTTGTCCTGCCTACATAGTCACCTTCCAAGAAAGATGGCTACCCAAATGCAGCTTAGCACACAGCTCTTTCCCCCCCCAGTAGCAGACTTTTGGTTGGGTAGCAACAGAGGAAGCAGCAATAGTCCAAACATCAGATTAAGGCCATACTGAAGAAATAATTCAACAATTGTTAGTAAACCTTAGCAAAGCTACAAAATATTACATTGCTTCTCCTGGATGAAGTTTTCCTTACAGGCAAAATGTAGTGGCCTCGCTCCTACAAACAAAATATTTCCTTAATATTAAGGATTCATGAACTCCCCTACAATTACAACTGCATCCCTACATCATTCCCATGAGACAAAATATACACTCGTATTTTAAAGCCCAACTTAGTGCCCTGGCAATGCATAACAGCTTCTGAAAACAGGATTTATATTCCTTTGTGCATGTCACCATCAGGTTCTCAGAGTCTAGTCTTCACTGAAAAAGAGAAGCACACAGATTCTGAAAGCTTGATATTGATCATAGAATCTCATTTTGTTACCATAGCTCACTTTCTAAAAGCTTTCTAATAAACATTAATCCTATAGTAACACTAAACACTCAGTATCTAGGATTTAGAACTATCCAAGTCACACTAATCAATTTTTAAGCAACACCCTCCCCTCTCGGAAAATATCTCAACGTAAGTGAACTATAGATGAGTTACTATACTTCAATATGATCATGAAGTTCTAATACAAAATCTACAGCAAATTAAGAACAGATATCATTTGAAGATGACTCCTTTTTGCAGTTTTATTTTGGTTAGTTATTTTGGCTTTTTATTATAATTGTTTTAAGTTCTAGCTATGCCATAGAAACAATTATGATCAAGCAATCTGCTCATTGTTCTCACACTTGCCTGGTTTGCAACTTATTGAGAGCACTGCTTAAATTCAAGCTTTCAGTGTGCTTTTACACAAAATGGAAGGCATATTAAGATATCTTAAAACAAATTATGACTTTTTTTCTAATATTCATAACTCTTAAGTGTTCTCCAATTATGTTCTTAAGTACCTAGAGTGTAAATTTGTATTTGTAATTTGTGCAATTTGTATTCTAGTTTCTCAAGGATAGTGCATGCCTACTAAAGGTAATTCTCTTTTTAGAAATCAAGTTGCATGCACAGAGTGCTAAGAACAAGAGACTGTTAAAGGACTTAGAAACACAGACCTAAAATATTTAAGCCATTCCAATGAACAGTCTGTAGTACATAACACAGATTTTAAACACAGATTAAATAACTACTTAGTATTGGTAACAACACGTTTACTGTTTAAATAGCAACCATATGGCTGCTACTATGTTCAAATTTCCAACCCAAGCATTGTTATCTATAGAGATTAATCAGTACTTTGGCAAAGCAGTCAATGCTGCCTCAGTAAACAGCTTGTCAACTTCAGGGAACTGCAGAACAAGACAGTGAGAGCTTCAGTAGGTTGGCACTTTCCATTTTAAAACTGCCATTTAAGCTACCAATTCTAACAATCTAATCCAAATACAGGTAGTTCTTATAACCAAGTCCCCTAGCTGCTGTGCCTGTCACATTGTAAAACTGCTGTCAATTTCCTACTAAGGAGGTAAAATATAGCTCACAGATTTAAACTATAAACTCAGAAATTGGATTAAAACATTCAGTAACAACAATTTCTGCTTTCCTTTGCAAATTTGGTACTGGCAAGTGCATTGATGATGAAGTTTAGCACAGTTATATTCAGTGCTAGCCTTCCAGTAAGCTTCCACTTTACTTCAGCCTTCTCTTTTATATTTTCAGTGAAGGAAATAAAATCTCTTCCCATTCTACCCTTGAGAGAGATTCAGAAAGATCTGTTTTCCCCTCCAACCAAGCATCCAATTTCTTCTTTTAACCAGTCACCTAAACATCCCAAAAATCTATTAAGGTTATTTCCCAAGTCCATATAACTTCATACAAGCCATTTTTCTCTCCACAGGACACAGTGAAGAGTGGGAGGTAAATTCTTTACTGCTCCTTCCTTGTAAACCACAAAGGGAAAACTTTTTTTTTTTTTTTAAAAAAAAAAAAAGGAGGGAAAGGCGGGGGAGGGAATCAAACAAAGGCTTTACACAAATACTAAATAAGAGACAGGAGAATGTGGTGCAGATACCACACAGGTAGCCCCAAAGGCATGCAGAGGAAAGCTGAAACTACTCTGCACAAAACCTTAGAAACATAGAAGACATATGCCACCACTTCAATCCGATGAGACTTACCATTCACTCTGTCAAGGGAGAAAAGAATACAAAACACATACCCAGGGTTTGTTTATTAACGAATTGCTTCTGATCAGCAGTTTTGCTAGTTTCACATGCATCCTGCTAGTGGAAGTTTGACTCATCATAAACTTTCGCAGCTATTTAGGAAAATATTTCCATAGTATCTCGTATCTCATAACAGACCCCAAGAATTAAGTCTCCATTTTCCCTATCTCAGCCACGAATGATTGATTTGAACTTAGTGTATGAAAATTTAGGGCTGTAAGGGAAGTGGGTTTTAGTTTTTTTTTCAGGTAGGAGTAAGGTAGTGCATAAGGCTGGTTTGGGATATTCCTTCCCTCCCCCTCAAGGCATATATTTGAGGAATACCAGCACAACAACCAAGTCTCTTTTAGAGTGTTCACATGCTATGTTCATTATATTCACCAACGAATAACTAGGTGGGTTTTTGCATCTCCCTTTTTGAATGAAGGTTTACATTCTATTTGAGATTGAACTCTACTTCACTAAAACTGTTCCTGTCATTATGCTGGAAACACCAACATCTAAGCTTCAAGAGATGAACTAATAGGATTTTCAAAAGAGCCACAGAAGCCACTCCATTTAAAATTAAAAGCTTACTATTTTTGATAAGCTTTATAGAAATTTAAATTCTTTAATTACTTAAATTAAAAACTCCTTTCAAATCAGTCTCCCAGGCAATCATTAATGGACAATTATGTTAGTAGAATACATTTCTGAGGTAGACCTACACCTTAATACCTGTTCTGTTCCCCGTCTGCTGTAAAATCTTAAATTCATAATCCTTAATAATCCTCTTCTCTGTGCCTGTAAGAACAGAAATATACCATGAAATGAAAGAATCCCATACATCATTTTATGCACCAAAAGCTAAGTCAAATTTGAAGTAGCAAAACAACTTTTCAAAATTCTTAAGCTTCCCTAAGGCTACCTATCTTAAAATAATGCAAGGATAATTTTGTCCATTTTGTTGGGTATGTATGTATCATATGACGGAAAAGCATTACTCATTGCAGTAAAATGGAAGACCATGAAGACCTTGCTTTTGTATAAAGTAATCACTATGTAAGAATAAATACTGGAATTTTTCCTAACACTGTAAGCTGATTTCAGTGTATCCTTTTATTTATTTATACAATAGTCCAGTTGGAATGGAATTAAGAAGATCATCTAGTCCAACTGTCTGACTTTTCCAGGGCTAACCAGAAGTTAGCATATTCTTAAGGGCATTATTCAAATGCTGCTTGAACATTGACAGGCACAGGGCATCAACAACCTCCCCTGGAAGCCTGTTTGACCATATATTTTTCCTCGTGTTCTGTCTGAACTTTCCCTGGTGCAGTTCCTTGCCACTCCTTCACAAACTACCATGTGGTAGCTGTTAACAAATCAAACATTTATTTCTACTAGAAACTAATGAAGTCAAAAGTCAGAAAACTGAAATATTACAGTTCTACTGCTTTTTAAGTCATAAAACAGACAAAAATATTTTTCCAGTAAAAAAAAGTTGACATAATCCCAGTACAAGATGTATTTCACATGTTTACACTATACAAACAGGGGAGAAGGAGGAGCATTTGGTTTGCGGTTTTCCTTATTTGTTTATTTGTCCCACCCTCACCATTAAAATATAAATAAATAAATCCACAAGCCATAATTAAAAACTTAGAAGTTCAAATCATACTACAGAAAAAAGCAAACAGATGCTTGAAGGGAAGAGAAACTTAAAAATTCACCCCATAACTTAGTTATAAAGTAGCAGAACACTGCATTAAGTTTTTACAGTTCAAGAAGATGCATACAGAACTTTTCATTAGATGATTCTGCTAATAATCATCCAACAAAATGAGAAAATATACTTACTGTTCTAATGTCATCTTCGTAACTAGTGACTTGTTTATAATGGGGAGATCCTGATAGAACTCTCCAAGCAGATATCCCACAACCGGTTGCTTTAGATACTCCATCTTCATCTGTTTCACAGCCTCCTACAAGCAAAAGTCTATAAAATATACAAAGGCACATTATTGGTTTCATATATTGACACACAAATGTGTTGTTGTTGTTGCTTTTTAATTTTAAGTCAGAACTACCGCAGTTTGCCTGTAGTAATGAAAAAAACTTTCAGGACATTACAGCAACTAACAGTGCCAGTAAGCTTTAAACATCAGGCTGTTCATTCACAGCCAAAAAGATTTAAATATTTTTTGATTAACACTTATTTGTGGCATTTATCCCCATAATCTTCGGCTTTCCAAATAAGGCACAACTCCCAACATTTTAAATAAAATGTATCTGGCTACAAACCTGAGATTCTCCCCAACTCTCAAAGAGCAATAAAAATTACAACTTAAGCTTATGAACAGTTCTGGTCATTCTGTTGAAGCATGAATAAATGGAAACCTAATAAGTGGTACAGAAGATATTTCTCCTTTAACTGAAGATCAAAGCAGGAACAGATTTTTCAATTTTGTTTTCTAAAGCCACACTATCAGTTATAATATGCACAGAGTAATTCCATTACACACACTAGATTCTATTTACCAAAAAAAGAGGCACACTCAATACTATTGTTGATTACCACCAAAATGTATCAAAACATTTTCCCTTGGAGCCCTTTGACCTTATTAACAGGCAGTTTTAGCATTAACTTATGATCACTTTGATTAAAACTCTGAGAACGGAAGTCTACATTTATTTGGAAGCACCATTTTAGTGAAAAACCCATCAAAAAGTAAAATATCTGCAAAAAAAGGCATAGATCGAAGTCTGAAGTTGAACCCAGAGAACATTTATCTATTTTCAAAGTTCGTATTAATATTGAAACATTCTACCACCTAGCGGTGGAAGCTCATATAGCAGTCATCTGCCATTTGACTGTATTTCAAAAAAAAAAAAAAAAAAGATTTTTCATTGATGTATCTCACTAACAAAAACGTCTGCTATACCTACATAACTAACAGTAATTTATTTAACATTACTGTACGAAAACATCTTAACAAGTTTTAGCTACCCAGACAACTGAGTAATATCTAGAATAGAAGTGAAGAAGCCCTCTTTATGACTGGACACAAAATTTAAATAAATCTCTTCATAACACACTCCTCAGAATGGGTATTGATTTAATACAATATGAGCTGAGTATTTCTAGTGGACTAAAACTGATTACTGGGGAAAAGTGACCTTAGAAAAGAGAAAGAAATCACAGATTAAATGTCATACACTTAATAATCCATTCATTTTTCTTCTGCACATATTTTGTTTCCCTTCTCCCCTGTGTTTCCCTACTGTAACTTTCCCATGCTTCCCACCACTTTATCACTGAAGCTTGACACACTGCCACTGATTAAGGAATGTAAGAACTGTCCCCAACTTGTACAAAAGCCATCTTTTAGTCACGTAGTTCTGAAGAACAGCGGTTAAAAAGTAAGGAAGAAAGAAGTTTCCAAATACCTTACAGCACATAAATACAAAATCTATATAAATAAATAAATCTTTTGACTAAGACGCTGAGACATGGCACACCACATCGAACTCCTCCTAACAGCTTTAAGTTTTAGGAGGAGAGACTCGATCTACCCTATTGTGCATGATGCCATGGCCATTCTAGATGACCATGAATAAGCATATCTGGATATTCACATCTGAGCACACAGTCTAGCATCAGTAAAGACAAAATTACATCTGACAGCTCTGAAAGATACTGGCAAAAATCAGTGTTACACAGATAATTATGCATGAAGTGCAAAAATCACTGCAAGCAATTTTCATCTCTCTCTCTTTCACAACTTGACTATTATGAATTTATAAAAAAAAAAAATCAATCAGTAAACACAAACTTCATGAGATCACCACAACACAGTTGTCAACACCTAATAACCAAAAGACAGCAGGCATAATCCTCTGGAAGATTAATTTTTCTGTAGTCT
Source organism: Anas acuta (assembly GCF_963932015.1). Classification (NCBI taxonomy): domain Eukaryota; kingdom Metazoa; phylum Chordata; class Aves; order Anseriformes; family Anatidae; genus Anas; species Anas acuta. The sequence goes on from NC_088981.1 coordinate 105,465,200, forward strand.
TGTCCATCCATAGGCATTTACATTCTTCTCTAAGTTCCAACTTCCATTGTAACATGTTAAAAATTTCAACAGCAGTAGTGACTAAAATTCAATTACAATTGACGGCACTGTGCTAGAGTTGACTCAGAGACAAACAGTAGCACAAAGACCAAGAGAAGAGTTGTCAATAGCAGTGACAACAGTAACGCCAAAACTGCCTGAACTAGCTCTCAAAAACTCCATCAAGATAAATCTTTTCAAAGAAATTTTGGAAAAAACTGTCATATACAGTGCAACATATTTATAATTCAGAAGTATCTTTTAGGATAAATGAAACTCAATGACAGCTGGAATGAAGATGTCATATCAGTTTAGACATACACAAAACACAAAGCCTCAAGACAAAAAGCCTTCTCCCAGGACTGCAGAGAAATTCATCATGGCAGCACGTACTTAAAATTTTAAAAAGCTTTTCAGAGAGCAAAATGCAACAGCGGGGGCAGAAACTATTATGATGAATAACACAACTGGTATCAAAAGAAAATGAAAGGTACTCCTGAGAGCCTCAGCAAAGATCCAGCCTTGTTTACCAATTATTTTTTCAGCACTAGACAGGAGATGACTCCAAAATAACACAAGTTGACAGGTAGCCTGGGAATAGCAACAAGAGGAATTTTTTTGTTTGTTTTGTTTTGTTTTTTAAAGTTAGTCTCAGTCTGAAGAAAATACTGTGCCAACAATTCCCCCAACATCCACCCTCCCCAAAATGAGAAGATATTTTTTCCTAGACAAGTATTTGTGTTCTTAAATCACACAATACCAGCTGTAGGTTTATGTGACTCCATATGGGCCACAAAGTAACGTTAATTTAATAAATGACACTTACTAGTAACTCTCTGGAAGGGGAAGTTTTATCTACCATGCTGATATTGACATAAGGATCAATGCAAAATCCTTTAGTACTTAATACTGTAAGATCTGTGTTAATTTTTATTCTTGCAGATGCTTTCTGCATACAGCATAGCAAGCGTGCAGCAGTTTCTGTGCTCCATTTCTAGACACCCCCCCCCAATCTTCTACGTACTTATGGGATCACCAGACAACTCCTGGGAAATCTTTAAAGAACTTCATAAGTGGCTCTTTCCAGTGATGTCAGGCACCATAAGGGGCCTCACTTTTAGCAAACTCTAGCAGCTTTCAACAAGTTCTAACATCTGCTCCTGATCAAAGAGTGCTTTGAACTTTTGTTCCAGCTGTCTCCTGACTAGGGAGGGTCAGGAACCTTTTCAGTAAGTGCTAGAAAAAGGCCTGTGTATGCACCACAACTAGCAAACAGCCAACAGATGCTGCAGTGACTTGTGCAGCAGTTTGTGGAAAAGAGGGGCCAGAAACTCCTTGTACATGTTTTCAGCAACTGTGGTGATGAAGCCCAGGGCACAGTCCCAGCACCCACCTTGCCTCAGACCATGCTCCCTCAGGGCGATGCAGACAGGCCTGTAGGTCTCAGACAGAGGCCTCTTCCAGAGGTTGGGGCATGGACAGCAGGTGATCCTTGCCTCAGAAGGTCTGTGCTTGGTGATGGTCTGTCTCAGAAGGCAAAAGGTGCTGCAGAAAGAAGGCAGCAGGCTGCTACAGCATCAGAGATGACCAGAAAAGACGACTGGCTGGATCCTTTGAGACTCTGCTTTGAGGATACAGGAGTATCCCCAACTCCCAGACGTACTTAAGTGGGGGGAGGCATACCCTGTGTTTATCAGACTGGGAAACGGAGACTTCCCCTAACAGAAGAGGCTGGAAAGCTAGCAACTTCTGGCACCAACAGAGGATCCTGCTTCACCTGAAGATCTGCAGCTGCAGATTAGGTTCAGCAACCTTGCAGCAGATGAGGGACTGGGAGTACCTCACAGCTCCAAGCCCAGCTGGAGGCCAGTCACTACTGGTGTACCCCAGAGGTTCATACTGGGGCCAATACCATTTAACAGCTTCATTAATGAGATGAACCGTGAGGCAAAGTTTGCAGATGATACAAAACTGAGTAAGGGATTGATGAAATGGAATATTGTGTTGTCATTCAGAGGGACCACAACACGCTGGAGAGATGGACCAGTAGGAACCTCACAAAGTTCAACAACAGAAAGCACAGAAGGGAAGTAATAACCACATACACACCAGTATGAACTGGATGTCATCCTTACAGTCTTCTCAGCACAGGTGAATCATCTGGATTGCTGCATCCAGCTCTGGGCCCTCCTGTACAGAAGACTGAAACATAATGGTGGAGCAAATCCAGCAAAGGGCCATGAAGATGAAGGTCTTGGAGCACCACCATACTAGGAAAGACAGAGAGCTAGGACTGCTCAACCTGATGAAGAGAGGTCTGAGGGTAGATCCTATGAATATGTATAGATATCTTGAGGAGAAGTAGTGTGGGAAGCATGGCTCCAAGCAAACTGCTCTGGTTGACCCTGCTGGAAGGGCAATGGGCTAGATGATTTCTAGAGGTTCCTTTCAGTCTCAAAAAGCTGGCTGCCCCTGCAGTATCTCAATTATATTCTGTTTTCAAGGGTTCTATAAAGTTGGGCTAAAGATAATTAGTATACTACTGGTCTCAAGGACAGCAAGCTCAATTAAAGTATCCAAAAATAAACCTTGAGACTTCTACACAATTTTTCACACATCAATTCTGGTACGATAACAAGCAAGATTTCAAGTGAATCTAAAACCTTCATCTCCCAAAGCCATCACACATTTTAGGCTCTAACATCAGACTCCTTCTGAAGCAACTGCAGATAACCCTGAAATAAGGCAGTCAGCTCCAGATTAAAGTACACAAAATAAGTGAGGTGTTGAAACTTCCATTAGAGCCTACAGAGAGCTCACACTGAAGCAAACATTTAAGTTTTATCAACTGAAGTTGATAAATTCCATCACAGATGAAAGCTGGAATGCATGGAAACACAAGCACTTGAGCTTCTAAATTAAGATTTTTTTCCAACAGCAGTAAAACTCAAGATTATACTTTTTCCCCAAAGCTACCATTTCATGTTTTCCTACAGATTCGGATACATTCCCTACTGAAAGATTTTCTTTGCAATTATCATATGCTTACATCTTTTTTTTAAAACAAGTTAGATACATTAAGTTCTTGATTGCTATTTTATTGCGGTTTAGTAGGTAACTGGCAAATACATAGCAATAGTGTGGTAAGTCAAGGCCTACAAGCTATATAGTGCAGTTTTACAGATCTGAAACTAAATGAAATGCAAAAAAAAAAAGCCACATTTGAGCTTAAATAATCAAGTTCACGCTACTGAAAATGGAAACTTCGAAGGATTCATATGTATCTAAAATTTTCTTCAACACACAATTTAAGACAACTGCCTCCCTCCAACTCCTGTTTTTCAGACAAAACAACAGCTTAATTTCAACAAGTGATTCTGCTCATGAATGTACAGGTTTCTAATGTCAGTTCTTTAAAGTATCAATTTTCAACTTTATTAAGCAAGTCAACTAATTACACCTACCGGGAGATAATACAATCACAGAGGACTCTATGTGATTTTTATTTTTATGGGTCATAGTATTTCCTGCTAAAAACAAGTAATTGCTGAGTGTGCAGTACACATACATTACAGAAACTTATTGCTTTAGCAGCAGATATGACCACATATTTTCACATCAGGAAGGGGCATTTCCCATGATAGAAAATTTAGAATATTGGCAAAAGAATACGTTGACCATAAGCTTCCATAAATTAATTTTAATTACTAATATTCCGAATAAACTGTTACAAGCACAAAAGAACAGGAGACAATGATGCTCTTACTTCATACTAATAAGATTTTAAAATGTAAACCTGCAATCATAAAGGAATAGTGGGAAAACAAAAAGTATTAGTTGGAGGGGAAATGAAAGAACTAACACAAAACTTCAAGTCTTTTTTTTCCTCCCTACTATATACACGTACTTTTCTGGCAAGAAGTTGTCATTAGCACACACAAAGCAACGTCCAGACTACCTCAGCTGATTTTCTATTTCAGCTATTTACTTGTTGATGGGCTCATCTATTTTAACAGTTTAACTGTTCTAATATCATTTGCCCAGACACACACAAAATCAAATGCAAGCACATCCACATATAAAAACAATCAGAATAATTATTTGACCCTAGTTTGAATATTAACAACTATTCTTTGCAACTGCACTGTTAGAATCAATCTACTTCCTTCCTAATATTAGGAACAGAAAAGACAGATTTGGAAGCAAGTTTCAAGAACCCTGGTGTGATCAAAGGAAAGAATTAATTGTTTCTGCTGCCTGGTCAGAGTGTTATCAAAGCTCTGTCATCCAGACTTCCTATTTCAAAACTCTAGATTTAGTATACTGAGTTACTAAATTACTAATTGTAATAGTAATAGGGGAATTACTAATTAAATATTAAGCAGTTAGAAAGAGGAAACCATTACTTTGAGAGTTTAATTTTCAGTATAAGTTAGGAGAACATTAGTTCTCATCAACAACCAGTTTTTCCTTAAGATAGCTATCTCACTTAATATTGAAGGATGAGAACAAGTTTCTAACAGAGAGTTTCTTCTAGTATTCTAGATCCAAACTGAATTTTAGTTTAAATCAATGTAGTGAAGTGTGCTGACAAATTTAATCCTAGTAGCTATATCTAGAAAGGGAGTTCTCACAATTTAAAAGAAATCAAAGAGTAAGTTGCCAAGTTTATCTTGCCATATAATCAGTAGATACAAAAATGGCAGATACATTTTCAACAGAAGGAATTGGCTAACCGGGACCTATTCCAACCACATCTGCTGCAAGACCATGTAGCCAATCAGTCCACCTTTCAAATCTGGTATCTGTGCCCAACATGTTACTACTTAAGGAAAAAGCAACACAAGACAACTCCAAATACGAAACCCTGGCAGTTCCAGTCAGAACAGTAGGGAAAAGTGAACCAGACAAGTCCACAAATCAAATCCAGAGAGAAGAAAAAAAGCAGCAAACTACAATCAGCCCTTAAACACATCAAATTAAGAAACGTCTTTTGAAGCTATTTCTGACATTCTAAAAAAGCTGCTAATGCAACATACTCAGACAGTAAATGATGCAACAAGCAAACAATTTTCTGTATTTATCAAATACAGCACTTAAAGGTAAGAGTTGCATTTGAAAAATAAAAATCATGTGTTATTGAAGAATCAAAAATATACAGATAAACTGACCCAGGCTGCCAAGACAAATACCTCTGACGTGTTCCCATTTGTTTTCTCTATACCTACAGTTTCATTGAAGAAGCACAGAACAAGCCTTTCTGAAAGAGTGCTTAAGGTACTCTCCAGCACACTTGCTAAGAATAGACCTTCCAAAAAAAAAAAAAAATTACTGAAATTAAGGTATACCACATGACTAAATGCCCGTGACCATCACATCTCCCTCTCATCTGTATCAGTATTAACTGCAAATAAACAGAAAATAAATGTTTATTTCAAATAAATTAAGATCAAGTCCTGTGTTTGTTACAAAGGAAAGTTAGTCATCTCAAGTTAATGCACTTGATAGTACAAGAAAAATAAAAACACTTCTCTTAAAGAACTTAAAGAAACTTAAAGAACTCTTAAAGAAAAATTAGTCAAATAGCCAACAAGTACCATAGCTTGAGGCAAAAAAAAATAATAATAATCCAACTTAAGAAAAACAGCAACTCTAATAAGTTATGCAAAAAGAAAAGCTTTCTTTTAATTTCATTTCTAGAGGCAATAAAATCTACTTAGACCTTAATCCTAGTGAAGACTTTTTAATACTAAAGACATGATACCCTATTCACAGGATATACATGTCCATAAGGAACTCTTCTGGTGTTCACAAGTGTGCTAGCTGTTATTTGTTCTAGTGTTTGAGTGTACCAATTGTCTCATTCAAGAAGCTGAATTTCCCTCAGTATCTTTACTCATTATTAGTAAAGCGACACCACCAACTAGGCCTTCTTTCACAGATATAGCCACATGTGACTTGTTTTTGCTAATTTATTAAATACCAAGATTAAAATAAGTACATCCTCCCCTCCTTTTTAAACATATTCAACACACTTTATGGTTTATTTTACCACTTCTGTTCATCATTTCAATATTATTGGCAGGTAGTAAACAAAACACTTACCTGTGACCAGGATGGTAAATGACAGTAGTTATTCCATGTGCATAATGGCTACTAAAGCTGAAACTGTGACTTTCTTGGAAGCTTTGATTTGTTCCAACACTAAGTATGGGTATAAAAAAATAAATAAATTAGATTTATTTTCTTTAAAGAGTGGAAAAGATTTCCTTTAAAGTTCATGTTAGTTTCTCAAAGTAAGACAAAAACTTGTGCTTACCTTACAAGATAACTTCTCAGCTCTCCACGATAATTAACAACAAGTAATTCAGCTGACCACTGGGCACTTGCTTTGTATTCTAGAAAGATTAATCCAGCAACAGCATAACTCAGATCTCCCGGGAAACTTGCTGTCTTTACTCAAGAATGCAGACATTGAGAGAGAAAGGCAGGGAAAAAAAGAAAAGAAAAAAAAAGAATACCTTGATTTCTTTTAAGAAATTCCATTTATTATTTTTATGAAAATGTTTTTAAAAACTGAAGTTTCATAGTTTATAATAGTAACAAAATATACTCCTTTGATCTTGATCTTAAAGAAAGCCTATTAAAAGTCCACAAAGACAATATGCTAAGGAAATAGACTTGAAACCCCTCACAAATTAGCTTAATACAACCTTTGTATACAGAAAACAGAACATGCAATTGCAGTTTGCCTGGCACAACATGTTCTCATACCTACCAATGAAAAAAATCTCATGTTGCTCAGTTAGCAATATTTCCTTGATTTATAACAAAATCTGCCCATGAACTGCAGATTTTTAATCTACTACTACAAACAATAACCATTTGCACACATACCAAGTAGAAGATTCTATACTTCGACATTCTGATGTACCTGCTCATCTACCACAATTCTGACCAAGACAAGATGAAGACACTGACTAAATATAACAGCACAAAGGATATGCTTGCATATGGTACAAATGACTTGAACTTAGTTAACTTTAATATAACCGTCGTATGATAAACCCTTGATAGCATATCCATGCATGGTATTCATATTGTAAGCCTTAATACCAAAGTTTGCCATGATTAAAAAAAAATACGTAATTACCCTTTATCCTTACAAAAAAAGAATATTTGTACAAATTGAATCGAAGACAGCACTTACCGGTGAAATGACCAAAAGCTCACTACCCATTAGGTCAAAAACTCTCACAGTTCCAGTGCTCTCAGCATAAGCAAGTAACGTACAGTCATGGCTCCACGCCACTCGTCTCCACTGCGGGTTAAAATCTTTTGGCACTACAGAAAAGGAAAACATTCTTTAGAAAAAAAAGTGTCTTTCACCCGTCAGTGGCCACAGTCTGAGTCACAACAAATGTTGGACCATCTGATGACCTCCAACTCATACAGTGTTTAAAAAACAGCACATAAGAATTTAAGTGAGCTTTAAACTGATTTGTACAGAGTAACTTTCATGGTTTGGAACCTCTACTTCTACAGATGGTCACTGCCCAACAGACTATCATTCATCTACTTACTTTTGAAAATAGTATTTGCCACGTCAAGAAGTAGAGATAAGGAGAAAAAGAGAACTATAATCCCTTAAACAAAATTATAAAAAAGACATCTGCATCAACAATTGCATAATTCCTGTCATCGTTATAAAATTACCTTCTAAAAAGAAAACAAAAATGAACATGAAAAAGAAAGACTCCAACATCCACTATGCCTTCAAAATCCATTCATTTCACTATCACTTCATTTCAGGTTCTGTATGTTAATCAATGTGAAAAGAATCAGTGGGGGGAAAAATGGAGCTAATCACATAGCAAAAATATTAAGAGACTACTCACAATACTTTTAAGAAGTTAATAAACCAGTACCAGCACTTAGCAACACATGAATAAATAACAACAACCACATCAACTGCATAAACTGTATAAAGGTTGCAACATTACCTTGGCATTTTCCAACTATGGATCCAAAGTCATCTTTTGCAGACCTGCAGAGTAAGATACATGGATTTAGACTACAGACACACATTCACTTATTCAATTTTCCAGAATAAACTAAGAGCTATAAAAATACTTTAAGCGCACAATCCAAAAGCCTGAATGTATTTGACTACTTGTTCAAAAAGACAGATATCAGCCTTCACCCTTAGGCAGCTCGTCTCGGTAACAATAGTATTTTAGAAACCCTCCATATAACCCATAAAAAATAATATTCCCTATTTAGCAGTAATGTTGTTCAAAATTCATGCTGAAGTTCTGAAATGCTGTGTAAGTTTTTTTTTTTCCTTAAACTAGTCAGTATTCTCTAAGTTACAATTTAGAAACAATGTAAGAATATAGTTACATTAATACAGTTGAAACACAAGATTTATTCTATAGTTTATAAGCTGACATTTATGGTGTTCGCATCACTTGTGATTGAACAATTTTCATACACTTGCTTCTTTTACATATAAATGGAAGGTCTGACCTTCTAGCAAATGGATTTTTGTGAAGCAAGTAAACATACTCAATCAAGATCTGTTCTACTGCTAAATGTGTTCTTGAACTGGCAAAGGAAAGCTTGTTGTTAGAGAACAAAAGGAAAAAGGAAAATGCAAGTCTTTATGGCAATTCATATCACTTGTAAAATAAGGTGAAGTACTATACATGCCAGCTATTCTACAGAGAAGTGTAATACTAGCTCCTTCTCTCACTTCTTCTCACTTTAAGGGGGAATGGAAAGGCAAAGGTTAGAAAGACCATGAATTGGAGTTTAGTAGTTTGAACGACCTTGCTTTTCTTTCACATCTTAAAAAAATGGAAAAAAAAACACACGCATAAACACATCCAACATGGAGGGAAATATAGCTAAGTATTTATATACATTTATCCATAGCATTTATAATTGTTGTTTGGGTATGAGTTGTCTTTAAAATGGTGAGTGGGAAAGACCTAAGAAGAAATAGAAGGTTTTTGCTTTCTAAGTGAACACATTTTAAGATTATCCCATAGATTAATTTCAGAATATATCTAGCATTTTCAAATAAAAAAACATTTAAAACTATGGTTAACAAGCCACTAGAAACACTCTCTCATAACTCTACAACTGTGGTTATGAACCAACACATAATCATAAGTTACCTGATTTCTATACATTGGTCTTGCACAACTGCCAACAGTTTACCATTGCTGAAAAAGGAAAACAAAGGCATTCAGTTCTTCATCCAGTCCTTTCAGAATATGGATCAGAGCTCCATGCACTTTTCTGCATGGTTAAATATAAATGTCCCAATTTGTTATGAAAGATAAAATATCAATTTTTATACAAAAAAAGTGTTTTAATAGAAGTCCCCTCATGTCACCAAAACATATCTGTCACATTCTTTAACAGCAGCACTAAGAAAACAGAAGCAGTGTCTAAAAATCGTACTGCTGGGGAAGTCAAAATCAGATGTTGTTTATGGATAGGTTTATACCACAGCAAGACTATGTATCACTTTATCTGGAATACACAGCCATCATACTTCAGTAAGTCAGGTCATCTCCTTAGCAGCAGGCCTCCCATCTTTGTACTTAACATACAACATTGCAGCTGGCATGTCACACATCAAAAGGATCACTTCCCTCACAGAATCACCATCTCTTTCTATACAGAACTCTTGATAAGCCACTGATCATATTTAGTGATATGAAAGTAGTATGGAATATTTTAGTTTATTGTTTCTGTACATGTTTATGCTTACTTTTGAAGGCCAGTGATTTCAATGATGCTGCTAAAATTACTTTGGAACAGCTGTCTCTAGCCTTGGAATTCTTATTTCTTCCCTCAAGAAACAAGAGCAGACAGCTTGAGGGTATACGTCACTTTCCACAGATTTTAAAATAAACAATTTATACTACATATCCTGTAAGTTACAGGTCATTAGCTGATCAAACTCAAGTTCTGAATACAATCCCAGCAGAAGGATTACACTGCAAGCTACTTTTGCTAAAATGCTAAAAGTACATACAGACATGCATGAAAGATGCCTTAAAAGGGAAATGCTGTGGTAGCACCTGAAGACTGACCTTTCTTTCCCAAAGCTACCTCTGAATGCCTCCTGTAGTTCTCTTGACCAAGAAGAGTAACATTACTTTAGCACATTATTAATTCAACATTGCTATCAGTGTGGGCAGGGCAGAGAGTATTAATACATTCGCTATTACCAAATACTGAAAGCATATAAATACGTAAGCTGGTTACCTTGCAAGTACTAGCTGCCAGTTTATCTGCTTATTAACTAGACGAACAAGTCCATTTGGCAGAGAAAACTTTGCAGGGCTGAAAAAAAAATATATATATATTAGCCCAAATCAGAACATACACCTAGCAGTACCTGAGATATACACGCCAGGTGACTTAGCTTTAAGACAGCCAATCACCTGGGAAGTTTTAGCAACTAAATGTGAATCAGTAATGCGCCCTGCTAATAGCAAAGGTTAAAAACATCTTCATTTGAATTAACAGAATCATAGCCACATTTTAAAGGAACTGATTATTTACTCATCATTCTTCAGACTCTGGTCAGCAGTCAGTTTGGGGTACCCTACCGCAAGGACACCAATAAACCGGTGTGCTACCAAGATGGTCCAGGGACTGGAGCACTCGCCCTACAAGGACAGGGTGAGGGAAGTGTAGCCTGGAGAAATGAAGGCTTCAGACAAAGCTAACCAAAGCCCTCTGGAACCTACAAGGTTCCATGGAGAGCCACTGAGGTGCATGGCAGGAGCACAAGAAATGATGATGAGTTTAAAACAGAGGAGATTCCAAGCTGACATAAGGAAAAGGATTCTTCACCATAAATACAGTTGTGCCCTGGAAGAAGTTGTCCAAAAGCTCTGGGATCTCCATCCTTAAACATTTTGAATACCTAGCTGGACCCTAAGTAACCTGGTCTGAGTTTGATATTCATCTGTGTTTGGTTTTTTTCTCCTTTCTTCCTGACCGTATTTTATAAATATATGAAAATGGCAGCTAGAATCAATTTTAAATGCTAGAAAACAGACCGTCAGTATGACTACCAGTATATAGAAAATTAAGTAAGTTCATTCTGTTTGCAACTGAATCCTTAAAACCAGGCTTGTATGATGGCATGGAACCCATAAACACACACAAATGAGGCACAAAATAAAGTAGAACACCAGAAATAGGGAAAACAGCAATGACTGCTGGCCTAAACTAGAGTACTGTTTCACAGTGAGCAACACCATAGTCCATTTTCATACCCTAAAAATAACAGAATACCTCTAAAAAGGGAGAACTGATATCTTCAAACATGCACAGGGCATCAACAGAGTGGTATAATCATAGAGATGAAATTCTCCAGGAACACTGTATTTATCCAGTATGTTTCAGGGATCATTTTTCTGAATCACAATTACTTACACAGCATTTTATACAACAGCTTGAATTGTTAAAAAAAAATAATAATAGTACAAATTATAACCTCAATAGAAGCAAACCCTGCCATGCCATCATACCTGTCGTTGAGGCTTAAAAGAAAACAGCTTCACTTGCAGTATCTCAACTGGGAGTGGAGAGGAAAAACAAATGTTTTGAGAAATAGGATGTTCCAACTGCTAGTTTACTTAGTCTTCTTATAAAACCAAAAAGTTAAACTAGCATACACTACTTCTTTTTTCTAGATAGGCTTCAGCTGTAACTCAAGTAGTTTCAGCCTCAGTTGATGAAAAGACAGTGTTCTAAGCAGTGTTCAGTTTTACTGTCATTAACAATAACTTTATATCAAAAAAGGTATCAAAATATTACCAAATAAAAAGATTAAACATTATTTTCAAACCTACCTGTACCAGATATATCGAAGCAGAAACAATGCAGGACCTACAAAAATTAATAAGCAAGCAAAAATTAAATCTCTAGCTGTTTTAAAACACTCTTCAGCTATACATAGAATTCAGGTTTACATAGAATTTTAGAAGTTCTCACGAAACAAAATGTTGCACAAGGAAAAAGCCTCTACACTTGGTCAATGAATCCTTATATTAAAGTAAATGCAAATGTCAAATCTAAAAAAAAAAAACAGAGATGAGTATTGATTTTTTCTAAGAGAAATGCCTAAGGAAAGCACAACTCAGTTAATGCATAAACCAAGAGCTGAATTGGCAACGATCATAATATCATAAAGCTTCCTCAGAGAATTGTCGAAATAGCAAATAGCCCAATTGTAAGAACTGATACACAGAAAAACACATTTTTCAAAATACAACAGGACTTCCAAACTTTTTAGATGTTTTATTATTTTGTCCCAATAACCTAAAAGAGGCAAGAGAGCCCACAAAAATGAAATACAAATAACACAGTAATAGGGATAATCAGAAAGCTTCTTTCCAAAAAACACATCTTCTGCTCTATTTCCATTACACTAGCCACCCTAAAGAGCAGAAACTGTAAATTTTACAAACAATCTACACATGATTCTTATGAGTCCTGAGCATAAAAACAAGTCATATTTACCTGTAATTGCTCTAGTGATGATAAACGACGCACCATGTTTTCTGTTGCCTCTTGGCTGCAATTACAACAATAACGGTCAAACACTATGATACACATTTTAGCTTAAGTATAGCATCCATACTGTATCCAATCAGCATTCACTGACTGAATGTAAGCTGCTTGCTAGCCAGAAGTTCCTTACATATTTTCAATTACTCGCTACTTTATTGAGTTATTTAGCCACATAAGCTAAAGCAGGCTATAGAACCAAGTAAATTCAGCAAGTGCCGACCTGTAATAAACAAAATTTACTACAAATTATCTATCGATTCAACTTTGCTTTCGTCTATGGGTAGTAAAAAAAAAAAAAAAAAAAAAAAAGAGAGAGAAGACATTGCCGACATTGCCTCCTGTAAGGTATTACAAATCATTCTTTCTATGCCAAATAAATGCCAGATTGAACTGTAATCCCCAGAAAAAGGTCAAAGCAATTGGTGTTCAACATACTATCCCAATATATAACTAAGCTACATAAAGACTGCTTATGAAAGTTCCAGAAAAACATATTTTTTAAAAAAAGAGACCACTGAAGTAAAACTTATGCCAATTTGTACTGGTTACCACAGCCATCCAATTCACTGCATCTACTCTACAGCCTTGTACCGCCTTTCCAGCACTCCTGCTCTACTTTCATATGTGGGAGGACCAAACTACTGCATAAATAAAAGCTCTCTTCAAACACAGAAAAATTAAACACAAAACATAGTATGTATATTCCTAGCTATAAAACAGGCAAAGTTTTTAGAAGCCAGCAAGAAGCTAGGGAAATAGATTACACAAAGAAGATAATAAATAAGGAAGACATCACGCACAAAATAAACTTTCCTACTCAAAATATTAGAGCATCACAAACTGAGCACTAAAGTAGATAATGAATGAATTACCTCTTCCCTTCAATTTATAATGCATAGAGCATATCATTAGCTAAGATACTTAGACCTCTTATTCCAAGTTATAGGGCAGCAAGCACTGAAGGACACACTAACATGAAAATTCAGGAGTGTTTGCATGTTTAAAAATATAAAAATAAATTTATAATTATAAAAATATATTTGGGCTCCAGAATTTAAAATACTGAAGTAAATATTAGCAGTTTTCTATGCAAAGTTTGCAATCCAGAAACAGTGTTTGAAATAATCAGGCCACTTTCTCACAGCATATGAGAAGTCAACACACATGTACTAATAGATACTGTCCAAAATTCAGGTTGATCAAACAGTAAATAACAATGCATTAAAGTAAAAGAAGTGAGACTACAAATTATTTGTCACAGCTATCATAGTACCTTGGGGTATTGCAATTGTTCCTAAGGAATTTAAAAACCAGGGCCTGATAAGGTTTTTTGATTAAGCTTTTTTGAAAAACATTTCCAAATATTGCTTATACATATTGTATAATTAACTGTACGAAGTTCAACAAGGCCAAGTGCCAGGTCCTGCACCTGGGGCGCAATAACCCCAAGCAGAGCTACAGGCTGGGAGATGAGTGGTTGGAGAGCTGCCAGGCAGAGAAGGACCTGGGAGTATTGGTTGATAGTCGGCTGAATATGAGCCAGCAGTGTGCTCAGGTGGCCAAGAAGGCCAACAGCATCCTGGCTTGTATCAGAAACAGTGTGACCATCAGGTCTAGGGAGGTGATCGTCCCCCTGTACTCGGCTCTGGTGAGGCCGCACCTCAAGTACTGTGTTCAGTTTTGGGCCCCTCGCTACAAGAAGGACATCGAGGTGCTCGAGCAAGTCCAGAGAAGGGCGACGAAGCTGGTGAGGGTTCTGGAGAACAAGTCCTACGAGGATCGGCTGAAGGAGCTGGGTTTGTTCAGCCTGGAGAAGAGGAGGGTCAGGGGCGACCTTATTGCTCTCTACAGATACCTCAAAGAAGGCTGTAGTGAGGTGGGGGTTGGCCTGTTCTCCCATGTGCCTGGTGACAGGACGAGGGGGAATGGGCTTAAGTTGCGCCAAGGGAGTTTTAGGTTGGATGTTAGGAAGAACTTCTTTACCGAAAGGGTTGTTAGACACTGGAACAGGCTGCCCAGGGAAGTGGTGGAGTCACCATTCCTAGAGGTTTAGACGTAGAGCTTAGGGATATGGTTTAGTGGAGGACTTGTTAGTGTTAGGTCAGAGGTTGGACTCGATCTTGAGGTCTCTTCCAACCTAGAAATTCTGTGATGCTGTGATATTGCTATATATACATGTATATTACTATACTCTCCAGATTTTTTTCCTCCTGAGTATTCTTAGTGCTCACTCCTGAGACTAAACTGCATTATTATTCTACACACCTTAACCCTTCACAAAGCTGATTTGCTCTTACACTCTGAAGACTGAAATTTTACATTTTGCAGTAAGTCCTATCACCCCAGATACAATAACGGCTACCAGATCTGTAAATGCATTCCCCTGTCAAATGTATTTATTTTTTAATTAATTCCTGCCTGGAAGAACAAGTTTGCCTTTCCTAGAGAATTCCGAAATAAAATCCAAGTAGCTTCCTTATGGACAAGGTATCTACTTCGGTTCAGATTTTGTTGTAAGCATGCTGAGTTTAAGGAAAAAAAAATAAAGAATTTTAAAGAATGCCAAAACATTTTTTTTTCCCTCACTGTCACCAAAACACCAAATCAAGTGATATAGCCAAGAAGACAGACAGAACATGTTTACTGTAAAAAAGTCATCTACCTGTACTTCTATGGTTCAAATGATTCTTTGAGTCCTCTGCTGCAAACTCCCCCACAGAACCACTGTCTCATTCAGTTTTCAGTGATGAATTACTCAATAATTCCTTTCATTCTTGTTAGGTATTGCTGGATTCCCAGGAAACAAGTTATACACAATCATATCATCACACTGATTACAGGTTGCTCAATTTCCATATCAGTCTCTTTGTGGGCATTGTCAGTTTCTTGCACTCATTCTTTACAAATGTCTGTTAATTTCCCCCAGAAAACTTATCAGGAAATACAATGCAGATAAATGAGAATACCAACAAGAACTAAAATTAAAACTAATTTGGGGTTCCAACTTACAAAAAAAAAAAAAATCCATGCAAGATCTATTGCTGTATTGAACAGAACTTTACACTTTCATCACAGGATCAATCTTCCAGTGGGTGTAATTACAGTTAGAAGAGCTCAGAATTTCCGCAATCAAAAATGAATTACCCCAAAGGAGGTAACAGAAAAATAAAGCAAAATCAATAGAGAAAAGTTTGGTTTAAGGCCTTGCTTTGGATCCCAGATGACTGCGTAGAAATAAATCTAATTTGATTTCCCAATGCAGCTTTCAACTTCCTTTCCCTTTCTACTTTCCTTCACTCATTCCTAACCAGTTTACAAGAAATACAGCAGAGATCCTTTTGTGACTTTTTTTTGAGCGACATGAATAAACCATGATTAAAGAAACAAATGTTATGAAGTACAAGTCACAAGCACCTAAAAAATGACGTGTTACTCCATAAGACCGTAACATCACAAAAAAAAGTTTGTTCCCTCATATAAGTACGTATGTGGAAGATTGTAACTTGCTATGAACAAATACAGTCAATACCTGCAATGTTTTTATATCTCCTCTGTTCAGAGGTTCCCATTAAACATAAGACCTTGTTAAAATACTTTGATAATATATTTTTTGTGGTAAATGCATTAACATCTGCACTGGACTTGAAAGTCTAATACAAGAAAATGAAAAAAACACATTGCTTGCAACTTCTATGTCCAAATCAGACAACAGTTGAGTTAGATACAGTCTAGCTCAGCAAGTTTATATTGGATTTACATGGCATGGTTTTGGTGATGGCAGAGGCTGCAGGGGTGACCTCAGTGAGCAAAGCCCAGCAGCTGCCCCACGTCAGATCAGAGCCAGCTGCAGCCAGCTACAAAAGGAACCTGCTGTTGGCCAGAGTCAAGCCAATGAGCAATGCTGGTTGGGCCTCTCGGAAAGCAGACTGAAGAAAGGTGAAAAAAAAAAATAAATAATAATAATAATAAAATGCTGTGCAACTGAAGCTGAGAGAATGACAAATGACAAAGAGTGAGAGAAGCAGCCCTGCAAACCCCAAGGTCAGTGCAGAAGGAGGGCAAGAGGTGCTCCAGGCACACAGCAGCAGCTCCACTGTGGCCTGTGGAGAGGCCCCTGGTGGAGCAGGCTGTGCCCCTGCAGCTCATAGGTCCCACATGGAGCAGATCTCCGTGCTGCAGCCCATGGAGAGCCCCCGGTGGAGTGGGTAGATGTGGCCTGGAGGAGGCTGCGGCCCATGGAGAGCCCACGCAGGCTCCTGGCAGGAACTGCTGCCTGTGGAAAGGAGCCACACCAGAACAGTTTGATCCTGAAGGACTGCACCCTATGGAAAGGAGGCATGCTGGAGCAGTTCATGAAGGACTGCATCCCATGGGAGGAATGCCACATTGCACTGGGGAAGGGTGTGAGAAGCAAGGAGCAGCAGAGCTGCAGACAAAGCATTACAAACTGACTGCAGTCCCCATTCCCCTGCCCTGCATGGGACAGAGGAAAGAACGAGAAGAGCTAAGACTGAAGCTCACCCTGGGGAGAAGGAGGGTGGAAGTACAATGCTTTTAGTTCTCTCTATTCTACTCCGTTATCAACTGTGAATGAATTAATCTAGTTTTACCCAAGGCAAGTCTGTTTTGCCCACTGAGACAACTAGTCAGAGAGATCCCTGCCCCTATGTCAACTTATTAATTTGACATTGGAGTGTCTCCCCCATGTCTTGCAGAGGAGAAGGAGCAGTGTGATGGGCACGTGGCATCCAGCTCAGGTCAACCCACCACAGAAAAAACAGCGAAGATGAATGGACATCTCAGCTTTTCCGCTGATCCATGGAGGAAAAAATAAGAAACAAACCACTAAAACTTATAAAGTAATGGTTTTCCATTTTTCAATCTTTGACGTTTATTTGTGTGCCTTGCAGACACAAAGTGATGCAAACCTCCCTCTTCACTTATCACTGAAAACCCAGACGTAACCCTTCTGTCCTGCAAATCCAGACAGGAACCGATTTGCCTCGTGCCAGGCGACCTTAGTAACGGTCCCACTTCCACCCGCACTGCTTCCACAGCTGTCAGCACAGCTCCTTCTGAGGATGACAGGAGGAGGGCAGGAACGAAGCGCCACGGAAAGCCGGGCAGGGCAGCGCGACGGGGGCACGGGGCAGGAGCTGGGGGCTCGCCCCGTTACTGCGCCCGCCCGCCCGCCTTCCTCCTCCTCCTCCTCCTCCTCACACCCGCTGACGTGGCCGGTTTCTCTCCCCCAGCCGCACGGCGGCCACCTCACCTGCACCTCCGTTTCGGGAGGCCACTCGGCGTTGAGCAGCAGGTCGTACAGCACGTTCTCCTCCTCCCCGCCGCCCTCCTCCGCCCCGCTGCCGGCCGCCATCCCCGCCGCCCTCCGCGCCCCTTCTCCGCCAGCAGCGGCGGCGGCGGCCATGTTCGCCCGCGCCCCGCCCAGCACCCGAGCGACGACGGTGGCTGGTGGAGCCCAAACCGCTGGAGCCCGGCGGCTCCGCGGAGCGGGCGGAGTTCAGCTCCTTCACAGAATCGTTAGGGTTGGAAAAGACCTCCAAGTTCACCTGGTCCAACCATCCCCCTACCACCAATGTCACCCACTAAACCATGTCCCTAAGCGCCGTGCCCAACCTTTCCTTGAACACCCCCAGGGATGGTGACTCCACCACCTCCTTGGCAACCTGTTCTAATGCCTGACCACACTTTCTGAGCAGAAATGTCTCCTTATTTCCAACCTGAACCTCACCTGATGCAACTTGAGGCTATTCCCTCTAGTCCTATCACTAGTTACCTGTGAGAAGAGGCCGACCCCCAGCTCCCCACACCTTCCTTTCAGGTAGCTGTTGAGAGCAATGAGGTCTCCCCTGAGCCTCCTCTTCTCCAAGACCAAACAACCCCAGTGCCCTCAGCCGCTCCTCACAGGACTTGTGTTCCAGGCCCTTCACCAGCTTCATAGCCCTTCTCTGGACACCCTCGAGCACCTCGATGTCCTTCCTGTAGTGACGGGCCCAAAACTGAACACAGTACTCAAGATGCAGCCTCACCAGAGCAGGCTTGCTGCAGCCTTTGCTGCAAAGGGGGCTCTGGAGAGGTGCTTCTCTCTGAGGCAGAGAGAGGGAACCCCAGGAAAAATACCAGGGGCTGCACCCTGGTGTTGCTTGTCCAATATCTGATAGCGAGATTTAACATAGTAGTCATTAAGGTCCCTTCCAACCCCACCGATTCTATGATTCTACGAAGAAATGAAGAATGTAGTCAAGGGCAAAATGGGTTAATTATACCCTTGCGGAACATTAAAAATAAACAAACAAAAAATGAGCAAATAAAAAAAATAGCAAAAACGATATATTTCTTACAAATTTCCTCTGGTTTTAATGATAAACGCGGAAATCTGTTACACAGAGCTTATCTTAAATACTTTAGCCCCAGAAACTTCTTTTGCACTCACAGAGTTCCACTATCTCAGGCAAATAAAGATGAACATGTTTATAAATTACTGTGAAAGAACTAAGGCTTCAGTCTCTTTCCTGCAACTTCATAAAGCTTTCTTAAAACTTAAATAAAATCACAAGCTGCCATTTTTGCTCCCATACTCTAGTTTTAACTGGTGTTTAGTAACCTTTTTGTAGATTTTTTCCTACCTTTGTCTTTATAAATGATTCAATTTGTCATGTATCCAAAACCAGGCAAAATTACGATCAACATACAGGGAATAGCGAAAGAAAGGAAGCATATCAAACTAAGATATTCTCAAAGGAATTATTGTTAAAAGGAAAAGCTGTCATGATACAGATGATATAAAATGCCTGTTGTGTTTTTCTCTGCAACGCATTTTCTGCATTGTAAATTAGCAATAAACAGGGCTCAGTGAACATTAAAAAAAAAAAAAAAAAAAAAAAAAGGTTCTGAAATAAAACTCCAAATGAAAAAAGTAATCAGATTGCAACACATGTAGTCAAGAGAACTACATAGAGAGGCCCTCATTTTTCTTTTTAAAAAAATATTTGCCCTAAATATTTTTCAGAGGACTGCTTTAGAAGAATGCTCACAATTGAAAATGGTAGGTAATATTTTATTATTTGCCTTCCACTTAGCGTGTGCAAAGTAGATAAATATCGTATTGTTTTGTAGTAGACAAATGCACCATTGTTTTGTGTTGTAATGGTACAAGCTGCAGTTTTTAATTTGGAATCTAATTTTATTTTAACAGTAACAATCCAGAGATTCTTGCCTTTAACTTCTCTAGAAGTTATCTTGGCAAAAGACTGTGAAGAATGTATGGAAGCTTCCATAAAAAACGTAGAAGAATGTATAAATCTGTAAAATAAACTGATGTGTTATCTGTGTGAAGGTACACATGTTAGCTAGCTGCAAAGATACTTCTATACACAGAAAACTCAGAATGCTTTGTACCAAGTATCTTTATTACCAAAATCTACGCAAATGTGAATTACAATAAAACTCACTTAAGATTACAATACCATATGTAAATGTAAAGCATATTCTTACTGTAAAGGGACACTTTACAGTTTAAATCGTAAGTTACCACAGTTGTAAACTAAACAAACAGCTCTCCTGACTTTAATATCTGTGTAAAGCTCTAAATACCAGGCCAAGATAGCGGAGGTTTTATATGAAGGGGAGAGAAGAAGAAAAAAAAAAAAAAAGTCTTTCAGGAAGGTGAGAAAACCGTGAGCAGGTCACCCGAGTATGCCCTTAAAAACTTAAAATCCACAAAAAAAACAAAAAATAATTTTTTCTTCCTTCTCCGCGTAGCAGCCCGGACTTATATACGCGATGCACACACGAACAGGCGGGGGTCGGAACGTGCGGCGTGGCGCTCTCTGCTGCCCCCCCGGCACCCTAAAGCGGCGGCTCTGGGCTGCGCCTGCGCTCTGCGGGAGGGGAGTCTGGCAGTGCCAAGATGGCGGCGTTCTCGGGTACGTGGTGCGGGGCAGGGCTGGGGGAGGCCAAATGCTGGGAGACCCCTCTGGGGCCTGGGTCTGACGGGGCCTTGTGGGGGTGGAGAGGAGGAGGTGGTTCCCGGTGGGCAGTAGGGGCTCGCTGTAGTACATGCGTCGCTACGCAGTAGGCCTAGGGAGGCACAGATGCTATTCTGGCTGCCCAGGTTTTGGCAGGCCAGCAGGTGTGCTCGCCTCAGGGGGTTTGCTGGGTTTTAGGGCGTATGTGGCATGCGTGTACCTGGTAAATGGGGCTGCTTGGAGGTTAAGGATGACTACTTAATGTGAGTCGTTTCTACAACGGGAAGCTTATGGCAAGTGTTTTGTGCATTGCAGTGATTCGTAACGTTTTAGGAGCAGCCCCATCCTGTGTTAGGTAGTTGTGGAAAACAATAAGATCTCCCATGAGCTTCCTCTTCCCCACGCTAAACAAACTCAGTGCCTTATCATGATTAAAATGTCTGTCTAAATCATAATAGAAGATTTTTTTCCTAAAGTAGCACACATCACTGTTGGTACTGTTGTTTCCCTCTTCCTATATACGCACCCAGACAATCACCATACATCATCATCAAGGGAAATACTGAAGCTCCTTTAGACCTGAAGATAAGTTTGGGTGGTGGACAGGTTTATTTTTATTAAATAGTGGAGGAAAACTTATATTGTGTCATCGCTAGTTGTTTTATTCGTTAGTACGCACTGAAAGAACTTAATCAGCATAAATGGGAAGTATGCTAAAAGTGCAAAGACTGTTTAAGGGATTTATCTCTCAATTGCAATTAATAATAACTTGTTGCTAAGAAAAAACTTTTTGATTATGTGGTTTGTGTGAGGCTTGAGGAGTAAATAACTGAAGACTGAAGCTTTCTGAAAACAATGAAAATAAAACATTTCCCCACTTCTTAGTAGTATTCCTATTACTATAGCAAATGTAAGAATGATTTTTGGCTGTATGCATATGTATGTGTTAACCAAGTTTTTGGTGTGTATATATACACACTGTCATGCGCTGGCTTTCTGTGTGCGTGGAAAATTAGCGTGTGACAGTGTGAAGACTAACATGTAAACATTTGCTTAAAGAACGTAATACATATATTTATTTTTGCTTGTAATTGAAAATTTCCAAGTGGAAACACTTCATTCTGGGCTATGTTGATGTAACTAACACTGCTTGTTATTTGTGTTTTATCTTATTATTATTATTATTGTCTTGCAGAAATGGGTGTTATGCCTGAGATAGCTCAAGCAGTGGAGGAGATGGATTGGCTGTAAGTAGGCTTACCTTTGGGCCTGGCAAAATCGAATTTGCCTTTCAGTGATGTATCACGTGCTTCTGGAAATACCCACTTTTTTGTAATGTGATAGCAGGGGTATATATTTCCTTTTAGCATTGTTGCATCTCTTATATTTCCTCATAGTGTGAGCAGCTGAAGATCAAACTGTAACTGCAGTGGTAACACATAAGCTTGGACGAGCAAAGTATGACAGCTTATGCTTCAGTGTCATTTGTTTGACAAAAACCCTTGTGCTTCAGGTTTATTTACTATGTATTGTGGGATTGCTATATGAAATACTGTCATTTAAATGATGTATGTTCAGTAAGTGTTCTCCAAACTGTAGGCTGAATTTGTGTTTTTCAGGGTTGATGACTGAGTGTGTTATTTTACCAGAGTTATTCTTCCTGGTGTTAGTTGCTTATTGGGTTGAAATTCAGTATTTTAAAGCTAGTTTTGAATTGTAATTTTGAATGAATGTTACCTGTATGGATAGTCTTAACTTATGTAATTCTTTTCCTGTATACATGGCATTAATTTGCTGAGATGGTTTCAAGATACTAGTTACATTTATTTCATTAATTTATTTTCCAGTATTAAGTAGGAATTTTGTAAATGAGGACTATGTAAGTGGCTTTAAAAGTGAACCATACTGGAAGGGAAGAAATCTGTAAATCAATAATTAATCTTTTCCTTCTGTCATTAGCATAGTGAGGTAAGATATGGACCTCTTTTTGGGGTGCAATTGAATTCGCTGCATCCACTTGTCACTTCCTGTCAAAGTACATCAGCTATTCCAAACCTTCCGTGTAAATTTGTACCTCTTCACTTCCTCAGCAGCAAACCAGGAGGAATAACGTTCACCTGCTATTCCGCATCTTACGTTACTGATACATTAAAGTGATATCTATAGGTTCTTGTGTAAGCAAAAATCTTTTTTATTTCTTCTGATAACCTCTATTTGTATAAATGTGTTCTTTCTTATAGTCTTCCTACAGATATTCAAGCAGAATCTATCCCATTGATCCTGGGAGGTGGTGATGTGCTTATGGTATGTATGCAGGACAGCCCTGTTCCAAGGAAGTGTGTGTCTCTTGCCTAAGTGTGCACTGTTTCCAGAACCCTTCTTTCCGGAAGGGTCTGTAATTACACTTGTTCTTCTGTCCTCCTTAAGTGGAAAAATACATCCTTGAACTAAAAACTATAGAGTTTCTGGTGTGTTTCCACCTGTTCTTGCAGGTGGAATTCATTCTTCTTAGGCTTTCAGTTTCTGACAACTTGACAGTTTGACAGGCACTGCTACATGTGTGAAAGCTAACTGATCTCCCCTACTCTACTCTTCACCTGACACAGAACTGCATGAAACATGACAAATACCGTCTTAACAAGTGCTTCAGTCTCAATAACCTTAAAAATACCCGATTGGCATACTTGGGTGTCATGCTTTCTGCAGATTCTGTAATCAGAGTGATGCCTCCTGTAATCTTCTGTAGCACCTTGAGAACTCAGACATACATAGATAGCTCCCCTGGTGAATTCTGGGAGCTGTTATGTTCCAAGTGCATTGAAAAGGTTTTGTGTTTGTATTTGTCTGATTTCTGTGAAGCAGTGGTATTACTCTTTAAGATCTTCTATATTATGCAGAGGTAAAAGTAACCTTAATTTATAGTTTGTTAAAATAGAGCTGTAGAACAATCCTTAGAGTGGAAGCTGTAACTCTGATTAAACTTAAATTTTTCTTCCTGTAGGCTGCAGAAACGGGCAGTGGAAAAACTGGTGTAAGTAATCAATTTTAATTCTAATAGAAAGTAGTAGAATGTACAAGTATTTTATGTGGTAAGATACATGGTGTTTGTGTATGCATACAGAGAGAATATGTATACATTTGACTATGTTTTTAAACATACAATTAGATATGCTTTAAAGTCTTTCAAAGCTATGGGTATTTCAACTGAAAACCAGACTGTCTGTATATATGGAAATACCTGTATAGGTGGTGGAAGAAAAATAACATTATATTTCAGGCTTTTAGCATTCCAGTTATCCAGATTGTTTATGAAACACTGAAGGACCAGATGGAAGGGAAGAAAGGGAAAGCAACTATTAAAACTGGTGGAGCAGGTGAGCTTTCATCTTTCCCTCTTCGAAAGTTTAGACTGCTGTTAATTCATGTCAATTCCATAACACCACAAAGTAAAGGCAGCCTGACTTGCCATTGAACAGATACTTTTTTAAAACTTTGGGGTAATGTGAATAGAATACAATTACTTCAGATAATATAAAATTACAAATATAAACTTAATGGTGTTAATAATGGGAAGAACTGGGATGCATTGGGCTATGCAGATTTGAATTCAGAAATGTTGAACTGAGATGGCGATATGCAGGGCCAGAACCTGCTGATATAGTATGGATTGTAATCATGGTGTTATTCGCACAGTATGCAAGTGTCTAATATAGATGTCCTTTTAAATAGACTTGCAACTTGAGAGCTAGTAAATGTGTTCAGTCTGTAGTAGTTACAGATTGAGACTTTGTCACCAACAATAACTGTAAAAACAAAATTTTGAAAATGTTAATGGAAGTACTAACCTTTCAGTTTTTACTAATAATGACTAGTGCAGTTCATTTACACTCTGGCTTACCTTATAAGTGTCTTTATTGTTTTCAGTTGTATTTTTAAGCAATTTAATCTGTGCTGCATTTAATGGAATAATTCAAATTTGCATAAGTTAGCTTTGTATTAGGCATCTCAAAGTTTTTAGGCCTTTGCTGACCTAGAGGGTTTGAATTGATTTGGAATAAGGCTGCCTTCCCAAAATATTAAGCTAGGTGGCAGAGACGATGTGAAATTTGAATTTGAGTTCTCCAGGCTTAACCTTGTTGCTTTAAAGAATTTTCTCTTTCTGTCTTTCAAACTTAGTGCTCAATAAATGGCAGATGAACCCATATGATAGAGGATCAGCTTTTGGTGAGTTATCTTAATTGTTATTGTATTTGAAATGTTCACATTGTGAAACAAAAAGAATAAAATACGTACAAAGCTTTCTTTAAAAAACTGTTAAAAAAGCATTTTCTATATAAAACTGTCTTGTCATTTTCAGCAATTGGATCAGATGGTCTGTGTTGCCAAAGCAGGGAAGTAAAAGAATGGCATGGATGCAGAGCAACTAGAGGCGTGACTAAAGGTAGCTATAAAACAAAATATTTCAGGCTCCTAAAAATCTCAGCTGAAACACCCACTTAGCACCTATTGTTAATGTAGACAGTCGCATTTCAAATTTGCTGTCTATCTAAGCAAATGTGCCATTACTCAATTTACTGCTAGCTGAAGACTTTCGAAAGGCAAATAAAATACTTTAGTTTGTTTTTCTCTCCTTGTCTTGTAAACTGCCTTTTCCTGATTGGGGATTGTGTCAGAGGTGAGGCATTCATAACTGGTGTTTATTAGAACATATCTTATTAAATGTCATGAATAGGAAATAGCTATTCACACAGTACTTCCAATTATTTCCCCCATAGGTACATGCATGCACAGATTTCATGGTTATCTGGTTGAAGTTGGGAGGCCAATCCCAGCTGTTTAGTTGGAAGCAGAGAGTCATGCTGACACTCCAGTAATTTTAGGTGGGTGTTCAGAATGACCCTTGAGCAGTCTGATTTCATCAGGTGTGCACACAAGCATGTAGTCTATACATGGCAACCAACTGAACGCAGGTCAAGTTAGACAGCAAGTTGTCAGTGCTAGTGCATGCTGGTGTTCTTGCAGTGATTTAGCAGACCCCTGGGGTTTTGAGTTTAATCAAATGCTGTGGATTCTGGAGAACCACAGGTGTCACTAGCTTACCAGTTTTTACTAGTTATTTGAAGACTTTCACACACTACCTCTGAGCACATACTTTTTCGTCTCTTAGGCCTGCTGTTTTCCAGTACATATTTCTCCATTGAGGTACATAGGTACTTACAGATCACTTTCAGATCACAGACGTTTGGTGATTCTGGACTGCCAAACTGAACCACCTCAATGAAATTGAAATTAATTTTTTTTTTATCTTTTTTCCCTTAAAGGAAAATACTACTATGAAGTGTCTTGTCATGACCAAGGCTTGTGCAGAGTTGGTTGGTCAACTATGCAGGCATCACTAGATTTGGGTGAGTTTCATCTTAAGAAGGTGGATCTACTGGAATCCTGTAGACATTATGAAATGGCTGGAATCCTGTTCTCTTCTTGCAGAGAAGGGATTCCTTGGGAAGATTAGCAATATCAGTGAATTCAAAACTTGTACAGATCTTCTTCTGCTTGTAAGAAGAAATCTGTATAGATGATGATGATACTTTTGTGATGTTTTTCCTTTTATGTCAGTCTTTTTATGAGGATGACTATAGTACCAGTATACTGGTCAAAGATTAGTTCATAATACATCAAACTAGGAGTCTTCAGTTAACACTGAGTACTATTATTGACATTGTAAAAGTTTCAGTTGGCAATATAAATGATAATGGACAAAGAAGAGCTGGAGGGAGGTGGGGGGAGGGAATGTAACCTGTCAGCCAAACAATAAAAGGCCTTACTGTGCCTTGTTTTCAGGCACTGATAAATTTGGCTTTGGATTTGGTGGCACTGGTAAGAAATCTCACAATAAGCAATTTGACAGCTATGGTGAGGTAAGTTTGAATTACTTACTAATAAAGAACATTGCAATTAATTTCTCAATTTCTTCATGTTTGTTTTTTTTTAATATTTTTTTTATCTTGGTTACATGCTATAGCAATCAATGCTTTCCTAGCAGTGCCAAATTATTAAGGTAAAGTTGCGAAGTAAAAATACCATGAAACCTCAAAGCATTTTTGGACAAAAGCACATTAACTAGATCAAACAAAAGCAGTTAGTATGTTGGATTTTTGATAGTGGCTAGACCACAAAGATGTTGATTTATTTAGACGATAAAACTCTTATGTGTGTTATAGGTTAATGGTTAACTGATCTCTTGGATTTATTTCTTGACTTATTTCAGTGTTAGCTTGAATAACATCCCATCTGTATGCATTGGTGGATGTCAAAGTAAGGGCATGGAAACCTGTATACTGGCAATAGAAGTCCCAAAAAAACTCAAAACACATACTTTAATGCCAGTAAGGTATTGAAGTCAGGCTCAATTTCTGCCAGTTAGTTGGATGTACCATTACAAGTATCTTGATACACTCTTCTGAAAACATCTACCAGGAATATCTGTGGTGTTTTTTGTGTAATGTGCATTCTGCATGCATGAATGTTTAAGCATAACTTATATAAATATGAAGAGCACAGTAGAAATGTCTTTTTGTGGTATTAGCAAATTGTCAATACTGCAAAATTTGCAACTTTTACTATTTTAGTTTTTTTATAAGTGACTTCTGATCTGTTGAACTTGAAAAGGCACTTCACAGTATAAAAGTTTTTATTAAATACCTTTACAATGAGAAGACTTAAAATGATTTAAATGAAATATTTAAATTTGTAGGAGGTATTAAATGTATGCTATATGAGTTAGTCTTTTCAGTAACCAGAAGATAGGTTTCTATTAGTCTTTGATGCTCTAAACTTGGATTTACATTGGCTACTAAATGCATGATTAATGCACATCTTCATAATACAGAATTCTTCCAGGTAAATGACTAGAATTTATCATTGTAAAGGCATTTGAGCAAATTTAAAGCAGCAATAACAGTTTTAATATCTAAGATAAATTGGGCAGCTTACTGAAGATGTGTAATCAAAAATGTGAATGTTGTTTATGTTAGTAATATTGGGGGTAAAAATAGAACTTGCTTGTCCTGAAAATAAGTGTTTAGTAGGGAGAAATATGAAAACTGTAAAAGTTGGCAGAATGCAAACACTGTTGTTTTGTTTTTTTTTTTTTAATACAATAAACAACCCCAAAATTTGTGAGTTTAACAAAGTTCTTTTCATTGTAGGAATTCACTATGCATGATACAATTGGATGTTATCTAGATTTAGATAAAGGACAAATAAAATTTTCCAAAAATGGTAAGTTTTCTTCACTTTATTCTTTGGAATTTAACTTGAATGCTCACATGGCTGGGGAGAGCGGATGTGCATACATGCGGAGTCTGACTGAATGGTCCCTACTTTCAGGGAAAGACCTTGGCCTTGCGTTTGAAATCCCACCACACATAAGGAACCAGGCACTCTTTGCAGCTTGTGTGCTGAAGGTAACTTAGGAATATCACAAATGCACGAGTTCCAGAAAACTGGTGTAGTTCTGATAGAGCAACTACTGTACAATTACTGTAGTTATGCTTTCACTCTTTTTCTTTCTGCTCACTAGTAATCCACTACTGTAGTGGTCATCAGTGCATTAGCTTTGAGGACTCCTCAAGCTAAATACTGGATATCTTAATTCAAACTGAAATACCAAAACTTTAATGTAAGGGTAGAATAGCTTGGAGCAAGAATTACCTTTATTAAACTTCAGTATAGTGTGATTCCACAGAGATAAGAAAGCAACTTTATAAGTGGTCTCCCTGAACCCTTAAGTTTCCTGTTTCATTTACTCTTAACATTCTGTAAATCTAATAGTGTGTCTTTGTTTTCTTCATTCTCTTTGGGGTGATGAGTAAAGGGCTTAGCACATCTTTTTGGTGGTCAGAGAAATGTACAAATCTAAAAATTATATTGGTTTGTTTTTTAATTATGCTTAGTTGTCAAATATGAATAAAACAAATCTTAAAAGTTTCAGCATATCTGTAACTGTAAGAATACTTTGATGTAGAATAAAAGAGAATATTCTTGTAGAAGAACTAGAATGAAGCACAAACTGTCTGGCAGGCTTTAGACTTCTTGGGGAAGGAGAATGTGAAGGGAGGGGAAAAAACACCACATTCCCTATCTCCACACATGCCTCTTTGTTTAGCTGGTTTCTCATGGGGAAGCTACTTGTAAAATGAAAAACAATTTCACATGGTCTCTTGAATCTGTATGACTATTTTGTTGAAATCTAGAATGCTGAATTAAAATTCAATTTTGGTGAAGAAGACTTCAAGTTTCCCCCAAAAGATGGCTATATTGGACTCTGCAAGGCTCCCGATGGTAGTGTTGTAAAATCACAACATGCAGGTAAGGTTTGACCTTTTAAATTTCTCCATTGTATTTTAAGGTTGTCTGAATACAAATTTTGATCACTTCAATTTCTTAATTTCTGCTGTACTCAGGGTCTTAGAATACTAACACCTTAGTGGTAGCAAAACTAGAGCTTTTTCAGTAGTCTTCAGGGTTGTCTTCAATGGAAATTGCAAATAGTCCTATGCTTGGAATTTTTGAAATGTATCAGATGAGTAAACTTCTCTTAAATAGGTTACTGCAGGGTATCTACTTAGAAAACAAGTGTCTGGTTTTTAAGCTGTATAATAAAAATTATGTTGCATGGCCAGTATACTATTGTAATGGCAAGACTTGTATTTTTTGAATATTAATCTGAAGCAGAATATTCCCTTCTGTGGAATATTTAGAATCACAAGTTTGTTCACAATAATAAATTCCAAGGTAGGTATGTACTCTGTCTCTAACTGCTCTTTTTTTTAATCTTAGGAAATGCACAAGTGGTTCAAACACAGAACCTTCCAAATGCTCCAAAAGCATTGATTGTTGAACCATCTAGAGAGCTAGCAGAACAAACTTTGAACAATGTGAAGCAGTTCAAAAAATATGTTGATAATCCCAAATTAAGGTAACAGCGCATCTGATACTTAGGTTGTGTTCATGACATTGTCCATGGACATGACTTGGAGGGTGGGGTTCTACTTTGTTGCTACATGGACCTTAATCTGCAGTGCTACTGGTAATAGTCTCAGCAATACCAGCTACCAGTCAATCTTCGAATTCTTACACTGTAGTCTGACTCCAACAGGTGGCTATATACAAGGTCTGCTCTGCTTACATTGCGGTGTTCATAGAACAAATGTTGCACTTAAAAGCACTGGATTGCAATCCAAACAACAAATAAAGTTTGTCTACAGGATGCTTTAGTCTAAAGTTTTTCCTGTTTAAATTGTGCTTATAAAAAAAAAAGACATGTCTACGTATTAAAGTACAGTCAGTTCACAAGAGTGCTTTTAATGGAATAGCATGTTACTAGTAATAGGGAGAGACATATTAAGATGTAAGATTAATTTAGCTTGGCTATTTGCATTGCTAGCTTTCAAAAATACAAGGAACTTAGAAAGTGAATTTTTCCTTAAGATTATAAGGAACAGATCCTTTTTCTAAAGGTATTAAATATTTAACATTAACTAATTTCACAACAATAATTAAATAATGAATTAAAATACAATTTAAAACTTTCTCAAAGTACCATATGCTATATAAGAAGAAGAATTTTTATTTTTTAGTATTTTGTTCCTAATTACTGTTCAGAAATGTTAATCACTATTAATAGTGGAATCAGTCTTCAGCCTGTTACTTTCTCTCCTGAATACAACAAAAAATTACCAAATGTCAAAATACATTGATGTAATGTTTGTTTTAGGGAACTGCTGATTATTGGTGGGGTTGCTGCAAGAGATCAACTCTCTGTGCTGGAACAAGGAGTAAGTTGTATTTATTTTTGTTCATATGACTTAATAGTTTAGGTTCTAAATAACTCATGGTGTCCCTGGAGAACAGTAATAATACTTCCTGTGACTTCTGTAAACCTGCTAAAAAGAGACCATGCAGCTGATAGCAAGCTCATATTGTGCTGTTTTAGCTTTTTTCATTTCATTTCCATGGCAACTCTCACTGCAAATGCTTACGGTATTTGATCAAATTCTGTTAGGTCTTGAGTACTGCTGAAAATTTTAAGATAAAAGTGTACCTTAATATTTGTTGTTAATTATCAGGATAGAGACAGGTTTCTTACTAACTTCTTCACGTATATGCAAATAAAACTGCTCTGCAATTGTCCACATCAAGCTACACCAAAAACCAATCCTATGCAGGAGGACCCAGCTTAGTTTCTGCAGCACGGAATGTACAGTCAATTCAGTTGTCCCTTAGGGACAACTGTGCCTTTATTCAAGGCACAAAAGTGAGACTCGATCACTGTTAAGGAGTTTTTTCAGTGTCTCTAGCTGCCAAAATCAGACATTTCTCCTAAGCAGGCTTGAACTGGAAGATTGCTAGACTTTGATATGAATCATAGTGTTATGGCTTAGTGGACTTGTTAGCGTTAGGTCATGGGTTGGACTAGGTGATCTTGAGGGCCTCTTCCAACCTAAATGATTATACGATAAATTTGTGATGGTGAACCCTTCCATCTTGCAAGATCTTAAGTATATTTCTATGGTTGGTAGACTTTAACTCTCTTACTGTGGAAATATACTTGAATTTATTTTATTCCTATTTAAAATCAGATTTGTTGCCTGGAGAGCTTATGGAATCTCTGCCCTTGAAGATGTCAAAATTTTACTGGGCAGGGTCCTGAGAATTCTAAAGCAAATTGGAAGTTGTCCTTTGGTTGTGATGTATGTCATATGGGGACCAGATGACCACAAGATGTCCCTCCAATACAAATCATTCTAGCAATCTGTGGTTATAATTCATAGAAAATAGGATATCATACGGCTGATTGTTTCACATACTGAAGTTTAAGCAAAGCTGGTGGTGCCTCCAAGTTAGCTACGGGATCAATTAATGCTCTTCTGTATTTCATAGGTGGATATTGTTGTTGGAACTCCTGGAAGACTGGATGACCTGGTCTCAACAGGAAAGCTTAATTTATCTCAAGTTAGATTCCTCGTTCTGGATGAAGCTGTATGTAGAGAACTAAATGATACTCAAGTTCTGTTCTTAAATGCAGTATAACATTTCTTAGTTGTAATGAAACAACATTGCTTTGTAGCATTTAGTGCTTAAATTAGCTACTTCTAGAGTAGTCCAGGTTAATCTCCTTCTTGTTTAAGTGTAACAAACTACACAACTTCTTCTTGTTGCCTCTCTGTAAAGCTGTTTCTATTTTACCTAATAGAAAAGTATGTTTTAGTCTGTATTTATAAGATTAGTGAAATAAGTCCCTGTCTCTGTCCAGCATAGTATTCAGGAAACTTGAAAGGACTAAGACTAGATAAGTGTTTTGATTACCCAGCAGGTCAGGAAGCCAGTGTATGTCCTACTCAATATGCTATGAAATGAGTGCCTCTCTTTCTTACTTTGATCTGTAGAAGTATAGCTAAGTGTTCACATAATGTGCCGAGGAGTATTAGCTAGGAGAAGCAGCTGAAGCAGATGTTTAATTTCTTCTGAAGCATAGCAGCTGTGCTTGAAAATACTCTTTTTTTCCTCCTTAGTAGTAGTAATATCCTGAGTATGCATTGAGCTGTTCAGCTAATTAAATGAGTAGAACTGTTGAGACTACACGTGTGTTGGTTATTTGACTGAGGTATGTAGGCTGACAAATAAGAACTGCACCTTTTTTCTCTCATTTTATTCCTGTGTAGGATGGCCTTCTTCTCCAAGGTTATTCAGACTTCATAAACAGGATCCATAGTCAAATTCCTCAGATCACTTCAGATGGAAAGCGACTTCAGGTATAGAGTTTGTTCTTGTTTTGTTTGTTTTTTTTTGTGGTGTGCCCTGCTGTCAGTTGTTGACTGTTGCATGGTATGGAACATTTCTTCTCTGAAGTAGTTTATTCTTCATTACACCTCTTGTCCACAAGTAGCACTTGTTCATTGGGTTCAGTAATTGCTTGCAAACATATTTTTAGGATCCTAGATCTGAAGTCCAGTGTCTATCAGTATTTGGGTTACATGATACAAACGTATCTGAAAAATGAGAGATTACTTACACTCTTTCTAATGCTCTAATAATCATTTCTCAGTAATTCTGCTTTATTCCTCTTAAATTATTGTGTTTCTCTAAGAGAATAATTCAGTAACTTTGTCTTGACTCATCAGCAGAGTAGATGCTGTGATGAGAATAGCCGGTTTGGAAGACACTGTTGTGCTGCAGTGTGCTATTCAGCTACCACATGACGTTCTTGCAGTTCTACTTTTTTTGTTTTGTGTGTTTGTTTGTTTTTTGTTCTAGGAGAATCTGATCTTCAGTGGTATTCATGTGGCTTTTTTTCTTCTCAGGTGATCGTGTGTTCTGCAACACTGCATTCTTTTGATGTGAAAAAGCTGTCTGAAAAGATCATGCATTTTCCCACCTGGGTTGATCTGAAAGGAGAAGATTCTGTCCCTGAAACTGTACACCATGTAGTTGTGCCTGTTAATCCAAAAGCTGATAAACTCTGGGAAAGACTTGGCAAGAATCATATCAGAGTAAGTGGTCTATAAGTGGAACTTAGATTACTTGTTTGTGAATGTTTACTTATTTAATATGCAGGGTTGAGGCCCAGTGTTGTAGGATCTTTGCCAGCTATTGAAAGTTCAGTGTTTCTGAAATGTTTGTTCCATGTTAGTTAGCAGCCTGATGTTTGTAATGTCACAACAGTTTTTTAATGGTACAGTCTTATGAACATGATTGGGGAAAATACTGATGGAGTAGTGCTACCTTTTCAAGGTAGAGAGCAATGGCACCACACTGCTTATTCAGTCATTTCACAGCTAATGGTCTGTAGCTTCACTGGTTCTTCCTTCTCATCATTCACAAGAGACAGGTAAACTTCCCAACATACTTTTGATAGGAGGAAAAAAATAAGCACTTTACAGAAAGATGCATGTGAAATGAACAATTTTTAGAGGAATGGATTTAATCTAAAACTACATTTGAATCTTGGGTTTAAATTTTGCATTCACCTGACACCTGTTCGGGTGGGAAGCTTGTTGTTGAAGCCTTTAGTTTTCAAGCTCTGGATAACCTGGAGCTGTATTTTATTTTTTAGCAACCCATATGTGCTTAGGATCCGTAGGTTTTCTTAACATCTTGCTGTCTCTGGAATTTCCCTTTGTTAGGTCTGTTAGAGCATTTTAGTTACGTCTTAACATAAGTTCACTTCACTTGTATTTTAGGTTTGTATCTGATTCTAATATAGGAAAAAAACATACAAACAACCAGTTTCATATGATGTAGCAATGATTATTCTATTGCTTTCAGATCTACATGAATAATTTTACTTTTCATTATATGAACCAGCTTTGTGTTTAAATTCAAAATGTTTCTTTAGTTAAAGGTAGATTAACTTGTCTGGTGGTAGAACAGAATGTTTAGATTAGCACGAAATTATATAAGGTTGAAAAGTAGTTTTTAACTTAAATGGAGTTAAGTATTTTCCTCCATGAAGTGTGGTCTAATGACTTGGTTTTGCTTAGTATGTTGGACCATATCCAAGTGAGGTTTTCTTGTCCCATAAAGCCAGAGTGATTTTTTTTCATTGTCTAATGTTCTAAAAGGCAGTTGATCATAAAAAGAAAAATTCTTAGTCTTGTCTGCTGTGAGATGTGCATACACATTTTGTGTCTTGCCCCCCCTCTTCTGAGGTTGCTATTTTAAGGTGAGACAGATCTCTATCAGAGAGGGTTGTGGAGTCTCCTTCTCTGGAGATAGTCAAAATCTGCCCAGATGTGATCCTGTGAAACATGCTGTAGGTGACTGTGGTTGAGCATGGGGGTTGGACTAAATGATCTCTGGAGGTCCCTTCCAACCTCAACCATTCTGTGGTTCTGTTTTGTGAGGTTTTGGTTCTTCAAGGTACTCTTCATTTGTGGATTTGAATCTATGTGGCTTGGTCAATTAATTGGAGTTTGAAGTGAAAACAAATATTTAAATAAAATAATTTTAGGTAATATGTCTTCTAAGTACTGGAAGGATTTCAAGTAGCTGTAATTTTCACGTGACTTAAAAAGAATTTTGCATGTAACATCAGAAAACCAATTTGTCTATTGATCTTACCTGAACTCATTCTAAAGAGCTAGCAACTTTTCCATTCCGTGCATGAATTTATTCATAAATCGAAGAAATTCATAGGCATGTACAAAAATCCAAGGTAGCACAACTACTTGTTTCTGTATTTTTTTTAATTAAAATTTATTTAGCTAACACATGCCTACACTTCAAGTTCATCTTGTATCTCTTAGTTGTTTAAAAAAGGGTGAATATCTTTGCCATGTTTATTGTTTTGTTTCTGCTGTCTTACCAAAAAACATTTAGTTGAAAGGATATTTTCTTTATTTCAAGTTCAAGGCTCTTTAATGTTTGTTCTCAGGTTATAGTATTGTGAATGGTACATTTAATGCCTGAATATTTTTTTAAACTTACAAGGGAGGGTTAGTGTGAACTTTAGAATCTGAGTTATCTCTATGTAATGGAGCCAGTCCTGCTGTCTCAAGCATTTTAGACGATTAAGAACAACGTTAATTTCATTATTTTATTTAAAAAGAAATCTAGGATATTAAATCTCATTTTAAAATTATTTCTTAGCTAGAAGCAGTCGCAATAAGTGAAATTTCAGGATTGTGAGTGTAAACAATTGATTCCATTCAAAAGGATAAATGAATTGCAGCTGGTCTTGTGTCTGGAATTTGGTTCTTAAGGCCTGCTGATGAACAGAAAGAGGGTTTTTAGTGACTAATGGGTTGATTGAGGAAAGTCTTTGCAGAGCTGAGAGGATGATGCAGGTTTTTATTAGAAACGTTGAGTAAATTCTAAGTAGTTAGTGGTAGGTTTTCTTCCTCCATTCTTGTGATTGAATGTGGTTTAGCTACTGCTACAATGAAGTGGCTGAAGGTTGTTTGTGTTTTTTTCCTAGACTGATGAAGTACATGCAAAAGACAATACACGTCCTGGTGCTAACACTCCAGGTAAAAAAAAAAAAAAAAAAAAAAGAGGGTGTAGTTTACCTGCTCTGCTAGTAAATGTTTACCTGTCTACACAAAGGCTAGAGATCTTTAAGTGCATACTGTTTAAAGGCTTTTTGTATTTTTAAATAATTGAAACAAAATATTTTCTTTAACTTAGAAATGTGGTCTGAAGCTATCAAAATTCTGAAGGGAGAGTACACTGTTCGGGCAATCAAAGAGCACAAGATGGATCAAGCCATTATTTTCTGCAGGACGAAAATAGATTGTGATAATATGGAGCAGTACTTCATCCAACAGGGCGGAGGTAGTATTTTCACCGGAACTCTATTCTATTCCCTTCCCTGCTTATTTTAAAGACAACTTTATGATGAGGTCATTGATATTCAGATATCACACAAATAAGACTGTGCCCAAGTTTTTTAACATAGGGCATAAAAGTCATGGCTCACTCCAGTGTGGGAGGAAGCCATGAATACCAGTTCTAGGCAGCTTTGAAGTGGGTAGAAACAACCCATTGTGCGCCAAAATTTGAACTAGTAAGAGAGGTGTATGGGGTCTCTACTGAAATGTAAGTAAGAATGAGAGGTTGTTGCTGTAGACACAGGAGGGAATGTGAGGATGCACAGAAATATAAATACGAGGAGACAGAAGGAGAAATATGAGAGCACACGGGAGGGTTGAAATAAGACACAAGGAGAAAGGTAAAGAGATGTATCTGGGGAAAGAAAGGGACGTTTAGACTAGAAAGGGGTGAGGAAATGTCTGCACAAAACCCTTCTGGTGAGGGGGGAAGAAAGCTGTTTAATTATCTTGTTTTTACCAATGCCTGTATCAGTAACTAGAAGTTTGTTTTATGATAATAAATCAAGTGAAATTCCCCCAAGCTGAGACTTTTCCCCACATGTGCTTCTTTCACTGCTGTGTCGTGTTGTGCCATACCTTATATGTGATGTTATTAATGCATGGTAATTCTTTCAGGCCCTGATAGGAAGGGACATCAGTTCTCATGTGTCTGTCTGCATGGTGACAGAAAACCTCAAGAAAGAAAACAGAACCTGGAAAGATTTAAGGTGATGCAGCAGATTCTAGCAGGCTTTTCCCTCATTTCCTAATATCTGAAGTCAGACCTTGTATGTTAATACATGCCCTCAATTTAAATTAAAATGGGTTTGGATGTTTTATAACTCTAAAACTCTAGAATTTCTAAAATTATAAGATGCAGTTTCTTTAAGTGGAAATCTATATTCAGTTAACATGACCTCTGAGTTTTCATTGATATTTTCATTGATAGGGTAGAGGTAGGTTTACTTATAAGTAAACCTAAATTTAAGCTCTGTAACAGATCATTATTTTCTAAAATTACTGGATCTTGAATATTAAAAAACAAATCAAATGATAGTTTAAATACTAAACTGTTGGGTTTGATTTTTTTTTTTTTAAAGACATTTATTGATTTATATTTGCCTTATCTTGCTGGGAAAAAATAAGGATGTAAACTGACCAAGCCATTCATGTTCAGAAAGCACTGTTGTACAGAAGAGCTTTATTTGAAGTATTGTGTAAATGTACAGATGTGCCTTCAAGGTACAGTAAATGGGAACAACTGCTGCTGTTTTAGTGCTTGGATTTTGGTTCGGTTTACTTAGTTCACCACTTGTAATAACTATGTTTTCAGAGGGGAGATGTCCGTTTCTTGATCTGCACGGACGTTGCAGCTAGAGGAATTGATATTCATGGTGTTCCCTATGGTAAGATATAACTCTTAAACCAAGCTATTGAATTTCTATATGGCTTTAATATATTTTCAGTCCTTTCAACAAATTAAAACAGGTAATGGGGAAGAAATTTTATGGTGGAAGCCTTAAATGTAGGTGGCACAGGTGGGTAATGACACCTGTAACTGCTCTAACAGAATGTTAAGTTCACATTTGATAGTGTGTATACGGGCTAAGAAGAAGGAGTGCAGTGATCAAAAGCATATTTACTTTAGTTGTGTGGTCTGTAACATTAGCTCACGTAAAGTGTGTGTGTATATGTATATATGTGTATGTAAAGTGCATATATAAATATAAAATGCATATGTATGAAATGCCTAAGTATATGCACACACGTTACGTGGATTGTGTCTTCTACAGTTATCAACGTCACACTCCCTGATGAAAAACAGAACTATGTTCACCGAATTGGGAGAGTAGGCCGAGCTGAAAGGTATGTATGTGTTCAGAGTAGACATCATACATTTTTGGACTTCTTTTTTTTGCTTTTAATAAGTTGGCAATAGTTGTTGAAACGCATTTTTCTCTTTCTTCCCCCCATTATTTCAGGATGGGTCTGGCAATCTCCCTTGTGGCAAAAGAAAAAGAAAAGGTAATTACACTCCAAAGCAAAATCGAACAGATGCTATTTACTGAAGTTCCATTCACAGCTGATGCCTGACTTTAACAGCCTGCATTGGAAAATTGCTGCTTAACTGAAAGGAACTCTGGAAAGATATCTAGATTATTTTCCATGCTAGAACTATAAAAATGAATATACTAAACTATTTCTCAAAGTTTAAAAAGTTTGTTTTCCCTTATTTCTAGGTTTGGTATCATGTATGCAGTAGTCGTGGAAAAGGATGTTACAATACTAGACTGAAGGAAGAAGGAGGTTGTACTATATGGTACAATGAGATGCAGGTAAAACTTCTGCTTGACCAGAATGTTCTTCCAGTACCTTAAGGGTGTTTCCAAGAAAGCTGGGGAGGAACTCTTTATCGGGGATTGTATTGATGGGACAAGGAGGAATGGTTTTAAACTAAAAAAAAGTGCTTTAGTATGAGGATAGAGAGACACTGGAACAGGTTGCTCAGAGAAGCTGTGGATGCCCTATCGCTGACAGTGTTTAAGGCTAAGTTGGATGGGGCTTTGAGCAACCTGGTATAGAGAGAGGTGTCCCTGTCCATGGCAGTGCGGTTGGGATTAAATGATCTCTAAGAACCCTCCTAATCCAAGCCTTTCTGTGGTTGACTCTGTAATTTCCTCTAAAAGACTGGATTATAGTCTGTCTTAACCATTTAGTTGAAGTACAGATCTATCTTCGAGGTGTTTATAACTTCCATTTGAAGAGGAAATTAGAGAAGTTTGCAAATTATACTTTCTGTAAGTAGTGTATTGAATTTGGAAAAATTAGTCTTTGGTCTCCAAGCCTACATTGTTTCCTATATATAGTTTTTGTTGATGCTATTTGAATGGCATTCAAAAAAAGACTGTTATAACTGGAGTCTTAGAGCATAAGTGTAATTTAATTTATTTTTTCTTTTAGTTGCTGGGGGAGATTGAAGAACACTTAAACTGCACTATTGCCCAAATTGAACCAGACATAAAAGTGCCAGTAGATGACTTTGATGGGAAGGTTACATATGGGCAGAAAAGAGCGCTTGGTGGTAAGGAAAAAAAAAACACTTTTGAGTTATGCTGCTATACAGTATCTAGTTTTTTGTTGTTATTGTTCTCTGCTTCATAATGACAAATTCATGGATTAAAAAAAAAAGTTAATTCTTTGCTGTCTCATGCGTTTGTTCCAATACAGCCTCTGGGTCGCAAGCAGCCAAAGTGAATTTATACCTGTTCTTATAGTTAACTTAAACTTTTTTTAAACTTTCTGAACGACTTTTGGTGAATGTTACTAGTTCTGCTGACAAATGGCTTTGAACATATCACTTAGACTGGGTCTTTTTTGGCAGGTGGACTCTATAAAGGCCATGTGGATATTCTGGCGCCTACAGTACAAGAGTTGGCTGCCCTTGAAAAGGAGGCTCAGACATCTTTCTTGCATCTTGGCTATCTTCCTAACCAGCTGTTCAGAACATTCTGATTGTGTCACACTTGAGACAAGGCTTGAGTTAATAAATATTCTACCCTAGAAATACAGAAATCTTGTACTGTCTCTTGAGTAGCAGTGGTAAGAAAAGGATTAAAATTCAATATACTTCTTGCATGATGAACAGCTTGTTCAGTGTTGTTAACTCTGTACTAGCTGTTGTCTTGATAAAATAAAAGATATCAAAGAATGGTTTCTGTTGATTTTGTTTTGTCTTTCCTTAAGAGTTAATTTGCAGAATCATTCTTTCCATAGGTTTTTAATTCATTGATAATACAAGTATAGTTAAGCAAATCTGGAAAATACTTAGCAAAGTTTAATTCTTTGCTAAGTATATGTAAAAAAACTTCATTAACTTCATTAATTCTGTACTGTCATTTTTAATGCTGTGCTATTTAAAAGTGCATTCAGTTGTAGATAGATGCTTATATTTAAGATACTGAAGTAAAAAAATAGAAATAAAAGACAACTTCAGGAAGTATGTATTTGAAACTGAGTTATTCCAAAGCCAAAATGTTGGCTGAGTGTTTTGATTCTCTAAGATCAGATTTCTCTAAGGTGATGTCTTAAACTTGTGCAGCTGATCTTGTACAAAGAACTCTACATTATTTTGAGTTTATACAGAAGTAATGCACTAGCATCAAAGCGGTTTATAAGTCTGCATGAAAATCTGTCATGAAGTAGGATAGGTTAAAGTACTCAGTGCCTCTCACACTGTTTTCATGTGGCTTTCATTTGTTCAGATGAAGTTGTTGTCTAATTTGATTTATTTTTTTAACTTCTGTCTTTCTCTAGTGACTTTCCCCAGATACTAGTTAAGAAAACTTCAGTGACTTTACCTGCAAATTCTGTCACTTAAATATCAAAGGTCATTGGGAATGTCTGATAACCAGGAAGAGAAGTAACATTTTGCATTCTTTGTGAAGACTTCTAGTCGCAAAAGAAAAAACCTGCAATCTGCTTGCAGGAAGCTGTAAAAAATAAAATAAAATAAATCCAGTTGAATAAAGAAATGTTCCCATCCCCCTAGTGTTATTTGGAGAAGGTAGACTGAGAGTCCTAGCTAGCTTAATAAAATACACGGATTTCTCATTAAGTTGAGTAAATTTCAATATGAAATGCCATGACTGGTGTCACCTGATCATAAATTGGTAATGGTGAAATCCTTCCTTCAGCACCTTTTAATAATATTTTTTTTTAAGGGCGTGGTGGTGGGGAACTTAGCATTTGGATTTGGAACTAACTTTTGTTATATCAGTCCTTTCTCATCAGGACAATGTAATTAAATCTATTGATCATATGTGAAGCACAATTTATTGCAGTGCTAAAAATAATTTCAAATACAGGAGAAAATGTGCGATACATGCTTGCAAATTGAAATGTTGTGAAAATGAGTTTTGCCTAATTTACCTGGTTCATTTTGAAGTGCATTTTAATTCAGAGAACTTTGGAATTTGGGAAGAGGGTGGGGCTGGGGGAGGAAGGTACATGGAGTCAAAATCTTACCAGCACTGATCTTTTTATTAGGGAGTAATATTTAGAACAAATGTGCAAATTGTTCCAAGTGCTGATATGCTTCAAGCTGGCTATTGAGTACCTAGACTTAAGCATATGATGTCAAAATACTTAGGACTGCTTTATTCAGTTTTCTTTTTCACTCAAAATTGAAAGTGGTTTTAGGTGTGTGCCAGTGTCTGTTTAAAGCTTGTGTTTCATTGGTGTAGAAGCTGAAATAACTGAAGTACCCTAATAAGTACTTTTTTTTTGCCCTTCTCCAGGAGGGTTTTGCTGATGTTTTTTCAAGGGCTGTAGCATGAGAAGGAAGAAGAGAGGGAAAGAGGAACTTCAAATTGAGTTATCAAGAACGTAACTTGTGCTCAACAGGAAATCCAATCTGCCCTAAGAAAAGTAGATGAGATGTCTAAATTCTGAGGGATATAGCATATTCTTTATATTATTTTCAGTTACTGCTATCTTAAAACACTACAGGGGAAATTTTTCTGGAAAGCATAACTTCCTCAGTGTTTTTTTTTAAATGAAACTTTTAGAAAACCAAATGGAATTCTACTAAAATAACTTCAGACAACGGTCCCTGCCATGAAATCCCAGCATGTTTTTTGTCTTTTATTTCAGAACACGTATGCCTTACCACCTAGTAACACTAAGCAGTAAGCCATTTGTAGCTAGAGTAGCTAAAAGGTGGGTACTTGCCTGTTGAAGCTGAGTGCCTTATTGTGTGTCTTTGTACTGGCACATCTGTGTATGTATATAAACATAGGTTGCTTTAGATTTGTGGAAGTTCAGAGGGAGAGGGGTGTTTCAGTGTTTTTTGCTAACTTTTTTGTTAACTAACCATTAACTACCTCTTGGTGGTGCTGGTGTTTCATGTATGGCTAGAGAAGCCGCAAGTATAGCAGTCTACTGCTTCCAATTGGGTCAATTATATTCCCCCTTTTCTGTTTTTTGTAGAAACAAACAAACTCCTAAACAAAAAAGAACTTTAAGCTATTAGAGCTGCTTGTATGGAGTACAAACTGGCAATGAAGGCCTCTTGCTTCACTGACTGACTTCTTGTTTCAGCTTGAATAAACATGCATTTTAAGCTGCTAGCATGGTTAATCCACTAACTTCTGGTTTAAATAGCTCATTCCTTGTCTGGATACAGCACTAATTCTTGCTACTGTACGTGCTAGAGCTATGTTTATTTTTCTTCTCAGTGTTGATTTCTAGAGCTGTCTAACTGAAAACAGCACGGAAAGATAGGCTTTCATAAGTGCCCCATGGAAGTATTTGCCACAATTTACTGGCTTTGGAGCTCTAAAATAATCCCATGTAGGTATGCTTGCTGTGCTCTGGCATTTCTGACCAAAAGGGGGAAATACGCAAAATTCAATATTAGTCTAAGAAAAATAAGAAGCTACTGTTTTTAAGGTCTATCTTTTTGTTTGTGGGGTTTTGTTTTTCCCTTAGGTATATTTTAATAACATCTGAAAATTGGGGTAGTGTGAGCTTTTTCATTGTCTCTTTTAGTTTATCATTTACTTATTGGAGCACCCTTGTTTAATAGCTTTGTATTTTTGACTGATTTGCCTCAGTACAATGTCTTGAGAGAATTCACATTCTTATAGGATGATTAACTATTTGAGTATTTATAACTACTGGTAGTAATCTTTCTTTGTTTTCCTTTACACTCCCATAAAGGTTCCTTTTATGGAAGGGAAAAGGATACAGATGGTGTTTGCCACTCAGCGTCCAAATTGTTGAGCTGGGGCCCCCTTTTAGTATACTCCAAAGGCAGGAGTTCACTGGTCTCTTACGCTTTAAGTATGGTTCTATTTTGCTACTGTGAAAGCAGGCAAAATTGCTTCTGGCAATACAAACTTATACTCCAGTGTTCTCATGTTTATGGAATCACACATACAAATAAATGTGCCTAGTCTATTTGAAGAGGTAATTGGCCTGTGGTCACTTCCATATGTGAGTATCTGTATAATGCAATAAGCTGGGCTCCTACTTAAGCCAGTTAGCAAAATAACTACATCTCAAGTAGATTAGATAAATATAAGAAAGGGGGAAAATGGGGTGGTGAGTTCAAAGGGTGAACTCTTCACCAAGGAGTATAAACCTTTCTGTTTGTTGATAGGGAAAAGCGT
The DNA here is from genome assembly GCF_963932015.1 of Anas acuta. Classification (NCBI taxonomy): domain Eukaryota; kingdom Metazoa; phylum Chordata; class Aves; order Anseriformes; family Anatidae; genus Anas; species Anas acuta. Next base: position 105,508,376 of record NC_088981.1, read on the forward strand.
AAAAGCTAGGGATATTTAAATAAGTTTTTGTAACTACTCTAACACCAGCACTTGTTACTGGACAAAATGAAGATATTCAAGGGCTGTGGAGAAGACAATCTATGGCTTTTATAAGAACCTCTCTTAACAACCAAACTTCTCTGGGAAGATGCTTGGAAGCAAAGCTGCTACCAACCCATTCAGTGGATGATGGGTGAGCTCTTAATCAGCTTTTATTAAAATAATTTTTAACTTTACAACTTTTCACACTCTTTATCCATATTTCCTTATTTCTTGCAAATGTGATGAGATCCACAGATGGAAAAAATGAAGTAAAAGGGTGCAGTAATCTGCTACATATCAGTGGAGGTTGGCAAGAATTTGCATAACTTCTTTGCAGCAGTGATATATTAAAGACTAATGCACTGAATGTCATGAAACAACTACACAGTTTTTCATAATGATTGTAGGTACAGGAAAACTCAGCATATTCTTCATGAATGTACCTTTTGTCTGCTGAGCACAGTTGCTTACTAGACTGTTAAGGTATGTACCAGAATATTTCTCTTGTCCTGAAAACTTGGTTGGTCTAAGATTTGGCAGAAAAACTGAAAGGGCAAACGGCTATCAGATTAACTAGAATCAACTGAATTCTAACCATGCTGAGTTGAAGACATTGTAGATAGCTTAGGATACATTGCTACAAATTTCCCTCCTATAGGTGCTGTGTTGTCCCTGTTTGTGCTGTACAGGTGATTCAAGTAGCCTGAAACATCGAAACAGCATCAATTATATGTAGTATATCAATTATATGTAAAATATATAGTATTAATTTTTAATACTAATATTGAGCTTTAACCTTTTTGGAAAAGCATTCAGATGGCTCTTCATTCTTTTATAAGTTTAAGCAGCGTTGGGTTGTAACAGTTAAAAGAAAGCAAGGTTTACAGAAAGAATGTGGAAGCAGAGATCTCTGGTAGTACTTGTAATGTCCGAAAACAATGAAAAGGTAACTAATTTTAAGATCAAGTTTAGTAAAGATTTTGTAAGTTTTCTATCAGTATCACAAATTTTTATTAAGAGTTTTACAGCTCTTCTATGCTAGTATCTTCATTTAGTCCAAGGTTCTAAAACACATTATTTCTCAGTGTATGGAAAATACACTCAATTTTCAGTGTTCTCTAACTAAGCTTTAACTCTTCTGTTATGTGTGTACAAACAACTTTTCCTAGTGACTTAAAAATAGTCTTTATAGCTAAAAGTGGGAAAAGGTTGCTGTTAATCTCCCCCCCCCATTAAACTTATCTTTTTCAATGTAATGCCTGTGCTATTAGAAGCTTCTTCCCCATGTTTTACTTGACTTAAATGAGTTATGTAAATCCCATGTTCAGGATGCAGTCTCTTTAGTAAAGCAGGAAATCCCTGGGAACCTGTCTAAATAAACACTGCACAGGCTACTGTAACAATCAGAAATATGAGTTTGTGTATGAAATGTTTTCATCATGCCTATATAATACCCCCTTAAAAGTCTTTTTTTTTTTTCTTTTCTGGAAAGAGATCCAATAAAGTAACCTTCACTTGTCAGCCATGTGCATATTCAGCTGCCTATCCCGTTACTCTGCTGCTGAGTTAACTTTCACCTCTCTGTCTCTGGCATGGCTTCATGGCTCCCTTCAGTTTGCAGCTATTGAAAGTCAAGCAGGCTGAGGGAGAAAATGTACTGGGATAGAATGGGAAAGACATTAAAGTTTCCTAAAATCAATATATATGTATACACATTTACATATTACACACACACACATATATGTATATAACTATATATATATAAATCTTGACTGAGGTTTAAATTGCCAGTTTGAAAATCATTTTCTAAACAAGAGTGTCTCTGTAAGTGACATGACTTAAGTTCTTGATGCTCACTGAAGCAATGGTTTCAAGATTATGAGACCCTCAGGAATGTGTCAGCTACTGCCTTTGGGGGAGTAGGGAGTGATGAGGAAAGGCAGAGAAAGCTCTGCTGTTGTGTTTTCTGATTGGTGTCTTAAAAATCTTAAACGTGATATTCTCGACTATGCAAATTGGTGTGCACCAAATAAAAATTCTTTACTCTTTTGCATACTGCTATCGTCTAGAGCAAATTAAAATGATGTGGCTTGATGTGCCATGATAAAATCCTCTCACAGAAGCATCTGCATCTCAGTGAGGTGTCAGGCTGCAGCTCATTCAGAAATCCCAACTTCAGCTATGTTCTGATTCAGGTTAGGTTTGTAGTGAAAAAAATTGTAGTAAGTGTCACAGGGAATAATTCTACCTCCTTCCCCCTCAATGGAGCCACTCAGACTCCAAATATTTGTAAATATTTAATACGATACTTAACAAGTTGCCAGCTCAGGTAGAAGCTTTGGCGTGTCCTCTGCTGGGATAGAGATGTGCAATGCTCTGATGTGCAGAGCTGCCTCTACCAGCCACACCTTCTCAGAGAATATTTACCAAACTCAAGTCTCTTGTTCATTTATTTGAAGAAGAAATCCCAAAGTCCATGAGGCTATTTCCTGCATAAACCAATTAACCTTCATACTGAAACTAGGTCTTGCAGAGGTGGTTATGTTTCCTAAGAGAGCAGCTGTGGCACTCCCAGCAACTGATGCAGAAAGAGAGAGATTTTTTTTTAAGAATGAGTTAATTTCCAAAGGTGCTGCTGATACGAGAAACAATTTCCAGTGTTACAAGTGCTCCTTGCTTATCTCTGCTTTATAGAGGAATGCTTCTTGTGGTATCAGCAGCCAGCATTCATTTTATGTTTGCCAAACAGACTTTAAAAGGTATTTTTAATGCAAAATTTTTATAGCAAATTGTATTATCTGTGAGTCATTTTAGGGAACTAATATCACAAATTGGCTTTAGTGTGTGAAGAAGGAGGAATTGTGGATTAACCCAGCGAAGGTACAGTAGGGTAGTGCTCCTCTGAGGCAGCATGGAAGCATGAGGTCTAATAAGGGGCTGAAATCAGGAGCAGCAGCAGGCTGCTGAAAGTCATTCTGGACTTGATGTGGGCAGAGAAATCGGAACCACATGGCACAGCCTGTCACTTCATTGCAAAATCCTTGTGTTGCCATTGTGTGCAAGTGCTTTCCCAAAGCGACGTGTTGCTTTCTCATACCTGTCAGGAATGGCTAATGCTCCTCACAGCCTCTCCAAGGAGGGAATTATATGTGCTCATAGGCTCAAAAGCATTCTTTTTAAATGAATGAGCAGGCAGGCTAAGATACATAAGTAACGAGCTTAAGGAAGCCATGATTTTAAGATGATCCCAGATTTCTCTCAGCAATCACTCTATACGCCACAGGAATAGACTGGAAATACCAGTGGAAATTATTCTTGTTTTAGGCAGGACAGAGGTGTATTTCTGTCTGTGCCAAACAAGCTGTCCTTTAGATACAATGTTGGTGTTTTTTGTTGTTGTTGTTTTGTTTTGTTTTTTGTTATTGTTCTTTCTGTTTGGTTTGGTTGCTTTGTTTTATTTTGAGAAACCAAGTAGTGGATCAAGATGTCAAGTGTAATCACTTTTTAATGGAATCCTTAACTTAAAGAATTAAGTGGTTTTACAGTTTACCTATGTAGAAGAGCAAACTTTCTTAGCCTAGATTTGCTGGAAATGAGTATAAACAGATTTCATGCCCTGAGAGGTAATTCCTCAATGGTGGCAAGGATGTATAATTATTGCTAAATCTACCAACATGATTGAAGTCCTGCAGTCAATTATGGGTGATAGCACTACATGTGCATGCTATCGAGAACTTATGGGAATACCAAAACTGCAGGGCAAGGTGGCTGACTTTGCGTGTGCTCTCAGCAAACGGAGGTTGCACTGTGTTTGAAAGGCACACTGTATTCCTCCTTGTGCTGAGGAGTGATCTGCCAACAGTGAAGGACTAACCTGAGGATTACTTTGCTTACTGTTTTACAGCACAGGTCAGATTCGCACAGCCAGTACTTTGTGTACGGATCTAGGAAAAAAAAAAAGTTGCAAGGTTGATCTGTTCCTTTACTTATTTTTCTTCAGCAAAAGATCTTGCATTCTGAAGTGTGTATGTCTTTTTTTAGAGGCCTTAAAACTTGCTTTTTTAATCAATGACAATGGTGCTGGTAAAAATTTGTTTTCTGTTCCTTTCCTCTTGGACCACAGCTTAATTAGAGTATGCAGGTGTCATGAAAGAAATATGTGCGTAAGAACCAAGAAAAATAATGTTTTCAAACCCAAAATTTTGATTCATAAGATGTTCCAGCCCTGGGCTGAAGCTTATTGCAATTCAAGTGCTGAAGCAGAAATCAAAACAAGAAGCTGCAGGCAACTGCATTCAGAACCTGATGACTTTGACTTCTGCTCTTGATGGTGTTACCAGTCTAGGAAATATTATCTCTCTCACTTACCAACAATTTTCCACACTTTTCCTTTGGTCTGTGGTTCAAAAGCAACAGCTGAGGTCAGGGCAAGTAGAGGTGCTTTATTTCATATCTACACTGATAGCTTAGAAAGAAGGGATCAGCCTGCATTGGACCAAACCGGATTGATCATGCTTCATGCCAAATAAAAATTCTCCCTGACAGCTGGGGTGGAACTGAAGGAATGCTGATTTTTATTAACTAAGTGCCCACTGATATGTCCTTAAAGAAGAGTGGGAGGATGTAGCGTTTGTATTGCCGGTGAGACTCCCAGATAGATTACATGCTTGACTGCTACCATATGTTAGCTGGGAATGACATTACAGCATTTCTGGGAGAGGGACCCTCATGAAGAATTATAGCCAGCACTCTTCTTTAGGCACCACTTTCTGCTGTTGTACTGGATTAAACTTTAATTATAGCCATATATATTTGCAACTGTTTTCAAAATGGCAAATTTCAAATAAATTTCAAATGCTGCCTTTGGAAGTAAAAAATTTAATTGGCCGCAACATTAAGTTGATGTCATTTTACTTGAGCTAAATTATTCAGTAGCTAAGGAATTGTAGCAGCATAAAACCCTACTCTTGAAAGAGAGCAATAAAGCAGCACAACTGTTGGAACCCAGTTGCATTTCTACCTAAACACTGAAGAGAAACACAAAAACCCCTTTAGAAGCTTTTCAAAAAATGAGACACTGCCTGGATCATCACTTTTTAAAAAATCCATGTGCATTACTGTACTTTGTACATGGGTGGCGTTAGGACCATGGGAGGTAGCCTCAAAGGGCTGTGTAATACTGTTGGATTGTATTGTTTGTGTCTCTACAAATACAGGGGACTTTTTAGAGATACTTATGGCAATCAATTTTATATATCTTTAGCAGTGCTGTTTTTAATGGAAGGTTTAACTCACAGAAGTCTAGAAGATAATATGCTGTTGACCAAATGTCTTCATTCTTGAACTTAATTTGCTTTCTGTTTTGCTAAACAGTTATCTTAAATGCTTAGCTCTGTAGCATGCACTGCAACTTGCTGAACCAGCACAGAAAAGACCAGACTCTCAACTGTAAAAATTAAATGCTAACACACACATATATATATCTCCTTGAAGTAATACTTTCCAATGATCTCCATCTTGAAATCTAATTTGTAAAGGTGATACTAGGACCACACATACCTCATGTTCCTATGTGAAGCTCATATGAAGTTGAGACTGGATGAGGGATTTTTCCTATCTTTAAACTTGGACTGTCCATGAAATGTGAGTTCATAAAATACCAAAAAATTCAATTTGTACATATTAATCCTCTTGTACGTCAAGGGAGCTATTACTGTCATATGCTTTTATGCTTCTAACAGTGTAGGATAATGATACTGTATATATTAAAAATTAAATATTTTATAGATGCAATCAAAAAAGCATTTAAATAAAGTTAAGTGTCTGGCTAAAATGTAAACTCAACAGAATTTAAAGCTCAGGTCGGAAATTTTGGTCTGTTATATTCTTCAGATTTTCAAGCCATCTTCTGAGCACTAGTGATTAGTCTGCTTTGCCTAATCTCATCTTCCTGGCCTAGGAAGAACAAAATGCAAGTTCCATTTATGAAACATTTTTTTGTTTGTCTGTTTTTGTTTTTTTTAAGAGCAAAATGGAAATCTAGATTTAAAACTTGTATTTTGAGGTTTGTAGAAAGCTACCTACCAGATACAACTATATTTATGTAATGAGGCAGAATTACATGTTATTACATATTATTGTATGGTTATTTTATTTTATACATTGGGGGAAAGAGGGGGGGAGGAGCAGGAGGGATCATATGCATATCAGAGAAGCTAATGTTCAAATTCATATGTATAATACATACTTTTATTTTCTTGATTTTCTTTGCTTCCAAGTGCATTTCTGCAAGGTTGCAGTGTTTTTACCATGCTAGGCAGCTAAACATTACAACCACTCTCACTCTCTCTCCTTAGATGAGGAGGGGAAGAAGTAAAGTAAAGAACAACTCATAGGTTGAGATAATTTAATTAAAGGGAAAAAAATAATAATTATTAAGAAAAGATTATTATTAACCAAACAATTTAACTAAAGGGTAAAAAAAGGGAAAGGGGAAGGGGGGGGAGAGGAAAGAAAAAACAAATAAACAAAACAAATAAAGGCTATGTGAAAGTGCAGAGGAAAGAAATTACTCTCTACTTCCCACAAATGAGCGATGCTTGACCATGTCCTTGAAGTAGGGCCTCAACGCACGTAGCCAGTGTTCGGGAGGAGGACCGACGTTTTCACAACGAGAACCTACCCCTTCCCTCTTCTTCCTGTTCCCACCTTTAATTGCTGCGTGTGACATTATATGGTATGGAATATCCCTTTGGTTGGTTTAGGTCAGCTGCACTGGAGATGTTTCTTTTCTCACTTTTTTGCCCACTCCCTAGGAGGGTTAGAGGGAGTCCCGATGCTGTGCCAGCACTGCTCAGCAGCAGACACAACACTGGTGTGATACCATTGCTGTTCCAGCTACAAGTGAAGAGCACAGCACTGTATGGGAAAGTTAACATCCCAGCCAGACCCAGTATGAAGGACTGTATTTGCCCTTTAGAGTAGAGGATCATAATGGAATAATGGAAAATTGAGCTCAGCTTGAGCTCAGCTGATAATTCACTGATACTTCTCCTTCCTTTTTTTTTTTTTTTTTTGTTGTTGTTGTTTTTAAGAAATTCCAGATACTGTTTGAGGTTGTATCCTAGAACTGGAGGTTTTCCTAGGAGGTACTAATACACATGTGGCCATATATAAAATTGAAGTGCTTGTTTATAGTTAGGTTATGAAGTGGCTTGTACCACTTTGCAGTTTTCTTATTAGGTACTAACGCTGATGGATTCATATACATCTTTGAGTATGGTTATATACTTAGTATATATATTTTAGATTAGTGATACAAATTACTAGTGGGATTCAGAAAAAAAAAAAAAAACACCCCACATTCTGGATGATTCATGTCTATTTGCAATTAAGTCTGGAGACTCGTAGGATAGTTTTATTGATGTTTATTATGCTGTATTTATATCACCATCATTTCTTATCTAATGAATACATAAATAAATCAGAGAGCATCAAATTAATGCCATTAAGAGTTCTAAATATATGAATGTTCTATTGTTCCCTTTTTAACTAAACTTATAATTTCATCATAAAATATGCCAGTTTAGCTTGATGCAAACCCATGCTGATTGGCATTAATTATATTAAACTTCTTTAATTTATTAATCAAGTCCTGTATCAGCCAGCTATTTTGCTTAAGATCAATGTCAGTGTGACAGGCCTATAATTACCCAGGTCATCATATTTAAAATATTGGCACAACATTAGCTGTCCTTCAGCTCTCTACAGTGTCCCTTGTGTTGCAGGGAAAATATTGAAAATCAACATTAATGTATCAGAGAGTTCTGTTGCAAGTTGTCTTTGAAACCTTTGAATGTAAGTTATTTGGACACACCAGTTTTTAAATTGTCTACTTCTAGTAGCTACCTTTTTAGTATCTTCTTGAGTCACTATTGAAAAGTATCTGTCTTGGTTTCCGTCAAAGTTCATTTTTCATTAATCTGGGTGATTCTTACTTTAAAACCATTGATATGACATATAGTAACCATGGCAGTGATGACATACAACATTCTCTAGCAATTAACGTACAGTTCAAATCATGGGCTATTATCACCCAACATCAAATCCCCTTGAGGTATACGTCAGACTTCCCCATTCTTCTGCATGACCCACTGAGTGTACCCAGGTCCTTGAGCAAAAGCAGTCCCACAGAGGGGTTTGCCCTTGCCCAAGGCTTTAATAGCCTAGACTGTCTTCCCCAGCAGGTTCTTTACGTGTACTACAGGTACTTTATCCCCTTCTACAGTACATGAGAGTTTTTATTGGGAAAAATTGGCAGATTCCCTAGTGATGACTAACTAGGTGGCCTTTGGTAAATGTTTTCCCAGTGTTTGAATGTCCCAGTAGCCATTGCCTTCAGTGTAGTCTTTAACAATCAATTGTATCACTCAATTTTCCTGGAGGCTGGTGCATGATAGGGGATGTGATACACCCACTCAATACTATGCTCTCTGGCCCAAGAGTCTATAAGGTTGTTTCAGAAACAAGGCCCATTGTCTGACTCAGTTCTTTCTGGGGTGCCATGCCACCACAGGACTTTCTTTTCAAAGCCCAGGATAGCATTCCGGGCAGTGGCATGGGGCACAGGATATGTTTCCAACTATCCAGTGGTTGCTTCCACATTGTAAGTACGTGGCGCTTGCTATTGTGGGTTTGAGGGAGTGTGATGTAATCAATCTGCCAGGCCTCTCCATATTTATATTTCAGCCATCATCCTCTGTACCAATGAGGCTTTAAGCACTTGGTTTGCTTGATTGCAACACATGTTTCACAATCAAGAATGATTCCTGTATTATTGTCCGTGGCCAGGTGCACCCCTTGATCATGAGCCCACTTATGTGTTGCATCCCTGCCTTGATGGCCTGACATGTCATGGGCCCATAGAACTATAAATAATTCACCCTTACGGTGCCAGTCCAGATCCACCTGAACCACTTTAATCTTAGCAACCTGATCCCAGCTAATACCACTGAACACGCTTAGAGACTTGGTCATAAATGCATTTTGAAAATATTTATGAAAAACTCCCATCTTTTCAGCTCTGCTGTGCCTGTTTGAGCAACAGAATTTGGGTCAGATGACCTCCAGAGTTCCCTTCCATCCCCAGCCATTCTGTGATCATGTGTGCAGTTAGGCCAGATTTCAACCTCTATTTGAACATTATAATATTAGACAAATTGTGCATTCATTTGCAAGGAAGTTTTTCAGACATGTACATGTTTTGCGCTCTGAAAACAGCAAAAAGAGAACAGCAAAGACTAAACCTTTCCTTTAGCTGTCAACCTTTAGTTGACATTTATTTATATCAGGCTAAAATGACCTCTAAATATTTACAATATTTTCCCCGTAAAAAATACTTCATAAGCCAGTCTGTTGATCGGTCTTTTCACACCACACAGGTTTAGCAGGTTGTTTTTCGTGCTATAATATATATATATATATGCATATATATATATATATATATGTATTCTTATATTCCAATAATGTTTTTCTGATTCCTGGTCTCATTTCCTCTCAGGAGCAAGAAAAATCCCATTCCTGTGTTTGACACCCATCTGCCACGGAAAAGGTTGTAACATCCCTGGCTTAGCACTAAGCTGCAGTGTCAGAGAACAAGAGGGGAAGAGGATGAAGTTTTGAGGTAAGCATATTTATGGTACTATAATCTCGCCTGGAAGCCACAAACAAGAATTAAGTCTCTGTATGGGTTCAGCTTCAGATAACCAGTAAAGTACAGGGGATTCCTCATAGAGCTAAAAATGCAACACAAAGTGACACAATAGTTGTTGTTTTTTTCGTCTGTGTAACGAGGACAAACATCTTTGTCAGTCTATGGTATAGCAGTTTATAAGCCTTGTAACCTAGTTTTAACACAGACATAACCAGTGAGTGAACTCTTGGACCCACTGATGTCAGTTGAACCTGATGTTGTTTTTGCTGAGCAAGAAAAATATCAGAAAAGCCAGTTTTGCAGTTAAATTCTCGGGGATAAAAGAAAGACCTCTTTAAAACTGAGTAATGAGCAATAAACATGATAGAGAGGATGCTTGATGGACTTGCAGCCTGGGTGCTGTGAACAGCTCCATTGTCAGTTGTACCAGTTCCTCTTAACATCGCTTCTGGTGCTCCAGGGTGGCAGGTCTCCTCGCCGGTGGGGTCCAGCAATGCATAAACACCATCAAGCTGCTGCTCAGTAGTGGTAAAATCAGGAAACGCTTCCTGCGCTGCTGCAGAGGCTGATGGCCTGGAAAAGGAATGCCTTTGAAATCGGCTGCAGAATGAGCTGCTCCACTTGATTGTTTCCATCACGGCATCAATCCACGTTTCAACACAGTGTGAGCTAGCTCTGGGTGAAGGTGGGTGTCAGCTTAAAAAACAATGAAAATAAAACCTTATGCCATCTTTCATACAGAACAAACACTGATTTATTTTTTAAAATTTATTTTCCAAAGTGAAAGCACAGGTTAGGTGCACCTAGCTTCAGACAAGATATTACTTGCACCTTTTATCACTCTCTGGCAGTGACTTTCTCTATTGGCTGCATCTACCCAGCTGGATTAACAGCTCTTTTTTTTTTTTTTTTTTTTTTTTTTCAGTCTTTTCCCCAGTCTACTTTTGTTGAGACTGTGGAGTTGCATTCAGTTAAAGATGAACCTAAGAAGCCAGTGCATCCTATTGCTCAGCTTCTAGTAGTAATCCCTGTACAAAACACTGTAAAATGTTGGGTTAAAATAAAGTCACCAGAGGTTCAGATTTCACCAAAAATACATTATATTTGGTATCTAGCATCTGTAACTTCATAATGAAATTAATCCCTGTTATTCCATAAGCCCCCTTCCATAAGGGGCTAGATCCAAATCGTGCTATGGCCAGGAGATGACAAAGGAGACATTTCTTATTCTGGCAATAAAATCTCCAAAGACCACAATACTTAATTTGTTCACTTAAGTCAACGTGGAAAGCTCAATTCCAATACAAGAAATAAACAAACAAAAAAACAAGCACTGCTTATGCAGTGCTTTTCATAAAGTAAAAGTGCATTATAAACCACAGAGAAATTAATGTTACCAGGGAAAGACCTTATAAGAGATAATTCACTTCCTTTACAAAACTATAAAAATCACTTTTAAGATTTTAAACTTTCCATGTCTACGCAACTTTCAATCTCACACTAATTTTTAAAGGATATATAAATTAAATGTAGAAATAACAGATTGCAACATTTTTCTTTCCTTGTCTTCTAACACAGGAATAAAATGACTTCAGCTGAAAATAAACTTGCATTCTGCCATTCTGTGTCCTACTAATGTATAAATCCTGTTGTCCTAGGTGGTGTACGACAGACTCACCCCAATGTATGGAGAGTTTTGATTTGGTCACAGTAATGTAGATAATTACAGGTAATTTATCTGTATATAACAGATGATGTAAGACAAATAAAAATCAGAGGAACAGTAGCAAAGTGTTAGCAGTGACAATGCTGGAGGGGCATTCTAGCTGTTGCTGTTGATATTAGGTAGTATAATTCATCACCATAGAAAATAGAGTATAATTCAAGATATCGTAAAGAGGATATATATAGGATATCTGTATAACACACATAATAAACACACATTCAGGGATGTGATTGTTAATAACAAAAACATTCTGATAGGTACCAATATTTCTGCTTTATTTTGAACTACAAGGGTTTGCTAGTTTGATCATACAAGCCAGTGACGGTACTCATATCCGTGCCGTTGTGGAAAACAGACTGCTCATTTGGAGAAGCTCATGAAAAAAACAGAACTGAGCTGATAGGGCTGTTGTATGTTTCTTGCAAAGGCTTAAAAAATAAAGGTAATGAAAGGTAAAGGAAACACAGGAAACAATTCAGCAGAAAAGGCATCTGACCACCAATAAAATTCTTTATACAGTAAGAGTTGCTGCTTTTTATCCACGAAGCCCTAAATCTAGTCTTTCTCTCAAATAGTCTCTCTCTTGTGTGTTATCACCACATTTGCAAATGCCAGTGATGCTTGAATTGTAACCTTAATATGAAAGAGAGTAAATTTACAAATCTTTGTACTAAATAGTCTGTTATTGGTTAAATGTCAGGGCACATCTGTTTTTCAGTATATCTGGGAGGTGGAGGGTGAGAAAGTATGGAATGGATAGAGTCTGATATACAGTGGACTATTGGTATTCCTTAATAACCAATAAATATTTTAAAATTAAAAGTTTGTGACAGCTTGTATAGAAGGTGGCATCAGATCCTTATGTTTTATCATTGGAAAAAAAAATACAATATTAATAACCATTACCATTTTTTCCACCTTGTTGCAGTTAGAGCTAATAAGCCCACACTGTTCCTCTGTCTTTTTGTTTTCTGCATACTTCCTCAAAGCAACTGATACTTATTTATTTCTTTCCAAGTTTTTAAGTCCAATGAGAAACTAGTAATTTTCACATGCTTCTGTAAGTTTATGAACTGTAAAACTATGGTTAGCACGTCACTGGTTTCAAACCAGCCTTTTGCTTTCCAAGGATTTCATGAAGTACTAAATTTAACTCTTTCAATAATAACATATCCTTGTTCTGTAAACCACATAGACTCTGCATATGCACAGGGATTCAGCACTGGAACTCCGCTTATTTTGTTCCAAAACCATACACTGCTAGTATCTCAAAATTTCCCACTGATAACAGTAATAGCCATATAATTCTATGACTCCATCTTTGTTCTTCAGCTTTGTTTTGTAATACTATCAAACCATTTGACTTGATCAGATTCCTTTCTCACCTTCCAATCAGGTGATAGTAATCAGAGAGTCATTAATCTTCCGGTATATTTAAAAAATGCAGCCATTTGGCATGAATTCCCTATCTCAGTTAACCAGTTTGTAATAGCCAAATTTTCATACCTTATTGTTGGATGCTCTTTGGTTACTGATGTACTTCACACTGCCAGAATTCACATGTTGTGATCAGCATTTTTGAATGGCTTAAATTATAACCCTGAATTCTGTTTTCTACACTGGACTGAGAAAAAAAAAATATTAAGGAAATAGGAAACAAATTCTCTCTTACAGCATGAATGGTGTTTCCTGAGCTGGGAAATAATGATGCCAATTAACTCTTTTTTTCTTCTTTTTCTTCCTACTTTAAAGTATCCAAATGCACAAACAGGAGTCATGCCAGGTTAACCAATTGGCTGTTAATGAAACCTCTGTGTGAAGACCCTCCCTAATCTACTCAACCCTCCAGAGATCAAACAGAAAGTTAACAGAGCAGAGCAGGTTATATGTGATGGATGTGTGTGTATAAATCACTTCCTCAAAGCTAAATTGTTCCAATTCACTCACTGGCAACAAACTGCAAAGGTTCTCACAGACATGTAACACTCCCTTCTCCTCCTCCTCAGTAAGGATTATTGGCTGAGTGTTAGAAAACTCCTGGGAATCCAGGTAATATAGGAGCAGGGCAGAAAACAGCAAGCATGTAAAAGAAATAATCATTATTTTTGTCTTCCTATAAGCATTTTGTTGGCACCAAGGGAATTTCTGTTGCGTCAACTTGTGGTATTGTGCAGATAGATTTGTTTAGATTTCTTGAAGAAGGTAATATTAAAAGAGGCATAATGGCAAAAGTTATGATTATTTAAGGTATGGCCTGTAAAATCATGGAATAAAATTAATCTGTGAATCACAAGATCTAAAAGGACACTTCTGTAAACTACCGCCAATAATTCAGTTTTTCTGGTTTGTCTTTCCTAATATTCCAAATATTTTTGGCTTTCTTCATGCTAAAGGAAAAGACTCCTGACAGAAAACAATCTAATTATCACTTTTACTTATGAATACACTGATATTATATGTATTTGTTTCTTAGGTGTTCTCCATTAGGAGTTTATGTGAGTGCACATTATAGAGTAAAGCAAGGTTGAGTTGGTCAGGAATATACGTATGTGGAGAGCTTATTTTGTAAAAGTATTTTGAAAAAAAAAAAAAGCAGTAGCAGAGTGAAACGCTCGTACACATATCCTTCTTTGGTATTTTATGTTTATTATTCCCACTGAAGACAGTTAACGTCAATATGCACACTTCAAGATCATCCAAATGCGGTAAATTCCATCTTTGTCTAGAGACAGAATACATGTAGAAAAGATTGATGGAAATTAAATTCCTTGACTATTAAAATAAATGTCATTAACAATGGAAAAAAAATCCTAAACGCGTAATTATTAGTATAAAAGAAATACTCTCAGAGCATTAAGATTCAGGTCATTCCAGTCTACCATACTGGCTGAAATTTATCTCATTTCACTTTAGTTATGAGTACAATTTGGTCAGTTTTAATTCCCTTCTTAAAGGTACTCTGATGAGTGCCTATGACATCATGTATCGCTTTAGATATCTTATGTCTTTGGGTTAAAATGAATCACACCTCTTTTCTTCCTTGACTATGTAGGGCATGTGATTAACTGAAATATTGACATCTACATATTGGTATCTACATATGTCTACAAAAGGCATATACATACATATTGACATATAGATATATATGTTCAAATAATCTTGCCGAAAGCAATATATTCATCAGTCCCACCCTTTCCCTGAAGCTACCCATGTGCAAATTTCTAAGTACATTCAAAGTATAAGGTTTCAATTTCAGAGCAGCCTGTACAAGCTGACAAGCTCTGAGACTTCACTCAAATATCATTTGTAACAGCTGAGCTTAGCAACAAAAGAGCCCCAGTCCTGATTTTATAACGGACATACTGACAAATCCTCTGTGTTTTAATAAGTGTATGAATAAGTGTATAAGTGGATGAATACAGTAAATTACAATTGAAAGCCAACCACTGTCATTTCCTTCTCTACATTGTGGAAAACATAAGTGTGCCTTTGTGCATGAGACAAGAATTTGTTTGGCTCAATTTATTGTGTGGGTAAATTCAAATCTTTACTCAAATCCCTGCTTAGTCCTTATGCCAACTTTTGCTCCTAACTTTGAAGATTTCATTCCAGAGGTTCAGACAAGTCAGTCAAGAGTGCACTTCATCGGCTGGGTCATCTATATCTAGAGGAAAGGGTGGTGGTGCTGGGAAGTCAAACAACAGTGTAAAATAATTGCTCTTTCTCTTTTTATATATGAAAAAGGAATTTTGTTGAAATAGCTAAGTCTTCAAAAGGCCATTTTGCAAAACAGAAATACACTTAAAAGCATATAATCTTTAGCTGGAGGCCAGACTGAGTATGTTTCTGATTATGCTAGTGACCCTCACCCTAAAATCCCTTTGTAGAAAAGCCTTTATTCTAGACAACATACTGACTAGCAAATGATCTAACAGATTTCACAGCACATAAATTAAGACCTAATAAATTATTTCAAATTCAGACTCCTTAATTACAGAATCAGTCAAGTATTCCATTTACAATTGTAATTATCTAAATAATTTATAAATACAACTAAAATATGACATCACAGAAAATTATCTGATAGCTATTTACTGTGGAAAAAAAAATCTGGTTAAATTTTTAGCACTGGCTAAAGCTGGTGAGGACTAGTTAAAACATATTATTCATGGTTGGTCTAGATACCAGAATAGGAATATTTCATTATGTTGGCTTAGCTGAGCGTAAATGCTCAGAAATTAACCTCTGTTACTGATTAATATTTACACTCATTTAGAAACGCCCAAACATCCTACTGGTTTTCCAGTGCAATGGCATACTTACCTTATCAGGAAAGCATTTGGAAATATATAATAAGTATTATGCATACAGAATATATAATTCCAATATATTTCTTGGAATCTATAAATATAAAAAGAATAGTTGTACAATTACGAAATGTACTTTGTTTATAGGTATGGTTATGGCTGGGTGTATATGGCTCCAATATATATGAAGGTGAAGGATGTAGATATATTTTCTGTCCTCTCTGATCTAAATCTAGTAGTGGGAATGCATGTTACTTGGAAAAAAAATGTATTTCCCTTTGCACAGCATACTATTTTTAAAAATGACTTTCTTTTGCCTGTTTTTAACCTGTGACCAGATCAAACAGAATGAAAAACTACGGAAAATATCAGTTGCTGCTATCGATTAATTAATTTCAGGTGTTGAGATATCTGCAATGGGAAAATTAAGATAAGCTATAGACAGATGACAAAGGAATTTATATAGCCCATAGGTATAAACTGCTTCTGTCCCAGTGTTCTGTGTTTTCTCAAACACTTAGCAAAGAATATGAGCACCACTGCCCCTGAAATCCATGCTTTAGTGCTTTCTTAGGATTTCATTGCATCCATTGCAGTGGGACTTCATTTATTTCTGCACTGCCACTAGGACAAAATGCATGAAGATTTTGAAATGTGGTACTGAGCTTGTATGAGAGATCCCTGCTGCTCACCCATGACCCAGGTCAGCAGAAGGCTATTTATCAGAGGTGGAACTTGAATGCATCTCTCTTCTCAATGACCATGCCAAAAAAAAGGGAAAGTGGAAACAAGAATATAGCTGCTGCTGTTTTTAGGCAGACAAGTGTAGGAGTCTTCAGAGCCAGATGCTACACTAATTTGAAAAAAAAAATGCTGGGACCTCAAGAACTGTGGAGTTACTTGATTTGGAAACAGATATGGTGAGGTCTCATTTCAGAGGGTTTAGAAGCACTTAAAGTTTCTTTGATTTCTCTTCAAACAGTCTGCTCAAGTTCCATCAAGGAATTAATCCCATCTAGATCACTGAAATCATCATCTCATGGCACTGAATTATTCCTTAGGAGAAAGTTTTTCAATTATGTTAATTTGTATTGGCTGAGAGGAAAAGAGTCCTTTCCAGAAGATGTAGCTTAAGTTTCAGATAACATATGAGCACTGTGAGTTAATTACAGTTAATTACTGTTACAGAGTTTTCAGGGTTTAGAACTGGGGCTGGTGAGAAAGGTTCTACTTTCCTTTGTTATTGTTGTATGTAGGGCTAAAGAGGTCTTGTGGATTAGGGCAGTCCAGGGTTTTATGTGACAAATAAAAGACTTCTATCTTTTGTTTGTGTTTGATGTAACTGACAGGATAGCAATGATGAACACTGCTGCAAGAAAGCACAGCTAAATCTAAATGGTGAATAAAACTTTTGATGAACATTCCAGAAAGTCAACTTTTTTTTTTTTTTTTTAGTCTCTAGACTGACCACTTCTCTTTCCCAGATTCTTGGGATTTTCGGAAATCATGGACTTCTGATTCTGATAGGGGATTGTCAGCTGACTGAAGCAGTGAAAATGTCTCTTTTAAATAGGTGGTAGTCCAGCAGAGTAATCTTCCACATCTCAAATACAGCATCTTTATTCGTGCATAATCTACATCTTTTTGTAGGCATAGTTTGCTCCATATAAAACATGAAATAACAAATTTTCTTTGTAACATAGATGAAATATACTTTACACATTACTCTTTGGCATGGTCCCTAACTATGTTAAGCCATGTGCTATGTATCAATCATCTGAAAGATTCCATTGGAATATTAGAAATCCCTTACTGTTCAGACTAATGGCTCACAGAGCCTCATACAATGCCTCTGACAGTACAATGTGCAGTGTTCACCCACCTTCTGTTCATCAGACATCCCAGATTACCTCCATCAAACTCTTTTGTAACAGTAGGTGGTAGATTTCTCTTACTGGTGAACTTAGTGTTGCTTACTTCAAGGGCAGAAAAAGTTCTTTGGAGCATTTATAGGAAAAGGACTTAGATACACAAATTTTACAGTACAACACATTTTCAACAACAACAACAACAAAAAAGCAAAAAAAACAACAAACCACCTTCCACTGGATTAACATCAATACTTCCCTGAAGACTGCATTCCCTTCAGAGTTCACTTGATTCATTACATTTAAATAGTGCTTTTCCTCATGTAGCTGAATATATTTTTTATTCCACAAAACAGCCAATCATAATCACGTCGTCTCTTTCTAGAGTGGAAATTTAGTTTCAGTAGTAACAGAACAGGTCTGAGGTTTGTCCTTTTGTGAAGTAATTTGTAGTTTTCACTTATTGTTGTAATATACATTCCTTTCCTTTTTTTACCCTTAGACTACATTGGAAGCAGTTTATATGTTTGTATGGAATGCCAAGAAAACAACCACAAGTCATTGATTAGCAATCGGATTACACAGTCTTCTGAAGCTGATTATATTTTCTTTGCCAATTATATTCTACTTCTTTTAATTCCACTTGATAGGAAAAAAAATCATAATCAAGCTGCTATACATGTTACTTTTTCATTTTAATTTCTGACATTTTATAAGGGATGCACACAGGTCTTAATTTGCACAATGCTGTACATTCATTTCCAATATCAAATTTCATGTCTTGGTGGAAATAGTATTTGCAATAATGCGTTGTGTCATAAAACCGCAGCATATTATTTATTATATAGTCTTAATCTTATTACATTCTGTTGTTGAACTCATTTCTAGCAGACTCAAACAAGAAGAGAAGCATTCACGGTAAAAGTCAAGGGGAATCAGAGTTATTTGGCAGGGAGAATTCCTTCCTTGTTCAAGGCTTCAGTGGAGGGTGGACACCCTCCTTAATTGCACCTGGGGAAAGGAAGTAAGAACCTTTTTTTTTTGATTGAATCCAACAAAACTTTCTTGAATAGGCTAATATCAGTAGGGACAAGGGCTGTTCAGCACCTCTAGAAATTGATTCTTCAGACATCCAGTTATGAATTCAGGATAAAGGCACAAAAATATTGTTTTCCACATCTGGTAGTCTAGGCCTTTGGGAGCAGTTTGTGCTGCGTGGATTCTTCCATCACTGGAGAGCTAAAACAGGTAAAGTTGCAACACGAAACTTCTTGTTTAAGAGTCAGCAATAACTCTGGAAGATTGGTTACTGCTGTTTTAATTGATGGCCGTTTGCAGAAAGGTAACAAAAATGCAATGGATTTTGTTTATGTTGTCAGAAAAATTATTTTGAGTTCTATATACTGTTATTATCTCTTTCATACCAATTAAAATCTTGAGGCTTATTTTTGCTGTAGTACCAGCTCATTTCTTCCTAGAAGAATAATTTGGTTTTCAGTGAGATACCCAAAAAGATTATAAAATAAGAGAAAATCAAAATCAATCTTAAGATGCAATTCTGCCTGAATTGCTAAGCAGTGTAGTACACCAAGAAAAAGGAATGATGAACCTAAAAGCCAAAATCCTGACCTAAAATCCTCTGATGTTTCTATGTTACAGAATCTGTAGTTGAATTTCACATCTCTATTTCATTCTAGTAGCATGTACTGTGAACCAGACACTGCCTCTGAATCAAAAAGATCTGTAAGAAGATGAGGGGAAGCTATTTATGACATATTTAATCAAGCACACAAACAGATTGAGGTGTTGAATATGGACCTGTTTGTTTTGAAAAAGTAATGGCTAAGTCTGCTTTGCCATTTTATATAACAATGTAATTGAGCAGAAAAGTTTGCCCATTTAAAAACAGCATCTCCACTGGAAAAATTTTATGTCATTAGAGTGACTGTGCATCTAACTGTCCTGTGACTGATAAAACATGTTTCCTTGTTTTAAAATGGCATTCACAGGTATGATTATGATATTAAAGATCTAGTCGTACGTTCTTCACACATCTGAAAGACCTAGGAAAGAGCTTTATATTTGCAAGGAATGCAGGTACCCGGACTTTGTTATTGTTGTTCTTTTTTTTTTTTTTTTTTTCATACATAAAATATGTGTTAATAGGGTTGCTCTACAATCAGTTGACTTTATGATTTATATGTATTCTTTTCCACTGAAAGCATCTGTATCAGAATAACAAAAATGCTCAGAAAATGCTCAGATAAATACACTGGCTGCATTAATTTCACTGTTGTTAATAGAGTTAAGCGAAGAAGAAAATTAAGTATAAATTTTCTTTGTAATCAGATTTTGTAATTATAAAACTGTAGAAAACAAAAGCAAACCTAATTTAAGCTACTAGAAATACCTACCGTAAAATTTGATCTTCTTTTTGTGTTATTTTGCTTGAGTTCACAATAAAGTAACATTTCTGCTCACTAGCACCTGCTGTGTATCACTGCAGATAATTACCTGTAGCAGCACAGGTACCTCGAGGAAAGGAGAATATACTGTTCAGAACATACAAACAACTATATTTGAATTTATAAATATCACAATTCCTTCTGAACATAAAAAATGTGAATTGTTAAAAAAAAAAAATCTATGTTTAAGTATTTATTCTAAAAAAAAAAACAAAAAAAAAAACCTCCTCTTTTCCCCCAGAAAATTGCACACAGTAATGGCTGACATCACTAGTAATTTGTCAAGCATGGTATTGAAAGATATGAGAATTTATGTTTTTCTGTATAGAAACTAGAAAGAAAAAATAAAAGGCTCTGGTACCCAATTAGAAAGTGCTTGTGAAAACAAACTGAAAAGAAAATAAATGAATGCCTACTGCAGTGTATATTTTAAGGTTAACCTTAAGATCATTTAGACTGTTGTATGTGATGTTTGCCTCCAGCCTCTCTGTTGTTGAGACACCAGGAATAGATGGTTTCATCTCTTCATCTCTTAATTTGGACATCTAAGTAACTCAGTGCATCAGAAATGCTGTGCATAAAATCTACAATTACGGAAAAGAACAGGAATTTGCTCAAGCCACTCAGATTCTCCTGTTCATAAAGGCACTAAGCTTATTGCTATTGCCTAGTTTGCTTTCAGCAATCCAACTTAGACATCATAATTCAAAATACAGTGAATGGGAGGAAATAGGTTTCAATGCTCAACAAACCCAACTGACTAGTGTCCTGTGAAACAGTTGTTCTGCTGGCAGTAGTGGAATTATTGACAATGTGAGACATCCAGACATCCAAGAAATGTGGAAAAGACAGATGCCTGTGAAGTCTGGTGTTTTATCTTGGTTTTGGATGCCTACTTATAGCCTTGACTTAGGTGATACATCTTAGAAAGAATGGCTTTTTTTTTTTTTTTTTTTCTTTTTGTTTGTTTAATACATATTATGCATAGACAGAAGTAGAGCTGCTGAGCATCTGAGATGACTGACTTTTATATGGCATGGGCCTAAGGAGAGGATGTAAGAGGCAGTTTAGCTCTGCAAGTGAGTGATTAGGTTACTCTGTCGATGGACAGTTTTGAGGTTCTATTAATTCCCTCAGTATTTCTGTTTTTATCCTATGCTTGCCTAAAGTAAACAGTTAAGGAACTTGCAAGTTCTTATGTGATTAAGTGGCCAAATGTGGATTTTGTGGTTCACTCCCCTAAACTGCGGTTCCCGTGGTTCACACTTTGTGCCTGCAAGAGATCTCTTTTAGTGTACACCTGACTTACTGTACACAATAACAAAGCAACAAAGCCTTCACAGCACTCCTGTATGGGCTATCTAGTTTGTAGAGGTACATCCATGGTCTTAATGGTACATGGCAGAGGTACAACCATGGTGAGGCATGGTTTTAATTATCTACCGCCAAGCAACCATAGAGCTAAATGCACTAGAATATGTGTTTCTTTTTCTTTTCTTTTCTTTTCTTTTCTTTTCTTTTCTTTTCTTTTCTTTTCTTTTCTTTTCTTTTCTTTTCTTTTCTTTTCTTTTCTTTTCTTTTCTTTTCTTTTCTTTTCTTTTCTTTTCTTTTCTTTTCTTTTCTTTTCTTTTCTTTTCTCTTTTCTTTTCTTTTCTTTTCTTTTCTTTTCTTTTCTTTTCTTTTCTTTTCTTTTCTTTTCTTTTCTTTTCTTTTCTTTTCTTTTCTTTTCTCTTTCTCTTTCTCTTTCTCTTTCTCTTTCTCTTTCTCTTTCTCTTTCTCTTTCTCTTTCTCTTTCTCTTTCTCTTTCTCTTTTTCTTTCTCTTTTTCCTTTTCTTTTTTCCTTTCTTTCCTTTTTTCTTTTTTTTTCCTCTTTTTTCTTTTTTTTTTTCTCTTTTATTTTTTTCCCTTTCTTCTTTTTCCTTTCTTCTTCTTTCTTTTTCCTTTTTTTTTTTTTTCTCCACTTCCTGTCCCAGCAGGACTTTCCTGGGCTGTTAGCACTTTGTTAGCACTTGCATTTGAGCAAGTATTTCATGGCTTTCTAACCTTTAGGTGAATCCTATGATTTTTTATTTTCTGACTGGCTCAGGTGTAAATGTCCATGTTTGCCCAGTGGGTTCCCACCCTTTTGTGCCTAGCTGAAGTGACAGCTTCAAATGACTGCTGAGCAAATGACTGCTATCACCCCATGCACATTTGGAGGGAGAGGTGGTAAAGAGAAGGGGCTGTGGGCCTTTTCCTCTCTGTCAACACCCTCAGATGCTATATGAATGCTCAGGATCATCTGAAAACAGTAAAAGCTGTTCTGCCCTCCCAGCCGGTTATCATCCAAATCCACATCATTATACTTGCAACTATTATATCATATGTAAAATATGCAGAATACTGTTCTTTTGAGAAGCTTTGATATCATCTGTGTCTTTGTAACTTGGTCATCAGCCTTCACAGCCCTGGGTTATCTGTATCCAGTTCCAGCTTTCTGTCTGTATCAAAAGTCTGTTTGTGGCACCTAGAGGTGGCAAATTTTGCCAAAAAAAAAGAGGGGTGGGGGGCAGTGGTGAAGGAAAATCAAACAAAAAAGAGGTCTCCGGGTCACCTTCTCCAAACACATCCAAAGTTTTTTTCTAAATGTATTGTTTTGTTCTGCAGTGTTGAAATCAGTTTAAATCCTAAATAAATCTCTTATCCAATACCACCCGGGCTCTGCATTGCTCCTTGTGTACTCATACATATGCATTTTGGGAGTAAAGGAAATAGTTAAATGTTTCTGGAATGGCATTAGTTAAAACAGCTGTTTGCTTTCTCTATCTGTCTCTTTTTGAGTGCAGTTCAATATTGATGCTGTCAGTTAATACAGCAAGTCACATAAGCAACTGGATAAGAGTTCTTCACAAATAATGGCACTATTTCAAAGAGTGACCCTTTTAATCTGCATAGATTGTTTTCTGCTTTGATATATTTTTATTGCAAAACCAGATAATTTTCCCTCAGCATTTGTTAAACAATAGGCTACTCATAATGTAAAATTACCAAAAGGCAAATATTTATATATTGCCACTCTTTAAAATCGCATAATTAACATTTACATCTGCAGGTTTATACTGACCTTTTTTTTTTTTTTTTCTAAATGAAACCATCATAATTACATAATTTGAAGCACTTTCTTTAAATTGCTGCTTGTTACCTATCTTCCATAATAACATGATTTTAAATTATAGTGATTCAGTGCTTTTAAATCTGATACTCTCTGCTCTGCTACCACAAGGTCTCCATGCTAGGTGTCAGTGGCATTCCACATAGGCACAGGAATCTTTATTGATGAACCCGAGGCAGACAAGGTTCATAGTTAATGTTTGACTGTGTATTTACAGAGGGCGGTTTGGTGGGGAGTACTGGCAAAAGTAATACATCTCCCAAGTGGCTTGTGTTTGGTTATGCACTTATTTAGATGGATTTCAGTCAAGATAATCACCAAATATCACTTAATTTCCACAAACACAAGACTTTTTTTTATTTTCTTTCCTGAATAATGTTTCATTTGAACCTGATGCAGCACAAATTGGATCACATGTTGTGCTTGTGACAGACAGCAGGAAAAGAGTATTTCTCACAGACTGGTAACTGAAAAAGCATATTAATATGATTTCTGCAGGAAAGAGTGTGGACAGCCCAGCAAGAATGGCCACAATGCTGCCATCATAAGTATCTACCAGCATAACCCAATTTCAAAGGACAGTGGCTTCAGTTGGCTTTAGATCAGTTCCACCTCCATGCTACAAATCCACAAAAACATTGCAAGAAGTTTTAAAATGTCTTGTTGGATATCCCATTTCCACATTGTGCAGAAGGGCAATTATTTGTCAAAGCAATTGTTAGTTTAGTATTACTTTTGTATAACAGCTCTCCATAGTTTCAGAGTCCTCTACTGTCTGTCTTTATAGTGTTTTTGTAAAAGGGCAATTCAAAGATGCTCAAGAGAACTGCTACTACTGCTACTGGCAGTAGGTCACTTCTGAGGACACTGTATTTTTTTCCTACTAGATATTATTTCTTCTGAAATTAATCTTTATTTATGCTGGATAAAAAAAAAAAAAAAAAAAAAAAAAAAAAAAAAAAAAAAAAAAAACATGCCATACAGCACAGGACTGGAAATCAAGGTGAAAAGGTGCTTGAATCCCACCTACACTGCATTTGTCATCGTGAGCACCAGCAGTTAAGTTGGATGATGAAGTGTGTCACTGCAGACACTGGCACAAGCAATTCATAGATAAATGCTGTAGGTTTCATCTGGTAGTGGTGAGCACTGAGCTGGGGGTGAGGGGCTAGGACATCACTGTGTGTGTTCATGGGGTTGGAAGGGCCATCATGTTTCACAGATTCCAAACAACAAATCCTGACAAGTGAAAAATGTTTGATTTTTAAAAGTCACACAGCTAGCCTTTTTTAAACACTTTCAGTATTTATTTAACCTAGTAAATAGGTTTATTAGCAAGGTTCCATTCTTTGTAGTTTAGGTAATGGATTTACCATATGTTTATGCTTTAAGGACTTGTGTAAGACTGCTAACACCTATTTCTCCACCTCCTGTCTCAGGGGTTAAGACCTTGGTATGCTGCCAGTTTACTGCTGTGGTCCTTTCCCCTTGTATAATTACAGTCATTCCCAGAGTGAAGGAAATTCCCTGAGCTTTTGCTCTAACTAGCCACAATGTTTCACTACAAAAAGGCACTTCTTTAAAAGGAGAAAAGTAATAAAACTTTCACATTATTAACTTTTTCCCTTTTAAAAGAGGCTGAAAAATGCCATTGTACCACATTAAAGGCCTTTACATAAGACTCACCATTGGCTAATGAGCCTTGTTGTACAATCTACCACATGCAACTGCCTTCAAGTGCTGCTTTTAACTTAACCTTGATGTAGTGCCAGGAATGTGCAAAGGATATACTTTGATGGTGGGGGCAGTCTACTTCTCTCTTTCTCTCTCTCTCTCTCTCTCTCTCTCTTTCTCATTTTTTTTTTCCTTTTTCCTTAAAAATACTTAAAAATATATGTAAGATTTAAATTTTACTGTTGTTTAACAAAGCGATAAGATTATATTCCATAAAGGAGGAATGAAGAATTATCTGTCCTATAGAAATAAGCAAATAGATCAGTTATTTATAATAGAAATTATAATAAATTGTTGATACTTTGTACTTATGCAGTGACTTTCTTCCTGCAGATACAAAGAATTTCATAAGCATCCTCACAACTCCCCTGTGAAGCAAGTATCAGAATCTCTGCTTTATCATTAACAAAGCTAGTTCAGTAACTTTCCAGAAGATGACACAAAATATCAGTATCAGAAGGAGGATCTGAAGAATTTTTACTTGCAGTTCCCTCTTTGATTATAAGCCATTTCCTCCCATCGCTAGAGTGAATTATTTTGGTAGCAGTGCTACTGGAATTTGTTCAAATTTCATGCTATAGCCAGATGTGTTCTCCATAGAAACACATATTTAATTAATATAATAATATGTATATGATAAGTAATATTCTGAAGATGATTTTAGGGGCATTTATCTGACATTAATCTTTTCCTGAATAAAATTAATATGATATTGAAACTGAGTCACACATTTTCCATGAAGGCTATTTATAGAAATATTATTTTTCTTGAGATTTATGGAGCTGACTGACTTATTTTTTGTCTGTTGTTTCCTTGGTTGTATACTCAAAGCATACCAGAGCTTATATCTAATTGTTTTCATTTTCCAGCATTTGAGAATTTTGTGAATTAAAAGAGTGTCAGATATTTTTGAAACTAGACATGTAAGGTTATTCACAAAACACATATGCAAGGGTGAAATGACTGACAGAGAATGAGGAAAATGAATATCAAGGGGCCAACAGTAAGTTTGCCCACATGCATCCCAAAAGTACAGACAAAAAATATTCTCTTGAAATATTTCTTTTGGAAAGTCTTCATGAGAAAATTCAGTCTGTTGGAGGTGTAAATTGAAGTTCTTTTTACTTTCTGCCAAGTTTTCTGCACCCGTTGTGCCATAACAGTCAATTTACTTTCTATAGGACTGAACACAAAAATCTGAAGTGATAGCTTGAGTAGGTGAAGTCTTAAGAGAAGCAAAATTGGGGCCATGTCATAGCTTCTGAAAATATCACTCAAAGTGTACAAAAACAATCAAAATATCTGCGAAACTGAGGATGTTCAGAACATTTAATCGGGATCTTCTCTGAGAATACCTAATGAATTTTCAAGTTAATGGGACATGATGACTGATGGGATTACTAAAACTGCAAATTGTCTCCTTTAAGTAATGACCGAATTAACTCTAAAATAAATAAGTAATTAACAAAAGTAGTTAAAATGGAAGCTTCTATTTCTTGCTCTTAAAAGTTAGGAAAGAAAGTATTTTCCACGTGCCAGCTTCTGACATGGTGGGTGGAGAACTGATGCTCAATTTTGCAAATTACCAGGTGGCATGAGTGAAATAACAGAGTTGAATCAAATTAAAATGAGAAACAAAGGATTACAAAAGGACATTTGTAGCTTTCTCCCTCTCTCTCTTTTTTTTTCTCTTCTTATATTTGTATATTAACAACTCACTGTCGTTGCCTTGAGATTTTGTCAGTCCAGTTCTATCTCTCCAGAATAGCCTTCTAAAGGAGTAAATTCCATTTTCCAAATGTAATTTTAATTTTTTTCATTAAAATCTTGTAAGTAGTTATGAGCAATTTTGATCAGGTCACCATACAGGTGACTGACTAAATTGGTTGAGATATGCGAAGATTTTTTTTTTGTCAATAAGTGTATTGAAATAAATTTAAATTCTTAATTTAAAAAGAATTATTATTTAGTTTTCTAAATATTTATGAAATGTTTTAATTTAAAAAAAAAAAATTAATGAAAGCCTTATGGTCAGAGTTTTATTCCCCATTAGTCAAACTTTTTGTTTCCTTTGCAAAGGCAAAACAGAAGAAAAAAATCAGAGTTAAGAAAAAGGATCAGTTTTTGCAAAAAAATGTTGTGTTGTGTAGTTTGTTTGTTGTTTTTTTTTTTTTTTTTAATTATTTATTTTTTTACTTTTTGAAAGAAAAATACACAGCATCTTAAAATATATATATTTAAAAAATGCTATGTTATAATTTGTGATTTAAAATTGAAGTTCTCTGTTCAGTGGATAATTACACTAGATGTACACTGAAAGTTATGAAGATGAGTAATGAGAGAAGCATGTACTGGTTGAAGGGATGAAGATGAGTCATGAGAGAAGCATGTACAGGTTGAAGGGAGGGTTGCAGAAGTAAAGGTAAAAACTGAGAAACCTGAGAGTCAGACAGGATAAGACTTAAAAAATATAAAGTGAACAGTTTCCCTGACCAATTTGTCTTCACCTAGGATAGAAATTCCTACAGTTATTATAAACACCTGGACAGTTTAGGTAATTATGGAAAACAAATATGTAGCAAGCAATTTGGTGTTATTAGTAGCAGAAACCCTTATAAAACAGAAATGTATATAAATACATGTATAGTAGAGAACACAACACCGTCATTTTCTGAAAAATTACCTGTATGTGGAAGAAATGTGATTTTGACTCTAACTTGGATAAGAATCCATAGAGCTCTGCCTATGTTACATACAGTCTGCTTACACTGGCAGAATCATTTTATCTCCTCTGATTGACCTCAAAGTGACATAAAATCTCTATAACCTTCTCTGTACCACTTGCTAATTAACTCACTCATAAATTAAATACACTGGTATGAGTTAGATTTTAAGTCAAAAACAATTTGTTTTGTTAATATTTTTATAGAGATGACGTCAGATATTTTCATGTAATCACACTATCTTTCTGAGACATCACTTCATGTCGTTCCATTTATGATATATTAAAAATAGAGATGTTTTGTTACTGAGTGAGGAATTCTGGGATTTCCCAGAATACTGTGATTTTCAGTGAACTTCAGTCAAAAAGTAGAATAGTTGATTTTGCTTTTCAAGTCACAACTTTGCAATTAGAAATTGGTAGTTTCATTTTGCAAGAAAAAAAGACAGAAATGTATGCTGTTCTTAGCCCTACATAAGGGAACAGAAACATGCATTGAAGTGCCACTATATGGTTTATTTTAGCTACGGACATGCAGGTAAAAGTGCTTGTATGTGCATGCAGAGAAGGTTATACAGTGGTCAACAAATTGCTATTTTTGAGGGTGAAAAAAAATTAGTTGCTTTCTAATAGCTGATGTGAGTAAGATGTGGACATATTATCATCCGGCCAATCAGGCTTATGAATTTATGGATTAAGCACACTTTAACAAAACAGATCTTCACAAATTTTGACTTACTTGTGTTTGTAGGAGTGACCATATCTCCACAGTTTGTTATAGCTCTCTGTTTGGTATTAAGCTCTTGAAGCTATGTTCTGAACTTGTTCAAGTTGTTTCAGTGATGAACAGTGATATAGTAAATAATTTGCCTGAAAAGTGTGTTACTGCTGCATGGATGATAACTCTGGAGACTAGTGAGTGATTAATATATTTTTTATTATTATTATTATTATTATTATTATTATTATTATTATTATTATTATTATTATTATTATTATTATTATTATTATTTTCAGGATGCTATTTCTGTGTAAGGAATCTCAAGCTGAAAAGATGGATAAAAGTGAAATGGAACTTATATACCAATGTGGTTCACCAAAGCTGTTTTCTTTTATCTGGAAATTTCTTACTTAAAAATTTCTTCTTCCATGATTTTATTAAAACAAGGCTTTAAAAATACCACAACCTTATACTTGACAGTTATGTTTGGTGGGTTTTTACAACTGTAATGAATCATTTGCTAAAGGTAACCCTGAACAGAATGACTCACCTTTGCACTGTACTGCAGAGTACCACCATAGTGCACTGAGTGGCAACTGTGATGGTGAATGTTAAAGTAAAAAAATGGAAAACAGCTGGTCTGTGATATGCAGCATAAGCTGATACTGTAGGAAGAGACCGAGAAAATCTGAAGCTAGAAGGAACCTCTGGAGATCGTCTAGTCCAAGCTGCCTACTCAGAGCAGGGTCAATAGAGCAGTTTGCTGAGGGCCATACCTGTTTGGTTTCTGAATATCTCCAAGAATCAAGGCATCACAACCTCTCTGAACAATCTGTACCTTTTTCTTATCATCCCCATGCTAAAAATATTTTCTGTAATGTTTAAACATGAATCATGCAGTTTGTGCCCCTTGCTGCTTGTCCTGTCAAAGGGCAACTCTGAGAAGACTTTGGCTGTGTCTTCTTATTCCCCCCATAACATATTCAGACACAGCAACAAGATATCCCCGTAGGCTTTCTCTTCTCCAGGCTGAGGAGCCCCAGAACTCTCAGCCTTTTCTCCTCCAACAGATGTTTCAGTCTCTTAATCATCTTTGTGGCCCTTTCTCGTACTTGCTCCAGTATGTCCATGTCTGTCTTGCACTGGGAAGCCCAGAACTGAACCAAGCACTCTGTATGTGTTTCACCTCCCTCAACCTGCTGGCAATGCTTTTCCTCATGCAGTCCAAGATCCTTTTGGTTTTCTTTGTTGCAAGGACACATTGCAGTCTCATGATCATTGTGTTGTGCACCCCAAGGTCCTTTTCTTTAAATCTGCCTTCTGTCCGGTCAGCCTGCAGCTTGGTGCTTGTGCGTTTTCCTCCCTTGGTGCACTACTTTGCACTTCCCTTTGCTGAATCTCATGATATTCCTTTTTGCATATTTTTCCAGCCTACTGAGATAAATAGGGTGTATCAGCCACTTGTCCCAGTTCTGTATCATTTGCAAACTCTATTTGATGCTCCAGGTCATTAAGGAGTATGTTAAACAACACCAGCCCCAGTATCTACCTCTCTGACACACCACTGGTGACTGGCCACAAGCTGAATGTTGTGCCCTTGATCACATCTTTAAACAGCATTGGAAGCACACTGCAGATACCAAATTTGAAAGAAAGAATCCTTGTACAATGGGCACATACAAAGAAAGGTAGAGATATGACTTTAAAATACCAGCCATCCTATTTGCAATGACAGTCTGATGCTGAAATATTTTGACAGCATCCTGAAAGTGTGTTCATGATCTACAGGCAATCCCAGACATCTCTGGAGTTAATGGGTGTGCTTAGCACATTAGGTGGGAATAAGCCATGGAACAATTAAATATGCACTGGACTGTAAAGGAAGTTGTGATTCAGATCAAACTAAGAAAGGACAGGGGGGCTGATTGGATAGCTGAGTTCACTGGCCTGAATACACACTGGTAGAGCCGTGCACAACTGTATGTGACAGAAGGATGTGATTGGAGTCACACATCACAAAAGAATGTGGAAAGCAAAAGGAGAAGAGGACAGTGCATCTGGAACTATAAGGAATCCAAGAGTGAGAGAGTTTGTTGTTGTTGTTGTTGTTCTTTATTATTATTATTTATCTTTCTTTGGGAAAAGCACGTAGAAGGGAGTATGACTATCAAAGGGAGTATGACTATCAAGAAAGCAAGTTTTTGAATAAGGAAATTGAATAGTGTTTGCTCCTGTTGTATTCAGGGAACAGGAATGGTCTATGTTTTTTACAAACAATTTTTACTCAACTTCTTTGGCAATTTTACTAGTTGCTTGCTCTGAAAAGGGCCATAGCTGGCCAGAAAGGAGGAATGGAATCATTTTTCCAGTAATATAGGGATACTCTACGTAATCTTACTGGATTTTGCCTCCTCCTGTCTGGGCAATTTTTAGTTTTTGGCATGAGTATGGGTCACTCGCTGATGGCAGAAAATCAACAGGTCTCAGAGGAAAATAGGTTCAGTCTGTGTGCTCAAAGTTGGACAAGAACACAAAGGCAGGCAGGATCTGCCTCTCACTGTGTGTTTTACAACTTTAAGAATAAACTGCTGATAGCTACTAAACATCCACAAAACCTTAGAGCCTTTGGGAATGACAGCCTGGATGAGAATGCACATTAAAAACTGTATCATTACAATGTCTGTAGTATCAGGATTATCTCAATAATTCATGTCCTTATACTCTGTATCCTATTATAAATATACACATAAAATCTACTTAATCCCATATTTACCTTTTGCTTTACCTTTTTTCTTTTGTCATCATTCTGTGGATTAATGCTCACACAGTTGTCTTGCATGCACAAGCTCTGTAGATTTTTTATTATACACAAAGATAACTTATTTACACAGAGTTTTCTAATCCACTTTTACACTATGTCAGCAGACTGAATTCTCATCTCTTGGCTCATGCTAGCAGAATTGGAATTTAATTATCAGATAAAAGGTAAAGGTGCAATGATTTTGTATCTCTCTACTTTTGGGGCCACCAAAGAGGATGTGAAAGAATCCATGCACCTTTTCAGTTAGCCAGACTGTCTGCTCAGGGGTGATTTTACAGGTAATGACAGTAACAGCTCACATGGCACAGTTCTGCGTATGTTCAAGAGCTACGGAAAGCAGTCTGAGCTGCTACATAAAGCCAAATGCTCTCTTTAACCTACAGTTTCTCCCATCATAATCTGAGATCTTCATGTCCTTGCAGTTACAGACAGTGTGAATACAGCTAAAAGACTGTGACTAGGATTGATGCAAAAATGATCGATCTCTTACATGTTGTAGATGAATTAGCCAGGGAAATTATATCCCCTTGGGTTTTGTTGTTGTCTGATCTCAGACTTCGCTACTGTTGTCAGCCAGGTTATCTCAGGATTTGTCTATTGCTTTGCAATTTACCAGAGAGCCATGTTCAGTATGAGGATAATCTCCTCCCATTCCTCATAGCACTTCCTTGCACAGAGCACTCTGCACTGTGTGTGATAGAGGTGTCATTTCAGTCTGGGTGTTTTAGCTTAAAATATCAGATAGAAGCAGATCTTTTGAGATTCAGGATGATAAGATCATGTTCTGAGATCTTGCACACTCCCTCCAGGCAGCTCACAGAAGGGCTTAGTGCAGAACATGTCTGAGAAATTTTGAAATTCAATTCAAAAATGGATTTTCTGGGAAAGCTAGTTTGCAAAATCTACTCCTGCCTTACATAATGGGTCTTGTAGCTGAGTCTTCTCTCTTTCCTGCATTTTACAAAACCCAAACTCCATTTTATATGAAAGTGCAGTCCTATAAAGCAGGTGGTGGAAGACAGAATTAGTGCATGGGAATTTTGAAAGGGATTTTACTTTGGGGGGTCACACTTCTCTGTCAGCTCACTGAGGGATTTGAAATCATCCTGTAAGTATAATATTAATAGTAAGCATTGTTCATATAGATTTTGATGTTCCACTTCATGCTTTCTAGCTATTGTGCTACTTAAAGCATTATGGGTGAACAGTAGTTTGAAATACTTCAAATAACAGCTATTTCACACCATTTTCAACTGACAGTCAAAGAAAAATGTCTTGCAAAAGTATCCTGGCAACAGGGCTTATAGCATCAGTGTAATTCTTGTACATGTATTAGCATGCTGTGGAACATCACTGTGTTCAGAGAGGAGCTGCAAATACATTTTTTCATCCTGAAGTGGCAGTTTTATTGAACTAGAGCAGTAACAATTAACTAACCATTCAAACCAGGGTATTAGTATAGAAAAGACAATAAAAGTTTAATACTATCAGGCTGCATAGGCAGTTTCTAAGATTTCCTAAGATTTTTTTCCTAAGATTTTAACATTCATTAATAGAGGAAGCCCTTCCTCTATTTCAGATTCAGCAATTCTCAGTCACATAGCTGTTAGTCTAAATCCTCTGCATCCAGATAGATATTCATGTAAAGCAGCAGATCTTTAAATGTTTGTTAGTGATTTGGAAGTACTTACAGGAAACATTCAGTGGCGAAACCTGCAGCTTTGTGAGAGGGTTGGTAATCTTCACAAAGCCCTTCCATTGGAAAAGAATAATAATTTGAACCCAAGCAACAGTGCTTATTTAGTCACAGGCAAAATAAACAGTAGCCTACAGTGGCAGACTGCCTGAGATGGCAGATGAGGACATGTAGTGCACTGCTTGAATAAGCAGTTTCTGCCTCCTATCTGCACAGCCTTCTGCTCTTTCTGTGCTGTCACTGAGCAAGGATTGTGTTTTTGCAGCAACAAGAGAGAAACAGTAGGAGTGGGAAGCTTCACTTGCCTGGAATCTTCACAGATTTTTGTCCTGGTCCTGCTCCTTCTCTTTCAAAATACCTCATCCCCATTTCTTCAGTCAACATGTCAATTTTGAGTACACTGCCAGAAAGCCTTGAAACTGAGAAAGAAAGTGCCCCAAACCACTCCAAATGTGGTATGAGTTCCAAAAAGCAGACTGCCAGGGATTTATTTTTATTTTTATTTTTTGAGGAGGTGGGAGCATCACACATCACCCATAACCTACATAAGCCTCTTACTTCAGTCACATCAAGTATAAACTGTTTTTATATACCCAAGATAAAACCAATATAACCATTATATCATATTTTCTTGATAATTCATCATTCTGTGATGATGCATCTTTTGAGCTGAATTTGTAAGCACTTGGATCTAGTATTAGTAAATGTAAGCTCACACAAACTGCACATCCAGAAAACTTGAGCTATGCAGCCTACTGGATTAAAACCTGAGACTTCTGGGGCAGGGTGAGTGAACTTGAATAACACCTTCCGTGAAGTGCTTCATTGATTTAACTTATCAATCAAAAACTCACTTTCTACCTGCACAGAAAGAAGTATCTGCTGATAGTTGCTTTGTGCTTTTGTATCTGTAGCTACAAAAGATAAGATCATGAACTGTGCAAAATCTCAGAAACTTTAGCTAAACTTTTAGATTTTGACTGACTTTCCGTGTGACTTGGATTTCTCTTCTCCATCAGTAAAATAAGGAAGAATTTGAACATAAAAGTGTCAAGGCTTGTGTAGATATGTAGAAAGCATCCAAAGTGAATAGATCTTTTGAATCTTCACTTAGTGTAAGTAAAAGAATTTATTGATGAAAAAAGAATTTATGTAGGACTAATGGACAGCTGTTGATGAAGGCAAGCAGAAGAAAACTCTGAGCTCCGGTCATTAATTAGCCCCAAGCATTTTATCTGTAATAACCTTATAAAGTTTCAGATAGAGTAAATATGTCCTAGCTCTTTAAAATTCCTCTAAGTGCAGTTGGTTAAAATGTTCTTCCCACCGTGCCCTATAATAACATGTAATTTTAAGTAGCTGCAGCACAGTGTGCTGCAGGTGGTGACAACATTTCAGTGACTGATGAACTTCTTCATACTAAACTGGATTCTTAGGTGAGTCGGAGTTCCTGGTGACTCAAGGCTTCTGGAGTTTCATGCTCCACTGCATTTTGGCAGGATTCTTGTATGTGAAGAATGTTTGAAAAAAAAAAAAAAAAGAGATAGCAAAAAGGAAATTATGCTGTATTTATGCATCAATTCATCGGGTACATTGTATCTGTGAATGAGAAATGGGAACAGTAACATAGGTCTGAGTATCTAATGATCTTTAAAATGGCTCCTAATATAGAACAGTAGCATTAATTTCATATATCATAGAAGTTTGCTTTAGCTATACATTTGCCTCGTTTTGTAACATAAAAAGGCTACAGATTGCCTTTTACATAAAAACGAAAATGATTAGAAACAGTTATGTCTAGCTCAATCTAATGTTAAAAGCAGAAACTAAAGATACCGTGGGGAAAAAAAAAAAAAAAGGAAACAGGATTTAGGTATACAAATACACATTTATATTTTTAAAAATATTTGTTTTCCTATTTTCTCTATGAGCAAAAAATTAGATAATAGTCTTAACAACACAAGGAAATCATAGAAATCATACAGTGCTCAGGAAGCTGAGCAACTCTACTGCCACCCCCCATCTTCATGTTTTGTTATTGTGATGCCTCAGCAAAAAGGGACAAAAGAAGCTGGCAACAACAAAAAAAGATGTATTCCCACTAACACCTGAAACACTTTTATGGTAGACAAAGACAGATGAAAGAGGGAAACAGATAAGGATGATTGCTAGGAAGAGACCTTTGCTGAAAACCTGCTTAAAATAGGGTGAAATGTGTGAAAACAAAGGATCAGAGGGCAAGATGGAGAACAACAACTGTCAATAGCAGGTCGACTTGCTTTAAGAGTTTTCATATTCTAAATAGGACTACAGGAAATTTCCTGAGTACAGGCATAGCAAAATACTGAAAAACAATTACAGCTGTTTTAAATGGACAGAGCTCCTCCAGGGCCACACGAATTACATCCTCAACTCTGAATAGGAAGTGGTAAGAGAAGAAATAGGAAAAACCTTGGCAAGAGTTCTGAAATCTTGCCAAAGATGGCAGTGACCCCAGAGAAAGGAACAGATGGCTAATTCAATTCCCGACACTAAGAAATTAATAGAAGCAACATGCCCATAAAGTTGACTTGTGCTATGAGGAAGATTTTGGGATAAGCAGCAAAATTTTTCAATAATTTTAATTCATGTTGTGTACATATTCTTATGCTTCCTAGAAAGTAAGATGGACCAGGTGATCTCCTGGCATCTTCTGAAATTCTGCATTTTTAATTTCTCTGATGTTAAATAAATTGGCAATATCATCTCTACAGTTAGAAGAAAAGGAATGTAAAACTAAATTGAATTTTTCTTCATTCTGATAAGATGACTGTATAAAACAACTCCATTAGTGGGAAAAATCTGAAAAGCAGATGATACAAAATATGAGTTATGATGCTGTAAATAGCAAAGACAAGATAATGATATATTTTAAGTCATTCAGGTGGACTTTGAAGCCTGCTGGGAGGGTGGAGACAAGGAGGACCAGCAGTCTGTTTGACATTTTTTCCACATTCTGCTATTAGCTGTTTCTTCCTTTGTGTTTCTGTTTTGAAAGACATCTAACAAGGTGCTTAATTCATACAGAAATTATTACTCCTTCAGATTCAGCTGAAAATACGGTTTAGTTTATATTCTATAGCATCACTAAAATGAATAATATTTGGGGTAAGGTATGAGAATTTTGTAAAAACCTCTTCCTGTCAAGGAATTGCTCTCAAGTATCAAAGAAGATTCCTTGCACTTAATGGAATGAAATATTCCTTTCACTGTGTCTGACAAGTCATTCTGCAAAAACTGCTTCTGAAGATTGTGTTTGATCACTGTATCTCATGGTTCCCCTACAACGAAATAAGAAATAGACGTAAAATGAAAGACTAGCGAGTAAAGATACAGAATAAAACCAACAGTTATTGACTGGACAGGTGTAAATGTTACAACTCACTAAAGTTTACATTTCCCAAAATACTTTTATATATGCACTATCTTAGTTCAGCTATGGGCAATTGATTTTCAGTAACAATTTTTGGAAGGTTTTGTAGTAATGGTCTCATAAAAATGAGGAAGCAGGAAAACACATTGAACTTTGTCTTCCTGCATTCATATATAGTGAGTTTATTTAGTGTTAATATACAGAAGACAATGAATACTCCTGAAGCAGAGAAATTAATACCTCACAACTGGGATTTCTTCATTACTTTTTTTTTTTTCTGATATTATGTCATAGTAATGTTGTTGAATCAAGTCATTCATGCTAAATATGAATTTAAACATGTATGTTCTAGATTTTTTTTTTTTCCTTGCAAAGGGAAAAGGTCCTGCTAAACTTACCTTTTCTAGGCAATGACCCAACTCCACGAGTTGCCCAATGTCATTTCTAACCGCTGGTGTTAGAATAACTATTTCATTCCAGGAGGAAACTGCCTACTGAGGTGGAAGCAATACATTTAGAACTTTTTAGACTGAGAGGAACAGAATCTGGCTCTTGCACTTCCCCTTGTCTGAATACTATAATCACTTTTTTTTTTGTTGTTACAGAAAACCTCAGTAGCAACACCTCATCATGTGTTAAAGGGCTGTGATCAGTTACTTTGGATGGTACCTGGTATTTCTCCAGAAACAATCCTTGTCTCTGGTTTCAGATATATAGAGGGATCTCTTAGAGGTGGCCTAGAGCTTGAAATGGGCTGGAGTTTCAGAAAGTGGGATTTCTAAGTAGCTTCTGGCTACTGGCATGTAGGATTTCTCACTGTCCTTCTGAAGTGTGTGACCCTTCTCAGTCACACATAAAGAGGGAAAGGAATCTAATCCTGTGTCTTTATTTCAACAAATTGGATGGTGCAATGCCTAACTTGTATTGTTCTAAGTTTCTTTTATTTGAGTTACCCTTCAGCTGTGGAAAGAAGTACATGATCTGTGAACAAAAATTCTGTAACACTCCAAGCTTTTTAATTCTGACAGCAGTCTGTCTGTCCATCAGTCTTATCAGTCTTTTTTGTAACTGTACTTGTAAGTACAGAACAAACAGGGACTTTTTTTTTTTTTTTTTTTTAACTTTGACTTCTTGTGCTTCCACCTCTGTAAGATTTTCCTTGTTTCATTGCACATACTTATGCATATAGTCTGACTGATAGGCAATAAAATTACCCACTGGAAATATAAATCCCAAATCCCAGAAAAACATTAAAATACTAGTGAAATTATTGGTGCAAAATTGGTTAGCATCAACTCTCCCTTGAAAATAAGAGAAGGTTGAGTGCAGGTAATTCACCATTCAGATTCTTTGTCTGGCACTTGCAACCTTGAGATCATATGCCTGTCCCTGACTAAACAAAATTCAAATCCAATTTATAACAACAAACTATGACTTTGAATGGATCAATCACAATTGGTTCTATTTGTTACTTTAATTGAACCACCTTGCAATTACTGAAGTATTTATTTTTAATTATCTGTTCTCATTTGTTCTGAATGAGTACGTGGGCTTCATTCCTCCAAGAACAATTTAGAAATGTAATATGGAAACCTCAGTAGGTTCCATTGTGGACAAACAATAATGAATTTAAAAAATGAATAAAGGATTATGATAATCCCAAAGACATAGTTGTTAAAATATCTGGGAAAATTATATTTCCAAAATAAAGCATTACTTTTCACCCATTAATAAAAGTGTCACCATCACATCATGGATATGCTTAACAGTATTAATGCACCAAGGCTCTCCTCTGGCTTCATCTGATTTTAGAGTCAAATGTATTGCTCTATTCCTAACCTGACACCTAAAGTCTCTTATTCCTCTGTGTATACAGGTCAGTGACTATTTCAGAAGTGAGTCAGTTATCCATTTCATTTAAGTTTCACTAATGTTTTTAGTGTTTGTTTAATGAAACAAAAGAGAGAAATACTTTGGTTAGGCACTCAGTAAATTCCAGAGTATTATGAGCTTAGCTAAATTTACAATATGGAAAACTTGTCTCAGATTTTACCATACCTCAGAATATGTTCTTGACTATCCACTTCCTAAGCAAGGAAAGAAGTGTGTCTAGAAGAAATGTGTTTTCTCAGCAAATGATGTAGTGATATATCCAACTCCTTCAGCTCTGTTTTTGTAGAAATGTCTGTCACTAGGCAGAATAGTTTATTCCTCTGAAAGGTGTTCACAATGAATAGATGAGCACAAATATTTTCAGATGTTATTCTGTGCTAAGCAGTGTCTTCAACAGTTATTTGATGCATTACAGTCTTCATCAAAGTATTCAGTTTCCCACCGCTGTATGCCGATGCCCTTGGCTACCCTGCTGCTTGGCTACCCTGATGGGCACCAGCAGTTGCCATGCTCTGAAAATCCAAGGTGTCTATTTCTGTCACTGGTTAAAATGAGACATCAGGAGTCACCACATGAAATGTTAGAAGGACCAGTTTGTGAGGAAAAAATACTGCTGTGTTCTTTCAGCTAATGTTCTGCTTATGGAAATTGCCAGAATACCTCTCTGAAATTTTGGTAAGAACATGACTGTTCCACTGCCTTCATCTAAACAGTGGAATGATAAACTTGTGACTCAGTACTCAGCCATGGTACTTTATTTATTTGGGACTTTTGGAGACAAAATACTTTACAACACACGTTCTTTTGTTATGAGACTGAATTCTTAATTTTTTAATTTCTTTTCATAGGTACAAAAATTAAAGCAAAGTTGTGGCTTTTGTAATGCTTTAATGTTCCTCACTGTGACTACTCTAAAGTAGTCTGATGTGCTAGGAAATCCTTTCTCTTCTTGGAGCATGAGTTACTGCTTGCCTTCCCTCTGTCACAGTTAAGTGCACAAGTAACTGCCCATGCATTTTCTGAGCAGAGGAAACAGTTCTCCTTCTGGCAAAGTTGCACATTAGGAAAACATTTCTTGACAGTCATGGTAATTAGCTGCCAGTGATAAGGCTCTAAAGGCATTTGATTCACTGTCACTGAAGATCTCTAAGGGTAGCTAATGCACAGAGCCTGAGACAAACATACATGTAGATACAATACCTCTGTCCTGCAGAGGGCAGAGAGAGATGATCCAAGTCCATCGGGTCTTTTCCATTGCTGTTATGTATAATTAATTCAGGAAAATAATTTTCCTCCCCTCTACAGCTAGCTTGTTTTCTGGGGGCCCTGTGTTTCCCCTTCTCTCAGTTAGGTCATTAACTGTTTATTTTCCTTTCCCTATGTACATGTTTAAATTCCATCAATGCTAATGGAAAATACACGTGCAAGGGATAATAAACATCTAAATATTTGGATTCTGTTAGCACTTCTCCCTAGGGCATAACAGTAAAAATGTTATAGGAAAATACATTTGTGCAGTAACACTAGAAGCACAGAAAGAGCAAAGTTGATGTCTCCTTTTTCCCACCCCATTGAGAAAAAGAACCAGTAGAATGTGTCTCTTAGTATTGTTCAGATAAAAAGAAATAGACATTTTAGTATTTCTCCAGAAATTGGTTTTGAGGAGGATGGCTTAGTTCTGCGTAGTAGGGATAGACATGACTGTATTACATTTAGTAGCTTCTTGGAAGGAAGGAAATGTTCTTCATTAAAATGTGGCAGAGCTAACATGCTCAGAGATATGGATGCAAGTACCACATGGCCACTTTTTGCTTCATTTCTCATCAGTGGTGAATGAGATAATCGTGACTTCGGGGTAATTGAGGACAGAGGTGATATGAATCTTGGCTGTGGGGTGGGTGGTATGGTGGTATGTGTGTGTGTATCTTAAAGTGTGGTGTTTTTTTGTTTTGGCGTTTTGTTGTTGTTTTTTTTTGTTTTGTTTTGTTTTCTTTTCTTTCTATATATAATATCTTAAAAGCTATTAACAAGTTTAAGTTTTGTTTTTTTCTTCTATATATAACATAATTCTGCTACTGCACCACAACATGTAAATCACAACACTAATATTTCCAGTTTTGGCCTTTTTTTTCTAATTTCATTGCACTGGGACTGGAAGGAACTGTCTATGTCAACAAGTCCAGACATTAACGGCTATAGGAAACCATGCATGAGATGGCTGAGTTAGGAAGACCTCGCTCAGGGTATGTCTGCAAACTATTCTCCAGCACCTTACAGCAGATGGTGAAGATCTGTGGTAAGAGAGCAAAGCTGCAATGATGAAGTGGAATAGAAAGTGGAGCTTGAGTGGAGACTGCCACTGCCTGGGAAAGTGCTGGAACTCATTAAATTCGATAGATGATCCTGGATAGAAAATAGTGACCCATACTGAAGAAAGATAAAGAACAACTGCAAGTCCTTGCTCGTATGACCCAGGGAAACAAATACGCACTCAAACCTGGTGATCTCTGAGCATTAAGTGTGGAAGCAAGCTACATACATTTCTCTGTACAACTGAACCACTGGAGAGAATGTAATACCCCAGGGACACCTGAGCAATCTGCCCAGTCTGGGCCAATCTGCTTCTTGGAAGAAGGTGAACCTGTCCTCATGTCCCTTATCAATGTCTTTGAAGCAAAATTCAGAGCCAGAAACATGGAACTGGGAGTGTATAAATGACAGCCAGCCAATCTCTTTTCCAGCTCCTGTGCATACAACAAAATATTAAATAGCTAGGTTTCAAAAGGGGAGCCAATGTAAAAGCAGTTGCTCTGCTGCCCTATGGGTTGCTTGGGAAAAGGGTTTGTATAGATGCGTCAGGGGAACGAAGGGGATTTTTCAAGGGCAGGGAGGCATATGATGGCCTTCTGACACATTAATCTCCCAATGGGGCAGCAGCCATCAAGGAGCCTACACTACATGGGTCCATCAGGCAGCTGGTTCTGGGTGCCTTGGGCGCTCTGGTCCACACCAGCCGACAGCAAGCATGGAAGAGCTGCAGTGAGCCTTCCAGCAAGGGCACGGGGGGAGTCCAGCCCACCCTCCCTCATCATGCACGGCAGAACAGAAATCTGTCGGTAGAAATCTCGTAGGGCTGCATTTTTTTGGCTGGGGAATTTCAATCTAGCATGAATGTAAAGATTTGTAGCAGCATGTAGCACATTTGTTTTGCATCCACTGAAGCCTCTGGGGTACCTTGCTGAGTGAGGCAAAAACACTTTTTAAATCCAGGGATCTCTTACATGACCAAAGCTCTAACTACCAATATGCCTGTCTCCCCTAGGGCTAGCTACTGGCAGCAAAACTATAAAAATAAGGTAACATTTCACTCCCTTTTATCATTTCCTTAACCCCACCCTTCTGCTAACCAGCCAGTTGGGAGAGGAAAGTCCTAACACTCCTTTTCCTGAAGGGACAAAAACAGGCATAGGAAATAGCTGTGCAACTTTGTACCCCTCTGGTGATTACAGTCCTCCAGCATACGTGTAGCTATTTTAGTGATGATAAACAAGCTACGAATGTCCACATATTATTTCTTTATTTTCTTATTAAATTTGTGGATCTCTCCCCCTAGTAAAGTGACAGATGTGTGAAATTGGGAACAAACTGGCTGAAAACTGCAGAACAATTTTATCGTCCAGGACATTCAGACAGCTATGTAAATGACAGACAGCTTTCTGGATAACATTATTTAAATCCCTTCAGCAGTGTATGATCCCTTTTGAGGAAGGAACACAGGATTCTTTGAGTGTCCTAAAGTATTATTACAGCTATCACAGTTGTTATGAACTTGCATGATTTTAAAACATTCTTAGTGACATTTAAAGTATATCCTATACGGTCAAAGATATAGTCAACCTTAGGAAAATGGTGTTTCAGAAACAATGTGATGAATACAATCCTAAAGCAAGGGGAAAAACAGCATATTTGAATATTCATGGTGAGGTTCCTAATGATTAAAAGGGGTAATATCCCATTTTCTCTGTAGTGGCACTTTCAGCTTGTGTTTTAAATAATGATATGCTTTAAAAAATGAAACATTAGCTTGACAATGTTCACTTAGAAACTGTGCCTTGTCTTTATGAAATGAAAGTTCAGTGAGTATTTTATGGGGTAAGAACTAGGGGAAAACAGGAAATCTGTATACAAGCTACTTGACCCAGTACGTCCATAAAGACTGAAGATATAGCTAGTTATTTATTTTTTCCTGTGAAAGTTCACTGCTAAAGCAAGCAAATTAGAAACAGTTTTTATCATTTGTTTTCTAATAAATATATATACTCATATGTTCCATGTCCTTCCAGAAAACTCTTACTTTTTTATGACAATGTCACTTCTTGGCTGTGGGAGAGGAAATTAAGAGAGTAGGAAAGGATTGGCAAAAGGTAAATAAAGCTTAGATAAAATGGAAGCTTTTCACACAGAAAACAAGATTTTCTCAAAATATGTTTTCCCTCCCCCAGAATCACTTCTGTGACAAGTTTTAAACCTCCCTAGTAATAATAAATACACAATGACAAGCTGCTTGTGCATATGGATCTCTCTTCCAAGTTGCTCTTGTTGGTTAGTGTAATTCTTTCTGGCTTTTAACAAACATAATCTCCTTTAATTGTGAGCCTTCCTTAATGAAGACTGTTCTAGAAACTGTCATTTAACATAAGTCATTAATTGTTTTCCACCCCCCATTAAATATAATAGGAAGTTATACCATTAATTCTATCACTGCTAAATCCCCACATTGCCAGATGCTGAAGCAGAATGGGACTATGGATTACAAAACATATGGATTTATTTACACTAGGTAACTTCTTTATTAAAATATCTTAACACAGTCTTTACAGAGACTTCTTTCCCAAGCCCCTGCTGTCACACTCTGCTCTGCTCAGGAACACACACCACATCTGCTTTTCACATATGCTTTCCAGCCCCAGTCCACCCACATGGGCCCCATTCACAGCAGTATGTGCCCCTCCTCCCGAGCCTCAGATGCTCACACACAACAGGGCTGTAGCACTAACAGGAGCATGATGGGTTCAAATCAGCCTTGCCAGGCTTTAAGAATGTGCCTAGACTCTCTGCATGTTCCAGTACAAAGCTTACAGACATGGTCTTCAGCCATGGGTCCTCCAGTTCACCCTGACTATTCAGGACCTTCAGTGATAACAGCACACCTCAGAAGCAATGCAATTTATCCAGCATGAAATGGCCAAGACAAGATATTTCACTGGTCATGCCATGACTTGGAACTCGCAGGAGCCTGTAAGTCAATCAAGAAAAATAACAATAATAATTGGAAAAAAAAAAAAATCCTACACCTTGCTCCCTTAAGCCACAAATTCCCAAACTGAAAGCTGATGCTAAAAACTATCTCTTGCTACTGGGGATTAGAAAAGAGTAACTTTGGGATGAAATGCCTTTTTATCTTTCCTTGAGAAAAGACACCTTTCTGAGCAGTATAAGAAAGATGCCTGCTAAAACAGACAGATTGACTATACTGAAGCATTCAGTTTGTTTGCATAGATCTAATTTCCTAACCGCAAGAGCTTTTGAACAGTAATGTCCTTCCCCTCCTTATGCAGTTTGTTCTGATTCTGTAAATAGATAACCAGGAAAAAGTGGAAATTATTTGAAAAATGCTGTCTCTTTGTTTCCTACCTGTCTCTTTCCTTCTTTACAGACTGTTTTTTCCCTATGGGCAATGTGCTTTTCCCTGACTTTCTAATTCTCCACCCCTTCAGTGATTTTTTTTTTTTCCTCTGGGTTATCATCTTTGAGCCAAAACTGTTTTACTTATTATTATTATTATCATCAGAAAACACATATTCTAACAAAGGACTTTTGAAACCACCTCCATAGCAACCAAGGATTCTTTATAAAAGAGAATGTTTAAAATCTCAGTGCTTAACGATATGTTGCAAACCACAGCACCCATTCTAATGAATTACACTTACAGTGTGCATCTTGCCACCATCAATCCCACATAAAAATGCTAAAGATGCAAAGAAATGCACAATAGATAAATAAATAAATAAATAAATAAGACTTCTTACTAAAGCAAGTCTATTTGTTTTCCCCCACATTCACCCACTTCTCAGTGGTACCAGCTTCCTAGGACCAGTCCCATCTTCATATCTGATCAGTCAGTATGATTTTCTTCTCCCTGTTGTGCTTCTTCTGAATCCTTTTGGTCATCCCAGACATTCCCACTGGGTCAGCATACATCCATTCTCACTTTCTACTCACAAATGCTCCACTTAACCTCAACTCATCCAAGTTTTCTCCCACCTGGTTCCCAGGCCCACCTGGGACTTAAGCTAAGAATCCACTGCTTCCTCCACTCCCAATCACTTAACTTGCCCCTTATCAAACTCCTCAT
The DNA here is from genome assembly GCF_963932015.1 of Anas acuta. Taxonomy (NCBI): domain Eukaryota; kingdom Metazoa; phylum Chordata; class Aves; order Anseriformes; family Anatidae; genus Anas; species Anas acuta. Next base: position 105,553,061 of record NC_088981.1, read on the forward strand.
TTAACTCCTTGTTCATCCTCAATTTTCTGTCTCCCTTGACTTCTGCTCCCTTTCCCTGCCTTCTCCTGTCCAAGTTCATGAGCTATCCCCAGTCTTAAACTTTTCACTTTGTCTCTTTTTCTTTGTCCAGTCAATTCCAGTTGTCCAGTTAGAAAATTATTCCAGACTAACTGTTCCTAATTTGATTTTTGTTTTACATCATTGTTCTCCCTATCAAATTAGCAATTTGCTCTATCAGTTTCTTCACTCTGACCTTTTTTATTTAAACCATTGCTTGAAATATTAAAATACTCTTACTAACATTTTATCATTTTTAGCATCACTTGCATGGATTTCAATACAGTTTTATTTACAAAAATGGCAAATTGCAACTCCTTCCTTACTATCTAATAAATAAGAAATAATTATTTTGTACTCTAGCAGGAAAGGGCAGAAAAAACAAGAATGAGACATTAGTGGAACTGCCTTCCAAATAAAGGTTTCATAGGCAAGCACTGAACCTTCAAAAATGTGAATATTTCTTCTTGCTCTACTCCCTTTACTTCTGTGATTTGGACCACCAAGGCTTAGTTTCTTTTTTTTTATTTTCTGGTTGTTGTTGTTTGTTTGTTTGTTTGTTTTTCTGGGGAGGTTGAGGAAGTCTTCCCTTTATGTACTCCTGTAATCACATCTTGGAATATTTGAGCACCAAACACAGGTCTAATAGTGGCGGTGTGTTTCAAATGGGAACATTTAAGAGAATCAAACAGGGCTTAAACAAGAAAGTAGATATTAATGATGTGGATCTTTACAAGCCTTACCAACATGATGAAACAAGTAGAATTAATGAATTATTACAAAATAAATGTACATCAAAACAAAGCTTTGCAGAACACACAGGTAATATCAATAAATTGCCAACAGTAGCAGTGTCCAAAAATATTGACTGAGAATTAGAATTAACATCTAACACAGACCAGATGTTAGCCCACAAGAGCATTGGACATATTAACATCAATAGGCTTCCGCATGGAACAGTAACCATTTTTCATTAACAACAAAGTGAGTTGTCACTGAGCTGTGCTTATGGTGCTAACTGATACTTCCACATTGGGCCTTCTTCATAGGGGGTTAAAGCAGGATACAGGATACAACAGATTTCCAGAGGAAATTAATTAATTCAAACCATTTACAGCATGTTGACGAGGTTAGGTTTACAATGTGGTCACTCAGCTTAGATAAAAGCACACACAGGTTTGGCTGATCCTGGGATTTAGGAAAAGAGGGAGAAAAAAAAAAAAAAAAAACAAGAATTAAAGACCTTCTAATACCAGCAGTTTTACTTCCATCCCCACCCCCTTCACTCCACAACAAGTAAACACATTGTTCTTCTCCTTGCACACATAGTTGAATATCAAGTTTTAGTGTGGCTTTTGGAAATCTTCCTGAGAGTACTTTTCTCAAAATGTCATGAATTATACTGTGAGGGAATAGCAGGTTCTTATATCACTACACAATGTTCAAAGTTCTTCAAATTTTGAAGGTCAGAATCTTTGAATTCTTTCTGCATTTGATTTCTTAAGTAAATCTTAATGAAGACAATCTCATATGATATGTAAAGCCATTTCAGCTGATGGATAGAAGATAGAACTAATTGTACCATCACATGTCCTTCCCCAGATTAAGATAGCTAATGAGTGTTGTGAAGATGGAAGTAGCTTTTCCATTTCAGTATTTTAGAGATCTTTTAAAGGTGTTTTGCCTTTTTTTTTTTTTTTTTTTTTTTTTTTTTTTTTTTTTTTGATGGCAAAAACAGAAATTGGCAGTATTTCCTGAGTGTCAGATGCTGCCTGAACAGATATTGGTCCCTCTAAAGAAGAAACTACGTGTACAAGTAGGTGATTATTCTCATTCTGTGAGTGATGTCTCAGATATGTCTTCTTTTAGTCCAGTGCCACACACACCTAGGACATCATTTCAGCAATGGCTACAGAGCCACACTGGCAGACTGAATGGTTATTATCTCTTCTCACATTATGTCTCTGAGAGCTTTGGACTGGACTTTGTCACAGTAACAAAACTTTTAATCTTTTCCCTCTTCATGCTTTGTCTTCCCATTATGTTCTTTATTTCTGTCTTTGTGCTGGTCTAAATAATTAATTGTATATCCATGCATTCATGCAGCTGAGTTGCTTTCCATTACTGTACCATTTAAACAATAATGAAATAATTACTTCAATAATGAAATAATTACTGAAGTTTTAAGAGGCCAATGTTCAAACTGGAGAAATGGACTTTTGGTTGAGGGAAAAATCACGAATGAGGAATTTCTATGACTTATGAGTGTCAAGTAAAAGCTGTTAAGAAGTGAAGTTTTGTGACATTTCCTAAGCTCCTCATCTCTCAGTCAAACAAGGGATGTCTTTATTCTCAGAAACCACTTCCTTCCTCCTAGAATTCATCAGCAGTACAGCTGTTGTTGTGTTACATAGAGTGAAGAACTGATCCACTTCAAGGACCAAGGCCATCATTTGGCATGAAAACTAGCAAGTCGAGAGATTAGATGTATCCACAGCAGTTGAGTCATGAAAACACAGATCACTGTTTAAAGCTTCAAGGATCCATTCATTGTTTCTGTAATGAGATTTAGAGACCCTGAGGTGTGTTATGCTAGTCTGTACGGATATAATGCAATCACTGAGTGTCAGATCTCATTAGAAGAAACAAGGAAGCAAGAGAGAATGGAAAAGAAAAAAAGAAAGGAGTTCTGGAAGCTGACTACAGCTGGTTGCTTTCTTCATTTTCTGATTAGTATCAACTATTCAGGCTGATCTTTAAAAATCTCCAAGGTGTTCTTCAGCTGGATTTTCAAGAACTTCGGTCTGCAGCTGTCTGCCACAAACATTCAGAAAAGAGAAGCCGCCTGGCATGGTAGAATCTAGGTTATGGAATCTCTAAGAGACAAGTAGAAATGCTGCAAGGAACAACTGGCTGAGAAAATGCCACGACTTCAGTATGTGTGCAGAGATTGCTAAGAACAAGGTGATCAGAGAGAGAAAACCACAGTGGCGTCAGCAACCAAAAAATGATTAAATACTCTTTAGAGTCTGATGATCTCTATTTAAGGCAAAGTGTCTTAAATATGAAATGTCTTGTTGCAATCTGATACCAGAGGTTGCTCTGAGAGTGAATCAAGAATAATCACAGTGGTGAAAGAGCAATAGGTCATGAAATGCAGTGAAAAACTCCAAAGAAGATGGAATTAATTAATAGCTGAGTCTTGAGAGAGTTGAAGTGTTCCATGAAGCTACTAGACTTGATGTCTCAAGATATATGCCTTGCCAGCACTCTAAATCCAAGGTGGTATGTTGCTGAGACTCATATGACCCGGTAGCTACTACTTCATGCTGCCCATCCATATAGGAATCAAGAGCTGTGTCAGGAATAATGCCAAAAAGATGAGAAGTCATTATCTACCTCTGGGACTGAGGGTGAAAGAGTTGGACTCAGGCAGTGTTTCGGTCAGACCTTCCATTCAGGTGTAAAAGTCTGGGGAAAGCACAGATATATACTGAAGATGAAGCCAATGCTGAACATACAGTGTCACTGTGAGGGTTTCAGACTCATTACAGTTTTGTCTAACTTGTGATGAATGGGTGGGGTAGTGAAAGTCCTATTACATGGGAGTTACCATACTTGATGTGTGTTTTAGCAGTGGTTCATTGTCTATCTAGAAGAACTGGACTCGGGGGTCTGTGATGAATTAGAAGCCATGCAAAGACTTTTGTAATAACCAGAAGGAAAGTATAGAGTAAACCAATTAGTGTGGTAAATGACACAATCTGAGGAACCTTTAACTACACTAGAGAAAAGAATTCAAATTAAAATTTTTCTCATAAAAACATAGAATAATTTAAACTGAAAAAGGTTTGAGGAATTCACCTGTCCAATCTCTGTCTCATTGTAGAGCTAACTTTAACATTAGATCAAGCTGATGAGGGCCTTGCAAAAGCTAGAGAGAAAAGATGCAATTCCACGAGGACACATACAAAATTCTTCTCTGCAAGTACAAATTGAAAAATGTCTGGCTAAACAAAAAAGATCTGAGAGTTACTGTGGCTCACAAGCTGGACATAAATCAAGAATGCTATGCTTTTATGAAAAAAAAAGTAAATAGGAGTGTTATCTCTAATTCAGCTGAAATATTTGCTGTATTTGGCATTAGTAAGGTGTCAGCTCGAGTACTAGCGTCTGATTTTGCGTACAGTTCAAGAAGGATGTAGACCAGCTAAATAGTGCATTATGATTAGAACAAGAATTTCTAATTAGCACATGAAAGATTACATCAGAGGACAGGAAAAACCTTCTAAGTGAAAGGTTAGTGAAGCAATGGAATGCATTGCCTGGGCAAGATGAGTTTCCTTCACTGGAGGCTATTGAAATACAAGTTGGACAAGAACCTGTCAGGATTGACATTGAAATATCTGACTTTTTCTGTGGGAATAAAAGGGGAAGAGATAGTCTCTTAAGATCTTCTCCAGGCCTCTTATCTATAATGTCTAAACTTGTCATCCAAATTTAGTGAAGAATCAAAGTCCATGAGACTACTGTGTTGCTTAGTTATATGCCTTGGAGATGAAAACCATGTTATTTCTCTCTGCTCCACATGCAGTTGCTGTTCATACGTGAATCCTGCCTATTCTGTTTAGGTCCCAATGAGCTGGATTAGCCAAAATATTTCAGCTCACCCCATGTCCCCTTACTTTAGAAGACAGAAAGTGCTCAAATGACCATTTTTGCTAGCAGGTTAAAGTGGAAGTAATAACATTTGAGAAAGGGGCACTGATGATCAGCTGGATGGCTAATATATGGCAACCTTCTTTATGGACATATCTGTTTGAATAGTCCACCTCTGCATACACTGTTAATAATGGCTTGCAACTCTTATGTACACTTCAGCACATTGGTATAAAGTAATTTGGTGTTCCATAATGAAAAAAGTACTTATTCTTTTCCGATAGTGGTTACATTTTGCTTCATTTAAAATCAAACAGCAATAAAGTATTACAACATTTGATGCATAAGAACTAGAATTAGAACTGATTAAAAAATGCAGAACACATTTCTTTGGGTTTACAAGACAAAGTGAAACATTTCTTTCCAAAATTTTGAAGCACAGGCTTCTTTTTTCTTGCTTAGATTCTTTTAAATGTTGTATGAAGAAATTATATTTCCCAGCAGCTGGCATAGTCCTTTGAGAATTGGGAATTCAGGGTTTTATTCTAGATGTAGTAGTTGACCTAGTCTGGGATTTCGGCCAAGTGACCTAATATTTCTTTGCCTGTTCCACAGCTTTAAAATCTTCAATACACTTTATTCATTCAGAGAGAAGATGATACGACTTATCTGAGAAAGCAGATGCTGCTTGTGCTATTTTCCTTCTCAAACACAGCAGTAAGCACTACTCCTTACTGAAATCTTAATTTCAATTCACCAGTGCCACCCACCATCTCCAGCTATGCTGCTACCCTAGTCTCCTAGATCACCACTAATGCATGTTTGTTATTTTTCAAGACCTTGTCCTCCATTAAATGAACATGAATAAACTTCCTTACAGTGATTTTATCTGGTTCACCTTTTAGTTTCTGTGACCTCAAACTACCTGTCTGAACTTGGAAAAACAAAGGATAACTGAAAATAAGAAGAGAGAGAAAATCAGTGTAGTAAGCAGTGATACAACTGAGACCATGATAATACATATGTCTAATTACTATTTTTACTGCTTTTATTATGATCAATGTTGCTATTGTAATTATTAATAACACTTCAATACCATTAACACCTATAACCAGACCTAGAAAACATGCTATTTGACAGTAGCAATATAAGAACCTTTTGTTATATTTTATTGATGTGACCGTCTTTGTTAAAAGATCGTCTTAAAATTGTTTCTACAGTAATAAATAACTGACTTTACTTTCCTGAGTTTATTCGTTTTATAAAAAGTAACTCTAATCCTCATTAAACATAAATAAGCAAAATTATGTTGACAAGACACATAGAATCAATTACATGACATACTGCAGATGACTTATATTTACAGCATGGTCTATTCAACCTTATAGAGGTTAAGGACTATTTTTCTCAGTAACAAAGATGGAACATTTTACTGGGTCCAGTGTTCAACTTATTTATCAGTGACCTCAAAAATGGAACAGAGTGCAACCTCAGCAAGTTTGCTGATGACACAAAGCTGGGAGAAGTGGCTGATACCCTTCTGTGCTGCCTTTCAGAGGAATCTGGACAGGCTGGAGGGTTGGGCTGAGAAGAACCTTATGAAGTTCAACAAAGGAAAGTGCTGGGTCCTGCACCAAGGGAGGAATAACCCCAGGCACCAGTACAGGCTGAGGGCTGACCTGCTGCAGAGCAGCTCTTCAGAGCAGGACCTGGGAGTCTTGGTGGGCATCAGGCTGACCATAAGTCAACATTGTGGCCTTGTGGCCAGGAGTGCCAATGGTATCCTGGGCTGCATTCGGAAGAGTGTTGCCAGCAAGTCGAGGGAGGTGATCCTGCCCCTCTGCTCAGCCCTCATGAGGCCACACCTGGAGTATTGTGCCCTGTTCTTGGCTCCCCAGTACAAGAGGGACATGGAAGTACTGGAGCAAGTCCAGAGAAGGGCTACAAAGATGATGAGAGGACTGGAGCACCTGTTGTACTAAGGGTTGTTAGGCACTGGAATAGGCTGCCCAGGGAAGTAATTGAGTCACCATCCCTGGAGGTCTTTAAAAGACATTTAGATGTAGAGCTTAGTGGCTTAGTGATTAGGTTTAGTGGAGGACTGGTTAGTGTTAGGTCAGAGGTTGGACTAGGTGATCTTGGAGGTCTCTTCCAACCTAAATGATTCTGTGATTCTGTGAGAGACTGAGAGAGCTGGGCTTGTTTAGCCTGGAAAAGAGAAGACTGAGGGGATACCTTATCAATGTGTATAAATATCTGAGGGGAGGTTGCTGAGAGGATGGAGCTGATCTTTTTTCAGTTGTAGCCAGTGACAGGAGACATAAGGCAACGGGCACAAACTAAAGCACAGGAGGTTCTGCCTGAATATGAGAGGGCATTTCTTCTTTACTGTGACTGGAACAGGTTGCCCAGAGAGGTTGTGGAGTCTTCTTCTAGAAATATTCAGAGCCTGCCTGGATGCCATCCTGCGCAATGTGCTCTAGGTGATCATGCTCAGCAGGGGAGCGGGTCTTCAGAGGTCCCTTAGAACTTTGGCCTTTTTGATTCGGTGAATAATACAATAAATAGAGATATAGAAAAGCCAAAAAAAAAAAAAAAGGTAAAAAAAAAAAAAAAAAGTAATTCTCCCCCTTCTCTTTTACATTATGATGAAATCTTTATATGAATAAGCTGCATCCAACATCCAAGCCCAGTAAAATTGTAACTATGCATGAAAAAAATGCATTTTTTCTGTTACAGTGAAAAATAACACTGAAGTATATTAGAAGTATATTAACAGCTTTTCAGAATAACAGTGACCAATTAATAAATGCATTTAATATAATGCAAGTAAATGTTGCCAGTGTTCATAATAATGAAAGTTTTCTAAAAACTCCCCACCTACAAGAACAAGTAAAATTTCTTGATTTTTCAAGAAATTGGGGTCCTTTTGGGACCAAGGAGTTGGACTTGATGATCCTTGCATGTCCCTTCCAACTCAGATACTTTATGACTCTGTGATCCTTTTGCCAATACCTCCTGTGTTGTTTGGATATAAGGCTGGAAAATTAGTGGGTCATAATGCCTTGTTCCCTGTTGTTATAAGCAACTAAAACCTGTTTATAAATGTTGCAAGGCTCATTATAGAACAGGTTAAAATTTCTCATCTCCTGTTTCTGCTTGAAGGCTGTTCCAGAACTCATTTTTCCCATGATTAGAAATCTTCTAACTTCCATTTTAAAAATATTTGTGACCATTTTACACATTTTTATTACTGTGCCAACAGTATCTTTTAGCTTAATAACTCTTCTTTCTCCCTGATGGTTTTCACCATATGTGCTTACAGATATTTGTGATTTTTCATATATATTATCTCTGCATTTTTTTTATACATATGCATAAAGGTTATTTTCCAAGTTCATTCTAGTTTAAATTCACAATTTTTGAACTGGATCCTGTATTACAGGGGAGAATTTTCTAACACCTTATATAATGGCATCAACACTTCTCTATTTCTATCACTTTGCCTGAAGCACACTGGGATTATTTTTTGCCTGCTTATAGTCATGTGACATTACTTGATTGAATAAGGATATTCAGGTCTTTTTTGCCTTTTGTTATTTCAAGCTGATGAAAACTTACTTTATAGAGGAATTTATTTTAGATCCTAGCTTTTGATGTTAAAATTACAACCCATCTCTTGTTCTTCTCTGGGACTACTGTGGTTACTGACAGAAGTGACAGTCTTGACTGATAGGCCTTAAGTAATGCCCCTTACTCAGATGTATGAGGTAATCAAAGTAACCAATGTGATGCCAGTGATGGAGGTGCCTCGGATAACTGAGATGACCCGTGCAACACAAATTGACCTCTTGCTGTGTTATGAAGAACCACCAAGTACAAACATCTGTTTTTTTCATAGGCAGGCCCAGTTAGTTTATTAGTCATGTGCAGTGCACAACCTCTTTTATATAGAATAAATAAAATTATCCACACAGTTGAACTTTGAGAAAATTTGTCACAAACCTCATTCCATCCCAGAAGTTATTATAACCAGTATTTCTGTGTCTTTCAGCCATTCCAGTTTTGTCCATCTTCAGTTCTTCCAATAATGTCCATATTATTCCATGATAATTTCACATACTGTGCCATACAAAAGGTTTGTTTCCTCATCTTAAACATACCCTGAAAACGGGATTAATTTGGGGTCTTACATAAAATGCTGTATGCTGTCTACATCTTTTAAATGTATTGAGGAAGAATACATGGATATATCACCAATTTCATCCCAAATGTTTTTTTTTTTCCAGACATGTTCAGGTGCCCTTAGCAGCTGCTATTTGAGATCTCTGGTTTGAGATATATCAGCGGGTGGTGAGCAAGTGCATTGTGCATCACTTGTTTGTACACATTACTATTATTAGTACTATTATCATCATTGTATTATTATTATTATTGTTGTTATTATTATTGTTATTATTATTTTCCTGTCTTATTAAACTGTCTTTATCTCAACTCATGGGCTTCACTTTCCGTTTCTCTCCTCTGTCCCAGAGAGGGAGGGGGGAGGGTAAGCTAATGGCTGTGTGGTGTTTAGCTGCCGGCTGGGTTAAACGACAACATGGGCAAAACAGACTCAGCCTAGGGAGACAGTAAGATTTATTGCTTATTACTAACATGCTAGAGAAGCGAGAAACAAAGGAAAGAAACCAAAAGCACCTTCCCTCCCAATCCACCCTCTTCCACCTTCTCCCCCCGAGCGGCGCAGGGGAACAGGTGAAGGGGAGTTATGGTCAGTCTACAGCACTTCATCTCCACCACTCCTTCTTGATCACTCTGATCTCCTGTGCTGTGGGGTCCCTCCCATGGGATGCAATACTTGGTGAACTGATCCAGTGTGGGCTTCCCACAGGCAGCAGTTCTCTTAAAGAACTGCTCCAGATATGGGTCCGTACCACGGGGTCCATCCCTCAGGAGAAAACTGCTCCAGCCTGGGTCCCCCACAGGCAGCAGCTCCTGCCAGGTCACCTGCTCCTGCGTGGGCTCCTCTCCACAGGCTACAGGTCCGGCCCAGAATCTGCTCCGGCAGGGGTCTTCCACAGGCGGCAGCCTCCATTGGTGCAGGTCCACCTGCTCCACCGTGGTCTCCTCCATGGGCTGCAGCGTGGAACTCTGCTCCACCGTGGTACTCCACGGGCTGCAGGGGGACATCCTGCTTCACCACGGTCCTCATCACAGGCTGCAGGGGACTTCTGCCCCAGCGCCTGGAGCACCTCTCCTGCTCCTTCTTCACTGACCTTGGTGTCTGCAAGGCTGTTCCTCACTCCTCTCACTCTCCCAGCTGCTGTGTGTGGTGTAGTGTTTTTTTCCATCTTAAATATGCTCTCACAGAGGTGCAAAACAACATCGTTTATTGGTTCGGCTCTGGTCAGCAGAGGGACCCTTACCAAACATGGGGCATCTTCTAGATCCTTCTCACAGAAACCACCACTATGGGCAGCCCCCTGCTGCCAAAACCTTGCCACATAAACCCACTACAAATACTCAATGAGAGTACTAAATGTAGCATTGCAATCCCCTCTTTTGACTGGCTGCTGAAGCACCGATTTAATGTACCTCAAAATGCAGTTTTCTGTATTGGCTGCCAGGGCACACTGCTGACTCATATCGAGCCTACTGTCAACCACGGAATAATTACAAATTTATGTTTACAGTTGATTCCATCCTTGTTTTATGGGCAGAACAGACTACTCTTACACATAACTCTGCCTTTATACCCACATATTAATAATATATAGATTTATATGTGTAGTTATGTACAAGAGAGAATTAATTGATACCTCCAAACCAATGACAATAAAAGACATAGACCCTCACTCTTAAATAAATTTTGTAACTGTTGAAATTGACAGGTTTACATTAACAGAAGATGGGTATAGTAGATGATTAGCTCTTCTGTCAATAACAACAAATTATGTGATGATTACCAAATAATTTTTCACTAGATTTTACTGAGTAGTTACAAGTGAGAGAAATTTTGGGAATTATAAAGAACAATTAAGGATTTTTATACAATAAAAGCTGAGGTTTTTCAAAGGTTGTAGAAAGAATTCAATAATAAACAGTTGTAAATTGATCTTTGTAAATATATAAATAAATATAAATATATATTTATAATATTGTATTATTCATATAATATTTATGTATTATATATAAATATAATAATATATTTATGTAAATATATAAATATATATAAAATTAAGCTAAGACTTTCTTTAATATTGAATTCATAGCTTTTAGAACTTAACCTGTTTGGTATTTCGGAAGTATATATTTACAAGAGGATATTTTTACAAGAGGATAAGAAAATAAAGAAAACAAACTGAAAGAGATATCCATGGGGCTGCTCATACACCTGTAAGTGTGGGGCATGAGAGTCTTATAAAATATGCTGTATTATGTTCATAAGAACAAGATAGTAGCTGATACAGTTTTCAGACATTTTTGAAATAACTGATATTTTATTCCCAAATTTTCAATTTGTTCTAGATTTACATTTTCTAAGACAATCTTCTCTACTTCTCAGCCCTGTGAGTTGATCATACCCAATCTTTTGCACAGAAGTGATGAATACCATTATTTTATTTTATTTTATTTTATTTTATTTTATTTTATTTTATTTTATTTTATTTTATTTTATTTTATTTTATTTTATTTTACTTTATTTTACTTTATTTTTATTTTAAAGTTTTTTACTTTGTATTCAGCTTACCTTGAATTTTCCAGAAGTGCTGCATTCTTTGTATGGCAAGCTTTTCATGGCAGAAATATTTTACTTTATTGACACAGTGCATATTGTATGCAAAACAGTATTAATATCCTTCTTTCTGCCTGTTATTTGCTTGTTTGTTTGTTTTGATGTTGTTTGTAAAACACAAACTGCTTTTTGGAACAGTATAATTACTTAATTACTGTTGCATTCTTTTATACCAGCATAGAAAACTGCAATGCACACAGAGCAAATGAGTGTTATCTATTCCTAACCACATAGTATAGAGATAATATCTTTTACTGACTTTAGAAATTTGAGTCAGACCTGACTTTTCTTTGAAACTGGAAAACCAAACAAGGAAACAGTTAAAACAAAAATAAAACACATCCTAGTCCTTGCTCAATACTGAATATACTATGTTACAGAATCAAACAAAATTTCTTGCTTGTCATTTTTGAAATACAAATATTAAATTTTAAATTATATTAGAATTTGGGAATAGGTGCTGTTCCTGAAAGTGGGAAGGATCTATGTATCATTGGAATGCCGAAGATGAAACTTTCCAGACATACTACTGTCAGGCAGATTAATATTTGACCTTCACAGTATTCATTTCACTTCCTGCAAACCCTGTAGTATCAATGATTATGTTGAGATATCTTAACCTGAGATGTCTGGCTGGTCTGTTGAAGTGAAAGCTTTCTTGAAAAAAAAAAAAAAAGTCAAAAGTCAAAGCAGCTACTGTATCTTGCCTGGAAAATAGATTTAAAGAAGTAAATTAAATAATTTATCTTGACAAATTATCTTGATAGCTACCTCAGAATAAGCATGGAAAACTTAGACATGGTCAGAGATATAATGACCTCCGGGCTTCTTTAGTGTTTATTGCTCCACAAGAGCTTACTCAGGAAACATCAGAAACATTAAAATTTGTTCAACTCCAATAAAAAATGCAGTCTCTGTTTAAATTAAGCAGAAAAAGACTGTGGCATGCAACTACATATGCCCTGTTTCTTCGATAGAGTAGAAGAATTACACTATATTGAGATATTTGCTTTTTTTTGAGATATTTTTTTGATATATTTTTTTTTGAGATTTTTTTTTTCCCTTCCCTATTCATTAATTCATTATGCAGTTACCACATTCTCAAGGGTTATTCTTGTTTCATAAGTACCAAAATTCAACGCCATATGTAGATATACCTTATATATCATTTTCCATAATGAAGTATCAAAAATCTATAAAAGAGGGTCACATTAGGACCCTCCTTAGTTATGCTTCTACTTGCTAAAGACATTGCCTTCTTGAACCATGGAAGTTATGACTTTACATGTTACAAAACGTTTTGTATAACCTATGAACGTAGAAACTAAATAATAATAGACTAAATTCTTTCTGCAGTGTGCTACTGTTATTTATTAGAGGTGGTGGAATTGTCTTTTTCTCCGAGAAGATGTATTTAAGTCTGTCTTTCAAAAATTAGACCTCTACTTTAACAAAGATTTGTATTGAAGCAAATTCAGTTTGCCAGTAAAGCTGTCGTTCTGGAATAAATTTTCTTTTCCTTTTTTCACATTTTGCTGTTCAATTAAAGAGATTACAGAACAACAATGTAGAATAGGACCTGATAATAACGGAAAGCTAGTCCAAAATATGCTTTTGGAATCCTGTACTTATGTCCTTAACTTAAAAGCTTTAATACTTTCTTCACAGAAATGTTAAATTCTATTTGACTGATCTTTCAGCCATTTTACAAGAATTATCTTATACTGTACATATATAAAGCCATACAAATGAAGCTAAAACTCAAATCTATAGCCACTAAAAATAATCAACTCCTCTAGGGCCCATTCGCTGACCAGCTGGTACAGTCTGGTTATGTCCATATCATTGAACTCTCTTTACTTTTAGAGAAGGGTATCTTCATACAAAATGTTTATCAGGAATGATCTTTATCATGTGGTAACCCCCAGAGTGTGCCTGGCAATCATCTGTGAGAGCTTCAGCTGACCAGACCTATGTGAAGGACTACTCTAGTGATAAAGAAAATACAGATGACTGAGTGTCTGTGCCTGTACTCTCATACTGCTTAGTAAGGAAATGTAGCTAAAAATAATGATATTTGTAAGTAAAACTTTTGATTTCATTTAGACATGTTCAGACTTTCAACAGGAATAAGAAATTGACTTTCCCTGTGGTGAGAACTGTGACTCTCCGTAAGTGATTTCAGCAAGTCTGAAATAAAATAATATCTGCTATTGTGTAAAGACTTTTAAAATTGTAGTTGATATGTCAGCATGCATTACAGCTGCCCCTAAAAATTGCTGCATGACATTCCAAGCAGTGGAACAGATACAAAGATTTATTTGATGGATCAGTTCTTAAATGTCTCTTGCTAGGAAACTATTTCTTTTCAATGGGCCATCCCATTTATATCTTCTAAACAGGACTTAATTTTGAGGTAAATGGTGTATAGTCTTTATCCCAGAATGCACAAAGACAAGAGTTACTTTCATCAAAACAAACAAACAAAAAATATATAAAATCCAGTATCTTGTATACAAACTATCCCTGTATTTGTTCTAATACAAATACACGCCCAGAAGAGTAGAGGTGACTGATTAAGGTTAAAACCAGCCAGCTACAGGGGTAGCATGTCAACAGCTATGAACTACTAGAATACATCTAAATCTTAAAATATGGAATGAGAAAAAGGAGAGTTTAAAAACTAGAAGTGAATAAAATGTGAAATGATTAAGAACTTAGGAGCCTGCAGCACCCTGTGCTAAACCGTTCTTGATTTTTGCTTGTCCTCAAGTTCAAATGAAATTACAGTGAACATTGTAGATGAGAAGTCTCTCTTCTCTCTCCCCCACTTCACACCTGTCTACATCTGTGCCTGCCTCCAATTTTGCTTAAAATGAATGCCACCACTTTTATTCAAACTAAATAGAAGGATTCAGGCCCACATGTTTTCTTTCATTGACTGACAGAAAATTAAATACTCACTGGTGGGAATAGTCCTATTCTGACACGTGCAACAAAGGAGGTCTGATTATCTAGTGTTCCACTTAATAGAGAGGAATATGGAATAGCAGCATCCAAGAAGTGGTAAACTTTAGTACTTTGGACACAGAAAATACTAAATAAGAAAGAAGAGGAATATCATAGCAAATAATCCTGATCTGAAGAGGTGACAAACTCTAGTATCAGGTTTTCTCTTTTTAAGTGAATGTAATTTCATTTAAATTGTTTTCTAAATTTTTCAACACTGGTTGCCCAAATATAAATAATATACCCACTTGGAAAGGAAAATTGAAATCTTGAAATTATATCTCCCATAGCAATATGATAAAAAAAATATAATAAAAAATACTCAAGTTTAATCTGTCTCTCACCTCTAAACAGTACCCTGACTTTTGACTTTGTGCTGTAATTCTTTTGTATCACTGAACTGTAAATGAATAGAAAAAGATAAAATTTGCTTACGTAATTAATCTAGGGGAAAAAAAAAAAAAAAGATCTATTTGAATGAGAACACTTAGTTGCAAAATGTTCACAGAAAAAATATATTTTCTACTTTAAATATATGTATCTAAAAGGAATGAATCATTGGACAGCATGCACAAACAAATAACTGCATACAGATCTTTTAGCAACATCCAGAATAAATTGTTGATGATATCAAATACTTTTGATTTTTGTCTTTGTGGAAGAAAACAACTTTGTTGAGTGTGCCATAGAAACACAAGATAATATACCTGAAAATCAGGTGATGAATTAGGGTTAATTTTGGGAGCATCTAAGTTTTGGTTGCTGAGATTTGACAATATGGGAGCCTGTAAGTCTTTTTTTTTTTTTTTAATCAGTTCCCCCTAGAGAGTCAAGATCAAATTTCCAGTGACCTGTGTCATCTCAGGTACATAAGCAACAGTGAGGAAAGAAAATAACCACATGCAAAATCTCACAAGTGGCAAAACTCTAATCTGTATTCAATTTTATGTGTGACTCAGCTAAGAGACTTAGTATGACAGGTTAGGACAAGCAGACTGCATCAGTCCATCTAATAAACAATAGAACATAATGAACTGAAGACCAAAATTAAACAATTTGTAAACTTCATGGGACTAACTCTGTTTCTGAGAAGAGTCCTTAATTAACCATGTACATATTTTTGACTGCCTCTCCTTTTAAACAATATAAGATTGCATACTTGTGCTTGCTCTTTCCTCTCGTTTTACACACACAAGCGTGCATGCAGTATGAGCCAAGGCACATGAAAGTTGTCTGGGCTATTGCAAAGGCTTTTTCAGATTAAATGACTTTAATCCTAGATCATTTATTATTATTATTATTATTATTATTATTATTATTATTATTATTATTATATTAATATATATTATATATTATTGTATATTATATATTATTATATTGTATTATTATTATATTATTAATAATAATAATAATAATTTTCTTGTGGATCCCTTTTACATTGTCTTTTTCATTCTCTATTATTAATTGAATGATGACAGGCCAATGGGGCAATCTTTGCATGTGAAATTGATTAAGTGAAGCAGTCCAAAGAAGAAAAATAGTAACTAAGGAAGAAACGACGTTCATAATTATGAACTAGTGCTCTGTTGCAGAGCTTTAAGGACTGAATGGAACACACATTGGAATATGATTGTAGTTATAAACCGAGGAAAGAATTTTTAAATCAAACTGTAAAGGAATAAAAGTCTATGTAAAAAGATACTCTTGCAGTTTCATAGAAGAATTTTTGCCTAATCCAAGAAAGACCCTACACAGAAATCCAAGTGAAAATTCACGACACTCAAGACAGGAATTACTTTAAAGAAGTCTTTCCATGCAAAATGGCTATTTGGAATTATGGCACTGGAGGTCCATGGTTATAGCAAAAGTACATCAAAACTCAGACAGGTTGTCCCCATGTGGAGAAGTAATAGACATCTAATCACACAGACTTTAATCCACCTACCTCTGTCCCCTTCACACTACAGCTTTTACAAACTGCACTTCTGCCCCCCAAAACCTACATCCAGTGTGCAAAGGCACCAAGTTGCAAAATCAAGGTTCACCCCGGTGCTTCACTGCTGCTCCCTGGAACCCATAGGAATCTTCTTGGCAATAGTAAGGGACCTGACCCACCAGTTCAGTATTCTCTGAGTATTCATATGGAGAAAAATTTTCATAAAATCATAGAATCATAGAATATCCTGAGTTGGAAGGGACCCTTAAGGATCATCAAGTCCAACTCTTGACACCGCACAGGTCTACCCAAAAGTTCAGACCATGTGACTAAGTGCACAGTCCAATCTCTTCTTAAATTCAGACAGGCTCGGTGCAGTGACCACTTCCCTGGGGAGCCTGTTCCAGTGTGCAACCACCCTCTCCGTGAAGAACCCCCTCCTTATGTCAAGCCTAAATTTCCCCTGCCTCAGCTAAACAATACAAGTAGGTTCAGTTCATGAGATCAAGGGAAACTGCAAAAGGCCAGACTATACCAAATAAAATGAGGTGATATTAAGATTTAAAGCATTGTTTGGTACCCACATAAAATTAAAAAGTATTCTTGGCCCTGTCCCTAATAAGTGGAAGTTTGTGTAATATACCTTAGAATTAGATTCTGGACAAAGGCTTTTAGGTATTGAAATAACAATATATTCAATCTCCTAAATGTGATTGACAGACAAAAAACATACAGAGGGTTATCATGAAGGGCACTGGCTTTAGATGCATAGTAACTTCTGTTACAAGGTGGTGTTTTTTTTATGGCACCTTTCTGAATAACAGTTCTATAAAAACTACATTAAAGAAATCAGACATATGAAAAATATCTGAAGATTTATAACAAAAAATCCTTATAGCCTCAGCAACACCTCTTCCAATTTTGTGATACAATTTTGCTAATTAATCATTCACTGAAAAATGTGGCTGGAACATATCCATTCTAGATTCCTACTTCAAAAGAAAAAGAAATTAAAAATGTAAATAAAATATATATAAATTTTGAAATAAAATATTATAACATATGCAATGGAAGAAGAAAAGCTTGGATTTTCAAGTCATACATAGGTCTAAAAAAAAAATCTCAATAATAGTTTTTTTTTCACAGAATAAATTGTTTTCAGATTTTTCTTTATTGATTTCCACAGATGAAAGGTGTCAAGAAGCTTAGATGGAAAGATACCAGATTAGTGTCTGGGGAAGGGGAAGAAACAGAGTCTTCTGAATCAGTGCCCAAAAAATTGCTAAAAGACATCAAATTGGTCCCAAAACCAAAAATACAGCATTTCAGCTGCTGCTCCACAAGTTCTACATGTGCCATATTGGCCAGGAAACAAAACAGTTTCTCAGCTGTTATTCCAATTCTCCATACCAAGCACATACAAAAGAAATGTAAATAATATTTTTTGTTTTTCAGAGCTGAATTAGTGGAAGTGAGGAAAAAAACACTTAAGAGTAAAAGTGTAAAGACCTAAAAGAAAGTGGGCACATGATTAGGAGCAACTCTATCGAAACATGATCCCATCACCAACTTTTTCCATTGTAGACTGTGTATTGCAAAGATTATTTAAAAATTGAGCAGTAGATGTTTCTGGTGCAATTAGGAGCTTACACTGTTGATGGAACAAGGAAGACCAGAATAGTTCAAAAGAGAAGAGTGAAGACAATTGAGGAGAAAAATGCTCCAGATTGAAATGAGCCGTGGAACTGTGAGGATGGAGACAGGAGAATATGCCCTGGTTCCTGCCACTGTCACTCCAGACCCTTTCTCCTAGGCACTGCATTTTCAGAACAGATGCAAATTTAGAAGAAAATGTAAACATAACATAAAGAGGGACACTGGACTTTGGAGAATTACTTTAGAGAATGAACAAAATGAAGAACCACTGTTCCCTGTGCAACTTCAGCCTGTGTTTTCTGAATATTTGTGAGGCCTTAATGGAGTGTACTTTACAGTAGTAAAGAGCAGGGCTGTTATTTACTCTCTTGGATGTTTTTCTTCCTTCTCAGCTCCTGTCATCATAACCTACACCATTCATTGCATTGGCAAGACACTTTCTGAACTCTTAAATAAACAATTCTGTGTCACAGTCCAACATTTGCTCATAGATATATTTTTTTTTCTGCCTTTTTTTTTTTTTTTTTTTTTGGTTGGTTGGTAAGTGTTGGTAAGTTAGTTCAGCTCAGAGCTGGTGAGAGATGGCTGTATCTAGTCAGGATCAAGAAGAAGAGGACAAAGGGAGACAGAAGTCCAAACTCCTTGTTTCAGAGAACATGAGCTGTTAGATCAGATCACCATGACTCCTGAAGTTGCAGTCTTACTACACCAATATAAAAGGATTCAGCTCAAATCCTTACTTCTCCAGACAGAGGAAAGACTGACAGTAGGTTTGAGCATTGTCTTGGATTCTACTTTGAGTACATATCATTTTGAGTATGTATCACCTAAAGGTTGAGCTATGAAAATTTACTTTTCCAGTGATTAGAGACACCTTCAAGCTATTAACTTTCACAAGTCTACTTACAGGCTGGTCTCAAAGTGTATCTAATAGGGAGTTTAGTAACAATAACTGGAATGTGAATTTAAAGACTTATCTATTTTAAATCTATAAGGAGCCTACATTTCATAGAAAAATATCATTAGCAATAGGTTATGTATATTAACTTGTATATTATTAAAGGACATTAATATACAAAAGAGTTCTTGCAGGATATTGATATTGATACTTATTCAATTACAACAAAACTGCTTTCAATATGATAGTCAAAGTGAAATGAAGTGATATTGTCAAAAATCCCAGTTAGATGGGAAGACATGTTAAAACTTATGCTATATTACTTCTGTGTCTTTTTGGCTTGATGAATAGTAAGAGATGAGCTTCTCTCTCCTTTTTAGTTGGGACATCACTTGTTTTAAGAAAAAAGAAGATGGAGACCTTCCAGTGAACTAGCAATCTTGGAAATACCTTTGATAGCCAATGAAAGTCTACAGTGAAAGACATTTCATAAGATTAGGAGGAATTCAAATGTATTACTATGCTGTGTTCAAGACTCAATGTGTTCTATCCAACCTTTATTTTAAATACAACATAAAGTAAAGGAATATCAGCTAAAGCCCTAAGGAATAGTAAACCAATAGAGGAGAGATTAATTGGTGTCAAGTAGGGACTGGTAAAGGATCAGCTGATGCTAGAAGAATTAGGCTGCAGGAAACATTTTATAGTTGTCTTTCCACTGAAAGCATGGTATTGTTGTTCGACAGTCTAGTGCCTTTCCTTCTGTCAGCCTCTGTGAAGCTTTTAGCTTGGAAAAAAAGTGGATAATTAGCATTCCATTTGGACGCCTGCAGACCAGCAGTCTAGAATATTAAATAGCTTTCAAAACAGGAGTTGTTTGAAGTGATTCACAATCTTTTATCTAAGGTGTCTGTAATGCAGGTTTATATATTTCTTTTTAAAAAAGGCCTTTGCTCATAGCCCCACATCTGCTTTTGACATTTGAAACTAATCCCCTTGATATTTGACAACAAATTCCTAAACTGGAGGTGTGGAGGGAGGAGATGATAAAAGTGCTTCTGCACATGTTATAACAAGTATCCCATGTCATTTGGGATCTATCTGAGCACGGTGCTGAAGGTATGGAAATACAGGACATTAGTAATGCCAAGAATCAAACGTGTTGACAATAACAGATTTCCTTGTCTGATTCTGTGTTTATGGATGGGCACAATGCTCCCTTTAAAGCATTCATCATTGTATTTAAAGATTTTTTTCTAACTATTTCTCTCACCACATGTAAGGCATACACATTTCCTCACTTATTCATGCATTTTATATCTCCTACATCAAAAATTTATTCTGGTATCAAACAGTGAATTGTATGGGCCATTCAAAAATATACAATGTTTCTTGGAAGTACTGATCTTGGAAGGCAGAAAATATCAGGAAATGGATCTCAAGAAAAAATTAAGCAAAAAATTGCCTAGTGTGCCTAGTGCAAGGTGTTTGCCCAAATAATGTGGTGGAGAACTGCTAGCAGAGGCTTCTTTATACCTGCTCTGTGGGAGTGAATCACAACTGAGGAACAGGAAAAAAAAATGTAGAAACTGGAATAAAACTAGAATAGGTGTCTTCCCTGCTTTTCTTCCTAAAAGTGTGATGATGATCCAGATGGCTGTTTTGGAGGCAGGCAGAAGGCACTTGTGGGCACTTGCAGATGTTTGGAGGCAGTTGCAGAAGGCAGATCAGCAACTGCAGCTTTCTCTGCATTTCTCCTGCCTGTCCACCCAGGCCTTGAAGAGATCAGTTGCAGCAGGACCAGGTGAGTGACCAAGTCCTTTACAACATAGTGCTTAGCAGGTACCAATGAGTATCATGGACAGAAGAAAATCTGTCCTCCATATTTTACTAAACCTCAGTTCACATACAGAAATTACTTTGGTCTGCAAAGCATGCCCAACTTTCATTTATGAACAGCACTCAAAAGGATGATGTTCTTTCTTTCTTTCCCTCTCCTAGTCTTTTTTTACCTCCAAAATCCTGGAGCCTGTGAAGAGACCTCTCATCATTACTTGTGCCAAGGTCCTGAGGACACCACTATCCCCCAGTGGTCCTCACCAGCCCCCTGGCTAACATCCACTATGCCCACAGCCCAAGACTTCATTTCAGACCCTGGTGCCATCAGCCCCCACTGCTTTGAGACTGCATCAAGGTCAGTCTCAAGCAGTTCTTCTTTGCCCGACCATAGACAAAACCAAGCTAGGCCTACCTGCAGGCCCACATGATCAGGGGAGAATTTATTGCTCTTTACAACTACCTGAAAAGGAAATTGTGGGGAGCTGGGGCTGGCCTCTTCTTGCAGATAACTAGTGATAGAACTAGTGATAGTGACAACTGGTGATAGGAACTGCCTCAAGTTGTACCTGGGGAGGTTTAGGTTGGAAATTAGGAGACATTTTTTCTCAGAAAGAGTAGTCAGGCATTGGTAGGGGTTGCCCAGGGAGGTGGTGGAGTTACAGTCCCTGGGGATGTTCAAGGAAAGGTTGGACATGGTGCTTAGGGACATGGTTTCATGGGTGACATTGGTTGGACCAGATGATCTTGGAGGTCTTACCAAACCTTAATACTTCTACAGTTCCATGACTTTATGGTGACTTGGCATCAGCCTGTCCTTGTCTCCAGGGTGCCTGGTGACTGGTGCTGGAGTTGCCCCTGGTAGGACGGCTTCTTAACCCTGTTAGCAAATGATCTACTGTTATCCTTGTACTATCTGAATTCAGCCTTTTCTTAGGGGAGATTATTTAACATATCCTTCTGTGAGCCATGTCCAGATATGTGAAGGATAAAAAAAAAAAAAAAAAAAAAAGCTAACGTGGGTTTACTAAGGGCAAATCATGCTTGACCATTCTAATTGACTTCTTTAATGAGACAGACAGCTATGTAGATGAAAGGAGAGCAATAGATATTTTTTATGGGGGTAAGATGCAACCAGGATATTTGAATCTGTAAGTGGTCAGAAAACCACCGAGACTTCCAGTCTCAAAGGATTGTGATCAATGCTACGAAGTACAAAAGGCAACAAGTTTCCTCAGGGTCAATATTGAGGCCTTAAGTAGTGAAGATGTTAAGCATTCCTTAACATCTGAATTAGTGACCTGGGCAATGGGATGGAGTGCACCCTCAGCAAGCTCAGTGTTGTAGGAGAATTAAAATATTCTGGAGAGTGGAACCACAGTTCAGAAAGACCCCAGAGGCTGGAGAATGGACTTACATGAACCTTATGAAATCCAACCAATGTAAGTGCAAAGTCCTGCATCTGGAATAGAATAACTCCATGCAACAGTACAGGCTGGGAACCAGACATCTACAAAGCAGCTTTGTAGAAAAGGGCCTGAGCTCCTTATCCTATCCTACTTGTGAGAGAGTATCAGCAATACTACACAGTTTTGGGCTGCTGTCATCAAGGAAAACATAAGCATACTAGAGTGACTGGATTCAGCATTCAGAGGATTCAGTGGATTCAGCGGATTCAGCCACTCAAGATGTGAGTGGCTGAGAGAACTATTTTTGTTAAGCCTGGAAAAAAAAGGCTAAGAATGGACCATTTTCCTGCTTTAAACTGTCTAAGAGCTGCTGTAGAAGAGATGGAGTCAGAATCTTCTTGAGATGCACAGTTAAAGTAGGAAAGGAAAGGATGAGAAAACGGGGAAAATTCTTTTGGGGTACTAAGAAAAGAAAGTGGATTTTTATGTCCAAGCTAGTAAACCCATGCCCACAGTATAGAAAATAAATAAAGAAATAGAAACATGATTCAGTTGACCTGTTGGGGACACCTAATTGAAGAAGAACTAATCTGGCTATAAGAAGTCCTTGTTCTTCACCGTTGATAATGAAGGAGTCTAGACAACTGTAGGCAAGTAGGATACAGAAGTTGGTATTTGGTTAAGTGCCTCACATGACAGAAACTAGCCCCTGTTCATACAATAGTGGTATGGCTGTGGATGTTAGAATAGTTGGAGCTACAGCCCTGCAATGCTTGTGAAATTGACGGTGGCTACCTTGTCCATTCCATCCACAGTCTTCCACATTCCATCCACAGTAGCCACAGTCTTCCTTAGGTTTCTCTGGTCCAGCTCTGCTACCTCTGTTCTTAGACTTATTGAAACCAACAGCTTTGGATAACTTTTAAAATCTCTCTCTAGAGTCTCTGGGCTTCAAAACTTTTTCACATTACACTCTACATTTCACCCTACACCTGTTTTTAAGACAAAGAATGAAAGTCTACTAATTTTTCCAGCTCTTAGAGAAGGATAGAGGCTAGTGCAAGAGGGAAGGGTGTGTGCTTTGTTTATTTGTTTGTTTATAGTTGTTGTGTTTATGTTGTTTTTAATTCTATCTGGAAATTTCTAACATTTTTAGTTGAGCTGAAAGGAAATGTGTCTTATATTAATTGTTTACAAAGATACTTCTCACAGCTGCCTACAGCCATGGACTTGCCATCTCCAGTCTTCTTTTTGTATATAAATGAAAATAAATAAAGATGAATAACTTGTAAAGAAGGAAGCGAAGAGCTAGAGGACCTGTCTCATTCCAGGTTCACAAACAGACTTTATACTGTCTAGACAAGTAGAAAATGTATATTCACCTTTCCTTTTTCCTGCTCTAACATCCATGTTTGGAGAGGGACATCCTGACTTTTTTTTTTTTTTTTTTTTCTGTGTGAAGTATGAAAACACTGCACAGAGCTTTTTGAAAGAGACTAGAAGCAGGCTTTTTATCATTCAGAGCTCCCGAAAGGACCATTTGAGCATAGTCTTCCTGTCCTGTCCAGAGAGGAAATAGCCATGTCTGTGGCTCAAATGGTCTCTGATTTCCAATAATTTTTCAACATGGTAAATTATAACTCAGTTTCCATTTATAAAGTAAAATGGGTACTTAAATAATCAACAGTAACAAGCCAGAAGTAGGAAATGAACCATCCTTCAAAACAATTCTGCCGTGTTTAGTTTGGACTTCATTCCATTGTTAAAGGATTTCCTTATGTGCAAGGTGTTAGAGATTGGCAGGCTGAAACCATTCTCAGCACAATTGTTTCATTTCATACTGTGTGTGAATATATGATAACAATCAATATAAGTTTAAAAGATATCTGCTACTGATACTAGCTTTTCCAGTGCTTTAGAGGACCAAGAATTCCAGGGGTAGTGGAAGGCCATTACTATTCAATATAAGCAGAGTACCTCCTAAACTGTTCTAGTTTTCACTAACTGCAAAAGCAGCCTGGTTTATTTAGCTTGGTTAAGCCGAGGGCAAATTTGAAAGTTATTTCTTACTGGAAAATATATCTTCAGCAAATATCATTATCTTCTGATTTCTCGACAGCAAGGGTAGGTGAGGCTCAGCAAGATAATATTAATGTTGGAACTCATGTCTCTGAAGGATGTTCAAAACTTTATATGGTTCAGGTAGAATTTTTGGGAAGTTAGATGTCTAGTCACAAAGGGAGCAAAAAAATACACTTAGACACATTGCCTAAAAGTTGGTTCCTCATGTTTCCAGGAGGAAAACTTGGCTACCTCTTCTCAGCAATCAGTATATACAAAAGATTGTCATTGGCTGCTGAATAAAATATGAAACTTGGTCAACATGCACAGTGATAGAATCAAATTTGTTTCTTTGTACCCCCACCCTCCCACTCAGTCTTATTTATACAATACAAAACAGTGTTGAATGCTGAGCAAAATCTTGAATCTGGAAATCTCCAAATTTAGAATCTGAACTGGGACACAAATTCAAATTTATGATCTAGCTCGTATGTCTTTAAAGTTCAAAACAATAACTCCCTTGTAATCTCCCCCAGATTACTGAAGTGTCTCAAAAGTGAAGTGCTGCCAAACTGATAAGAAAGGTTTGGAAAATAATTGATTTGTCCTAAAAAGCATTTGAGCTATATTTTTTTTGTTGTCATTGTTTTGGTTTTGTTTCTTGAAGGAATGTTCACTTTTTTTCACTTTTCTCTCTGGTTTCTGAGTAATTTGAATTGCTTATTTCACAATTTCAGGCAATTCAGCCTTTAGGGTGTCAAAAACATCTTTTTAAATAAAAGTTGAAATTCTTCAACTTTCTCTTAATTTTAGCAGCTGGGGTTTCAAGAAAAATAACAAATATTCTGAGAGTTGGCAAGTCTAAATTGGAAATGGAATTTTGATATTCAGCCTCATTTCTTCTGTTACTGTTTGTTCCACAAACTTATTTGCAAAGACAATATTATTCTACATCATAGCCTGAACTCTGGATGAAAGACAAGCCAGGTGCTTTATAAAACAGCCCGCACATGAAAAAAAATACAGATATGAAGAGAGTCCATTCCAGCTTCACTGAAAATTATCTTCTAGGATATCCAATCTTTTAAAATATCTATCTTATATGTCACTTTATTTTTAAAATGTTAGCCAATTATGATATATTTGGGAACATTAGCAGAAGGATTCTGTCTTCACATGTGAATGAACTCAGCTTTGTCTAAAAATAAAAAATAAAATAATAATAATAATGTCCATGTGGACAGAGTATTTTAGATAATTTCTGGACTTCTTCCCAATGCAGTTGGCTATAGATTTGGTGATAATGATTCATACAATAAACAGTGCTGTTCAGAGTGATCATTAAGTCACATTGTCTGTTTCTCCTCTGGACAATTATTTACCTTCATTTACAATAAGCAATTGTCCATCGAGATGAATTCTCCTAGCTTGATTTGCTGTGCCAGGCTACTTTTCTGTGATTTCTCTTTTTGGCATTTTTTTTTTTCCATCTTTTTCTTTAACTGTCATTTGCCTTCTCCTATATTTTAAATCTATCATGCTTCATGACAGACAGACTTGTAATTTGGACTCTAATCATTTCTGATTCTCATGTTTTGACAGACATAGACTTGTCTTTCTGCACCTCCTTCCACACTTCCCCCCTTTATTCTGTATTCGTTTGTGGCACACAATGCTCTCTACTTAACTCTTTCCTTTTCATCTTCTAATTTCATACAACACCATAAGTAGATATGATTTAAATTATGGATGTATCTGAAAGACTTCCAGAAATTGCTCTGTTGTACTAAAAATAGTGCTGTTTGGAACTATGGATGAGCATATTTATTTCATGCTCTGAGGTTCTTACTGACTCAGTTTGGAAGGGCTTTAAGTAGAGATGAGATGATTTAGGTATCTAAGACCCTTCTTTTCTTTTTGTTAACTTGATTATTTTAATATTAAATTCCATCCCTGAAAAATTCTTCTGTGCTTTTGTAAATTTATTTTCGACCATTAGCCACTACTTCAAAACCAGAGGGTTTTAAGTTAGAATCTAGTTGTCCTTGTTGGATATTAAGTTGAGCATGAGCCAGAAATGTTCCCTTGCTGCATATAAGGCTAATGGTATCCTGGACTTCATTAGGTAAAGTGTTGCCAGCAGGTTGAAGGAGGGGATACTTCCCCTCTGTAAGGCTTAGGTGAGGTTGCACATGGAGTACTGTGTCCAGTTCTGGACTCCCCACTACAAGAGAGGCATGGAACTACTGCAGTGGTCCTCCCAATGGATGACCACAAAGGTGATGAAGGGACTGGAGTATCGCTCGAGAACAAAGAAGGATTTGTGGGTGATGTGAAGGTTGGAGGTCATCTTGGGTATAAAGATCACAAATTAATAGTTTTCAATTCTTGGAAAAGGAATTCTTGGAGTTAGCAGAATGGACACCTTGTACTTCTGGAGTGCAGGCTCTGGCCTGTTTAGGACACTGGTTAACAACGTTCCTTGGGAGGCTGTCCTGAAGGGCAAAGAAGTCCAGTAAGGCTGGACAGTCTTCAAGAAAGAAATTTTAAAAGTGCGAGAACAGGCCATCCCCATGAGCTGAAAGACAAGCTGACAGGGAATAACATTGGCCTGGTTGAACAGAGATCTTTGGAAGAAGGGGCAGAACACTCAGGAGGACTATGAAGATTTCGTAAGGCTGTGCAGAGAGAAAATCATAAGGACCAAAGCCCAGCTGGAGCTTAATCTGGCTACAGCAATTAAAGACAATGAAAAACACCTCTAAATATATTACCAAAAAAAGGAAGACTAAGGAGCATTGCCATCCTTTTTTGGATGTAGGGGGAAACAGTGACAAAGGGTGAGGAAAAGGCTGAGGTACTTAATGTCTTATTTGCCTCAGTCTTTATTAATAAAACCATTTTTTCTTTGGGTACCCAGCACTCTGAGCTGGTAGATAGGAATGGGGAGCAGAATGAAGCCCTCATAATCCAAGAGAAAACGATTAGTGACTTGCTACACCACTTAGATGCACACAAATCTATGGGGCCTGATGGGATCCACCCAAAGGTATGGAGGGAGCTAGCAGTAGTGCTCACCAAGGTACTTTCCGTCACTTAGAAACAGTCCTAGTTGACTGGAGGCTAGCAAATATGATGCCCATCTACAGGAAAGGCTGGAAGGAGGACGCAGAGAACTACAGGCCTGTCAGTCTGACCTCAGTGCCAGGGAAGGTTATGGAGTGGATTATCTTGAGTGCCATCATGCAGCACTTACAGGGCAACCAGGTGATCAGGCCCAGCCAGCATGGGTTTATGAAAGGCAGGTCCTGCTTGGCTGACCTGATCTCCTTCTATGAAAAGTGACCCACTTATTGGATGGGAGAAACAGCTGTGGATGCTGTCAACCTAGACTTTAGAAAAGCTTTTGACAACATTTTCCACATCAGTTTCCTGGAAAAATGGGCTGCTCATGGCTTGGATGAGCACCTACTTTGCTGGGTAAAAAACTGACTCTTTTAGTTCAAAACCATTAGTCCTTGTGTTACCATTACACCACCTGACAAAGAGTCCCTCTCCAGCTTTCCTGTAGCCTCCTTTAGGTACTGGAAGGCTTCTGTAAGGTCTCCCTGGAGCCTTCTCTTCTCCAGGCTGAACAACCCCAATTCTCCTTCATAGGAGAGGTGCCCTAGCCACTTGATTGTCCACATGGCCCTCCTCTGGACTCAATCCAACAGGTCCATGTCCTTCTTATGTTGTTGGCCCCAGTGATGAACGTCATGTTTCATAGATGCTTGCAAACTCTTCTTCTGTAAATGGTGGGATGTGACTAGAGCACTTCCTAGTGAACACTGAAGCAAAAAAACTTCCCCATGTCCTGGGCAACCAGCTCTCCTGTTTTCTTCAGCAGAGGGCCTACATTTTCCCTAGTCTTCCTTTTATCACCAATGTACTTATAGAAGCCCTTCTTGTTGTCTTTAATGTACCTGGACAGATGTAATTCTGACTGGGTTTTAGCTACCCTAACTTGATCCCTGCTTGGTACTCTAGCAAGCAGATTCCTGAAGAGGCCCAAGCCTGCTCTCCTGAAGTCCAGGGTACTGGGCTTGTTGTATGCCCTCTTTTCTGCCCTAAGGATCTTGAACTCCACCATTTCATGGTCACTGCAGCCAAGACAGCCTTTGCCTGTCACGTTCCTCACAAGCTCCTCATTTTGAGAATGATGCCCAGTAAAACACCTCTCCATCTTGGCTCTTCTGTCTCATAGTATATTAGAATGGAATAGTACCTTAGAATTACAATGTCTTGTTTGGCATGCCAGTTCAAGGGAAGAAATGACAGCAGAACCTACATCAAGGAATATATAATCTGAGAAAACATTCTGGAAAAGGAAAAGAAGGAGAAACGCTGAGATTTCACTTCCTTCGCGGGAGACAAATACACATCCTCAATTACCTTCAGAGTCTGTAGATAATATTATCCATTTCACAGTTTTTTTCCACATTCATTGTTAGAAGCACAGCAAATGTAAGAAAGCTTTTTTTTTTTTTTTTTTTTTTTTTGCATATATGTCTCTGATAACAGTGCATATATATATACCCAGTGCTCTCATCTCCAGAGAATTAGCAGATAAAATTTAAAGCAATAGCAGAATATCTACTAGATTTCCAGTACTATATCTGAACTGTGGGACACAGGAATATTGCCCTGCACCTAGGTCTGAATGCATGTCTTGTCTGCTTATTGGCCCTGCTGAATCCAAAACAATTTTGCTGAAAGAGACACATGAATTGTCTCAGGAGGTAACAATATATACCAGTAGCACAGCCTAGATGTCACTAGAGAGTCTCTAGTATTTTTCTTTTCTGTGGGAACAAGATTTTACTTGAGAAAGAAGGCTTTTGTTTTTAATTTTTGCAATTTCCTTTTTTTTATTTATTTATTTTTATCTTTCATCTTTTTTTTTTTTTTTCTATTATCTGTTAGAGATAGGTGGGGGTTGGGAATATGACTCAGTGGTACTGCTTCCCTGCTCATAAGATACAGGCAATCTGTGAAAAGATCTGCAGCTTATCAGTAAAGCAGGTTATTTACATGAAAGGTATTTTGAGGGTAAGCTTGCTCCAAAATTCCTTCTGTTTCTGTAGGTAGCCTACCTCTTCTGATTGGGATGGAGCTTTGGATCTGAATGTAGTGTACAGGAAGTGCATTACTTTTTCTTAGTAACATGGATCTGTAGACAAGATCAAAAATCGCTCAACCTCAGTACAGCCTCTCTGTTTCCCCACTGTCTGTGGCCTGACCTTGCCTGTTCTATCTGAGGGGGGGGGGGAGGGGGCTTATTTCCAAGACAAAATTCAACATGGAAGCAAGTGGTTTGGGTAGTAGCCAAATAGTGAGATATAGAGAGTACATTGACCATGCTTAACCAGGCAAATTCTGCTGAGAATAAATAATTTCTCAGGTTTTGACTTTGCTTTATAGGATGATAGGTTACCATGTGAATTATGTAGTTGCAGTATAAATGTTTTATGCAAGTACTTTTAGTCTAATTGTCTGCATGAATATAACATGCCCTTAGAATAACAATTAAATTTGTGCATGTGAGAAGTGAGGCAAACCCTTGATTCTTAGATCTTTGTGCAACCTATTGAAACTCAGTGGACAGCACCACCTCCAGGTACATTAACCATCACAAAACTTGGAGGAAAGAGCATTGGCTGTTGTTTTTGCTGCTGTTGTTATTTTGTTTTGTTTTGTTTTGTGTTGTTTTTAGTAAAAAGCTAAGTTAGTAAGATCTGAATTATTTTATGTTCTCACCCAGCTCATGGTACATGAAATACTTCAAGTCTCTGGTTTTGTTATTCCTTATTTTGTGATTCTCTCAGTTTAAAATAAATGTAATTTTAGATAAAGACTTTCTGTTCTCTTTCTGCCTGTAAGGAAATGTATTGTAACAATAGATGCCATAAAATTACTATAATTAAATAATGAGCAATTGGGGAAGTATGGAACAGTAAGAAGAATGGTTCCTGGCATTTTCTTCAGGAAATGTACTTTTTCATCTTGGCGTTTAGGAGGTTTGGATTTGTTTTAAACTATTTATTTATTGTTTGTTTGTTTGTTTTGTTGTCGTTTTGTTTTGTTTTTTCCCTATTTTTTATTTTTTATCTTCTCACTTATTACAATACAGAGACCAGATGCCAAACATACATGAAGAATAAAATCTCTTCTGGGGAATGTGCTGTTGCAGTTACTTGCTTTACGGGTCATTTTTATTTTAGTGCTTCGCATCCAGTATTTTAAACAACATCTGCCTTACCCAAGAACATAATTCGGAAACCATGTAACAACCTTTGTAGCAGTTGGCCACATTCCCAGTTTGAGTTCCTCAAAAGCCTTGGCTATGGGCCGCAGATGAAAGGAAAGCAAAAGCAACAAGATGGCTTAAAAAGTGGTCTACTTTCAAATATGGCAAAGTAACAAAGGCACTTTTTTTCCCTCCCATTCTGCTCCTTGTGTGTGCTCAGATTAATACCTGATGGCTTAAGTGACTGAACAAGTTTTTACTCTATGCTCCTGTTAGCTTGGTAGGGCCCATTCCAATACCAGATCTAGATAATATCTTGCCTCATGTTGCATTTAAAGATTTATTTTCAAAGTGGTAAGTGGTTGTACCAAGCTAATTCTCTTTGAAAGAGCTTCACAGATACTCATGGTTTAGTTGGCATGACTGACCCCTTCCCCTTCAACTGTTTTTCTTCCAGTGTCATGTCATTATAATGGCTACAGTTGCTCCCCAGTGTTAGTGACAAAGAACAAGCCAAGGAAGAAAATGCATTTTTTCTACACAGTAGTATTTTTCCTGTGCAGAGAGCTATCAGGATTGAGCAAGCAGAAGTGACACTTTAATCCATTGGCTCTCCCATGTGATGACAGTGATACTTTTTACCTAGGATTGTGTTATCTGGTTCTAAAGTACATGAGCAGTGACAATGATGTCCTCTTTATTTGGGGAAGATTCAAAATGTGCCACACAAAGTAGAATATTTTCTTTGAAATAACAGAAATTATTTCAGATACATGTTGCCTTCTTCTAGTGAAAGTTAAAGAAATACATGTAGAATAGATGGAATTAGATCTGCTAGTTCTTTCCATGTGTGGCAGCTATTGGTGGTGGTCAGAGTATGACAATGCTTAGAGGAAGAAAAACCAGACTTGGAAGAAATGTGTTGATGTGGCACCCTGCCTAGAGATACTAGAGACTAAGGGAGGAACATCATTGGTAAAGAACATCTGGGCTTGGACAAACATTTCTTCTTGTTTAGGAGAGGAAACCAGAAAAACTTGTGTCTCATGTAAGGCTATATGTGTTTATAATGAATGAAATGCTGATTGAGAGGTAGATTGATAATGTGGAACATGCTGAAAAAGTGAAGATACAGAAGGTCAGTGAAATGAGAATACATTTTTCCTTGTAATTAGACAAGAAGTGGTTGAGAATATGCTAAGTGTTTTAGAGGCCTGAGTGTTACACGTGTTATGCCTGAACACAGTTGGGTTCAGCTTTGATAAACAAAACGTAGATATATGCTTAAGTTTAAGCACATGAATAATCTCAAAATGGGACACACATATTTAAAGCTAAATGTATGCTTAAGTGTTTAACTAGATCAGGATCTGAGTACTTAGTTTTAGGCTATATTATCAGTTGCCTCTTCTTCCCATTTGATTTAAAGGAAAAAGGTCATTGATTATCCAAAGACAAGTATGGAATGAATCAAACACAATCTTTCATCAAACATTTTCTCTAAAAATATCTTAAAAGAACCTAGACAGTAATACAAATGTATACTCTGAACACACTGATACAGAAGACTATCATGTCTACATATTACATTTGCTGTTGAATATTTCATTTTTTCCCCATTTCCTATTACCCTTCAGCCCTTCCTGTTGTATTAAGTAATACTCTTGGCACTAACAGCCTAGATAAAGGACATTGTTTCTGATGTGTAATGGTAATGGTGTAATTCATCATTTAGCACTTCATTTATATTCACATTCACATTTACACTGCATGGCTTATTATCTGCTGCAACAGAATATGTCTGTAAAACAAAATTATATAATGGTTTATAAAAAAAAAAAGGTTGCTTATTATGATTGTGCACTTTTACTATATAGATTCTTCCTTTCAACTTATTTAAAAACTTTTACTTCCACGTTATCAATCTACCTCTCAATCAGTTTTTCATTCATTATAAACACATACAGCATTGCATGAAACATAAAATTCAGAGACGTGAGATGTTCGACAATTTTAATGTGGGAATTTTATTTTGTGTGGAATTTATCAGCTGATATTCTCAGAGTACTTTACAAATGCTAATTGATTGGCTTTCAGATCCAAGTGAGTCAGATGGACATCTCTAGTTCTAATGAGACACAGAAAATGAGAAACAACAAATTGTGCTGAGCTCATTCCCACAGGTTTTGTTGTTGCTGATTCATCATTACACAGCTTAAAGTTTAAAGCCAAGATACCTCCAGATCCTTGAAGGTTGTCAGATAATATTGTAATTACCCCCAAGTAACTCTTCAAAATTACTCTTGTCTACTAGATAATCCTTAAAGGACTTTTTTGAGATAATATGATATTTAGTACCCATAATCACTAAAAAAATGTTTTTCTAGACAGTTTTGCTTTGGTGTTGGCTAGGAACTTTGCAGCTACAAATACATGTCCTTACTATTCATAATAAAGATTGTTTCAAAATATGCTCATTTGAATCAGATTTTCTATCACAAAATATGGTCTGAAACAGAAATAGTGGTTTCTTATATACTGGGAAACCAAGATACATGTTTTCCTTCCTTTTCACTTCTTCCTTCCCTTTCTTTTCAAAAATCATGCCCTTGAGAACTTAAGTTTGCCAACATATGTTTTACATGTTTTAAATAGCCTCAATGTTTCATGTATTACCTGGGAAAAATTACTATACAGTATCTCGAAATGTCTGCTCAGAACACAAACAAACACTGCATTGTTTTACAATTGCTTTCAGATATTTGGTAGCTTATAAGGAATGGTGTAACTAATTGTTTTAATGAATAGAAGTGCACAAACTAGCACTGAGTGCTTAGATATTGCAGATATTGATAGATACTTACCTATCAATACTCACATACTGCAGATACTCAAACTCTCAGATACTACAGAGTAGAGGTGGTTTCAGCCTTGGTAAAGATAGACCCAAGTGAACTCCATTTGCACCAAAACTGATAAGTCCATTTTCACCTGGGCAAAATCAAAATATTTGCCCCCCTCCCCTCCTTCTTGGGCTGATCACAGGTGATTCACATAGTTGTACCAAGCCAGCAGAACAGCAGACTGGAACAGGGACAACTGTATGGTCACAGAATCACAGAATCACAGAATTGACTAGGTTGGAAGAGACGTCAAGATCATCGAGTCCAACCTCTGACCTAACACTAACAAGTCCTCCACTAAACCATATCACTAAGTTCAACATCTAAATGTCTTTTAAAGACCTCCAGTGATGGTGACTCAACCACTCCCCTGGGCAGCCCATTCCAATGCCTAACAGCCCTCTCAGTAAAGAAGTTCTTCCTAATATCCAACCTAAAACACTCCTGGCACAACTTTAGCCCATTCCCCCTCAACCTGTCACCAGGCACGTGGAAGAATAGACCAACCCCAACCCACTACAGCCTCCTTTGATGTACTTATAAAGAGCAGTAAGGTCGCCCCTGGAGAAAACTCCAGGCTGAACAAACCCAGCTCCCTCAGCCGCTCCTCTTAGGACTTCTTCACCAGACCCTTCCCCAGCTTCGTCGCCCTTCTCTGGACTTGCTCAAGCACCTCGATGTCCTTCTTGTAGCGAGGGGCCCAAAACTGAACACAGTACTCGAGGTGCAGCCTCACCAGAGCCGAGTATAAGAGGGACAATCACTTCCCTAGCCCTGCTGGCCACACTGCTTCTTATACAAGCCAGGATGCTGTTGGCCTTCCTGGCCACCTGAGCACACTGCTGGCTCATATTCAGCCGACTATCCTCCAATACTCCAAGGTCTTTCTGTGTCAGGCAGCTTTCCAACTACTCATCTCCCAGCCTGTAGCTCTGCTTGGGGTTTTTGCGTCCCGGGTGCAGGACCTGGCACTTGGCCTTGTTGAACTTCATACAGTTGACCTCAGCCCATCGGTCCAGCCTATCCAGATCAGTATGGTGTTCCCAGCTATACTTAAACTCTGACAGATGGACATGTAGAAACTCAGATTAAACAGTCAGAAAAACTGCATAGGAGAAAGTTATAAACCCTTTATAAGGCAATGGCTGTGGCTGCTTCCTCCCCCACCCCCAGAATATAGAAAATAAATATTATTTTCTTGTTACTATTTTGTAAGTGAATAGACCATGCTGTTCTTGTTTTGTATGACACTCTGGTAAACCTTACTTGCATTATGTTCTGCATGCATATATGAGTTCACATGAGTTTACAAGAAAATTTCCTTTTAAGATTGCCAACAGCTAAAGACTTAGTTTTACTAATAACAAAGAATTTCTGTCTAGTGACATTCATGCTAACATACAAAATATGTTCACATTTACAAGAAAGCATGAAATCAGCTGTATATAATTGACAGATACAATTTAATACCTCAATTTAAATAATGTAATAAAATACACTGAAAAATGTTCTACTACAATAGTACTTGTAAAGTATTAAAGATGTTCAAAATATAAAATGATGCCATTTGTCCTTGGTTGCTTGTGTTTTCGCAATATGTTATGAAAGAATGGAGCAGAATGCTACACTATTTATCTTCTTTTTCTTTTTCTTTGTTTTTGTTTTTATAACTAAAAATAAATATTAAAACTTCAAAACAAAAACTTTTGGGAAGGAAGGTCAATTTTTCATTTAAATTTCATTTTTTAAGTTTTATTTAACATTCTATGTTATGTTTACCTTTTTTTTTTTTTTTTTTTCTAACAGTCCTCTGATCATGAATATTTTCATATTTATAAAAGAAAAATAGTATTTCTCAAACCATAACAACTGATAATATTTAGATAAATTAAATAAAGTTAAAGCTTTTCAACTTAAGCTAATATAACATAACTGCAATAAATCTCTTTTAGAAGCAACCTCTTTTCTGATGTCTGTTCAAATTTTTCACAGCCTCTTTTTCTTTTTGGCTCATTCCCTTTTCAGAAGAGATTGTTTTATTCCGTTTCAAGATCCTAACTCTGATTTATTTATTTATTTATTTATTATCATTTGTATTGTTTGTAAAACAATGGAAGATTATTATAGTCGGATAAATAAATATATTTTCATTAAAAACAATATTCATATTTCATTGAACCAACCTTGTTTAACTTCCTATAGAGGAAAGACTGCTGATGAGTTCTTGTTGACAATGATTATTTAGTGCCGAATGAAGCTGCAACATTTACATAGGACTCAGAGCAAAGCAACTTAATATCTACTGAAATATGATATTTTTGTCTTGTGTGCATCTTCTTTAAATCTTTAAAAAGTGTTGTAAATCTATTTATATTCTTATTACTTTAATGTCATGTTTGATGAATGGTGGTAACGTTTTTAATTGACAATTCATGAAAGGTATTCTTATGTGAAATCTTAGGGAAAGAAGTGAAACACAAATAACAGAAGAATGGGGTCGATAAATTACATAAGGAAAAAAAAAAAAAGAAATATTGCATTTTGTAGCTATTCAAAATAAATATTTCCTGCTGGATTGAGATGAAGGATTGTGTGAACATCATATTAGAGACACAATATGTGTCAGTTTCTAATGTTCTTTGCAGTAACTATGCTTTTTTTTTTTTTTTTTTTTTTTTTTTTTGTAAATTCTCAAAATCATTTTGCTTCTGGACATTTGGAAGTTCAGACAAAGAGCTTCTTTTTTTTTTTTTTCTTAAGATTTGTATTAACTTGTTATAAACTACTGATAGAATGAAATAGCCTGAGCACTGGATTTTATCCCAAGGTTAAATTTCCTGAATACGCTGGACTTGATATATGGAGAATGTACTGGAGAGAATGTTAAGAATAGCCAAAAAGGATAATAGGTATGATGGAAAGGGAAAAAGACAAATCTTGGGTAGATTTTTTAAAAAACTATTGTAATGGTAAAGATTAACAAGCCAAAGAACAACTTCACCCAACTGTGCAGTGTTGCACTGTTAACTTAGATTCTTAGAGAGGAATTCAACTACAGTCTGTATCTCATCATGTGGTAGAAATATCACTTATTTAACAAAATTTAATAAAGTGAAGACATTTTGAGTCATGTGAGTCTCACATGGTCAGTCATATGTTGTGGTGTGCAGGCAGTATAAATGTCAGCTATATTTATTATGAATGTACTCTATGTTTGTGTGACCAGATTTACATCTATGATCTGGTACTGAATACTTACAACTTGTCATGAAATAAAAATACTAGCATGAAAAAAGAGACTAGAGTGATTCATTGGGAATCAAAGAACAGGTCATTGGCTGTAGAAATTGTAAGAAGCATGTTGGGCTTCCAAGGAATATGTGGAGGAAAATCTGTTTTCAGTTTGTTCATTTAAACCCATACTTTAAAATAACTGTTGGAATAATCTTACCTGACAAGTTAACATAATAGATCACATTTACCGTAATTTGAATGATTCAATGGAAAACAAAAACAATCTACATTTCTTTCTTTCCTAAAAGCTACTAAACTATTTTACCGTTTTGACCACAAGACATATGTCCAACTGACTTTAAGCCATGCTCATTCCTAAATTTTATACTGTATGACCCACAAAACCTTTAAGATATTTTTCAGATCACTTTTGTCTCCAGCTGTTCTTTGAAGACCAAGTGATTGGACTCACAGTTAACAGCTGTTTATTAGAAACTACAATTCATAACCTGGATTGGAAGTGTAAAAACATTGGAAAAGGTGATATAACTTTCATTATCAAGACAAATTCACTGCCATGGGCAAAATTACTACATAATCCTGTTTATTAACTAGTTATTTAGATCACTGTTTCTACTTAACATTATCTGTGACACTGTTGAAAATGATGCCAATTATAAGAATATGTCACTCATATACTTAGTAGTTTAACATGTCCAAGTTCATGCATGTTGACAGTAATATTAATGTTGAATTTTAATTACAGCATTCAACACTGTGTCCCTACCAAAGCTATGGTTGCTGGCCAAGAGTTAAGAGGAAAGATTCCACTTCCTTTTCTGACAAAAGCTATAATAAAAGGAAATGGAATTATATCACACACACACACAGAATCACATCAGTCTTCTTTTCCTGAGAGAGATAGTAAAGAGACTAGGAAATGCAACAACATAGTCTTGCTTCAGTTTCAAGATTACTCCTTATTGAAGGAATGAATCATTAACAAGATCTTTTCACCTCTAGACTGGTGACTCAACTGTAGTCAAGGTCAATAGAGCTGAAAGGCATGACTGATCAAGTGAATGTTTCGCTGACAAAAAAAACTCAGATGATGTACCTTTTGTGGAGAAAGCTATCTGAAAAATTACTTTCACTTTCCACCCCAGATCTTACCATAATTGGAAAAGGCAGTTGAACAGTCTAAGGACATGGACAACCTTTCTCCTAATGGGTGTTCTTTAATGTCTTTGGTGGTTTTATGAGACAAATGAATTTGACCATCTACAGGAAATTATAACTCTGCTTCCTATCACATAGTTTTTTATGTTCCAATTCAGTAAAATTTTTTTTCAATGAAACATTCACAACGTAACTTCAGAACTCTTATTCAAATTATTAGTTCAGCCTGCACATTCCTCTGGTATGCATGGAAAAGGAACCATAATGAAAGAAATGTTTTCAGGCACTGATAACAATGGAAAATTCATTCCTCCCCCTAGAATGTTTGCAAAATCACTTCAACATCCTCATTAAGTCCTTCTCTCATTTTTGCTGCAACAGTTTTGACTGTATAAATCTGCTGGCGATCTTAGTGGCTCTACATGACTCACAGTGACTTAAAAGCAAATTCACTTATATTCTTTGTGTACCATAATGTCCATTATCTAATTCTGTCATTTTACAGACTGTCTACTTGTGCACATGTAGGATATGTGAGATGACACATTATGCATGATACAAGAATATAAATAATAAACTATGATAAAGTTCTGAATCACATTGAAGTTAATGCAAATTTGAGACTTAGGTGAGATTCATCACTGAGATTTAGGGTACAATTCATCTCATGTCTCCTAGTCATCTATTTAAGGATGAGGTACACTCCAGAAAACTACTTTCGGTCAGATGAATCTTTGCTGACATGCTTTTCTGTATACTCTAAAAATTTTACCAGAGACAATATATTATAAGTCTTTTTGAGTTTCTAAAATCCTGTTGTGCAAGACTTGTGTATTAGGTCTCACAAAGCAATGGTCCTCCATCCATACTATGAACTGTTTTATGTGATAGGCACACACAGATATGCCATGGGCTGTGCTCCAGGATTAGGTATTATGTTTTCAGGAAAGGCACTTGATTTGATGCATGGCTGCTGATCCTTCTGGCTGTTTTGCTGCTGCTTCACTCTTTCTCCAACAACTCAAGTGACCAGCTGCAGAAGTCTCATTGAGTCCTGGAACATAAAAGAGTCAGTGTTAGTACACTGTACAGCTATTGCAGAGTGGAAAAGACAATTTGCTGGGGCTAAGAAAACAAGTTTCATATTCAGAACCTGGGATCTGGTTGGTCTGCCATGCTTTTTATTAATTCATTCACTGCAAGTCCACTTCTTCCCTGCACTTTGCATCACGACACTCAGAAAAATCTCTGGTCTTGTTCTCTTAATTGTCACTGGAAAATTATTTCAAGAGATCTCTGTATCAACCATGACCGTCACACCCAGAGGAAAAAAAAAAAAAAAAGAGGATGTGGACTAGGAAACCCTGCCTTGTCTTGGTTGTCTTACCAGCTCCTTAGTCTAACAACTGACAAATGCTAAAGCAACCTGCATCAGCATACAAAATTCTTGCCCTTTACTGTATCTATAACACCACTCACTGCATGGCTTCATGCATGTGACTTGTTTGCAGACCTTTGCAGCGTCTCCCTCAATTCAGATCTTCTTACCTTGAAAACTAGATGAAATTTAATCAAATAGTGGAAAGGTAAAAATATCTGAAGATTGCCTAAAAAAAATTGAGGAGTATCCTTTGATACGCATGTAGGGAAATGCAATTTCTATAATCACTCCCCTTTGTATACTAAATAGTTATATTCTAGTTTATATTTGAAAGATAACAAACACTTTGAATAATACTTATTCTATGCTCACTATTTCCCCGGAATGCTACTGAGGAAATTAAATGACACCTTTTCCAATTCTATTAGAAAGATGGATCTTCCTGTCTTTTTCTTTTTTTTTTTTTTTTCTTTTTTTTTTTTTTTTTTTTTTTCCCTTGTATTGCTAGCACATATCTCATTTGTGATTCTGTTTCCAAATACTTTATGCAGTTTCTCTTTATAATAAATAACCTTTGGAACCTTTCCAAGTTTCCAAAGGTGGTTATATCATGGTTAACCCTATTGCAAACCCACTTGGACAAAAACTAGTCAAGTCATTTTTCCTCCTCAAAACACCAATGTCTGAATCATTAAAAAGGGTGATAAAACGAATAAATATTGATACTTTCTTTCTAGTACTTATATTCTAGTTTTTGAATTTTTAGGACTCTTTTTCACTAAGACTTATCCACAGATTAAAAAAGACAGAACTTTTTTTTTTTTTGATTCATAAATAAAGAAAAATAAAGTTCTCTAATACTCGTTTTGCTTTGTGAACAGGAACAATAAGTAAACCACACATTATTTCAAGGCTGAGGTTAGAATCCTGAGGCTACAAAGTACTGTTGTCACTTTACTATTTGTAGTTTGTATTTTTTTACCATAAACAGTATATCTCTGATCTCTCAGTTTTATAGCCCCATCCATAACCTCAGAATAATATTTTCCAGACACACAGTACAGCCGTATACAGTATGGTTGCCATCAATTTTATTTTAGATTGAGGAAAATCAAACCAAAACAAATATGTATTTCATAAAATTTTACAAATAGTCTCTTTCCTATCTACGATGAAAAAAAGTAAAGGTTCAGAACACAGAAAAGCAAACCACCATTGAACAAGACAATTCTTCACACTTACTGTTAACTAACGTATTTGCTCCTATATTATTCACTCTTACTCTTATGAAGTTTTTAGCATTGTTTCTGTATATCAACCTGCATCCCACACTATTCTTGTAGTGTAGGCTAACATTATAGCTGATTTGAAATTTCGTGTTAAATCCACCTTTGGAAAAAAAAAATGCAGCCATTTAGAAACAATGTATTTTAAGCATAGCTGTTGAATAGGGATTGATATGGAGCTATAGAAAATTAATTTTAAAAATTGAATGCTATATATAGGATCCATTTTTATGCCTCTCTGTTGGCAAGTTGTGATCCTAACAGGCTTAAGAACTCCAGCAGGATACATTTTTTTTCCTTCCTAAGCCTTTGGAGCACTATCTATTTGTAGGTATCATATATTACCTCTGTGTGGGGCCTGCAGATGAAATCTATTCCAGGAGTAGTCCTTGTTGGTAGATTTCCAGAAAGCCATCTGTTCCCAATGGGGCATCTTGTCTGCCTTCTCTAGCAATTAGAAAGCAGCAGATGAAGACGCAAGGCATAAAAAAGGAGAAGGACATGAAAGAATACAAAATTATATAAGAAAGTCTTGTTTGTTTGAAGAAATGCAAGACTAAATTGTTAAAAATATAGAGGCTATAATCACCTGAACAAAAGGATTTGTTTATTTATTTTATTTTTACAAACTCCCTATAATAAAACATGGTTCCTGTACCACTTACTCTCTACCGGTCATCACTGTTTGGATAAGTTGCTCACTACCACAAGTTTCTGATGAATCAAAATGAATCACTTTATGGTGAACACAATGGCCATCACACAAGTGTTTCCTCTTGAAAGCAGGAAACCTGGATTTTTCACTAGCAAAATGTATTTCATTTTGGATTTTTATTCTTTTTTGACTCTCTGATCCTGATATAATTATGCTTGATCCAAAAAATTAGAGTATTATAACACATATGATTCTGATCCATAGCCTGTGATAGGTCACTGTGGATTACAGTTTTGAAACATAAAAAAATACCAATTTTGAATGAATATATGGTAACACAAAGGAACAAATTGTCAAACTGTTTTTCTCTCTAAAACTGTGATGTGATCTAATCCTGATCACTTGGGCTCTCTCTACACTTATCAGTAAGAAGTCAACATCTCCAGAAAGTTTCTACCCTCTTATGTTTGACATCTCTCTTAGCAGGAATGAATGCTTTCTAGAAGTGTCTACAGCTCCCTTTTCCTAGAACAAAGAGTCATGATAACTAGCTTCGACTTCTCAGCTTGTTTTTAGACAGGTATTATCAGATCAGATGAATATTACTCCATTAAAAATAAATTTAAAGAGGAAAATGAAAACACTTTTAAATATAAAAATTAAAATGTAAAATACAAAAGCTAGTGTTTTAACTTTACCCTTAATCTTATCTCAGGTCTGTGATACAGAAGAAAATGATTCTGTGACAAAATGACATTCAAACATTTCTGTGTATTTTTTGTTGTTCTGATCATTTTACCTCATAGCCTGACAATGTGACTGTTTTTAATATGATGGATTTTGTGGCATTCTCAAATGGTGAAGTTAGGTAGACATGTTTTTATCCTTATGAATAACTAGCCACAGGAATTGCTATCACCATCACCATCGTTCAGCTAACATCGGTAATTTTGAAAGTAAGCTATGCAACACAAACGACATGGTGACTTCAGTCTATATCAATTTCCACTAAAAGCCAATGGAAGTGCATGCTTCATCTGCATTAAAGGGACGTGAAGTAATTATGGTCAAAATACTACTGTAAAGTGAGTATTTTTTTATTATTTTTTTTTATTATTTTTTACTGAAGTAAAATTTTTGTTTTATTTATCAGAGAAATAAGTTGAAAATAAGGAAAATTAAACTGGATGTCATGTAGCTAATCATCTGGTAGATTGTCATTCTGTGTGTGGACCAGCCATTGGAGAGCACTCTTCAGTAAGTTTGGAAGATATTTCCCAGTGCAAAGGAATGCGGATATACAG
The DNA here is from genome assembly GCF_963932015.1 of Anas acuta. Classification (NCBI taxonomy): domain Eukaryota; kingdom Metazoa; phylum Chordata; class Aves; order Anseriformes; family Anatidae; genus Anas; species Anas acuta. Next base: position 105,595,609 of record NC_088981.1, read on the forward strand.
GAATCTAAGATTTCTGTTTTAGTCTGATTGTTCCATTGCTTCCTTTTTTCCATCAAACTGTTTCTTTACACCTTTTCATAATTCCAGTCCTATTCTCCCTAACACTTCATTTCAGTCTTGTTTTTCTTTCCCTCTCTCTTTTAGGGCCACATTCCTCACTTACCTTGGAATCATGCTTTATTTTGCCCATTCCACTCTATTTCCATAACACTGAGGCTGTTCCTGTGCTTTCCTTCTCTTTCAAATGCCTTTCATATCTTCTCCCTTGGAGCCTGCCTAGTTCTCCCAACTTCAGCTGCACTGAATTTCCAAATATAAATTTATTTCTATTGGCTTCCCTCTACTGTGTTTGGAACACAAAAAGTCTTGGAGCAGATATTATCACATTGGACAAGTGATGACAAAAGTCTTCACAATGAGAAAAAGCATGCTGGATCATCAGAATACTGACAGGAGAAGAAGTATTGGTACTTCTAGGAACTGCATTATGAAGATTGAATAAGCAGAATGAAATCTAATAGAAATTGAAGTATTCCCCTATTAAAGCAAGGACATTAAGACGGGGTGATAAAATAATAATTATAAGGGTTTAAAAACATCATGAAATAGCGTCATTAGTTACATATACTGATGGGCATTGAAAATGTAATTTCTTTGGGTAGGACAGAAGTATAGTCAAAAGCAATAAAGTAGCATTTTATGTCAGTAAAGCAGTATAACTAAAAAAAGGACTTGCAGACTCTCAGTTTGGGTCAAAATTTCTTTGAAGGTTCTCTAAAACAGGTTTTAAAGAGGTGCTATTAAGAATCTATTATAGATTCCTAGAATCAACATTAGATATGGACAGAGAAATGTCTTGAAATTGTTAGAGCGATAAATACTATTGGGAATAATGTCATTGTGGGAAAACTTCCCAACTATAAAATGAGTAACAAATGAGTAATTTCTCAACATTTAAACTAAATGAAAATCTTGAGTAAAAAATTTTGGTAGAACTCAGTTATTCCTTGTATTAATAGGTAGCTTTACATTTCATTGGTATTGTAACTGTATAGGTAATAAATCTATTTTTGAATCTGTTTTGGTAAACCAAGGATGTTATAGAAGGTCTGGCCATAGAAAACAACTTGAATTAAGTGACAACAAGATGATTCCAATTAAATTACATTGAGAAATAAAAAAAAAAAAAAAGCCCAGATTCATATCTGAGAGGACAAATATGATAAATTAAGAAACCTAAATAGTGAAGATAGTGAAGTCAACTGATGTGCAGAAATTAGGAACTTATATATAAAACTAGCTGAAATTTCTTTCAGTCAGATTTGTATAAACTGTCACGAATTTTTAAGAATGAGAGAAATTTTAAATAAGGTTAAAAAACAACTGGGAAATCTCCATCTATAATGGAATGAATAATCACATAAGAAGGATGTAGGAATAGTAAGACTCTATAAGGAGTGGAAAAATCATGAAAGCTACATCTTGGAGAACATGAAATTTAAGAATAAAGTCCAAAACTCTTGCCAGAAGTCTAATTCAGCTTTTCATTGCAAAGAAAGTTAAAACAAATAACAGAAGAAATCTCAGCTATATGAATAGTGAATGGGGGGGGGGGGTGTGGGGGGGAGAACACTTTCTATGAAGTGGGGAAAGAAACAAGGTTCAAATGAAAATACAGATAATTTATAGTGTTCATTTAGTTAGTTAGTTTCAGAATGATTGATTGATATAAAGGTATGGAAACAAAGTTGATCAGACAACTGTATGGTCACAGAATCACAGAATTGACTAGGTTGGAAGAGACGTCAAGATCATCGAGTCCAACCTCTGACCTAACACTAACAAGTCCTCCACTAAACCATATCACTAAGTTCAACATCTGAACGTCTTTTAAAGACCTCCAGGGATGCAGCCCTGGGCAGCCCATTCCAATGCTAAACAACCCTCTCAGTAAAGAAGTTCTTCCTAATATCCAACCTAAAACACTCCTGGCACAACTTTAGCCCATTCCCCCTCATCCTGTCACCAGGCACGTGGAAGAATAGACCAACCCCAACCCACTACAGCCTCCTTTAATGTACTTATAAAGAGCAGTAAGGTCGCCCCTGGAGAAAACTCCAGGCTGAACAAACCCAGCTCCCTCAGCCACTCCTCTTAGGACTTCTTCACCAGACCCTTCCCCAGCTTCGTCGCCCTTCTCTGGACTTGCTCAAGCACCACGATGTCCTTCTTGTAGCAAGGGGCCCAAAACTGAACACAGTACTCGAGGTGCAGCCTCACCAGAGCCGAGTATAAGAGGGACAATCACTTCCCTAGCCCTGCTGGCCACACTGCTTCTTATACAAGCCAGGATGCTGTTGGCCTTCCTGGCCACCTGAGCACACTGCTGGCTCATATTCAGCCGACTATCCTCCAATACTCCAAGGTCTTTCTGTGTCAGGCAGCTTTCCAACCACTCATCTCCCAGCCTGTAGCTCTGCTTGGGGTTATTGCGTCCCAGGTGCAGGACCTGGCACTTGGCCTTGTTGAACTTCATACAGTTGACCTCAGCCCATCGGTCCAGCCTATCCAGATCCTCCTGCAGAGCCTTCCTACCCGTGAGCAGATCAACACATGCACCTAACTTGGTGTCATCTGCAAACTTACTGAGAGTGCACTCGATCTCCTCATCCAGATCATCGATAAAGATATTAAAGAGGACTGACCCCAGTACCAAGCCCTGGGGGACACCACTAGTGACTGGCCTCCAACAGGATTTGACTCCATTCATCACTACTCTTCGGGCCCGGCTATCCAGCCAGTTTGTAACCCAATGAAGCATACACCACTCCAAGCCACAAGCAGACAGTTTCTTGAGGAGAATGCTGTGGGAAACGGTGTCAAGAGCCTTACTGAAGTCAAGGTAGACCACATCCACAGCCCTTCCTTCATCCACTAAGTGCATCACTTTGTCATAGAAGGAGATCAGGTTCATCAAGCAGGACCTGCCTTTCATAAACCCATGCTGACTGGGCCTGATCACGTGGTTGCCCTGTAAGTGCCGCATGATGACACTAAAGATAATCTGCTCCATTAGTTTCCCTGGCACTGAGGTCAAACTGACAGGTCTATAGTTCCCCGGGTCTACACTCTGCTCCTTCTTGTAGATCGCCATCACATTCGCTAGCCGCCAGTCAACTGGAACCTCCCCTGATAGCCAGGACTGTTGATAAATGATGGAAAGCAGCTTGGCCAGCTCCTCCACCTATATGGACTATATGGATTTCGCTGGTATCTTGATGTTTAGGAAATTGTGAAAGGTAGGAAGGATAATATTAACACAAGAGTTGTAAGATGGATAGTGGGAGGCAGTAAATACTGAAAAGAGTTATCAATGTGGAGTAAGATTCCTGGAGGATTTTGTCAATGGCCTTGGGGTCATCTTTTATGTAATGTTATTGATGACCTGAGTCCTAAAAGAAGGAATAAGGAAATTAATTGTGATATTACAAAAAGTTGAGACATCAGTACAAATAAATGAGGAAACATTAATTGAGTATGAAAGACGTAATAAATGAAATTACTTGTAGTTTACCATTAGGAAAATCAAGGTCACTTACACAAATTGATATAATAAGTAAGCTGAAAATAACAAGAGAATTGCCAAGATTAATTGTTCAATTATATGCTCACTGATCCATTGTTACATGCTTGTCATGAAGAAAAGCAATGAACAAAAGCAAATGTGATCCTAGCTTGTAACAGGGTGGATACTCCCAGCAAAGATAAAGAAGCTGTAATGCCTTCACATAAGGCACTCGCTGTTTAGATCTCATACAAAACACTCTAATTTTTGACAAGGAACAAGAGAAAAAGAAGACTACAGGAAAGACAAAAAACATACTTTAAAGAAGCTGGGAAAGACAAATTATTTTCAAAAATATGGATAGACTGAGAGCATCACAGGGATGCTGAGAATCCCTTCTCCTATATTTACTTAGTACTAGCAACTACAGTAAAGTTGCTTTCCTTCTTTCTTGCTCTTCTCAACACAAGATTGTTCCATACAAGACTATGCAACAGAAGTTTTGAGTGGAAAGAGTCTTACAAGTTTGTGCATAGGGTATGGCATCATCTAGTGGTTGATGCACAAAGCTGGCTCTGTCCTACTGAAGGTTGCCTTCTACTTTTTTTTTTTTTTCTGCAGCCTGGGTGAGTAATCTGTCGACTAGTTTATGTGAATTGTACCATCAAAATTGGATTGCAGCAGGGCTGTATCTGTGGCATGGATATACTCATCTGGGAAATGCCCTTCTGGCTATACAAATGTGACTATGAATAAGCTTCCAAGGAACTTTCCTGGAAATTCACGATAGTTCTTCATCATTAGGTCAAAAGTAGAAAACTGAATTGCTGTTCGTGATGTATGTTTTAAACACAGTATTTAAGCAGGCTGTATGGTTGGGAAAATTTAGCAATTTTTTGGTAGAGTGAAATCAATGAACACATGAAGAAGCTGATACAGTATGCTTGAAATTCCTAAAAGATTTTGACATGGACCATCACTGAAGACTAAATTAAAGAAAATTAAGCTGTCATAGAATCAGAGGAAAGGTCTTCTTGTAAAATTAGTAACTGATTAATAATTAGGAAACAAAGGTAGAAATAAATGGAAGGAGATTATCAAGTAAGTCTCCCAGGATCTCTGCTAGGATATGTACTGTTTAATGTATTAAGTGATCTAAAAATAATGTTGAATAATGAAGTGATAAAATATCCTTATGAAACAGATTTTCTCAGCAATGAGCTGACCAGCTTTGAAAATAAATCTATCCTTCTGTCTATCTATAATTTGGGGTCTATCTATTTGATTGTTATCTGTCAAATCATAAAAGATATAGAAAGTTTTCTAGGGAATCACTGCCCACTGTTATATTTAAGAGAACTAAGGATGACCAGGATTTTTAAAACTAACAAAAGAAGTACTTTTCCTTACAGTGCATAATTACTTTGTGGAATTCATTGCCACAGGATGTTGTGGAAGCTAAAATTATCACTGGATTCACAAAGGACTCAACAGATTCATAGCAGAGGGGCTATTAATCACAGTGGTCTGTTTGCTGCCCCCAACTCCAACTTAAATTGTTTGGTTCCCAGAAACCGAGAAATATTTGAGAAGCCATCTCTCTATACTCCTTTTGTTCAACTTTTCAAAGTAAGATATTGCATATACCTTTTTCTTTGGACCAATATGAACATTCCCATTTTTTTTCATACTTTTGCAGGCCAAACAGTGTGAAGAAAGGAGAGGTACTAAGGCAAAGGTTAGCTGTTAACACAAGAATTGGGCAAGGTGTGTCACCAAGTATATTTAGGCAGGATGACAGGAGAAAACTGAAGAGTGAGCAGGAGAATGGGGTGCCATTCAAGAATGAAGTAGTAGAAAGAGAAAGAAAAATCTAAGCTTGGTTTGAAATGAACACTGAAGAATTTATGAATAATCTGTAAGTGACGTTTGCTTGTGATGGTGGAGATGCACTTCAAGCTTTTTTCTGGTCCTGTGTCCTAAACTGAAACCTGATCATTTTGAGGCAGCCCATCACTAATTGGAATATAGAGCTGGAATATATATTGGAATATAGATGCATGAAGCTGAGTTCAGTTTCTCTAAGTTTCACCTTTGAAGTTGCATTAACCTTTAATGGTTAAAAGAAAGCTAATAAAACCAGAGAGAACCTGAGATTTTCAAGTCATAACTATTTTTATGATGCATTATTACCACAAAACAGAGGAAGGGTATTTATACTACATAAATGTTTCTCTCACACTTTGCATATGTTCTGGGTCTATCAAAACCAGTTCAGAATATGGGGAAAAATGTGTCCTTGACAACATCTTATCAAAAATAGAGTGATACTAATACAAATTTGAGAGCATATTTGTCCCGTCTTCTGTTTCACCATCACTAAAGGAATATATACAATAAGCACCTAACTTACTATAAGACTAGAGTAAAAATAAAGCTTTTGAGCCTGAAATATCTTAAGCCAGTATGACTCCATTCTGGTTTAGTGTTTGGAAATACAAAGCCAAATTATTCTAAGTGATCAGGAAAATACAAATTCATGAAACAGTTTGGTAACCTTTTTCCAATCTCTGCTGTGATGGGCAGGGAGTTCATAGCAAAATTTCACTGCTGTAGGAGAAGATTGCTGTGGCCTGGCACATTTTCAGCTGAGTTTACAATGTGTCAGGATGTTCAACTGTGTGAGAAAAGAGCAGGAGTGATTCAGAGTGACCATATGATATTTTGTCCTGATATGTTTTTCATATACACATATACCCACACCCTGGAGGAGGCAAAAGGACTGTGAAGTAGAAGCAAAATCTGAGCCATTGCATTTCAGCTGGAGGACCGCTCTGTGAGTCACTGCACAGAGTTGATACGCTGGTTATTGTGCTAGGACAGGTGGAGAAAGTCAAAACTGTAACTTTCAATTTTTAATAAAGGGGCTAGGCTAACATATTGCTTTGTGTGCATACGCCAGAGACGTGATGTTGTACCTTAGACCCCTTTGAAACAGGTTTTGATTAGGTTTTCTGACATTTTAAACTGTTGCCAGTTAAACAAAGTGAATTGTTTTAGTCCCAGTCCATTTTTTTAAAAAGACTTTGGAGACAAATTCTGTTTAGAAAGCAAACCCAAGTTTGCACCCTATCAGTCGATCCAGAATATCTGACATATGATAACACCATGGATCTCTCTGTATATAGTAACAGAAAAATACACACTAGTATGAAGCACAAATATAAGCCTACTTTTTTTATTTAAATGACTTCAGAAGCCCTTAGAATACTGAATACAAGGGTTTCATAATGATTTCTTAAATTCAATTACTACTTAATTGGGAAACTGTCTTGGGAAACTCCCATTTTTACAATCTTGTGGTAAGTTTAGCAGCAATTTAAGTGGAACTGTAAGAACAAAAACAAACAAACAAACAAAACCACCACTTTTATTAAACTGCTAATAAAGCAGATCTCATAACAGTTAATAAAGCTGTTTCCCAATTTCATCTCTTCCCCCATCTGCTTTTTTTCTCTTCTTCTCCTCCCCTTGTTTCTCTGCCTCTCAGCTTCCTTCCTCTGTTTCCTTCAAAACATCCTGTTTCCTGCTCCTCTTCTGCATGTACACGTTTCCCTGTGACATGGTTCCCAATGCCAAGATCCTCTATCCTCCAAAAATGTCCTGCTTGTCTACACCATTGACATCCAGTGACTTTGGGCATTTCCCTTCTACAACTCTGGGAGGTTTCTGTGCAGCTGCTGAGGGTGTGCAGTATCCTGAGGGTGATCACAGATTCTGCCTCTCTTTTATTTGTAGAATTGTTTCTCCTTACAACCAAAATCTGCCTCGGAAACATGGCTTATTTATTCTATCCTAGAAATTAAATGCACTATGCTCCTTGCCTCAGTTTTCATTTTGATATGCAACATTTATACTGCTGTTAGTCCATCTTTACACTGCTACTAGTCCACCGGAGTTCCTGTATAGCTGCCACAAGCAATGAAAACCAGGAGATCTTTACAGAGAGGCACAACATTTTTAAAAGCTCATCCACACCCATATCACCGATCCTTGAAAGACAATATTTTTACTGTTTGCTTCTTCACTGTTGCCATAGATGAGAACATCCAGCTGCTCCTTCTCAAAAAACTTCAGCGTGTCTTCACGTGACACATACAGTACAATGAATGATCAGGAGAAGCCAGTATGGGTTTTTGAAGGGCAGGTCCTGCCTGACTAACTTGATCTCTTATGACAGGATGATGCACTTAATAATAGATGACAAGAAAAGCTGTTGATGTTGTTTATCTGGATTTCAGTAAAGTGTTTCACACTGTTTCCCACAATATTCCCTTGGATAAACTGTCTGGTCATGGCTCAGACAGGTTCTCTGGGTGAAGAACTTTGGAAAAATATGAAAATTCCCTTCTTTGTACTTTTTTTTTTTTCTTTAGGCCAAACAGTGTGAAGAAAGAAGAGATAGCCAAGGGCTAACTATTAACACAAGAATTGATCAAGACGCATCACCAAGTATGTTTAGGCAGGATAACAGGAGAAAACTGAAGAATGAGCAGGAGAATGAGGTTCTGGGGTGCCTTTCAAGAGTGGAATAGTAGAAAAAAAATCTAAGCTTGGTTTGAAATGAACACTGAAAAAATTATGAATAGTCTGTAAGTGACATGTTTGCCTGTGATGGTGGAGACGCCATCACGTCACACAGAACTGGCTGGCTGGATGGGACCAAAACAGCGTTGTGAATGGATTTAAATCCTTTTGACCACCAGTCACAGGTGGTGTTCCACAAGGCTCAGTGTTGGAGCCAGTTTTGTTTCACATTTTTATGAGTGATCTGCATGAGGGGATTGAGTTCACCCTCAGTAAATTTGCAGACAACACCAAGTTAGGTAGAACTGTTGATCCGCTTGATGGTAGGAAATCTTTGCAGAGAGATCTGGATAGGCTAGACTGGTGGAGTGAGCCCATGCAGCAGTATAGATGTAGGGATGTGCAGCTGGAAAATTGCCTGGCAGAAAAGGACCTGGGGGTGCTGGCTGACAGCTGGCTGAACGTGAGCTAACTGTGTCCCCAGGGGGGCAAGAAGGTCAATGGCACCCTGGCCTGCATCAGAAAAAGCACAGCCAGCAGGACTAGGGAATTGATTGTCCTCTTGTATGCAGCACTGATGAGACTGTACCTCCAATATTGTGTTCAGTTTTTGACTTCTCACAAGGAGAATATTTAGTTGTTCAAGTGTGTCCAAAGAAAAACTATGAAGCCAGTGAAGGGACTAGAAAACAAGACTTATGAGGAGTGGCTGAGGGAACTGGGGTTGCTTAGTCTGGATAAGAGGAAGCTGAGGGGAGACTTTATTGCTCTCTACAACTACCTGAATGTAGGTTGCAGTGAGTATAGTACTGATCTCTTTTCTCAGATGACAAGTAATATGAATCAGTCTCAAGTAAGGAAACAGTAGGAGGAACATTAAGGAAACAGTCTCAAATTGCACCAGGGAGGGCTTAGTTTGGTCATTAGGAAAATTTTTTTAATGAAGATGGTGGTCAAGCATTGGAACAGGTTGCTCAGGTTGGACGGTGGAGTCCCCATCCTTGGAAGTATTTATAAATGTGTTGATGTGGCACTAAGGGATGTGGTAAGTTAGGCTGATGGTTGGACTTGATGATTTTGACAGTCTTTTCTAACACAGATGATTCTATGTTTCTATTCTATTATCTTCTCCAACTTATTCAAAGCATATTGCTTAGGTTGATGTGATACTACACAGAAAAACAGTATTCCTTCAGTTCATTTTCTGCATAAATAAGTTAACCTCTTGTGACAGAATCACACAGAATGACAGAACTGTAGGGGTTAGAAGGGGTCTTGAAAGATCATCGGGTCCAGCCCCCAATATAATTTACTTTCTTGTGGATTGGACCTTCTTTTTCTGTCAACCCTGAAAATAAGAGGTCTTTTTTTTTCCATCTTTTTTGCCCTCTGAAGTAAAATCCTATCCTAAACAAATCCTAAAAACTATCAAATAAAATAGTCATCCATTTTTAAATGTTTTAGTCATGTCTTCATTGTAAATAACATCTCAACCTTGAGGAAAATGAGAGTTTCTAAAGGCTGAAAATCATAGAATCATTCAGGTTGGAAAAGACCTCTAAGATCATCTAGTCCAACCTTTAACCTAGTACTAAAGTCCACCACTAAGCCATGCTACTGTTCTAAATCTACATGTTTCTTGAAGACCTTTGCCCCATTCCTAGAGGTGTTCAAGGTCAGGTTGGAGGGGGCCTGGGTGGCATCTAGTGGGTGGCATCCCTGCCTATGGAAGGGGGGTTGGAGTTATATGGCCTTTAAAGTTCCTTCCAACCCAAGCCATTCTATGATTCTATGATTTTATGACCTCCAGGGATGCTGACTGAATCTCTTCTCTTGGCAGCCTATTCCAGTGCCACACAGACCTTTCAGTAAAGATTTTTTTCCTAATATCCAAACTAAACCTCCCCTGGTGCAACTTGTGAGGCCATTTCCCTTCATTTTATCACTTATCGCAAATCTCTTTATCTAGTTAAAATAAATGTTGTGTTTTTGTTGTTGTTGTTGCTGCTGCTGCTGGTGTGTTTTTTTGTTGTTTTTTTATTTTTTTAAATCGTATTACATTTAAATTTTTTCACGAGTGTCAAAATCATTTCCTTAAAGTAAATTATGTTTAATATTCTACAAATAACTCTATTTTTCATTGTTTTTATTATTATTATTTATTTTATTCTATTTCATTTTTTTAACCACAGTCTTTGCTTTACATACTCCTCAACTGTTTCACTTTGTTTTCAGAACAGCTTGACTGCAGCTACCCAAATCTCTCTCAGGAAACTTTCTTGACAGAGTCCCCTCAAGCAGCTTACAATCTAACCCTGTTTCACTTCATCATTTTATTCTGGTCCCTAAATATGCCTGGTCACAATCTAAGCTGCTGCTCAAGCAGCTCAAGTTTCTACAAACTCTTCATAGGGAAAGTGGCAGGCTTTGGAGACCAGCCCTGCACTTATTCCCCAATGCTCCTGAAGTGCATGAACTCATTTCTGTCACTGATACTACTCTCTGGAAGCATTAGATGTAACCTAAAATGAAAGCTAGCAGTACTGTTGGATTTGACAGCTACTTTTATATTTTGAATCATAATTACTTTCAGGTAGATTCATACCATTTAGCTACAGCCTAGCTAAAGTCTGCAGTCTAACAGGGAAAAATAAAACTATAAAATACAATCCAAACATCTAGTGGCTTGAAATGACTGTTTCTTTCTGTTAAGAAAGCTAAGAAGCATTAACATACTCAGGTTAGGTAGCAAAAATTCACATCCTGGATCACAGCTTTTCTAATGGTTTCACAGTGGTTCCTGTTGGTGCATTCTCTCTATTACACTATCTCTGGTGGATGGCTAAGCAATGTACTTCAGCACCCATTTACAGGATTCTCCAGTCTTCCACCACTAATTAAATATGAATTTTGAGCTAAAATCTACTGAGTTGCAGACCAGCTGAATCCTTCCTAAAATTAATGCTCTGCTAAATGATGAGAGAAAGTTTTCATTACAACATTTGACTCTCTTGAATACATGTATATCTATTGAGACTGATTTGTCCTTGCTTCATAGACATTTAATTATTTTAGCTTAAGTGGAATTAATACATAATACAGTTATATGATCAGGTACAGCTATGCAAGATACTCGCCCCAAACAATTTTTAGTTTTATAGTAATTGTATTAAAATTAACTTTGCATGTGTTATGGTGCATTCACAGGTCTTTGAGGGTCCTTTGGTGGCTCTGAGGTTTTTATTTCCACATCTGACCTACAACTGGAAGAGATAATATTTCTGTAATAAAAATTCTGCATTCTCAGATTTTTAGAATTCTTAGTCAGAAAAACATTAAAGTGATGGTTGTGTGTTCAGAACCAGAAAAGACTATCACAGTAATCTTCCTGAGCTGCATAAGACAAACTGAAAATCTCCATTTAATCATTTCTGCATCAAGCTCTTATCCTGTGTTTGAGGAACCACATAACTTCTACAGAGATATTAAAATATTGCTCAGCTGTTGTGGGACACAGTAAATTTGTAAGTATTGACAATGCTGAATCCTGCCTTCATCAGTTATTCCACAGTGTCTGCAGGAGTAATGGGGTTGGCAAATCAGATGGAGTATCTCTGGAGCTCCAGAACGTTAACCTCATAATAAACCATCTGCTCTCTGTATGACAAACTGCGATGCAGCACATTGTCAGTATTTACGAATGATAAATAATAATAATAATAGATCTGTTTCTATAGTGCTTCTAGCGGATAGCAGCTGATCATGCTTACTGAATCCAGGGGAGGAATGCCAAAAGGAAAACAAATGAATATAACCAGCTGTGGAGCTATTTTTGAAAAGCTGAGGAATTCAGCTGGTTGCTTTCCATTGCCTTTAAAGGTGGTATAGTGATATCTCAGTTATCCATACAGCCTTCATACGAAAATGGATTGTTATTTGCTTTTAAAATGTTTTAAGAAACTGCGGGACTCCATTGGCTCACAGAATACTTGTGCGTGTGAATGATGCACATAAACACTGCTCTGTGTGTACTGTCTGACATCCAAGGCCCCTCTGTCCATCACTTCTTGCATTAAAGGAAATATAGCATTGGAGTGCCTGCCCAAACATCACTGGTCCAAGGCCCACTGGTACATGTGCCCTGCAGTGAAAGCAGCATCATAAGTCCAAGGCTGTTTTGTGCATCAGCTCTTATATGGATGCAAAAACAGAATCACAAGTCCAAGGTCTTTCTGCCAAAACTCTTGCACTGTGGTTCAAAAGCAGTTACAAGGCCCTTGTTTCTGCCAGGACAACTTAAATGAAGATGATTGAAACTTAGGATGGGTGCGATTTTAAGTGTCTTGCTGAAACATGCTGTAAAACCAGTCTGCAGAAAAAGGAGAAATGCTATAAAAAATGTGTTGCCTTATAAGTGAGACTTGGCAGGTCTTCCTCAGCTCCCCCAGCAGCCTTTTTTTCCCCCTTTTTTTCCTCTGGCAATGAGCCTTAAAAAGACCTCAAAGACGTTTATATGCTGACCAAAGAAACTCATTCTATAAACAAGCAAAGAAGGGTTTATATTAAATGTATGTTGTTTATCATTGCCATTGTTGCAGTATATTAAGATAACAGGCGAGACAGAACACTGACAGCTCCTAAAGCCACTGAATAAACCTAAGCCTGCACGTAGCTTGCTGCCTGGGGCTCCTTAAAGCTACTGCCTTGGTTTTCCTCTTGACTATGCTTGTTGATTTCTATCAAAATGAGTTAGAAAGCAACTCATCAATCCTATATAATTCCATGCACATTTCCTCTCACCTCCAAATGGAAAGGTCAGCTTCTTGACAAACTTTGTTTCCACAGCTTTGAGAGAGTCTGTTGTGTTTCATTTTGTTTTGAGTGGTGTAATTATCAGTAATTATTGGGAAATGAGCAGGAGTCAGAGGCAATTCCAAAGCCACCCAGAATAAACTATGCATTGTTGCACAGTTGTAGCATGGTTGTTTTACAGAATTACCATTCTGAAATAGTTGTAAGTGACAGTTTCCTTCTCAAGGAGGGAAAAGGGCAAAGAGCTATACTGATGATTTAAGGTTAATCTTTACATTCAGGAAGAAGATGGAGCTAGAGAACACAGATACATGGAGAAGATCCCTGTGTAGTGCATTTTGCCTTATAAGTGAATCTTCTTAGATACTGTATCCAGAAAAATGCTTCCAATGTCAGAATGTCAGAACAAGTGAAAAAATTCTTTTAAACCATGCATAAGGCAATCAATAAAATTTCCACTGAATAACACAGAACTAAAAGATTAGAAAGAATGACATTATTTAGTTTTAACTGACAGACTTAAGATGAGGTTCTTAGAATAACTGAGTTAGTCTTAATTCTAAATAGTCCTAAAGACCTATTGTTTTTCATGTAAATTAAAAAATAATTGTCATATTGCATGAGTTAAATCAACTGCAAGGTAATGAAGATCATAAAACAGAGAACTTGATGGGTCAGTGATTGCTAATGGACTACAGACTCTTGTAGGTCAAAGGTTCATTGCCAGGCTGTGTTTAAAGGATGCGCTCTCTCTCTCTCTCTCTCTCTCTCTCTCTCTCTCTCTCTCTCTCTCTCACACACACACACACACACACACACACACACACACGCACACCCTGAAATATGGTGGGTAATGGTTGTGGGATCTCAAATATGGTCATGCTTCTCAGAAGCTTTGGCAAAACTGAACTCTTGTTCCACCTGGACCCATCCTTGGTCAGCTGTATCTCTCTGACAACAGTGGCTAAATGGCACTGTAGGTGCTGTATGCACAAAGTGACTTCTGAAAGGAGATGTCTGTGGAAGGTTAGTATCTTCCTTCAATTCTACCTTTTTCTGCTGTTTCCCCAAGACTGACTCTGAATACTGAGGCCTGACTGAATCATTGAATTCCATGGTGGCAGCTGCAGTGAGGCAGGACAGATTTATGGATCCAGTATTGGAGTGTGACCATGGAAAAGGTGGTTACATTCCTGTTACTGGAGAGACAGAAAGAACTTCTTTCCAAATGCAAAGCATATACCTCCCATCTACACATGCAAAAGCAAACAGATGACATACGCAAGTTTGCCAAATGCATTAATACACATTAATTATGCCCAGATGTGCATAAGATTTCACGAGTGCTACAAGCTACAGGAAACATCTACAGAGCAGCATAGCTTTAGGTTGTCGACCAGATGCCCAGGCTAGGATGAAGAGGAAGCAGAGGGGCAGAAATGAAGAGCAAATGAAAAGGGAGAATTTGTTCTACATTACTCTATAGGAGCATTACTTGTACAGCCTGATCACAACTGCCTAAATCAGGCTCTTCAACATAACAGTGCTCCTGGGGTTTGATGCATAAGTAAGAGATAGAGGAAGGTTTAAGATCCCACTGAGCCTGGAGCTAATTTTGCTGTTCTCACACTGCTAGGTATGCATAAAACCAGCTCTGCTTGACGTCCACCAATCCCAATTGTAGTGAAGTCTGTTTCTTGATATAAAGTCATATATCTGAATTAAAGTCTATTTCCCTTAAGAAGCTTGTACATTTAAATTCAAAGCCTATTCAGTCTTATGGCTGCTGCAGTTCTGTGTGGATAAACAGAAGATCCATAATTGAAAAAGAGTCCATTTGAAGAGCAGAGAGGAAATGAAGGGCGTGAATTTGGTGATTATGAAGGTGAATGATTAATAGCATGTATTAGTGCCAGACATAACACAGACAGACGCTACCCCAACCATGCAGGTCTGCTAGTATTTAAAAATGATATCTTCCACCCCTTATACTCCAATCTTGAGCCATTCTGGCTCTGGAAACAGTCACTAGTGTTAAATTGTTAGCGGTTTTGTAATGAGAACAAGAGGAGAAAAGAATACCTTAACAAACATGTCATTGGGATGACTGAGGCCAACACTTGCAGAAATAGGACTCCACTGTCACTTGAAACACTTATTTTTTCTCCTGTGAATAGATGCTAGAAAGCAGAGTGTGACAGTATATCCTACTGACCATTTAAATAACCAGAAAGCAAAAGTAAGAGTTTTGCTTGTCTTGTGTGCCAGATTCCTTTTATCAACACAATTTTCTAACTGAGACTTTAAAAGATATTTGAATTGAAGTATAGAATGACATCCTCATTTTTTTTTTCTGCTGCACTGTAAATTTGTTTTGTGTGTGTCTCAGTTGCTCTGCCCTATGTGTCCTCTTTTCAAAGTATAGTAACATTTGCTGAAAGCAGACAGATCTTGCACTAAGGGTTGACATTTGTTTCCACAATATCTTCTGTCCTGCTAAGCAACTGCATGCGATGCACTTAGTTCACGTTTTTCTGGGGATATTCTGTAGAAGGATGCTTGGCTTTGGCCAAAGAAATCATTCAATTTCAACAATGGTGATTTATTTGGCTACTTTTCTGTAAAATGAGCTCATAAAGCAGGAGTTACCTGGTGTGTGTATATATATGTTAATTGAATCAATATAATGACAGCATTGGTCATACACTTTCTCTTAAATGACTGTTCAGCTCAAGAGAAATACATCTATTTCCTTCTGTTAGGCTGCCAACAGCTGAAAATATATCAAGATGTTATTTTGGAAAGAAACACTGACATTTAGCTTTACTGTTTGTAGCATTAGTGTCATAGTTCTTGTCACAAATTCCCCTATAAATCTGAGCTGTGAGACCTTGAGAGACTTACAAATAGGTTAAAACACAATGTAGAACAAACTTCAGTCTTATCTACTTTTCAAGCAGTCTTTTAAATGCAGATATCCTTCCAGAAATAAATGTAGGGGGATGGATGAGTACAGGACTGTGTGTGAAGAGACCTTTTAAAGCTCTGTTCCAGAAGTGGTTACTCATTTCCTGTTTGATTCTGGGAGGTCACATACATTTGGTTTCTTCTTTAAAATAAAATAAATATAAAATGAAATGAAATGAAATGAAATGAAATAAAATAAAATAAAATAAAATAAAATAAAATAAAATAAAATAAAATAAAATAAAATAAAATAAAATAAATAAAATAAATCATTGTGAATTCATTAATTGTGCTCTCTGATCTCTTAAAATGTGCCTTTTCAAGGACATTTAATACACTTGTAGCACTTGTAGTTGCAACTAGGTTATCTATGTGATCACAGATTGATTTTTTTTATTATTTTTTTTTACGGTATCTCTCTTCCAAGGGATTTGAAAATGATAAAAATTAGAGGATCATATGATAATGAACAAAACTGAGATATTTCTGACTGTGAGAGTATTTAGAATATAAAATTGTGAATAATCTATTTTCTGTCTGGGTTTCTCTGAGTTACAATTAGAAACGTGATTATGTTACCCTTTCTATTGGCCAAGTCTACTTTCAACTACAGATTTTAGAACTGTATAACTAGAATTAGTGATGGAATTTGGCTGTGATATTTACAAAACCATTTCCTAAAGCTCCACGATGGAGCAATGAGAAACACAAACTGAGGAAAGTTTTATTAGTTAACATACTTTCCTGAAATTATTGTCTTCCCGAATGGTATTAAGTGAACACATTTTTAAATATCTGGCTTGACAGATATGCAGGTATCTGACTCTGAGTGCAAAAGCTTGCCATTCATGGGCCAGAACAATTTTCTCCCATGTGAATAAGAAAGTAGTGCTACCCCTTTTGGCAACAAGATCAGAGGAATGGTGGTCTTCTGTCAAAAGCTTTTCCCTCAGGGCATACTCCCAGGATTGTGATGTGGCAATAATTTTCTAATTGCTACTAACTGCTCCTTAAGGGCTGGATTGTAATGGAAGCCTTTGTTTTTGCTTTAACATGGATCAGCTGAATCAGAACTTTTATTCCTGGTGGAGAGTTTAAGACTAGGATTTCAGGTTTAAAGCCTTTTTTTTTTTTTTTTTTCCTGGAAACACTTGTTTGGGAATGCTCGTGTGTTTAAACTGAAAGGAGGCTGCTAAAACTGTTTTCAACCTCTTAACATTCCTGTTACATTTACAATAAATTCTTTGAAATTCATTATGCTTACAATAAACTTCTATCTTGAAGCAAATTGTTCCATAACAGTCTCTCTCAAGGTTTTCTATGTTGTCCTCTAAAGCATCTGTTATTGGATATTGGCCAAGGAGATAGCATTAAGGACTGCAGATCTGACCCTGTATGCAAATTTATAGAATCACTGACAAGTAGGTTAGGAGCCGCAGCTGGAGTTCTGCTCCAACTTCTTTCCCTCTAACAGCAGAATTAGTCACCATGTTGGGTCAGGTTAGCCTTGGGTTTGCACAGTTGAGTCTCAAAACCTCTAAAGACAGAGAAACTACCTCTTTGGTAATCTGCTTCCATGCTGCAATACTCTTCAGGTAAATAATTTTTTCTAATGCATAGTCAGACCTTCCCAAGCTGTGGCATGTAGCTCTTGTGCCTTGTTTTACCATCTGCTACTACCAAGAAAAGTTTGGCTCTTTCATCTTTGTAGCTCCCCATTGCAGGCTTGGGTTAGATTACTTCTTAGCTTACAGTTTTGCCAGACTCAAGGAGCTCAGCTCCTTTAAGTTTTGCTGACAGGCTCTCAATCATCCCAGTAGCTCTATCTGCTGGACCACATGATTTCCAACAACTTTCTTGAACTGGGCAGTCAGAAACCCAGCACAGTATTCCAGATGCATCCTCATCACTGTCAGGCAGTGGGGGATATTAGCTTTCTTTGACTGACTGACAACATTTCTCTGGATGTAGCTATATATAGCTTACCTGACATGATAAGAGCACACTGTTGGTTATATTTGGAATGTCACTTGTATAACCCCTGGATTATTTCCTGCCAATACTCTTGACCTGTATTGAGGCATTCAAGGCCAGGCTGGATGCAGCTCTGGGCCACCTGCTCTTGTAGTTGGCAACCCTGCCCAGAGCAGGGGGGTTGAAACTAGGTGATCTTTAAGGTCCTTTTCAACCCAGGCCATTCTATGATTCTATACAGGTTGTTGTTCTACCCCAGGTACAGGTCTCTGTACTTCTCCTTGCTGACTGTTATGAATCATTCCCATGATTTGAACAAGTTTTATTTCAGTCTTCTGTACAAACACATGCATTTGTTATTGTAACATTGTTTGTGTAAACTTAAAATCTTCTCATGCTGTTAAATTTTTATAGAAAATTTGGTCCAAAGAGAGTATGTGTAGTCCACAGAATGTGTTGTTTCAGTCACATTAGAGTTAAAAATATATATTGGGATTATATTGTTGAAGTCTTCAGAAAAAGAAAGTTTTTTGTATTGACTGATCAACTGATTTATTAAAAACCTCTCATCCTCCCAAGAAAGTGATACCTGATTTTGCTCAGCTGGAACTGAGTTTGACAGAATTTTAGCATTTCTCAGGTTGGCTAGTTTTCATTTACAGCTTTATATCTTAAGCATAAGCATGGGCACATATATTTCAGGGGCTCAGTTTATTCTACAACACAGAATGAAACAGCAAAGCCAGACTGCTATATATATTTAAATATACATACTATATGAATGCCAGTATAGGGTTCTGGGCAGCTCCAAGATAAAATAAGCCCTCTGTAATCATTCTTGTTATGTTTTTCAACCATTTTGGAAAGGCTAGGGTATGACCAAAAAGAAGTGCACTTTAAAAACTTCTGATTAATGTCATCATTCAAAATAAGATCCTTTCTGTAGAAACTATTTCCAGAGAAAGCAGCTAGATGTGATAAGGCAGGGGCAACACCTCACCACCCCAAAAGGAGGCACACTAGGCTCAAGCAAGCAATCACAAGTACCCCAGGCATCTTGCCAGCAGCTTCCTGTGAGAAGCGAGTCCCCAGACTAAAGGACTGCACAGCACCTGCTTGAGTGACAGTAGCAGAATTCCTGGCGGGGGGTGGGGTGGTGGAATTAAATGATCTTTAAGGTTACTTCAAATCCAAACCATTCTATGGTTCTGTGATAAAACCAAGTGACCATAAAGAGATGAGGAGACAGCTGCATCTTCATTCAGGATGAACCAGCCAGCAGAGCTCTGTCAGAAGAACACTTGTAAGGATGTTCTTTGCAAAAGAGATGGCCTGAGCAGTGGAAACACATGTAAAGGATCATGGCATGGCCAAGGGGAAAGGATGGAGAGCAGCAAGAGGTGTTATCACTATGGTCCTGCTGGGTTAAGAGAAAAAATCTTTGCATCCTGAAGAGTTTCAGAGAAGGTTCTTCCAGCCAGCCACTGGCAGGAAAATACTAATAGGAAGTGGATAGATTTATTATTATTATTATTATTATTATTATTATTATTATTATTATTATTATTATTATTATTATTATCATTATTATCATTATTATCATTATTATCATTATTATCATTATTATCATTATTATTATTATTATTTAAAATTATTGTTAATGAATTAAAATAATTAAATAATAAATATAATAGATAAATAATTAAAATACTAATAAAATTAATAAATAATAATAATAATAATTTAGTATTGGTCTAAAGAGTCTCTAGTTTAATTGGGTGACATATTTTGAAGTAAAGTTTCTGCAAAGGCTGTTTTCCCCTGTCTCTCCTTAGCCATAAACATCAAAATGTGAGTGCATACCTCTTAGATCTTTAACTTTGCCAATACTGTGGAGAAGGAGAGAAGCATTAAAGGACTTTGTCTCCTGTCAAGAGAAATCCAGATGAGTGCAGTGCAGTCACTCTTGTGTATGGTTGTACTGGGAAAGAAACAATGGGAGAGACAGAGCTGGCTTCACTGACTCTGCTCGTGGAGGAAATAATTATTCTACAGCACTTTCTCCTCTTGTTTGGCAACCCCAGAAATAACCTGGTCCCAGGAAGAAAGCATGATGTAGGAACTGATCCCAGAATGACTGCAGCTCCTGAGCTGGTCCATCTTCAGTCCATTCATTAGAAAGTATACAGATAATGTTACCTTTTGAATACATCCAAACCTGTGTGAATATATCTAGCTCAGGAATGATTTGAAATTTTAATTTGTTTTACTCTGAAGAGAATTCCATATGTCCTATTTCTGGAGCTCCATCATGATATCTCATTACGTCTTTATTCTTTCAAACTGTGAAGTTACTCAGCACTCTTCCCTGAGTAGCCTCAGATTTGACTGTCTGTTACCAGTTTCCAGGTCTACCCTAGTACTGCCAAAGAACAAAATAAAATCATGGGATATTTTAGCTGTCACTTAAATATTCATTGGTTAGATTAACATTATCTCTTGAAAGGGAATGCCAATTACTCAGCAGTTTTACTAGTGAGGTTTTACATTAGTAACTGGAAAAATTTACAGTAAATTCTTGACATTTTAAATCTATTTCAAACAACAGTGATTCTAGTGACATCTGAGTCATTTTGACTCCAAATTTCAGTTTTGATAGGCCCAGTAGTAACATTGTTAGAAACCCTTGCAACTGAAGGAATAATATTTTGGGGCTTCTACATTGATTTTTTTTTCCTTGTGCAGCTGGTGGTTGTAATTGGCTAAAATGAGTTTATAATTAATAAACACAATTATAATTATAATAATCATTATAATTAATAATACAACTAAAATTGTATTATTAATTTCCAGAATTCATATGTCATGTTAAGTGTTAGCCACCAATCTTTTCATGATCACAAATTGTTTGAGAATATTCATTTTATTTTGCGATCTAGTTACAGCATCCTCTCTGAAATAAACTTGCAGTATTAAACAAAATTTCACTTTTTCAGCATTGTGATGCATGTCTAGATACGGTATAAAGTAAAACTAAATGAAACTCCTCACATGTAGAATTTTTTAATGATAAAACTAAGAAGTTTAACATAATCACTTATTGTGTATCGGTGATTTCATTTTACAATATTTGACACACATGTAATAACAATACAGTCCTCAGGGCTGAGTTACATTTTCCATAAACCACGTATTTTAGTAGCTCTGTACTTTTATCATTGCATGGATAAGATGCATAAAGGCTTATTTTGAAATGTTTTCTCATCAGGAAGTTTTGGTAGTATTAGAAGAGCTTTTACAGAGGAAAGCATAAAGGACTTGTAATAGCTAGCAAGCATGACATCATTAAAAAGCAATGAATATTCCTGTTCTAACCCAGGCCACACATCCTGCTGCCCTGGAAGACAGCCAACCCAACATCCTTTTAGGGTTACAGGGCAGGCTGTGGCCTTTCACAGTTTGCTTTAGTAATCTCTGTATGTGGAATATTCACTGGCAGGCATTACAATAAAATCTAAAATTACTCCATCAGAGAGCTGGTGTTCCACCCTTCCTGCATTCTTCCCTGACAGTGAAATTGCCCAAAAGAGCTTTATTGCATTTCTGTAAAGGACTGTGAACAGAGCTGATAGAGTCTTTTGCAGGGTTTTTCAGATGGTTCAATGGCATTTTCCTCTTGAAAGGAAAAACATTATTTAGACTGCTTAAAAATATGTTATACTGATATTCTTATTAGTTCCATTGCACAAAACCATTAGAGTTTAATTCTGCAATCTTCTCTCTATATTTTCAGTGATCTTTTCAGATGACCAGCGGAAAAATAATCAGATCTTTCCCTTACATAGCATGGCTATCACATTGGCTGTGCAAAGTAGAGCTCTCTGTGCCCAGGTGTTCTGCTATCCTAAATCCCTTTATGCCATCCCTTCAGGGAAAAAAGGAACTGCAAGCTGCAGCAAAAAGAACAGTTCAAGATTCCTGATGTTATTTAAATAACAAAACATAAGGAGCATAAAAAAATTCAGGATGATGCTTTTTATCTCCCAGGTAATGTCCTCAACAGCATTCAGCAGACATATTCATACTGCCAGCACCTGATTTACATGATGAAGGAAGATTGTAGCAGTAACACGCAGTCTGTAATTCACAGGAGAATTTTATGTGCCTCAGGATTACCTTAGAGAAAATATTATTTCTCTGAATAAGTAATGGAGAGAGACAGATGTCTCTGTAGACATCACAATGAGATCTTGTCTCCCTTAGTATAGATAGCACATATTGTTTGACTTTCTTTATTGACTGTATGGGAAATGTACACATCTCCTTTAAAAGAATTCTCTAGAGACCTAAAATTCAGGTATAATAAAGATGCTTCTTCCAGGTGACTTGATATTATCCATTTCTTTCCAGGCTTCCTTAAGCACCTATGAACAGAAGTAGCTTCCTCTGAGAAGATCCAAATTTTATTTGTGTTTTGGGTCCTTTGGCAATATTGATCATTGCCCACTGAAATATGTTTGAATCCAAGGGAATGATCCTTTTGTCTTCTGGAGTACTTTATAACATGTTTTGGGGAAAGCCTAGATTAAGAAATACCTAACCATCTTCATGCCATGTTCCTATACCAGCTGTACCAACATTTACTTCTCCAATTTACAAGTTTGGACAACAGTTGAACATGATCTGGATTAAATACAACTACTTTATTTTTTTATTTTATTTATTTATTTATTTTTTAAACAGATTTGTGATCTGTCTTACAACATGGTTTCACGAAGTGTTGGGTCACCACAGCTCAGGAGAAGATGTAGTACAACACAGCTTCTTGTACTGTCTGCCCCTCAAAGCCAACATCTCCTGAAATTACACCCAGAGGCATGTAAATTAGATGACTAAAGACAGCTGAAAGAAATCCCTTACTACACCATTTGGTTCTACAAAGTAGTTATTAATTATATTTAGACCAAAATGAGTTATAGGATGTCAGACAGAAAAGTAACATTCACATTCAGAATTCTTTAGTAAGTGTTCAGTTGCAAAGACCAGCATGAAAAGGTATGTTTGGAAAATCTGTACAGCTTTTTAAAATCAGAATCAGTTCCCATAAAGTGAACTATTGTCTGGAAGAAATGAAGTTACTCATAGGTAGTTATATTGAGAAAGGCAGCAGGAACTGAAATATCCCTAGGTGATTTATAATAAATAGAATCATTTACCAGTCAAGACAATCCCAGTGAGACAAGGTGAGGGAAATGTATTGTTACACTGGTAATCACATCAATTCTTTGTCTTGCTGTTTTTGTAACTGTTATACTGCATAACAGAAAAAGAAATGTATTACAAAAACACTCTCTTGGATTCTGTCTATGGCTACCATTTTACTGTCAGATCTATCCCTTTGCTTGGCTGCAGAATGTATATTATCTAAAATAAAATAATAAAAAAAAATAAAAAAATAAAAAATAAAAAAAAATAAAATAAAAAAAAAAGAGAGAGAGAGAAAAAAATGTGGGTGTCTCTAGCTTTTTTACACCATGATATAATGTTCTCTGATATTCATTATCAGAAATCTTAAGAAGTGATAGAGTTGTCTAGAGGTGAAGAATGACATATTGATCTCTCCTCCAGTTCCTTTATATCAGATAGAAGCAGCCTTAGCTACTTCTGGAAAAATTGTGTGTATTTTGGCAAGGAGTGTTTTATTGCAGGACCTGTCCCCTGATAATCCCCTTGCAACACTGATCAAAGCTATGTGAGCTTTGGAAAGGTGAGGGGAAATTGAGACAGTATGACATGCAGGGGCAGCAGTGAGGCTAGATTCATCATCTTTCATTGTTGCTAATTGTATTCTCAATAACAAAATTAAGGCACCATGAACTGTAAAGAGAAAAACCTTGACTATGTAATTTGACTTTGTGCATTCAAGTGTCTCCAAACTGAATACTCCAAACTTCTTATCAAACTCCAGCACTGGGAACATTGCCATATCTACTGCCTCTTCATAAATCCAGTTCTTTCTTACCATGACTGAAGCTTCAGCATCTAGAAAGAGACCAGGCATGTAAGTATGAGAGAAATGCTTTATTTTCAGTGCTTTCTGGAGGCCTTCTCATGTACCCACAAATGTTGTAGTCTACCTCATTGCCTAAGTTATAAGGCATACACCTTTACCTCATAGGCCCCCCTACAGCCACAACTAACATGGGAGCAGAGCTCAGTGAGCAGTTTGGCTAGGTGCCTGGAGCACACTCTATTGCAAGAAATCATATGTAAAAATAGAGAGGCATGCAAGCGGAGGAAAGTGTCAGGCCAGGATTCTTTCACCTTGCATGTGGCCCAGCTGGATCATTTTTTTCATAATCCAGCATCTCCTACTTTGTCATTCTCAGTCCTTGAAAAGGCAACTCCCAAATGCAGACTGAACTGCCAGATAGAATCTCTGTGTGAACAGAGATGTGATCCACTAACTTCAGATGTGTGTGCTTTGGATGAGGCTGCATGTTTGGAGATTGACTTTTTTGAAGAAAAAATCAGAATGGCAGTCAAGCATTGTTAATGACAGCCCCTTTTCCTGAAGAAGGATCTGCCCAGATGTTGTGATTATGGAGCTTTTTCTGCACCAATATTCAAAACTTCTTCATGGTGAGGGTGATGGCACACTAGAACAGGTTTCCCAGGGAGGTTGTGGAGTCTCCTTGTCTGGAGATATTCAAGGCCCATCTGGATACCTACCTGCTCTAGGGAACCTGCTTTGGCAGGAAGGTTGGAACCAATGATTTCTTGAGGTCCCTTCCAACCCCTACAGTTCTGTGATCCTGTGATTCTGAATCACCTGTGAGCGCCAGAAGAAATGCACCAGATATAGGTTTGCAGAAGGGCTGTCTTCCATTGAGAGACTTGATGTGAAGTGAGTAGAATGAGGCCATGCTATTCCCCACATGAAACAAATTGGTTACTCAGATCCAAAATGCTGGCATGAAGCAATTCACAGAATTGCTTTAACATGACTTACAACTACAATAAAAAGACAGTGTAAGTATCCATAGTTCAGTTGCCTGTGAGTTTCATGTGACATTCTCACCTAAAAGGTTATCAAGTATGTAAAGAAGAGATTTCTCTGAAATGTTATGCTTAAGAGGAAGTCTACTTCTCCCTTTCCTGTGTGATATTTCCTGAATATCAGCAGTCAGAAGGCCTGACTGCTCTGCTTGGTATGGCACTTAATGTTTTATCCATATAGAAACCCAGGCCTGACCTTTATTTAACTGAGAATAACAGCACTTATTTGTTGTATAATTTGGAAATGTGCAGAACAGAAATCTTATACATAATGTTCAGAAATTTGGCATTATTTCTGGATTCCTCAAGTATGTGATCTCTTCAGTTAAAGAAAAAATATCACCACTTAAACCTCCAACAGCGTATGACAGTTTTATTGACCAATTTCCCTCCTATCCAGTATCCCATCAGGAATTTTGAATGAGAGCCTTTGTAAAGTTCTGATGTTTGATAATACTTTATTTCCTACTCTGCATTTAGACCCTACTGGTAGTTAGACAAATTAATAGGTGTTTATAACTCTGACTCTTTTGTCATAAGTACTGCTTTCTTAGACTCTTGGAAAATTTGTTGGAAAGGTCTCCTGTTCTTTGTCTCTAATAGTTTATTGGAGGACTTTGATAAATTATAGAAAGGATTATAGAAATGCCTTCTCCTCTGTGGCAGCTGTTGCAGCTTCCATGCAGTGACACATACCACCATACTCCTGCAGATGTTTGTATCATAAATGTCCTTGGGAAAAGGGAGAAAAACTCCTGGGTCACTGCTTCATGTGGAACAGAATTCCTGATGTTCCAGGAAAGATAAATGGGAAGCAAGAAATGGAGACTTCTTGGCATAAGCCAACCAGAGTAAGTGAAGGAACAAAGGACAGATACACATTTTTAATCTTGTTTCATTGTTGCTTTTTATTTTATTTTATTTTATTTTATTTTTCCTTGAGCAGTTCTGCAGTTCCTCTGTAAAGTGGGAAAATATGAAGAAATGTTTTGTCAGCATGTCATATGTCAGCTACATCAGGAGCTTCCATAACGTTATTGTAGAAAATATTAATTTACATATTAGTATAGATTGCTAATAGTAACTCATTTCTTCTGTTTTTACTTAGCAATTAGACTTTCTCCTCTGAGAATACAGCACTCAGTGGCTGGTGAGCTGGCTGATGGGTATTTCAGGAGTCATGCCAGAATGCAATTCTGCTCAATACAAAATCAGATATCTAAGAACTTCATGTTGAGAAGAGGGAGGACTTATTAAAATTCGAGTTTGGAGTATTTTGAGATGTTTTATTCCTGTGCTGATGGGATTGCCCAGTTTTAGAACAAACATTTATCCTTCATCTTCCACAGATGTCAGATATATGAGGAGGATTTTCTCAGAACTATGCTCTGGGTGTGATGGAGTCCATTGAGCAAAAGGTATTTGGAAGAAATGGTAAGGTTCAGTAGAGTTGCTTTACTTAAAGAATGCTTACCAATTTTTACCCCTGCGACATAATTTGGCTAGCAAGTAACCTAAACTGAACTTTTCCTTTTTGTTCATTCATTACACAGTCCTCATGTTTAAAATGTACATTTTTAGACTTTTATGCCTTGTTTGCAGAACTGCTGAGTGCTCACAGCTGCTACTCAAACCATTGTGTTCTGGGCATATAAAATGAATGCTAATGCAAAAGAATACGAGACAGCCTAAACTGAAACTAATGGCAAACAGTTACAGAGATGACACAGAATGACAAGACAATAAAACCACAGGTGAAATTCTCTGTTACTGTATGTGAAATGATACAAATAGGAAAAAAAAAAAAAAAAAAAAAGTAGAAACAAATAAACAAACAAAACCCCACAACCAAACAGCTACTATTCTAATTACACATTCAAGATAAAAAGATAAAAACCTTTTTTCAAGATAAAAGCTCCTAAATTAATCACTGCTTAGGAAAGAAATCTGGAAGGTGTCATCAGCTTAATTGTGTGTGATGGTCAAAAAACATAGTAAGAATTGGGAGGAAAAGAATGAATAAATAAATAAATAAATAAAAAGCTGATCTATCTTAGACTGAATCTGAGACTGCACCCATATTTTGAATATAGCTTTTCCCAGTGGAAGGTTTGCTCAATATTTACCTTCCGTTTTGTAAGCTTTGTCCAAACATCCATTATAGACCATTGTAAAAATTATGTTGAACAAGATATTACTCCAATGAAACTTGTGGTCTGACACAATATAACCATTTATTAAGCTTTTATGAAAAAACTCTGAAAACTCTGATATGTGAAATATCAGACCAGAAATTCAAAATTTAAAATTACTGGAAAATATATATATTCACATTTTTGTGTCTAAAAATCAGTATGAGCCCTCTTTCAGCTGACTGGGAACTGGGAACACAAGCCTGAGTCTGTATAGGAACTGTGTTTCCATTTATACACACAAATTAAGGAAGAACAAGAGACTGACTTGCACACTAGCATATCAACATCCCTCTCATTTTATTGTATGTTTCTTTTCAAACTTTTGGCTGAGATGCGTAGTTCTCCCATAAGTGTCCAGGATAAGCTTGTGGGATAGCAAAGGTGGCATGTGGTTGTAAATAGCGCAAGTGAGGGACTTTCACTCCCATTCTACTTGCTCTCAGAGTCAGAAAAGACGTCTTGGCCCATTTTATTTACTAGGACAGATATAACCTATAGTGATTAGTGCTTAGGGAAGCCTAATAGATAATGAGTCTATCGGTCTTCACAGCAGGATTTGAATAGTGTGCAGTAAGTAAACGTGCATAAATACACTGAAAACAGAGAACAAAATGAAATATGGAGTATGTATCCCCTGTAAGCAACCATCATCTATCATGTGTAATGAGGTAAGGGTCCTATGGAAAAAGAATATAAACAGGGGAAATTTAGGCTTGACATCAGGAGGAAGTTCTTCACAGAGAGGGTGGTTGCACACTGGAACAGGCTCCCCAGGGAAGTGGTCACTGCACCGAGCCTGTCTGAATTTAAGAAGAGATTGGACTGTGCACTTAGTCACATGGTCTGAACTTTTGGGTAGACCTGTGCGGTGTCAAGAGTTGGACTTGATGATCCTTAAGGGTCCCTTCCAACTCAGGATATTCTATGATTCTATGATTCTATATAACTCAAGACAATATCACAATAATAATCCCCAAAGTAGAGGGATTGAGATGTCCTAGGAAAACAATTGCACACTTTTGTGTAATTTATTTTCCATCTTTTTTTCCATCTGATTAGTGGTAAAATATAATTTTCAGGAGGTGTTTTTGTTTTTGTTTTGTATGTATTTCATATGCACATAGTTCTGCGCTTACAGGCTACATCTACCTTATCAAATATTTTAGATCAATAAGAGAAAGACTTCATGGCAAAATACTTGATGTTAAGGACCAAAGGTATATGTAAGAAAGGAGAGTAGATGGAATTATCTCTAGTCTAGTCCTGTAGACCTAATATTCATTACTAAGTGGATCTGCACTTCTGCAGCACATCTTTTGAAACAATCCCTTGTTCAGGTCTTCTGAAACTGCCCCATGACGTGAATTAAAGTACTGTAAATGAGGACAACCAAAGGATTTATGTTTAATGCACATTCTTTATTCAAACTACATGTATAATACTTGTATAAGTTCATCTGGAAGTAGACATTTGTTTATATGTATAAATTTATGCAAATAAGAAAAATATGATCTGTACAGAGCAACTCTGTATCTGTCATTTCCTGAATCAGCACTAGGAATATTATGGTATAAAAAATGATGTTTTCAGAAGGTCATATTTCACCATCACAAAAGCAGTGATAGTGAAATATTCATTGCTCTCTGTGAACTGACTTTTCGTCAGAGGACAATGGAAAATCCCTTTTTGCATTCAGTATTTAAACTCTGTGGTTGTTTTTGTGTTTTATGTATTGCTGTGCTTTGAGAAGATTAGTAAGGATTACAGTAGAATATTTCAATGGATTTCAAAGCTATCTCTTTCTTAACATTCATCTTCGTCTTGTTGAAGAGAAATGTGATGGCTCTTTGCACTAATTTTTGTGTTACAGAGCTTTTGTGCATGTAGATATTCATGTCTGTATGTTTAATAAAAAGAGGAATATCAAAATCTTTATTCTTCATTAAATGTAGACTTTTTTAGAATAGTTACTTAAATCCTATCTTATTGCCTAGGTAACAGATTAGAACATCTATCATTGCATAATTAGATATTTACAAATGCAATGTTAATGGCACCTATTAATTTTAACTTGAAGATCTGTGCCTTGTTAGTAAATAGTGCAGAAAATTAGTTTCAAGTTAAAAGGTTTTCCTTCTCATAAAATTTAATCAAGAAGTATCTAAAAACACTTTTGTGCATCTGAGTGGACTGTAATTCTTTAATAATATAGCTGAATTGTTGCAAGAAAGAAGAATACTGCCTGCTGTTATTAGTTGCTGTTCTATATTTTCAGATGAGATTAACAGAATCTAAAAATAGAATGTTTGCTGCAGTCATGGTAACACACATTTCAAAATTTGCAAATGTTAACACACAATGTTTTAACTAGGAAAAGAAGATGTCATATCAGATAAGCTGAGTACAGATGGAAAGGTTTTTTTGTTTGTGTTTTTTTTTGGTTATTTTTTTGTTTGTTTGTTTGTTTTTTGTTTGTTTGTTTGTTTGTTTTTGTTTGTTTGTTTTGTTTTGTTTTGTTTTGTTTGTTTTCATTTGGGTATTGTCTGGCTCTGAACAAGTTTTAAATTTCTCTGTAAATTCTGGAGAAGTAAAATTTTAGCCCAGATCCAACACAGTCATGATTACTAATAGTATTAGTATTCCCAGAGCAGATAGTACAGTCCTTCTTTATTAACTTGATATTAACTAAGTATTTTGATTTCCATTTACTGCTATTTATTTATCCATGCAAGATAAATAAATCCATATGCAGCAGCCACCACCACCACTCAGATTTGGAGAATTAGACTGGTAATATTTTGTGTTAATGTCTTAGTAGATGACTCCAGTGGCCACAGCAGAGAAGGGACTTTGATTGATACATATGACTGTTTACTGGTGGGGAAGAAACAACAACAACAACAAAAACACTTGAATTTATCTTTCTGTGGTTAAAACATAAAAAAGAAGGTAGGAAAACCATGTTTAAATCTGCATAGCACAGCCTGCTATAAATGATCAAGTTGAGGAGCTAGACTAAAGCAAATTGAGAGCTTGGGCCTTGTAACATCACACAAGAAAACACAGCACAGAGATGGAAGCAACTGTGAGAGACCCAAGACTGGTGCCAGAATGGTGTCAGAGCAGTGTCAGACCCAGGCTTCACACGCTTTGAAGATAAAGGGGGCTTATATTATATTAGGTGTATCTTTGCCTTAGCGTGGTTGCTCAGCCTGGGTGGGCAAGTTTTGTCCCCCCATCCTGTACCACAGGGCTGGCAGAGTGGTAGGCACTGGTATAGAGATCCTTGGGAGTGCAGATAATGTCCTAAGTTTTCTCACTGAGGTGACTAGGACAGTGTCCTCTTAAAATCTCCATTCAGATCAGGCAGAGTGGTAATTTACACGTCTTAGCACTGTTAAGAGGATATGCTCAGCCTCACTGCCTTTATCTTACCATCATTTTTTATTTTATTCTTTTTATGTCAGCCTCCAGATATGGAAGTTGTGAAAATCTGTGTTCCTATGCAAGTATTGTTTCTGAAGCTTCTCCTTTATGATAGACAAAAATTCATGTTATAAATTTTTCAAAGACCAGTTCATGTTCTATTCATTTATGTTTAAAAAAAGTCTCTGGAATCTACGTAGAGAAGGTGGTTAACTTTGGATATGACAATTTTGAACACATAACTTTAAGACTGATTTGTAGATTTTAGTGGCTCAGTTTCCAGGGGTTCTAAGTGATGAATCTCCCTCCTGTAAAACTAAACCCTTTGTAATCTGTAAGTGCAGGTACAAAGAGCTACTCATTTGTTTTATTTTGTTTTGTTTGTTTCATGGGAACATCTGTCTGCCAATCTCCAAGTCTCCAACCATTCTGCTAAGTTAATGAATTCTACAAACATGTTCCTGAACATTTATGTTATAAATGTGATATAAATGTTAATAAATAAACTGTGAGGCTTCCTGCCACTCTTCTGAAAACACCTTCTAATCTGTGTTTCTATTCAATGTTTTTGAATCTGAGGAGGAAAATTGTTGTGAAATTACATAAGCATGGAGACATATATTGACAGGATTTTGGCACAAAGGTGGGTATATAATGATCAAATTTTGAAGCACTTGTTAATATTTTACAATTTTATAATATAAACTTGAAATGTAATAGACTTTGAAAGTTATTTGGCTGAAGGAATGGGAATCAGGCAGGGAATAAACTCATTGCTAATGTTCTGGGAGCTCTTCATAGACCTGTCTGTTGAGGCAAGAAAATGAAAATAAAACATACTGTGATTATGCTAAGTAGACCTGTACATAGCAAAAGAGTTGCACTACTTTCCTCTAGTTCTTTTGGTCCCTTGGGAGCAAGGCTTTAGCATGAAAACAAATAGAGAAAAACTGGTAGCATAATACGATACTTAAATACTTCTAAATGGTTTACAGGTGTCAACCAACCCAACATCTCCAAGGAGGTTTGTGCTATGACTTTGCTATTGATGACTCCCTTCCAAAGCAGCTAATATTTTGTAATTGGATCAACTACTAATGCTTTAGAGTTTCATGCTTCATTAATTAGAAAGCTGTTGTACACTCTTGTTTTGTCTCAGTTACATTGTTAATATATTTCATTCACCTTATTTACAGAGGACAGTAATTTTTTTTTAATAAAGCATTTTTTTTTTAGATAGGAATTGCATGCAAAGTTGTCATTTTCCTTGTTCTTCCATTTAAATGAAAACAACAACAACAACAACAAAATATATATATATATAACGGGGGGGAGGGGAGGGGGGGAAGGGTGGTAGGTATGAGGTTTTCTTCTTCTTCCTCTTCATCTTTTTTTTTTTTTTTAATACTTTGTTTAAATGCCCTATACCACAAAGTGGTATCAGGGTGGTATCAGGTTGCTTAGCTGATGAATGTCTCTAACCAATTTATACATTTTAGTGCTGAAAGTTCTGAGAAAATGAGACTGAATTTACAGGGATAAAAGGAAACTGTTAAAAGCTTATCCCATAATGTTAATGTTTAGATTATATCTAGCAGTCCCAGATGAGCTGGAAGATGCAAAAATATATATATATATGTATATTCTTCCTTTGAAGATTTGTATGTGAATAGAACATAGGGATGGTATTAGCTTTATTTTTAGTGAAGAAAGAAAGTGAAGATAGTGAGAATTTGATTCAGGAGGATGATTGGGGATACTTTTAAATTTAAGTCTGATATTCTAAACTCTTTTGTATTCAAAGGAATGAAAAACACTTTTGGGATCTAAATTCAACATGGTGGAAGTCCTTAGAACAGACTATATCTACGATATTTTTGAAAATTGATCTACAGTCATGTAACAGGTACTTAATCCATTAGGTATGTAATAGGTATGGAAGTTCCTTGAAAAAAAAAAAAAATTTTTTTTAAACTTTCTACTTTTATTTGGAATTGTTAAAAATGTCATTATGATACTTCAAATAAAAGAAATCTGCATTTATTTTCAGTTAAATTATCCATGAGCAAGGCCTGTAAACAATGGATTTTATTAAAGATGTCTTCTCCTTTGATGCTTTGTCCTGCCCATTTTAGCTATTATGATACCCTGGTCTGCATCCACTTTAGGAACATAATACCAAGACAGACAATCACTAAGGGAATCATAGCAAAGTAGCATGTGGTAAGACATTGTGAGAAATATTTGCTGGATGCTAGACTGAAATCCATGCAAGAGCTGTTTTGGTTCTGTTGTCTGTTCTGTTCTGTTAAACCAACCTGTATCTCACTGTTTTTCTAAGCAATTTCTATAATCCCATGTTACACACATTGTAGGCAAACTAATAATCCCTTAAGAAAATAGCATATTTACACCTTCATTACCAATTGCAAAGAAAATAGAAAAACACACGGACTTACTGCTGATAATGTTTTTAATTCTTCCTTTCTAGGCAATTATGTTATCAACATTCTTACCAAACTCTGGGCTTTATTGTACAAATCCTATTTACAAGATATCAATAAAAGTTCTTAGAGAAATTAGGATTACCCATCCAAACGAGGGAGATAGGATCAGGTCTAGCCTGCAGTTTTAACAAACATTGAATCACTGGATGTAGAATCAGATTTAGTACATAACACTTGCAAAATCTATTATAATCTGTGGAACGGATAGAAGACAGCAGGACTCAACTTTTTCCATCAGAAACCTTTGAACTGCCACAGGTAGCTGTGGCATTTCATACCTAAGAAACACAAGTGTATATGGTATTTACAAATTGTCTTCATTTCTTTGAACTTCCTGCAGCTTTGTTGCAAAAATTCCCAGGTATATGTTAGTTTATTTTCAAGTAGACCCTACTATTAGGGTACCCACTGGTCATTCTGTAAAGAAATACTTTAACTACAAATATCCCAAAGTTAGTGTGTTTTTTTGTTTTGTTTTGTTTTGTTTTGTTTTGTTTTGTTTTCTTCCAGGCTTTTGCTTTAGGTTTTTTTGTTTGTTTGTTTTGTTTTTACTGAGAGTATGGTCAATATTTGCTTTCACTTACTCAGACTTACTAGCAGCCTGACACTATCGTTGCCCCAGATGAGGAGTGTTTCTTTTTCTGTCTCATCAAACTATAAATGGATTTGACTTCTAATCTCTTTTATTATGTTGCAAACTTGGTTTCATTTGTAGTCTTCTTCAGTAGGTCTTCATGCAGAAGCTAATGAACAATTAAAAAGAGAACAATAATATATTACTTAAATCTAGTGAAGCCCGTGATCTCATCTTCCACAAACAGAAATTTTACAGAAGTCTTCAGTTCATCTGTGGATGTTCTCTGTAGATCTTTCACTCTGTCAGTGACATTGATGTATCGGATATACCTCTGATATATTGGCAGACCAATGTTGAAGAGAGGGAAAACTTTTCTTTAGTTATAAGGACACAGAATATAAGAGTAAAAGCTGATCAGAAATGAAGTTTTTCTTTAATGAAAATGTTCTGAGGTATTAGGCCTGGTCATAACCCGTAGTCTAGATAAAAGCAATAACAATAAATACACAAGGTGTCTCACCAAACCTAGCTGCATTGGTGAAGACCATGCACTGAATCTGGCCACCATTTTGGAGATTAAGGGAATGATGTGTTCATATCGCTACTTTCATCTCACCAAACAGTGAAGTCGCTTTTCCAAGTCTATCTCTATAGATATACCACTCATTTTCATTTTTACTTGAAATTTTGAGTTTTCAGTATGTGGAAATCTATCTCCTTTACAGTAAATAATGCAGTAGATATGCGCATACAAAGAGTCAAACCAAATAAATCAGCCTAGTTTTCTAGACCTCCACAGATCAGAACTTGGGTAAGAAAAGAGGCTCCAGAGAAAAACTTAGAAATAAGAAGGATATAAGGAATACATATTCTAGAGATAAAATTAATCTGAGCAGTCCACTGTGCTGATGTTTCTTTCAAGGACAAGACAGCTAATTAATTAGCACACAGAAGGGAATTTCACCCCTCAGACCTCAAGCGAGTAGGATTACTGAGGTGAACTGTGAACTTCCATCTGAAAATGGATCAATTAACAAAGGAATACACTGCACAGGAATAGACTGCACAAATATGAAACAGCCAGGTACAGACTGCACAGAATAGACTGCACAATTATGAAAGAAGATCATGTTGCAACCCTAGGCTGGTACAACTGTAGGTACAATTAAGTACAACTGTAATGGCTAGCTGAGGTAAATGCTGATAACAGAATATTGATTATAATGGCATGAGAGAGCAACTGGTGAGGAAAGCTTGACACAGCCATAGTCACTGGCTCGATCAAGGAATCGGGTAGTGGGAAAAGTGTTGTCCTGTGATGTTGGATTAAGAAAATCAAGCATAGCTTAACACAATGGGGCAACTTTCCTGCATAGGTTTCATAGTTGTTTTTGCTGTTGTTTAACTGATGGGATGTTGGTACATAAAGTATCTGTGATCTGTGAACAATCATGGTTCAGTTTGCATGCTCACTGTCAAACCCCATAGATGAGACTGCCCAGTTGCTTATTTCTTCCTGCCCCATCAGCCCACTTTACATCTGTATCCAAACTTTATTACAATCTTCCTTGCTACTGGTAATAAATGTGCTCTATTTTTGTCATTACTTAGTATTGCAATAGAAGTTGAGGTAGCAAGAAAGACAATGGAACCATTGTTAGGCAATGAAAAAGTGAACCAGTTTACCTGTGATTTTGATAGATAACAGATGTCATCAGGTATACCACTAGGCCATTCAGAGTGCAAAACTTTTGGACATACAATACAGTCCACATTGTTGTATTATGCACAGCAAAATGTCTTACATTTTTCTATTGTTCATGGTGTTTTGAAGCATCCTTTTTATGTCAGCTTTTGATGTGTCTTTCTCTTCAAAGTACACTGTGTGCTGACAAAGATCAGTGAGAATGAGGAGAAAAGGTGACAGCATCTAGGTACACTCTGTTTTTATGAGATTAAGTGACAATTCAGAGGAAAAAAAATAATATATATGAGCAATTGTTGATATGATGTTCTCATCTGGAGCCAAAAGGCAAGAAAAGAGAACACAAGATTAAAAAGATGAAAAATTCATCTTCTGTCCTTGTCACTCATTACAAATTTTGGCTGCTGGTAGCAGAAAACAGAGGACAACCCCAGAGTAGCCTACAAAGTACAGCATACCTCAAGGCATACATGAATTCT
The DNA here is from genome assembly GCF_963932015.1 of Anas acuta. Lineage (NCBI taxonomy): Eukaryota > Metazoa > Chordata > Aves > Anseriformes > Anatidae > Anas > Anas acuta. Next base: position 105,631,462 of record NC_088981.1, read on the forward strand.
GTAGTCTTGAAGTAGCTCTGAGCTGGGTTGTTAGGGAGAAAAAATGACCTCTAGCTGGGCTCAGAACTGGAAGATCATAAAAAAGGTGTAATTACAGAACAGTTTGGGAACTAGGTTTTTGTTTCCGTAACTTTCTTTAATATGTCTTGCACAACATTATCTGAATGGTACAATAACAATAGTAGTAACAATAATTTTTTTCATATCAGCAACAAGAATATATTTAATATGTTGTATAAAGTCTTAATATCAGATAAGTAAAAGAAAAGGTACATTACCACAAAGGAAATTTGCAGTGAATTCTGTTTATTTGCTGCAATGTATGAAATGATTATGTAAGAATTGTCAAAAGGCTGACATTAGATCAAATTAGTCTCAATTACAATTAATTGTTTTTATTTTTTTGTTTTAAACAAAACAAATAGAATGTAGAAAATCTTTAAAGATTGTAATGCAGTATAGTGAAATACACTATACATGTATGTATACTGTATACATATATACATATAGCATGTATACTGTATTTTTAACATGCAAACATGATCATTTTACTTAACATTTTTCTTTTTCATATCATATGTACTGGGTCTGGCTGGAATGTTAACTTTCCCTGCAGCACCCCATACAGTGCTGTGTTCTGCACTTGTAGCTGGAACAGCAGTGTTATCACATCAGTGTTGTGTCTGCTGCTGAGCAGTGCTGGCACAGCATCAGGATTCTCTCTAACCCTCCTAGGGGGTGGGCAAAAAATGAGAAGAGAAATATCACCAGGGCAGCTGACCTAAACCAACCAAAAGGATATTGTGTACCATATGATGTCACACTCAGCAATAAGAAGTGGAAACAGGAAGAAGAGGGGAGGGCTGGGCTCTTGTGAAAACGTTGGTCCTCCTCCCGAACACCGAACACCGACTACGTGCGTTGAGGCCCTGCTTCAAGGACGTGATCAAGCATCGCTCATTTGTGGGAAGTAGAGAGTAATTTCTTTCCTCTGCACTTCCACATAGCCTTTATTTATTTTATTTGTTTGTTTTCCTCCCTTTTTTTCCTTTCCCCCTCCCTTTTCCCCTTTCATTTTTTTTCCCCTTTAGTTAAATTGTTTAGTTCATAATAATCTTTCTTTAATTATTATTATTATTATTTCCCTTTAATTAAATTATCCTTATCTCAACCTGTGGGTTGTTCTTTGCTTTACTTCTTCTCCTCCTCATCTAAGGAGTGGGAGTGAGAGAGCGGTTGTGGGGTTTAGCTGCCCAGCACGGTAAAACCACCACAGTCCTTTTTGGTGCCCAATGTGGGGCTCAAAGGGTTGAGATAACAATAGAATTGATTAAAACACGTACAACTAACACACGTACTTGCTAGTCACCATGTCCAGTGTTCTGTTAATAATGGCTTGTTTGATCATATGTCATGGTCTCCTTTCTCCTATATATCCGATCCGACAAAGTGCTACAATCTGTGTTCATTTTTTTGAATTCGCTGTGCTGCTAAGCACTGGTCTTGAGTTTAATCTGGCATTCAGGCTCTGCACTGTTATCATTTGGGTCTCATGGAAACTATCTTTTAGAGAATATTCAGAACTACACTGCCTTCCTTTCCTCATCTGAATACCAGTTTATTAATAATATCAGGAATGGTATCTCTTCCTTCTTTCACAGTGGGCTAATTACCACAATTTGGGAGTATTCTGAACATCCATGTGTAACCCATGTATTGCAATTTCTAATTCTGAATAATGGGTTTCCTCTTCTCTCGAAGATTAGTCAATTGTTTAGAAAGCTTACCTGGGAATCTGTCTCAAAACAGTCTTGTGGAGAGTGGCAAGGTGTGTGGGATAATGTTGGCAGATACCTGTCAAGGGTGTCTCCTCCAACGGTTTTGAATTTCACCCCTGAGCAAGTGTAAAATCCTAAAAACCTGGTAGAATGTTTGAGAGTTTTATGTCCTGACCCTGATAATGCCTAGGAACGACAGCTTGCAGCATTGTGCTGGGTCCTAGCTTACTCCTACCAAACACTGTTTAACATCATCCAGCACCTTGAAGAGAGGGAGGAAGTTTCTGAGTCTCATGACCAGATAACACATGCTGTGGCTGATCCAGAGGACTAACCGACTATGGTATGAGTCGCCCACATAGTCAAGTCAAAACAATGGAAACGGAAGTCAGCTCATTTAGTAAGGGAAGAAGCCTCTCCTAAGAAGGAGGGAGAAGGGGAAAAGGCAGGCACCTCTAAAGCAGAGCCATCACAAAAACAGCAGGAAGAAGAGATGGAAATCATAAAGGAATCAGAAGCCACTCGATCCCTATCCCTGAGTGAGTTGCGAGAAATACGAAAGGATTATTGGTGACTCCCAGGTGAACACATCCTCACCTGGCTGCTTCAATGCTGGGATGCTGGGGCCAATAGCCAACAAGTAGAAGGCAATGAGGCCAAGCAGCTGGGATCCCTCTCTAGAGAAATGGTAATTGACAAAATAATTGGGAGAGGAGCACAGATCCTCAGCCTCTGGAGATGACTTCTGGCAGCTGTGAAAGAAAGATATCCCCATAGGGAAGATACTGCATATCAAGTAGGCAAGTGGACCACTATGGATAAAGGTCTCCAGCATCTGCAGGAATTAGCTGTGCGGGAGATGATTTATAGTGATTTGGACAATGCCCAGACACCTCAAGATCCTGATGAAGTCCAGTGCACAACATCCATGTGGCGTAAATTTGTGCGGAGTGCACCATCAGCACATGCCAGTACATTGGCAGTAATTAACTGGGATGAGGGGATGGGACCAACAGTGTATAATCTGTCCTGCCAGCTTCAAAAATATGAAGACAATCTCTCTGTTCCGCTACTGTCCTGTGTCTCAGCTGTGGAGAAACTGTCTGAAAGACTTGACCACCTCGTAGAATGAGCATATTGCCCCTCATCTAGATGAAGTGATACTTCAGCCACTAAGAATCAGCATTTGCCTGCTCAAGAGAGAGAGAACCCAAGATGCACACCACGTGGCACCTTGTGGTTTTATCTGCGTGACCACAGGGAAGATATGAGGAAATGGGATGGTGTACCTACTTCAACCCTAGCTGCTCGGGTACATGAACTGAAAGGAAATACAGCAGCAAGAAGAGGGGCTCCTAAGAAAAATGCTGCTCCAGTTTCTATTGGGCAGTTCCCCAGAGGCAGTAGAAGAGCTGATGTTATTCTTGACCCTGATGAAGGGACTTCTGCTTCTCATTTGCAAGAATTAAGTGGCAGACACTCCAACCAGAACTAGAGGGGCACTTCCACTGCACTTCCACATAGCCTTTATTTGTTTTATTTGTTTGTTTTCCTCCCTTTTTTTCCTTTCCCCCTCCCTTTTCCCCTTTCAGTTTTTTTCCCCTTTAGCTAAATTGTTTAGTTCATAATAATCTTTCTTTAATTATTATTATTATTATTTCCCTTTAATTAAATTATCCTTATCTCAACCTGTGAGTTGTTCTTTGCTTTACTTCTTCCCCTCCTCATCTAAGGAGGGGGAGTGAGAGAGCAGCTGTGGTGTTTAGCTGCCCAGCATGGTAAAACCACCACAACATGCTTTCTTCACACAGAACATTTCAAAGTTATTGGACTGAAAGGAGACCCATATGTCACAAATCTATATGATCTAGGATCCTCCAGAAGAAGGTATCATCATTTCATACCAAAATGTTAATTATCTGTGATCTTGCATCTGAAGCTAATAACTGGTCCACATCTTGTATTTCCTATTATGTGTGTCCTGATCTCACTCTTCCCCATCCCAAACTAACATGCTTTTCTCCAAATTCCACGTTGGGAATTCATCCAATATCATCCATTATAAATAAATATTCTAAAAATTCTTTGGAATAAATGTTTTATTTTAGAAGTTCATTCAAAGTATTTTTGTTATTGTTGTTATTATTATGTGATTTTTAACATTTTGAACAGGGGTGGTTTTTTTGTTTGTTTGTTTGTTTTTTAATGTAATAGAATTTCGATATTTCAGAGCTATTCCTGAAAATTACTTTGTGCAGATGGCACAGAAAAGCCTTGTTTTCATGAGCCAAGTATTCTCTATCTCCCTATCTTTGTGAGAGCTGGAAACGTGTGCATAGTATGGATTAGCAGGCCTTGTTAAGGTGGGGTTTAAACATTGTCACAGAAACTTGGTTTAGAACATTTCTAGTCAACATGACATTAAAAATTTTTGTTGGCATCTACTTCAGGACTCTTGGTGGATATAAATAGACTAGGATTCAGAGATTCTCAAATTATGCTTTATAAGTGATAATTGTGATTTATAGATGAACCCTCCATCCTCCCATGAAGCATCTGATATCTAGAAGATATATATCTCTGTACACATTACATAATACTTAGACAAATAAAGCTAAGAATTGTTGCAGGTATCTGGCTATACTACTTTTTAAATTGGGCTGGTTCCTATACCAAGCAATTGTCTCTTCAGCTTACATTTATATTAGTTTGGGAATCCGTAATAATATTTGATGCCCAATGCCTTTCTGAAATGGTTATAGCATGAGCAAGAGAACTGTGGTGTAGTTTAGATTTGGAGAGTTCAATGCATTAATAAATAAATATGAAAGTGAAGGGTGGAAAATGTTAGGAATTAAAGTTTAAGATACAATTTTTCTTCTATAGAGGAATCAGTTTACTTTCCCCCCAATCATTTTAATTATTTCTGTTAGATTACAGCCACCATAGCAAAGATCACAATGTTTATCATTTAAAAAACTTTTTTAACCCTACATCCACTTTTCACTTTTCGCTGCAGAATGGGTACACTAGAGAGTGTTCAGCCTTTAACAGAATTGAAATAAATCCCCTCTGCATTATTCTGCCCTTTCCTCTCTCTGGTTCCCTCATGCACTCTCTAATGTTTGTTCTGATGTGGATTTAAGTAAGCTGCAGCTTTAACCCACTTGCATGGTTCATTGATGATGAACACCCAGAATTCACGCAAGATGACATAAGGCCCAATTGCTTCTTCATGTGCCTTTCAGGAAGTCCCCTAGGGCTTCAGATAATTTATAGGTGAACAATCTTCTATTTAACAACAGCTCTGCTTACAGAGGCGGACACATTGGATCACCAACCTAATGAAGAAAAGCCTGACCTGACAGTCAAAAGGAAAACTTTCTCTGTATCTCAGAGCCCTAGATATACATGTATGGAAAACATGGTCACAATCTCTAAAAGAAAATGCATTGTCCTCGTTTCAGTTAGGACAGAGTTAATTTTCTTCCTAGTAGCTGGTAGAATGCTATGTTTTGGCTTAGGATGAGAAGAGTTCTGATAACACCCTGATGTTTTAATTGTTTCAGAAAAGTGCATACACCAAGCCAAGGACATCTCAGCTTCTCACTCTGTCCTGCCAACGGGCAGGCTGGGGGTACAGCAAGAGCTGGGAGGGGACAGACCCAGCACAGCTGACCCAAACTAGCCAAAGAGGTATTCCATACCATCTGACATCATGTTAAACAATATATAGGGGTGGCTAGCCGGGGGAGGGCAGCTGGACTGCTCGGGATTAGTCTGGACATCAGTCAGCGGGTGGTGAGCAATTGTATTGTGCATCACTTGTTTGTACACATTAGTAGTAGTAGTACTATTATCATCATTATTGTTATTATTATTATTGTTATTATTATTTTCCTGTCTTAATAAACTGTCTTTATCTCAACTCACAGGCTTCACTTTCCCCTTTTCTCTCCCCCATTCCAGAGAGGGAGGGGGTAGGGTGAGCAAACGGCTGTGTGGTGTTTAGCTGTCAGCCGGGTTAAACCACGACATGCATGTAAGCAAAACTTATGGGACACTGAACTGATATAACATGCTGTCTGCAGATGGAAATATTTTGACAGTTTCTAAAAGAATGTGTAGTAAATTTCTCAAAAGAAATTGTTTTATTTCACTTTAAAAATATATTAATTAAAATTCAGTGCTCAACATGATCCAGCAATGTGTACGTGCAGTCTAGAAAGCTACCCCATCCCTGAAAGTGTTCAAAGCCAGGTTGAATGGGGTTTTGAGAAACCTGGTCTAGTGGGAGGTATCTCTGCCCATGGCAGAAGAGTTGGAATTTGATGGTTTTTAATGTCCTTTCCTACCCAAATCAGTCCACAATTCTATGATCCTCCAAGAACATATTTCTATGTGTCACTTCTAACTGGTCAGCTTTAGAATTTGAGTCAGGCTTGGATAATTAAAAAAAATAAAAGACAACAACAAAAACAAGTAGATCTAATTGTCTCTTTGAAGGGCTGGGTGAAGAATAGGAATCAAAGAATACTTCTATGAACAAAGCACACTTTCACAAAAAAAAATTATTGTACTGACATGCTAACCAAATGTTAGGGGTTAAATCCCTCACTTGAATCTCAACATTCATACTCCTCTATCCCTGTTCTTTGTCTTGCTTCCTCATCATATCTGGAAAATCTCCACTGGGGCAGACCTGATTGCCTGTAGAATCAGCCAAACTGACAGTGTCAAATCAGTTCTGCACAACTGGAAAAGCAGACTATGACATAAGAACAACTTTGCAGTAAACAGCAAAATTCCAGTGGCTCATAGTCGTGTACCTGCATCTTTGCTTCTAATTCCCCTCTGTGATTTGGGACTTCCTATAGCAGTTTGAGAATTTCCTATTTATACATAGAGACTATGACTGGTGAAGAAGATGATAGAGGGAGGTGAAGGACATTGTGGGATTGCAGTTACATTCACCTCTGCCTTTTTTCACCCTGTCAGCACTGTAGTATAGGCTGGGCTACACCATTCAGTGAATTTAATTATCTTCCTACAGCTAGGCTGTAAGAGGGAGTTTCTGGGTTTGCAGTGCATGGATTAACCAGCATGGCAAGAAGGAGCAGATGGACATTCAAGCCCCTTGTAATGTTTGAACATCTGTAGTGTGTATTCACCTTCATATATACATTTCTTAATAGTGATATAGCTTTATTTCATTAAGATGTTGTGACCTCAGACCCATTGTCACTAAGATATGTACTTCCCTGTGATACTACTGTTTTCTCCAGGTAGAATTCAAGTAGCTGCCTTTGTAAGGAAATTCATGGCCCAGGTTCCAACAGTTGGAACCCTCTCACTTTAAAGATGGTGGCCTGCATTTGACCAGATGCTTTTGCTTGGACACAAAAGCCTACACCATTTCAGAAGTATGAAATACTTTCATAACTCAGGATACCTCCCTTAATTCACCAACTCTCTTAGCTTTAATATAAGAATACATATACATATTGCAGTGCCTCAGGGCTGAGACTTCTACCACATGACAGAGCATTAAGAAGGCATTAAAACACTGAAGTATTTTTAAAGCTCCAGTTACAGGGTTTTGATCAAGGTCACTTCTAAGCTAAGTAGAACATAGGTCCAGGGACCAATGAAGTCTTAGGCATGTGCCTTAAGTACTGGTCCAACCTTTCTCTCAGTAGGCTGTTTGGTAAAAGTTTCTCTATATATTTATTTTATTTTATTTTATTGCTGATCTCTCTTATGGTCAACAAGAAAATTTTCCAAGTGCTTCTTCACAAGTAACCAAAAGCTCAAACAGGCAACCTAGTTGGGTAACAAAGAAACACAAGGCATCAGCAGACAACTTAGATGTCACAGACTCCTGAATCAGATACTCTGCAGATAAAAAAAATATTGATGTCTCAGGAACACCCTTCCCAGATGGGTGTGACTAAGATACCACAGAACAAAATGTGTTTTGGCTTCATGAAGATATCACTAATCTTTAGACCGTGTTCTTCATATTTATATGGGCTAGCTTTATGAAGAATGTTCTTATGCCATTGCATTTTATATGTGCTTGTATCTGATAGAACAGCTGTATTGACTCAGCAGAGCAACAGCTTTGGCTTTGAACTGCTTGGTTTTGGCTGAAATTGTGTCTCAATTTCAACATTCTTGACTTTTCTAGTAATTATTTTTGTTGTTTCAGCTTGGGTTGATTCTAATATTTTTATAAGGAAAAGCCAAAACCAGCAACATAGCATATGTAGCTCATGGTAACCTTCACAGTCAACTGAGATTTCTTGGGGGTGTAGTCTGTCTTTTCACCCTGCCTTTCAAATTCATGAGTGCTGGTTATTCACAGCTTGCTTTACTACCTGGTTGGCATGAGCATGCCAGACTGCAGTACTTGTTAGCAGGGAGCGCCTTTGCTGCAATGTCCCACTCCCGCAAAGGTCAGGGGCCACATTCTCGTGGTAGGAGAACTGCCAGGGAAGCTTGCTCTGTGGTCAACAACAGGTGGAAAAGATTAACCCTTTGAGAGTCATGCCCCTTAGCCTGCCAGAGGTCATGACATCGAAGGCATAGGCTGCTGTCATCAGTGAACGATCAAGCTTCAGTATTAGATTTATTAGATATATCACAAGGCACTCTGTGAAATAACATTTTCCTCTCCCTGTCTTTGTTTTGTAATTCCCTAGAGCTGATCCAACCGACTGAAGTAGAAAAGTGCAGTTAAACTGATTAGTGACTTAAAGCCTAGTAATTTGTTTATTTACCAGAGCTAAATTTGTATATTTTTTTTCTTGAACTGTCTTTGTTTTCCTGATGGTAAATCATTGCTTTTTAAAAAAAACTTCAATGCGCAAGTAGAATATAGCTGAAAGTGGAAACTAGCTGAATTAAAGCAGCTCACTCAAAATATTTTCACATGTAAGTTTGTTCAGATATTGGACTAGATCACAATCTTTAGAGCATCAAACACAATTTTGATTCCTTTCTAATTTCTAAAAATTGAAAAGGAGAAAAATATTTTGGCACTATTTTTGGAGGCTCAGCTTTGCAGTGTGACCTTTTAATTGAGGTCCCTCCCAATGGGAGCTGGAGCACAAGCTCATTTGAAATATTATGAAATTCAGTGCAGGGTTACATTACCGTTCTTACATGATCACTTAAAAAACCATGCTGGAGCCTTCCATACTGGCTTTGTCCACTACCCTGTAATAATCCTTTCCTGTGTAGGGAGACTTTCTTATGCATTGCTAAGAAAGCTGAATTACTCTCCTCCATTAACATTTTATTTTATTTTATTTTATTTTATTTTATTTTATTTTATTTTATTTTATTTTATTTTATTTTATTTTATTTTATTTTATTTTATATTTTATTTTTATTTTTATTTTTTATTGTATTTTATTATTTTTTTATTTACATGGAGAATAAATAGGGTGACTCAAGTCCAAACTGTTGAAAACAAGGACAAAATTCTTGACTAAATGCTGAGTTCTGAAATGTTAGGATTTTACCCAGCAGTCATAGAGATGAAGCTCAGAAGTGCTCAATTCAAGCTATACTCAAGATGAACGTCTTTTATTTGATAATACTTTTCTAACATGTTAGAACTTTACAAGTGTAAAATCACCACAAAGTTAGTGTGTTTGTGGGCCTTAAGCATTTCATTCTGAAAGGTCAATATGGGACTTTTGAATCTTGAGTTTTCAAGGACTTAAATGGTGTATCTATGCTTTTAACTCTTAGGCTGTTTCACTGTGTCTGTAATCATATACAATTAAATGTTTTACAAAAACATAATTAAAGCCGCGCATAAGGTAGTATTTTGGAAAATCTTTCATTAAAACAGAAATCAAGTGGTACATATACTTTAAATCAATGGTTAGCAGGGAGGCATCCCTCACAACAGATTTGTGTCATATTTCTATGCTTCTTTTCAAAGAGCAAGAGCACCATGTTACTAAAAATGAAAAAAAAAAAAATCAATGAGAAAGCATTTTTCCAGCTGTCATCACATTATTCATACTACAGCATTATGCACATAAATAGTTCCAACTATTGACTAGTTTCCTTATTGTTTATTAAATCTTTCATATAACAGCAATGTAGAGAAAAATAATAAAAGAAGTAAGGAAAATATTTTTAACAAAATAGCAGATCTGTATAGGTTGACTTGAGACTATAGCTTTATCCCCATAACTTTTCTGTGGAAAAGCTCAGATTCACTTGTTATCCATATAATAAAATTATTTATGTTTGGCCCTTAGCACATTCTAGTGGAATACAGGTATTGCTGTAAGACATCATAATGCAATGACAATTGAAAAATTTCCTTTTAATTGATAACTGTAGCTATATTTTCTTCTTCCCTTCTGCTGATATTATAAATAATGGAACATGGTCTTTTTAGTTAATTCAAAACCAAATGGCAAGATGTGTCATGGAGAGAAATGATGAGTACACAATGTGAGCATGGCTGTTTTTCTGGGTTTGGTTTGGTTTGTCTGTTTGTTTGAGAACACAGGCCTGGACAGCAAAGATGAGGTTAAAGCATAAATGTGTACCTACATCAATGGCTCCAGGAAGCATTTGATTTTAAAACAAACAAACAAACAAACAACAACAACAACAACAAGGAAAAAACTTTTAGATTTTCAAATACCCTTGAAAACGTTGATGAAGACATTTCTGTGCTGCCTAGGAAATCCTGGAAATAGCTGCATGTATTTCTGGGATGTGCTTACTGGTTGTGTCTATATGTAAATTATGGGTTTATCTTCTGACCCTGAAGCCAGCTGTCAAAGAATGGTACTCGCTCATGCTACTAACCTCTTCTGCAAATGTTCTCATCCTAAGTCCTTAACCATGCCCAGGAATTTTGGGGAAGATTGTTAACTGACTAACATCAAAATAGTGATTGTCCCTACAATTTACTCATTTACATGTGTTAGTGCCTGGAAATGTTACCTGCCACTATTTAATTTACAAGTAGAACATTAGTCTCTAAGATCAATGCTGCCCAACACTACCCCACAGAAAATTTAGTTTCTGCAAATTGTCTATGGCAGATCCAGCAGGAGAGGAGAGGAGAGGAGAGGAGAGGAGAGGAGAGGAGAGGAGAGGAGAGGAGAGGAGAGGAGAGGAGAGGAGAGGAGAGGAGAGGAGAGGAGAGGAGAGGAGAGGAGAGGAGAGGAGAGGAGAGGAGAGGAGAGGAGAGGAGAGGAGAGGAGAGGAGAGGAGAGGAGAGGAGAGGAGAGGAGAGGAGAGGAGAGGAGAGGAGAGGAGAGGAGAGGAGAGGAGAGGAGAGGAGAGGAGAGGAGAGGAGAGGAGAGGAGAGGAGAGGAGAGGAGAGGAGAGGAGAGGAGAGGAGAGGAGAGGAGAGGAGAGGAGAGGAGAGGAGAGGAGAGGAGAGGAGAGGAGAGGAGAGGAGAGTTCAGCTGAAGGACATCTTCAAAGATCATCCATTATAACTGCCTGACCACTTCAGGGTTTACCAAGAGTTAAAACATATTAATGAAGCCATTGTCCAAATATCTCTTGAACACTGACAGGCACAGATCATCAACCATCTTGCTAGCAAGCTTATTTCAGTGCTTGACCACCGCCATAGTAAAGACATTTTTCCTATTATCTTGCCTGAACCTCCCCTACCACAGTTTTGTGCCATTGCCATACATGTATGTCCTATCATTAGAGAGGAGACCAACACCTCCCTCTCTGCTTCCCCTCCTCAGGAAGTTGCAGAGAGCAGTGAGGTCACCTCTCAGCCTCCTCCTCTCCAAACAGGACAACCTAAGTGTCCTCAGCCTCTCCTTACAGCACCTTGGAAGGTATGTACCTTCCAAGTCCTCTTACCAGCTTTTTTTGCCCTCTTCTGGGTGTTTTTAAGTGGAGACCAAAATGGGAGAGTAGTAGAGTTCATCTGTGGCAATAGTAACTCCTGAAGAAAGGAAGTGGAGTTTTAACTCTGACAGCAAATTGGGGATCAAAATCACACATATTTTGAGTGTTGTTATAGTACTGTCTCCTCCCCTTCATTCTAATACGAAAATAAAAAAGAAATTTCATCAACTATTAGAGAATATTCTTTAAAGATAGAACTATTCAGAAGAATATTGCAGGGACATGGACTGATATAATAGGACTGTAGAGAATTATGATACCATTGCAAATAGGTATGTATCATCTTGATGGTGTCCTGTTCCAAGTGAGGTAACTGTGAGGTTCTGACTTTCACGAGGTCATTTTAAGAAACATCATAGTACCTAGCAATGAAACAGGTATGAAACTCGCAAAGAAAATCTCATGTAATTTGTCAAATTGCTGTTATTTTTCACCCAGAAAGAAAAAAAAAAATATATGAGACTTTGATAATTTTCTCTGAAGGAAGACAAAAACATGATGGCAGAAGAACTGCCCAAGTTACAGGATTTGAATCACTTCCTCAAGAAGAGGTAGAACTTGACTTAGATGATGCTCAGTTCCTGGACCTGAACCAGACAGGAAAGGAGGAAACTATCCTTTCACACTTTCCTTGAAAACTTTATTGGAAAAATACTCTGACAGCTCTTTAGTAACTTTTATCAAGTTGTGTAGGTTCATGTCTCATTTTTAAAATATTTTTCTTCATCTATGTAAAGAGAAAATTTCACAGGAAAGAGACTAAATGAGTTTCTAAGAGTGAAAGAAAACTGTCTAACTGTACAAAAATGACTAAAGAGCACTATGAATGACAAATTGAAAGATGACAAAAGTTGTGTTAACTTGGCAGAGTCATGTGTAGTTCCCCTTTGAATCCGTATTTAAGTTGACGTAGGCTTTTGTGTCTTATTCTTTAGCAGTAGCTATGTAACATCTGTAAACTGTGCCCTCTCTTATCTGGTAATATGGCTGAAGCTATTTCTGGACTCCATTTGTACTGTCTTGATTGCTGCTATGTCCTTTCTCTGTATTTGACCAGTGCAGTTGTATTTGTCATCTATTAATTTAGAAGGCTGCAAGGAAGGTATTTTATGCAGACTAATACTTTAGCTATATCTGATATCAGACTGATATCTGACTCTTCCTTTTTTGTTTACCCAGTCAGAGACTATAGACTTTCATGACTATTCTGTTCTCCTCTTATCTTTTAAAATATGTGTGATTCTTCTTCAGATCTGATGATGATCTCAGCTACCACTTACTAGCCTTTCAAACAAGAAATTTGCAAACACCACAGTCAAAGATGGATGAGATATTTCTATGATATTTCTATGTTGGGAGCCAGAGGGATGTGACAGCTCATAGAATATGAACTACCTCACACATTTGCAAAGATCTGTTGATATGTTAATATTGTCTTGCAAATAATTAATTTTGCATTTCTATGCTTGATTCAGACAGACATAGGTCACTCTTAGAGAACTTGTTGGTGGTTCCACTAGTTGGATCAAATTGTACAGACCCATGAACTGACAAAGATCTATGCTGACTTCACTGCCACTCCAAAAGGATAAAAGTTGCTTCCATCTGTGATCCTGTTGCAAGATTTGAGTCCATAATAGAATTAATCATTTGTAATGATACATGAAAGCTCAACAAATATGTTGAATGGCTTTTCTACATATAATAAAAAATTTTATCTAAAGATGACTGTATGTATTCTGAAAACTGAGGTTTTCTCTTTGTTAAAATTTTGCTGCTATTATACTTGATTAATTATTTACACTGCACTATATGTATGCATACATTTTTCAGAAGTGGGGTATTATTTACCCAGTAAGTACTATGTAAATTAACTTGCAAGAACTGTTAAATATTTATAGTCTGTCTAGAAGGTTAGAAGAAGTGCAAGTTGTAGGGATTGTAACTGCATACTGATAACAGTATAACCAAATACATAAACATTGCAGAGGTCATAAACATGTACTGTTTTCAAAATTTGTTGTCTTGTCTCAAATCTGAAGATCTGAAAAAAATACATTCTTTAAAAATATATGAGTAACATTCCATTGGCCTGGTAAATTGCAGCCTGACTCTTACAAAGCTTTCATGGTTGAGATTTGGTCTGAATTCTTTAGCACTTCAAAGCATGATTGAAAAGGAGTGTGTCAGTAATTTACTGTCTCTTTGCATCTGTCATCTTGATTTTCCTCACCATAAAGCTTTAAATCTTGGACCTGGAAAAGGTGGAAGCAAAATGCTTGTGTAACTCTTTCCTCTTCCTACTATCCTTGCAGAAAAGAGGAGAATGTAAAACTCTGAACATCCAATTCCTAAATAAGGACTGTTTTTTGTTTCAACATAACTCTTTCAAGAGTTAGCAGATGTTTCAAATTGGATCTTCTAAAATGCTGATAACTGTGCATATCTCAGACTCCAATCCCTTCCAGAAGTCACTTTACTTCCGAAATATTTATAAAAAGACCATATGGTGAATCTGTTCTTTGAATTGGTGGGGGTGAACAATGCATCAATTTATAGCTGATTTTCATTTGCTTTTTATATCATTCAAACAATATTAACTTTCCATGAAAACTATAGGATCCTGCAGTTCCTTGGCTAAAATGATATTCCTGCATTATTATTTTAAGCAGCTAATGAATTTGTTCTCAAAAATAATTAGTAAGTAAACATTCATGTAAGCATGTATAAAACACATACATTTTTACATATTTATCTTTCACTTCTCTAATTTACATTGTACCTACATTTTATGCTAAACTGAGAAACTGAATTGCAGGATATCCTGTCAATCCATCAGATTGGATCCAATCCCTGCTTAATTACTCAAGAAGTGTTGTCATCTTTCTTGAGTCCCCTTTTATGTCAGGAAGCCAAGAAATATAAATTAATTAATAATCAAGTTTTTCAAAGGAGAAATTAGGAAGATTTTGACTAGTTAGACTTTATATATCAAGACTGTACATACATAATGGGATCTTCTAATACAAGCTTCACAGGAGAGGGACCTACCTCTGTAGTAGTTTCACAGGGTGAGCCATTGACTGAGATCTGCAAGATCCAGGCTAATGTGACACGCCGTATGTCTGGGATTCCTTTCATCTAACTTCTGTCAGATAAAAGAACTTCTTTGTCAAAGCAAAGCTCCTTTTCTAGTCAGTGGGAAGAGATAACCATCTCCAAAGGCAAACTGTTTCACATATTTTGCACACCTAATGCAGTGCCCTGAGATGAGCCACCTTCCTGATCTTCCCGTCTCAGCCCATTGCCTCAAGAAGGAGCCCTGATGGTTGGCTTGGGCGCACTCATAATGGGTTGAAAAAAATCAGTCCCAGTTCATCTCTGAGAAACTGTTCAGAAAAAAGAGGAAAGGTAGCAGTCAGTCAGGTACAACAAGAATATAAATATGGCTTTTTTGTTCCTACCATATAGAATGCCATGCACCAAAAAATGTCAGGTCAAACTGCACGGTAGTCTTCTCTTTGTAGCTGAAAATGTGGCACTGTCTGGCCTTGATTGATATGCAAGTAAGCTTAAGCACTTTTAAAAATAATAAACTAATACCTGACTTCTTTATATTGTATTTGAAAAGGCTTTGGGGTCCTTTTATGAAAATGCTAACATCTTGTTGCAGTCACTCTTTATAACAGAGCTTTCAGATAACGGTTAATTTAATGGAGTGGGTAGCATTATAAAGTTCCATTTCTCATCTCTCAGCAGGTTTCATCTTGATACATTGATACATTCAGAACAGCAATTCACACGTCAGATGAATTTTGATAATATACATGTTTCTCAGGGCAAAGTTTATTTTCAGAGTCAAAATGAAGTCAAAGTGATATCATAGTACATTTGATGTTATCAACTAAGAGAAAAAGGATTTCAACACTGGATCTGTTTTTCAGGCATTCAATTTGTTGAAAAGAATTAGCATTGCAGAGAGAAAAGGAAGAATGGTGACTTTTTTCTTGTGCATTCATTGTCTTGAATCAGCCTATTGTCTGGAGCTGTACGTGTGTGGGAGTGCAATTCACTGGTGGCTGAATTCAACTCTCAGTTCTTTCAGCTGTGTTTTGAGACTGATTTCCTATATTTCTCTCTGTAGCTTTAATAACAAGAGTGATTTTAGGACAATATATTCTACATTTTCCGCATTATTGAACTTTCTTCATGTCCTCTGGATAATAAAGAAACTGTGTCTTAAAGCTCCAACAAGAAGAATCACTGCATATAGGCATCAGTAGTAAACAAGCTAAAGGAACTCCTGTGATTATACCATATTCCATACCTATATTATGAAAAATGTATTGCTCATGTAGCCACACAACTTACAATCATTAAGGTATTAGTTTTAGTAATATTCCTACTGAGTATATTTTTAATCCTGAAAGCCACATGCAGTGATGTCATCTCTCTTTCCAACCACTGGACCTGCTGGCATTGCTGTAATGCTGTCTACTTCCTTCAGTAATATTTTGGAGTACATACATGCAGTTTTCCCTGTGCACTTGTGTGTATCATGCAAAAATGCACAAATGTATATAGACATGCAGAAATCACACACTGGCACCTATGCTTCTTGTGACTGCAAGTCTTATTCAGTGTTTACCTGCGTGAATTGATAGAAAGAGAGAGGAATGGCAGCTTGAGTTAGTGGTGATGAGAACACTGTGCAGAGCTAGCAGCATCTGATAAAACCTAATGAGATCTAGATAAAATCAAGACATAGCAGATTCAAACCAGGGAAAAAAAGAAGAAAGGAAAAGGAAGGAAGGAAGGAAGGAAAAGGAAGGAAGGAAGGAAGGAAGGAAGGAAGGAAGGAAGGAAGGAAGGAAGGAAGGAAGGAAGGAAGGAAGGAAGGAAGGAAGGAAGGAAGGAAGGAAGAGAGAGAGAGAGAGAGAGAGAGAGAAAAGAAAGGAAGAAAAAGAAAGAAAGAAAGAAAGAAAGAAAGAAAGAAAGAAAGAAAGAAAGAAAGAAAGAAAGAAAGAAAGAAAGAAAGAAAGAAAGAAAGAAAGAAAGAAAAAGAAAGAAAGAAAGAAAGAAAGAAAGAAAGAAAGAAAGAAAGAAAGAAAGAAAGAAAGAAAGAAAGAAAGGAAGGAAGGAAGGAAAGGAAAGAAAGTGTTGTTTGTTTGTTTGTTTGTTTGTTTTTGTGTTTGTTTTTTTAACTATGAAAATAATTAATGATTAGCAAATATACTTAGAAATGTGTTAAATTTCCCACCTAATGGGAGTAGCCAGTCATAAATGTTCCAGTGACTGCTGATCTTTAGATCTGTTAATTTAAACAACAGATATCAAGTTAAAAGATTTGGAGAAAGAAAGAACATTTCGTAAAAATTAAATTCAAGTGAACAGAGGAAGATGTAAAGCCTGATAGCTGAGCAAATATCACTAAAACTGAATTAGGAAGACAACAGGAAAGTACATCAGTAAACTGTAGAAATTGATGTGGGTAATCATGTCAAATCCACACAGTTTAGATTTTTCTCCTCCACTTAGAGTAAAGGGAATGTTAATGCTGCCTCCCCTGGTTTTGCACTGGCTTGCCTTCATTCTCTCATGGATTGCATAGTACAAAATGAGAATTTCCTGAGGGGAATAGCTTAATAATATAAATGACAGAGAGCTTGCCTGCAGGAGAGAAGAGTAGGGAGTTTTCTCATAACCTTTTGTAGAAACATGAATTTATAAGGTAAGTAGTCTTTAAGAGCTTAATCCTTATCAAAATTAAAGTAACTAGATGTTCTTTGTGCTTCTGATAAGCACTGAGATGTGAATAAGCCTTGGTTCTTACATAAAACACATATGAAGCGTATGCTATTCTCTTTTTCATGTGCTTGCTTCCATTCAGACATCTTTAATGTCCTATTAGATGATTCTGAAAAAAAAATGAGATAATTTACCATAGCATAATACTCTGGAGGGACCATTTCAAAGGGGTCAGTGATAAATAATGCATAGTATCAATAGGTGTGACTGAAAAATTATTCACTGTTTTTAACTGTAATATGCATCTAACCTAGAAGTATTGTCTTGCCTATCCAGTTCATCTATGCATCTCATTCATATTTTCACACATGTTGGGAACTATACTGTGGCATATTAGAGTTGTGTAGCTATGTTTATGAAAAACCTTCTAACTTCTTATAAATAAAGACCAAGGCCCATATGTAAACTAGTAAACACTTTCTGATGTTCAAGAACTGCAATGATTTTCTAAATATGTCATAAATTAACATTTCCCTGCAGTTCACTGAGATGTGCATCAGTGTGATGTGTGCCTTGGGAAAAGTCACTCACATGGCTGTAATGACCAAAATAATCTTGGCCTACTCTGACGTGCAGAAAGGAGGTTTACCAGGGTTGTTCTGTATGAAACACTCGTTAGTTGGCTCTACATTGTATCAAGCCAATGATCAGTAAAGAGGTAAATCATATACTGAAAATCCTAAGGCCACAGAGATTTAGTTAAACAAACAATAATATATGTGTGATGTATGTACACAAATGGCATAACTTCTAAGGAAATAGTGCATTCAATATTGATGAATAAGTGATTTGTTAGTTGGTATATTGTAAAGATTGTTTAGGAAAACGGATTATCCCTAGTAACAGTGGTGGCTCAGTAATGCCAAATTGAAATCAGTCCTAGAACGCCTGTTTTATGTTAGTAGAGTTATTATTCATCCACTGTTATCATTCCCAATTTGCTCTTCTTGAGCACCCATTCCCAATGTGTGACTTTGTTGCAATTTTATTTTGACTTCATATAGGCTCTATTCCATCTGAAGTTGTTTTTTTTTTCACTATGGTTTTCAGGACTGAACACAACCAATTGACTTAATACCACCAGGTAGAAACACAACTTTGAAATTATTATGTCCCAAGAAAAGCAGAAACAGCAATGCATTTTATTACAGGACAGATCTGTACAGGACTCAATCAAGTATCCGTGGTCAAGGTTGGACCATGTAAAAACCCTGCACTTACACTATGGATTCTGTAGGTGTGGGAAGTGGACTTGTTGCTTCCCTGCTTGCAGACATCGGGACCACCGCAGTTACCAGGCAAGAGAGAATCAACTGCTACAACAAATCTGAAATCAGCATATATACTTCATACAGACTGTGTAAAAATACATAGTGCAGCTCAGTAGTTTTTTGTTTGTTTGTTTGTTTTGTTTTTGTTTTATGCCAGTAAAATTAAAACGTTGAAGAATGAAGAATATTAAGGCTACGAACTCATGAATGACTTTGGTCTTGTGGAGAGTGAACAGATTTGGGAATCAGGAAACTGAATTTCAGTCCCCTTGCCATTTGTGAGCATTGATATGTTACTGAAAGTAAGCTCTTGAACCTATCTTATGCCAGTATTTTCCAGTTATAAAGTAGAGATGTAACCTTCCAATGTTATGAGGCTTTATAAAAACAAATTAATTACATGTCACTTTTATACATGGCAATTTTAGTGTCACATAAGTATCTCTTATGATAGGAAAGATAACATAAGAATAAACTATGGAGATTTTTTCAGGGTTTTAGTTCTCTGCCTCACAAAGCATGAGTGGTGACACTGTCAAATGAGCAAATGTCTATGTCACTTATCTTCTTTTCAAAGTGGAAAAATAAATCAGTCACAAATTATTCCAAAAGTATATATTTTTTTCTAATTGATTTAAAACACTGGCTTTCTAAATCTAAAAAGTTGCAAACAACATCTTCACTCTGATTTTCTTAAAAGAATTCTGCACCATATGTAAGCTGTTAGGCATCTGTTTTGTCCTTGTGTATGTGTCAAATCATACTTCAGTTCAGTCTTGATTGTCCTATTGTGGATCAAAGCCATGTTTTGCAAAAATGTAGGATGTTGAAGCTATGCTCACTTACAGCCTTGCTGTTAATTCCACCAAAATAATTTTTATCAACTTCCCTGTTTCAGCAAACAGCTGACATTTCTTTTGGCAAAATCAGCCACAATGTTCCTGATCTGACGTCAACAAGCTGACAACGGGTTTGTAACAGATGAAGCTGTGTATTCAGCTGATCATGGATGAAATGGGTGCTGTGCACTCAAACCACATGTAGCTTGGAAGTATAACAGAAGCTTTCACAATGGGAATAATTTTCTAGCATTTCTGCTCACATAATAATTTGGAGCTAGGCTCTGTAAAACCAATGATTTTGATGTTGAAATCAATGGATTTTAAAATATTGAAAATATTTTCTTAGGAATTAAATCATCTGTTTCTGTCTGGACAGGTCTGGAAGGTCAAATTCTAAGTATGCCTGAAAGAGACACAAATGCACCTCATGCTTCCCCATGTTTTTATACCTGATTTAAGTTCCATCCCAATGATTTCATGAGAGCTTTTTCTTCTACACACCTTAATTTCCATATCATGGGCCTCAGCACTAGTTAATGTTTTGTTGATTTGCTGTTTCATATATTGCAATTACTTAGCACTTCCCACAATTTTCTTTAGATGCAACCTTCATAATTTACTGTTACAATTGATTTTGTCTTACTGTATAACAGAACTTGTTCTAACTCTTTTCCAATCATCTTGAACTACCAGGAATACATGTTGCCTTTCAGAAAACTACCTAAGTAATGTAAGGATCTTCGCAGACAAGATTGATTTTTCTCAGTACATAAGTAATAGGAGTAATAGATTGAGATTAATAGCTCCACAGTGCAAGATCTGCCTGTGAAGTATACATCTTTATAAAGAGATCTTCCTGCTTTATGAAAACTTATGAAGCAATCTGCAGTCTTTTATAAAAATATTAATTGACATACTGTTAAAATTCAGATTTGTCGGAGGCCTCAAGATCTAGGTCCTGTTTGTGGATCTATAAATATATGAAAACTTCATCTGTGCACTTGGTCAAAGATAATCTGCAACTTAATACTGTGGAAGATTTGGAAAAATAAAAAATAAAAAATGAAATAAATGTGTGGCCATTACTAGCCTTGGAATGCTGAAAATCATAAAGCTAGCCAAAATGTCTAGAGGTATATCTCAAAGGTGTTAGCAATAAAGGCAAGTTGCTCTTTGGTTTTGTTGCAAACAATGAGTATAAACCTGGATCCTGAAATGGTCCAATGTGTTTCTAAAAGGGTTGTCTGCTTCTGAATGATACATGTGATTTGATATTTTCTTTTCTTGACACAGTTCACTTGACAGAAATGGAGAACAGAAAATGTCCGCACAAACATAGTCATTTAGCTGGCCTCTAAACTCCATTGTGTGGGGCCCTGAATGTCACCTTATTCCTTACCTTGAGTTTTTCTAAAATTCAGAGCCTCTGCAGGGTTAAGGATTACAATTCAAAAGGCAACAAAGGGTCTTTTGTCCCCAGCATTACAGTACTGTCTAGATTCAGAAAATTGGGTTTAATGATCCTGCCTCCCACAATATGGAAAATTGTCCTATTATTTTTAATTTTAATTATTATTTTTGACAATATTCTCCTCCCACAGCAAATATGACCTCGGTTTTATACAGAACCAAGTACATAACCAAGCACACCATATGTGTGCTTGGCCACCAGCTAATGGCATAGTTGCATAATGGCATAGTTGCATAAACAGGGCAGAGGGAGGAGGTCAGTCTGAGAACAAAAACTGATCTAAAGACTATGATCTTGTTTATGAACAGATTAATTCATGTAAATTCACTCAAAGTTGAGAATTGTTTAACAATTCTGTTATGCAAACAAATCTGCTATACACATTGTTTGCAAGCTCTCAGTGTAAGTTCTGAAACTGCATCCTACATGTCCTGCTATGGAAAGCACATGGCATAGCTTTGTTCCCTGGTTGGTTGATTTGGGATGTAGAAAGTGGTTTTGCTAGAGTATCAAGTAGTGTTTTTTTGTTTTGTTTTGGGTGTGTGTTTTTTTTTTCAATGATTTCGCTGCCAAAAAAAAAAAATGTTCTTGATATAAACAAATTACTGCAACAAGCTCTAAATATTCATTAATGTACATATAAAGTATAGACTTTCTGCTTTAAAATTGTTAGAGTTTTTAGAGGTTTTAGATACATTACATTTTTTTTTAATCTCTTTTTCCCTTTTAATGAGTATTTGCTTACAGTGTAGTTACTAACTTAACTTACCAGCTATACTTTGTTTGCTCTCAGTTTCCAAAGTAATACACTCCATGTCTGGTTTTAGTCCCCCCCCCCCCCTTTTTTTTTCCTACTTCCTACTTGAAATCCAGATTTCAATAAGGACAAGATTTATAGGTTTAGGACAGATAATGAATGCTAAAATTTAAACCTAGTTTGCTCATTCATGTATATAGGGTATCATGTACTGGGTACAGATAACACAAATATCATCTGTTCCTACATAAAATCCTTATGACTCTCCCTGAGTATCTGCTAGCCATTGCTACTCAAATTAGGCACAAAATAGCAGTCAGACTCTTTTTTTTTTTTTTTTTTTTTTTTTTTGGTCTACAAATGAATCCACAGTGCTGATTTAGGTGTCTATATATGCATATATCTATCCCCTAGTCCCATTGGCAAAATAGCCCTGGTGACTCAACAAAAAATTGTTCAGTATAAGTGTACTAACATCATAAAAAGTGAAGAGCATCACAGAGTAAATTATTATAATACCTCCTGCTGTCTTGTACAGATAAACTGTGTTATGTCAGTCTGACTGGCGGCACTTTTATTTGTTGTATTTTTACTCAATTTTATATAAGAAAAGATGGCAGCAACTGAAAGATTTTCATAGAGGGAATAACTGGGCAGATAACGAAGGCAATAGATCATTAGCAATGCTAAGAAGATTCAAATGTTTTTTAGAGAAACAGCAGTTTCATACCAGTCTGAATTTATCTCAAATATCATGCTGACGTTTGCCACCAGTGAATTTCCCATACTGTGGGAGTTTTAAAGAATGACTTATTGGTTTATTGGCCTTCTCAACACATGCATGCAAATCCAAACAGACAGATTCATTACATTTTTGCATATCCTTAATATTCTGAAGCCTTAGTATTCAAATATTGCAGTTCGCAGGTTGGTAAGCATACAAATGGGACAAGGAGGGGAAGGACTGGTAGCACAGTCAAAACAGAAGTTACCAGAAAGGTCATTGTAGTCCAGCATGTTACAGTGATCTGTCCTCTGAACTTCTTATTAAAAGAATGTGCACACAGAACAGCCACACCATGATTAGCAGTAGATGCTAAAAGCGTTTCTCAGAACAGCTGAACAGAGTCTAATTATTTTGACTTGGTTGTTTGAAAATTTTTTGTCAAAATGCCCTTTTCATTGAAAATGCCAATTTTTTTTTTTTCTGATATTTCTTCTTTTTTTTTTTTAATGAACTAATTGAAAACTTTAAAACGTAATTTTTTAGATGAACATGCAGTAATATTTTGCTGTATTTTGCTTTGTTTCCAACTCTTTTATTTTTGTATCTGCCTTCCAATATAAAAGACAATTTTCAAAATGTTTAACCTTTTCCAATTTAAAAGACAGATGATGAGGAAGAGAGCTGTAAAAACTAAAATCTGAAAGATATGTACTATTTAGATTAAGAACTTCATAACTGTTATAGTGATGAGAACAAGAGGAAAAGATATTCCAAATAGTTAACATAATAAACTTCCAGAAGTGTCTTCAATATAATATTTATTTATTTATTTTACATTTTAAATAACTTTTTCAGGATAACAACATCTGTCTGAAACAATCATGAAACTTTGGAATAACAATGACACAGATACCTGGAAATGAAATCCTTGGTGAGGTTAATGCCTTTAATGCAGCCAATTCTATGTAGATCTATTATACACATACACACAAACTATTCACTAGGAGACATCAAGTGGATTTATTTATACTATTTAAAGCAAGTTTGTTGCTACTTGGCTGTTAAGCATTGCCAGGGTTCTCTGAACTTGTAAATGGCTGTAGGAAACCTACACTGAAGGGCTTACAGGGCAGAGAGATAATGTCAGGGAAAGATGAACTGGTTACAGACAGCTCAGAAGATGAAAGAAAGATAACAACATGTAGATGGCTCTCCTGGATGCTTATGAACAGATAAAGAACAAAGCAAGACATAAATCCATGGCAATCAGGAACACAAGTTTCATTGTCCTCTTCTAGAACTCAGTATCTCAATGTATGTCCATTCCTGTCTCAATGACTCTTGCCACTTTGCTACAGCCAAAGAAGCCTTCTGTATGGCAATGTTATTTTGCTACTGATGCCAGTACCATTTTTCTTCATTTGATGTATTGAGGGTGAATAGTAGGTGAGATTTTTTAACTTATTTAACCATGAGTTGTGAAGTTGGTTGACCTTTGACTGTTAAGTGTTGACAGGGTCCTGTGAACCCTGGAAATGATAGCATGATGTTATTTTACTGGTGAGGTGCAAACAGATAAAGAACAAAGTAGCACATAAATCAGCAGAACCAAATCAGTGCATGCCTACCCCACAATATTTGCAGGCAGAGAGGAAAAGGGATAAGCCAGGATTGTAGTGCACGTTGGAAATCTGCAACAGTTACAAATTTGAAATATAAAAGACATGATTGCTTCAGGAACCAAGCAGACTCTCGGTAAATACTTCAGAAACTAGGGTTTATGTTTTACAGTGGTCAATGTATTTAAGAAAGACTTATTCTTGTCACATCTGCATGATATTTTGATATTCCATTTCTAATGCAAGAAAGTGATCAGGGCCATGTTTCCTCAGATTTTTTATTTTTATTTTTTGAGATATATATGGATATATAGATATGGAATACAGCTCACAATAAATGGTTCTGAAAAATGGAAGATTTTTTTTCTTTATTTATTTTCTTTGTTTATTTCATTTTCTTTTTTTTCTTTTTCCTCTCTCTCTCTTTTTTCTTTTTTTTTTTTTTTTCATTTGATTGGGGTTTCGGTACTAGCAACAAGGATTTAGAAAGCCTGGGAGACAGCCTTAAGCATAAGAAATGCATATTGCTTGAGCGGCTACAAAAGGCGGTATACAGAATTCATATTTAAGGAAAAACCTCCTTCAGTTTCAAGTGTCCAGCCACCTTATAGTTTCACAGACTTGAACAAACAGTAATCAGCTACCACAAAATACCTGTTTCTTGATCCTCTATTCTAGAGGCAGAAATAATTACATAGAAAATGAGTTATTATTCCCTTCATTTCATAGATGGTGAAACAGACTATGGGAAATAGTTGGTTGAGTATAACAAAGGTACCAAGGAAAATGCAAGGAAAAAACATTGATAAAAGTCCTGAAGAATGGGCATGATGAAATGTTGTGTTAGAGACTGGCTTGCTGGTTGTCCTTTGCATCTGGATGTATTTAATTTCTATTAAAGCACCAGCAGGATCACAATGCCTGAATCAGTACTCTTGTACACAATTTTGAAAGCATCTGATTGGCATATAGGAGCATATTGCCATCAATATTCAATGGAATACAGTTACTTTATTGCCTCATTACTGAAAAAATATAAAATAAAATAAAATGCTATTTTCTCTCAAGGTCATTCTAGCCTTTTGTACATAGCCATGCTTATGTTCTTACTTGGGTCACCCACTTGTCTGATCCCCAGAAAATAAATATAAAAATGTTCAGGCAAGTCAGGGCTGTTGTTTACAAAGTAAATTGTTTGTTCTTGCCTGAAGCTATCTGCTGTTTTGGACATGGCCTGGGATAAACACTTCTTCCTTAGAATTTGTAAATACAGCTATTTGGTTTATCGGATCTAAAAACTCCAAATATAAAACACATGATTCTTGTGCATAAGAGGGGAATATTTTTCTTAGCAGAACAAATATAAAGATAATGAACATATTTTCTGATCATGAAGCTGCAGAGCCACTGCACTTCTTTGGGGAAGTTGGATGACATATTTATATATTTACTTATGTAATACTTTTTTTTTTTTCTTATTTTCTGTAACTGTGCTGTATGTGACAAATCTCGAGAAAGCTTGGCCTCAGGATGAATGACCAATTTGGTCACTGAATTTTGAAAGTATGGGAACAGCTCCATAGCTTCAGGAATTTTATATAACATTAATGTAAGCAATAATTTTTGTGAATATATTTATCATTTCCCGGTACATTTTTATGATATTTTTATTACTAGTTTTGAAGTAGCTAGGTAAATGTATGGGGCATGTATACATTTTTCCATATGTGGTTTTGCTATTGGGTGTGGGTTTTTTTTCCACTGATTAAGACAAGAAACCTGAGAGAAGCTGAGTGGTCCATCGATCAAAATATTCATTTCCAAGAAGCCCCATACACCATACAATTGCACAGAAGGGAGAGTATATAAATCAGGCAACCACCTTCTGGTATTTCATCTTACATATAAAGATTATTACTAGCAGAAAAGAAAAGTTACATACAGGACATGCAAGATACTGAGTTAATACCAAGATTCTGATTATTTTCCTGTCTTTCAGCATTACAACTTTTCTGCACCTGTTGAACTATGGAGTGCTATATTTCCCACCACCTGTCAACAACTACTGAATACACCACCCAAGTGTTTATTCATCAGTGCTTTCAGAATTACTGCTGCTGTAAGCAGTAGGAGGAGAAAAGGTTGTTGGTACACATGGAAATAAAAACACTCTACTTGAATGGAACTTTTTCATCTTAATTACTCTTCATTTTTCCTTTCCTTCACTGAGAGAAATCAGCCTGCTTCTGGCCAATGTTGTGAACACAGACATGAAATTCAAATATTAAGATGAAAAGTATCAATGAAACATTATATAACATAAAGTTTCGAGTTTCTTAATAAGTATCTTTCATATCCATTTCCTTTTAGAAGATAAATTTTATGTATTTTATGTATTTTATGTATTTTCTATATTTTATGTATTTTATAATAGATGGGGAGCTAGTAATACAAGTGATGTGTTAATTAATTTCTATTGTAGCACCAACTAAGATCATCACTTATGAGCTGGAAGGCAGTGGCTACTAGCTCTGTACTAAGTAGTGAGCAAGAGAAGAAATAACGTGTGAGTTAAGATGGGTGACAGGATGCACATCAAATTCAGATTGTGGCACGCACAATAAGGGCAAACAGTAGACATAAGCTGCATCCTGTAAAGACACAAAACAAAGTGTGGCTTTGAATATTCCTCTCTGAAGGACAGTTTTGAAAATCCTCTCTGGGATCAAACACCTCCCCGTGTTCTCCATGCACTGGTGTAGTCCCTTGCCTCACCTTTGCCATTGTCACCAAAGGCAAAGACCTGCCTTTGCACAGCTCATGCCAGGGATCAATATCAAGATTCTGGACATATGGTTGTTGTCTTACTTCTATGTATTTAATTGCACAGAATGCCCAGGTTCACTCCTCTGTATGAGCTGTGACTCCTCTGCAACAGTCAGAGCAAGGTGAATAACATCCACCTCCCTTCATTTCCCCATACTCCTGTATCTGTCTTTCTCTGATAATTGTCATGGTCTATTCTGTTTATTGTTGCACAGCTCAAAAAGGCAGCTTGTCATGGAAGCTCCTGCATTGTCTTTGGGGTTTCAGGCTGTGTCTAAGTGATTCAGAGAGAAGCACTTAGAGAGAAGTAAAGAGAGAAATTCTGTCTGGCTCTTTCTGGTCAGCAACAGTGCTCCCAGCCAGCAACTGATTCAGTACCTCTACTTCCAGGCTGCCAAGACGAGTCAACAACCTTAATTTTTAAGAATACTTTCTGGTAGTTCGGGTTCTGACCCTGGATCATATCAAAACCACAACATTCCTTAGTATTTCTAGTGTTTAAGACACTATTCTTTTCTCAGGAAAAAAAAAAAAAAAAAAAAGACTTTTAGCATTTACTCATAAAATGGAGATTTATTTCATTAATAAAGAAATATTTCCAGTTTTAGGATAACAAATACAATTCCCACTGGGAGATCTGATAATGGCTACAGGAACTAGGAAGTTAAATAGCCTATGAAAATGAAATTTATATATATGATTGCAACAATTCCAGTTTGCATATGCATGTGATTCAGATCACACAGATAAATATTTAATATTTTCATCTTTTACTCATGTTAAAAAGGGTAGGCAAAAAAATCCTTGGAAGTACATGTATTAATTTTGGAATCTTACCCACTCTGTGTGTTGTGAAAGTTTTCTATATCCAATTTATTTTTCTATTGTGTGTGAGGAGTTAGTGGGGCATCTGATGCAGGACCCTATGTGTTGACAGGGAAACAAGTGATAAACAGTTTTGTAAATGTGTTTTTAAAAGACTATATTTATACGTCACTAATTGGCTCATAATATTTTATTAGTGATGTGAAGTTCAGAATATCCGTTCTAGTTCACTTGAATTGTGAATCATTTAGTCAAAAGCAAGCTAACATATTTCTGGATTTTTAAAAAATAAATAAATAAATAAATAAATAAGATTTTTCTGTTTTACCAGGACATTTTATGATTCTTGATAGGTGAGAATCAATACTAGTCTGTAGCTGATATAAATGTCATCAATGCTTTCACTCCAGGGCAAGTATAATTTAGACAGATCACCAGAATAGTAATAATCTATTCTTAAAATATAACAGTGAAACAGCTATTTGGATTGATCTTCAATAATTAAATGTAAAAATAATAAGATTCACGTTTCAAATAGTTTTGTATTTTAACATAACGTTTTCATTGTAATTCTCATGTATTCTATGACAATAACACCACCGGTCTTTGCTGAAGTGTGTGTTGCAGCCAGTAAATGAGTTATTGTGCATGCACACATAGCCATAGAAAAGTGTCATGCAAAGTTCTTGTGAAATGGGATGGAATAAGAAAGTCCATACAAAAAGTTGTAGGTATTTATTTACATAGTTAAACATGTCTATGCAGGGAATTGTGGTTACATTACTTGGGACACAGGCACATTAGTGAATCAAAGCAATACAGGAATTAAGGAATAGCAGTAAGAATTTCTTATTCCACTTCATTGAGTGAGTCTCTAGGAAAGCACTGGAGGATGATGGACAGGATGTTTCTACTTTTAGCTTCCTTTAATTACTTCGAGTTCTAACTGATCCCTTGGATCAGCCCTATAATTTATTTAATATCATTTGTACTGCAGTGATAACTAGATCCCTCCCTTGAGATATGTAAATAAATCTGAAGTTTGTCTGCAGGATTACAAAGAGGTTTGAGATTTATTTTTCCATTAAAAGGAGGTTTATGTTGACTCAACGTGTTTTTTGGTCCAGTGCTCCAGACACACAATATCTGACCTGTCTTCTACAACCTAGGATCAATACCTGGAAAACTATGACTTTTAAGCCTTTAATTTTGTACTGTGAAAGATGTATTGTATGGTTCAGAATTGCTAGCATTATGAATCAATTAGTCAACAAAACCCACAGTTTCCTGCATCATAAACCATAGTCCCATACATTTTTACTGTATTAATCAACTTCTAATCAGGAAAGAATAAATGTGGTGAATACATGAAACTCAAGACTAAAAAGATAAACATAAAAGTAACTTAAAAACCTAAAAGCAATAGAAAAAATACAAATTATAATACTATTTTATAATGAATCATAGAATCACAGAATCATAGAATATCCTGAGTTGGAAGGGATCCATAAGGATCATCAAGTCCAACTCCTGGCACCACACAGGTCTACCCAGAAGTTTAGACCACGTGACTAAGTGCACAGTCCAATCACTTTTTAAATTCAGACAGGCTTGGTGCAGTGACTACTTCCTGTTCTAGTGTGCAACCACCCTCTCAGTGAAGAACCTCTTCCTGATGTCCAGCCTAAATTTCCCCTGCCTCAGCTTAACACCATTCCTGTGGGTCCTATCACTGGTGATTACGGAGAACAGGTCACCTGCCTATCCACTCCCCCTCGCGAGGAAGTTGTAGACCGCAATGAGGTCCTCCTTCAGCCTCCTCTTCTCCAGGCTGAACAGGCCCAGTGCCCTCAGCCGCTCCTCATATGTCTTCCCCTCTAGGCCCTTCACCATCTTCATCACCCTCCTCTGGACACTCTCCAACAGTTTAATGTCCTTCTTGTATTGTGGTGCCCAGAACTGCACACAGTACTCGAGGTGAGGCTGGACCAGCACCAGTAAAGCGGGACAATCACCTCCCTTGACCAACTAGTGATGCCGTGCTTGATGCATCCCACGATACGGTTCGCCTTCCTGGCTGCCAGAGCACACTGCTGGCACATATTCAACTTGCTGTCAACCACAACCTGCAGATCCCTCTCTGTGGGGCTGCTCTCCAGCATATCATCACCCAGTCTGTATGTATAGCCAGGGTTGCCTCATCCCAGGTGCAGGACCCGGCACTTGCTCTTGTTAAACTTCATGCAGTTGGTGACTGCCCAGCTCTCCAATCTGTCCAGGTCTCTCTGTAAGGCCTTTCCAACCTCATCAAAGTCCACAACTCCTCCTAGTTCAGTGTTATCAGAAAATTTGCTTAAAACACCTTCTAGTCCTACATCCAAATCATTTATAAAGACATTGAAGAAGACTGGCCCTAAAATGGAGCTTTGAGGAATCCCACTAGTGACCATCCACCAGCCTGATGTGGCCCCATTAACCACAACCCTTTGAGCCCTGCCCGTTAGCCAATTGCTCACCCATCGTATGATGTTTTTGTTAAGTTGTATGCTGGACATTTTGTCCAGCAGGATCCTATAGGACAGCATGTCAAAAGTCCAAAAAGATCACATCAGCTGGTTTCCTTTGGTCAACTAGATAGGTGATTTTATCATAAAAGGAAATCAAATTTGTTAGGCAGGACCTACCCCTCATGAACCCATGTTGGCTGGGACCAATGACTGCATTGTCCCCCAGCTGCGCCTCAATAACTTTGAGGATCATCTTCTCCATAATTTTACCAGGCACGTGAGACTGATAGGCCTGTAAGTGCTAGAGTCTTCTTTCTTACCCTTCTTGAAAATTGGGACATTTGCCAGCTTCCAGTCTACTGGGAACTCTCCAGATTACCAAGATTGTTGAAAAATAATTGAGAGAGTTCCTGCGATGACATCAGCCAGCTCTCTAAGCACCCTGGGATGGATCCCATCTGGACCCATGGACTTGTATGGATCCAGGTGGAGCAGCAAATCCCACACACGTTGAGTGTTGGTTGGGAGTTTGTCATTCCCACCATCTTGGTCCTCCCACTCAGGGCACCCAGGGTCCCGAAGCCCATCATCAGCATTGAAGACAGAGGTGAAGAAGACATTAAATGTCTCTGCTTTGCCTATGTCACTGTTTGTGAGGAGACCTTCCCCGTCAAGTAGCGGACCTATGTTTCCTTTGGTTCTCCTTTTTCTGTTAACATATCTAAAAAAAACTTTTTTATTGTTTCTCACAGACATGGCCAGCTTCAACTCTAGTTGGGCTTTGGTCCCACAAATTTTCTCCTTACAAGCACGAACAGCGTGAGTTAAGATAGGATCCGTTGACATGAACAGCGTACAGCATGAGTTAAGATACATTTCAGACAGAACTATATATATTAGCCTGAGCTATGTAATGAAACCAGTATATGATGAGTATATGATGAGGAAATATGATTCCTGGAAGAGCAGGTTAGAGCTCTCACCACAGCTCAGTGCTCTCACCCCATTGAACACTCACACTGCATGCTTAGTGTGAGCCCAGGTTTCTGTCTGGGCTGTGAAAGTTATCAGAACTTCTTCCTCCCTTGGTATTTATTTTGTTCTGTTATGATACATTTACTGGTATATAATACCTGGGACTGATCTGCAAATGAGAGATAGTGCCTCACATTGGACAGGACAACAAAAACAAAACCACCAAGCAAACATTACAGACAAACTATTGCTGGCAGTTTCAATGATGGTGGTAAAGTCAGCGAGGCAACAGATTTAAACAACAGGGTCAAGCTTTCATCAGCAAACTCTGATTAAGTGTCAGAAGGTCCCAGATAACCTCCTTGACATCTGAGCAACAGGAACTGTAAATGAAGCTTTCATCATGCACTGAAATTAGAATAAGCAATTATTAGCTTATTAAAGCTTATTAAAGCTTATTAAATATATTTAATTAAATTTTGGTGAACTGAGCCCACCAAAACCTCTCCTAAGGTATTTTTGTCTGCATGTAACAGAGCATCCTTTCATTTATATAAAGATATCCTGATCTGATTTATCATAGAATCATAGAATTAAAGAATGGTTTGGGTTGAAAGGGACCTTAAAGGGACCCAGTTCCAATCACCCTGCCATGGGCAGGGACACCACCCACTAGACCAAGTTGCTCAAAGCCCCATCCAACCTGGGCTTGAACACCTCCAGGGATGGGACATCCACAGCTTCTCTGGGCAAGCTCTTCCAGTGGTTCACCTCCCTCATAGTTAAGAACTCCTTCCTAATGTCTAATATAAATCTAAATCATTTACACTGTCTTCCTGTTACTACTTTGTCAAGGAAAAACAGCCTGTTCATGTACATATACAAGTAAGAAGGCCGTAGTGAGAATGAGATTTGCATCTCTGATGTTTGCTTCTGGAAGAAATTATATGTTATAGTTGCACTCTCAAGAATATTTTTGAACCCTCTTCAATAATATACTGACCACAGACTTCTTTGGGTTATAGCTGAGGCCTTTTGGATTTTTTTTTTTCAATCAATTACTTTATTTTAAAAATGCAGTTTATTTAAGTTCTAGGCTTAAATTTGGTTTATTTCACACAGAATAAATATAGAAGAAAATATTCCTCAGCTACTTTATAGGACAAATCCTCTATGGCTAGCCCTAATAATAGATTAAGTTTCTAAGACATTTTGCTAAGATTGAATATGACGGATGTGGGTATAATTATAAGGAAGGTAGCAACACACAGTATCCCATGTATTGTATATCACTGCGTACAATTGATACTAATGCTTATGACCTGTTAGTGAGACTTGATTTGCTGGGTAATAAAATTATTTTTCTATTTAGTGAGAAAAAAAAAAAAAAAGTTGTAGTCAGTCAGCTGTGCCACCACACATGAAGATAGGTGGTGAAAGGTTGAAGTTTATTAGATGTGAAGTGCCTTCAGAGGCACACAATTTGTCCCCTTGGTTCATTTTGACAGCACTCTCATGATAGCAAGCCATAGTTTATTTTATGTGCTATACATCTTTATTCCTCTCAGATCATGCACTCTGAAAGTTCTCTCCATGCTGTTATCAGGTAAAAGATATTTGGCTTACCCCAGCCCTTTGGCCTAATGAAGACCCTTTTGTTTCAAGCGAGAAACTGAATTCATATAAGGAATTTTAAGAACATCTCTCAAAAGATGAAACCCACTCATGGAACATTATAGGAAATAATTAATCATTCCACCTCTTGTATACAATCAATAACACTAAAAGACTGTCTTGTCATCTTATCAAGCTACATAGGTTTTAGCAGTTCCTTTATTAAGCCTGGAAAAGAAAGCAAGGAGAGAGGGATTCTTTGAACATCCAAACACCATGTCACACTGAGTGTGATCCTGACACTGCCCAGGGAACCTGCTATCCTTTGTTTACAGATGGATCTGTGATAACCCGACAGCTCAGATGGAAGGTCACCCTGGAGGACAAGCAGGGGTTTCTTTTCCATCATCCCTGAATCCTGGAAGTAGAGGTTTTGACCACCCTGGGTATCCGGGCTCTGTGTTAAATTCTACTTTTCCTGCTGACAGAAGTATGTGGAATGTGATCAGAAGATACTCTGGCAATTTGTCTTCTATTACAAGAGAGAGGAAGAAGAAAGGGTGAATAAAACTCTATGAAACTACATGAAGAAAATAATGCAGATATGACACTACAGTTTTCTGACTGTCAGGCTACTTATTATGATAGACCATTTTGAATATATATGGCTTATATGCACTAGAAGGTGAAAAAAATTGTTAATACTACCTGTAATACCAGAACTGCACTAACTAGAGGTAATTAATGTTATTTCATTGACTTCAAAATGGCCAGGCCATCCTTTCACCCTCATTTAATGAGTCCATGGGTGTAACTATAAAACAGACGGGGTTTGCAGTTCCCTACTCACAACAGCATTTGAGCAACATGCTAGAAATTGTCTTGTCAGCTTTGTTAAGACTTTACTGTCCTCCATGGAAAGGTCTCCAGAGCAGTCACTTTTGGTAGACCAATAATTCATCTTTGTAATCCTGATTCATCCATCAGGTTACAGTGACATAACCAGTTGCTTCACTGGAAGGTACAAAAAAGTCTTCAACAGCAATTATTGGATAATTTGCCTACAAAAAATTCTTATTCTTTCCAATATGTAGGAAGTGGTTTATATTTGCTTGTATAATGCCTTGGGGTTGTAATCTTTCCAGAATCCTGGGCCCGCTAACAATCCTTAGTTATTATTGAATTTTATAACTAGTTGAACACTACATACTTCCTTCAATATAGACTCCAAATATAGTTTATGGCTATACATGTTGTATAAATAAATTGCTGCCTTTTATCACTTCCTATCTGTTAGATAATGAATGCTTAAAGTGATACAAGGGAAACAAAATGTAGTCCATTTGGCTTAAGTCCTCAACTTATTAACTTTTGACTTTTTGATATTTATCTGAAAATGTTTTTTATGGTTGTCTTTGGCACACATCTAAAGCATATCTTTTATGGTCACACTGTCTTGCTTATTGTGATAAATGGCTCAGTCTTCAAAATAGGACTATAATCAAAGTTTACAATTTATTAAAGGAATAGAGGTAAGCAAACAGTGCTGGGTGCACCAGGAGTCTCTGCTCCACCAAGACGCACACCAGTTACATCAAGCAGCTGATTTTTATGCTCCTAGGCTAATACATATTCATTACTGCTTCTAAAAAAGACAGGGTTATTATAATTAGTTTCCGGAATCCAAACCCTCCTACTGGAGCATGCGTATCAGTCTCCGGTGGTCCCTCTGGGGGTCTCTGGGGGTCTCTCATGCTGAAGGCTCATAGTCTTCCTCCCTCTTGTCCTTCTCCTTTATCCAACTTGGTTGTATGTCAGAGACTTGTGCAGCGTCCCCTGCAAGCTTTGTCTTTTAGTTTTTCTTCAGCTCTCCCCGTCTCCTTAGTCTCCTGGCCAGATAGCAGAGACTTGCAGAGTGTCCCATGCAATAGTCATAATAGTTAGCAGTTATTCTGAAACCCCCCAGATATAAGAGACTTCAAGGAAAAGCCTACAAATACATTTCCCTTCAAGCTTTCTATTGACATGAATTGCTAAAACATTCCTTGCAAGATACAAGAATTATATACATTAACCACTCTGTTTTTCTTAGACTTGTGGTTATACAAGGGTATGTAAGACAGAAGGTCACATTCATCATACCATGCAGCCCTAGCGTTGTTCCATACTGACACGAATCAGATGAACATATCTCACACCCATCCACCAACAAACAGTCATGTTACATAGTCTTATCAATAAAACATTAATTTACTGTTTGTTTGTTTGTTTTTTCCTTTAACATGTTTAATCTCTCCTAGAGTTAACTTCTTCACTTTTGTTCTTTCTAAGGCATACTGTTAGCTATTAAATAATTACCGTAGCAAAGGAAAGTTATAACATGAAAATTAGTGTGGATAATAAAGCCATAGGTTAATGCATTAGAACAGGTTTGCTAACAATGGCACAGAGATTTTGTTACCAGAATATTACTGTCAACATTTTTCTGTGTCTAGTAATTTAGAAGAAATGCGGATGAAAAATTTATGTTTTATTACACTTGTGGACAAAAGGCCCATCCAAGGATCATACTATCACCTATCTTTGTGTGAAGGAGGGAATTCAGATGAGGATTGTATATTTATATATTTGTATATATTATTAATCAAATAGTTAAGTTTATGTTTGATGTAAGGAAAGAGTAGCAGATATATTAGTTTTTTCAATTTCAGATAATATAAAATTCAAAAAAGAACAATACTGCCCAAATATTCCTCCTCAAACAAATCAGAATGAAAATCAAGAAGGAAGACTTATTTTACTGTGTTTAGAGGTAAATAATTTATTTTTAAATAAAATTGTCAACTTTTTTTTTTTTTTTTTTAGCAAGGACAAAACAGATGATATGAATGTACATGATAAAAAAAAAAAAAAAAGAAAGAAAACATGGGCTGTAGCTTGGGAGCTGGGTGTTCCACTTCTTTTCTCTTGTTTCTCTTGTGTTTCAAATAATGTTTTCCATGTTACACACAGTGACGTGGAAAAACAGATTCAACATATTAGACCCAGTATTTGTAATGAGGATAAAATAGTATGAAAGCAATCTTGTTTTGATATTCATGTCCTTGGCAAATATTCTGCTTAGCATCATGCCAGAGGCTGTCCTTTTTTTTTTTTTTTTTTAATTATTATTATGTAGGTGGTTTACCTGCTATACTTTTATTTTATGATAATTATGATTTTATTTTATTTTAGATAT
Source organism: Anas acuta (assembly GCF_963932015.1). Classification (NCBI taxonomy): domain Eukaryota; kingdom Metazoa; phylum Chordata; class Aves; order Anseriformes; family Anatidae; genus Anas; species Anas acuta. The sequence continues at coordinate 105,667,638 of NC_088981.1, forward strand.
GTAAACAATTATTTATCATTAACAGATAAACATATATGCATTTAGCAACAAAAACTGTGAAAGTTTATACACATTAAGTGTTCCATGCACATTAAGTGTGTAAGTGCTCCATGATATGGAAGGTTTAAGTCCCAATTCTCATTGAAACATATATAATAACATTTCAAATTTGTCATTAAAATAAAGAGAAGTTGGTCAGCAAAAACACAATTCATCTTCCTTAATTTTCAGTACATAAAGCAAAATATGTATTATCAAAATATAGTTTCTACAGGCACTGGAGAAAGACAGCAAATGAAATGTCATCCATTTTAAAATCTATTTTACTTACCACCTATGTTTCTCAGTATATTGACTACCTGTGTGGGCACAACAGGTTTTGCAGTAAAACTAATAAATAACAAAATTAACACAATGTGCATAATTCTAGGAAACAGACATGAGTTCAAAACAACCAAAATGTAGACAGCTGTTTATCAAGGTCAACATCACTGCACAGTCTTTTGGCTTTGAAGACATATTCTTCCACCAGCAACCACATGTGCAATTCCTTGCATGGTAGGTTTCTGGTGATGTATCAAAGCCTCTGTATAAAACAATGGCAAATTTACTGTTTTCCATCATCATAGTAACATCCCATTCAAATCCAATAACCATCATTTCCCTGCCAAAGTATACATGGCACAAGCAGTGCTTTCAATGGTGAAGTGATTTATTCAAACAGTTGTTGTACACCCATCATATCTCTACTCTCTATTATAAAGCTTGAGCTGACCTTCAACTCATTTTAATTTGTGGACCCTGAGGATGTGGGATCGAATGGCAAGGTATTATTCAACATACGCTTAAGCCATTTCTTTTAAATATACTTCAGAACCATAACTGAGGTTTTGATTTGGGTAGAGTTTCCCTGTGCTTGAAGGCACTTCAGCAAAAACATATTACAGCATAAAACTAAAAACACACAGCTAAAATGGAGTGCCAGATAATTGAATATAGCAAGAACATTTTTTCTGATCATTGCTTGTATTTTTTTATTTTTCTTTTAACTCTGATTGACAAAAATTTAATGCCTGGAGTTTCTGTTTACTAGTCTAGTCATAAGAAAGTATTTTATTGGGAGAAACCTTGGGAACCTACAATTTTTATTTTTATTTTTCAGGCACTAGATTTGATACTGTTTCCTCTGATAAAATGTCATTGGCTTAACCTGTCTTTCTTCCATTTAATCACTTTCAGAGTCTCATTAGACCAAAAGGAAATAAGCCTTAAAACTCAAACCACATGCCACATTCAGAGAACACAACAACAACAACAAAAAACCTACAGGCTGTATTCTTACTCACAACACTGGATGGTATCTCAGTACCAAAAAAAAAAAAATAATAATAACAAATAAATACCCTTTTCAAATGGAAAAAAATGCATATGCTTTCAAAGCTATGGCTCCTATTAATCCATACATAATGGGAATTTTCAAGGATACCACACAAGTGAATTCTTGCCTTACAAGGACTTCCACCCATTTCATTAATAATAAGCCTGTTTTGCTTGTAATGTTTTGAAATGAATACAAACTCTACAATGACTACAATAAAGAAAAGCATGCATCATTCATTCTACATGGATAAATAAGTAGGTAGATAGACATAAAACTAATTTTAAAGTTTGACATATCTGAGTAAAACTGGTTATATTATGGGGGAATGCAAGACCCACCCATTTAATGCATTCCTTATTGCAGAACTATACAGAGAACTTATACAAAAACTCCAGCAACATCTGAAAATGCATACCCTTGCATTGATGTGCAAAATTTAGAGGAACATTTAAATGAGCACCCAGTTCAGTTTTGAGCTCATGCCTAAGCCACATAGTTTTACAGAGGCCTCCACTGTTTTATAGTTTCCTTGATCTGTTTTTTTTTTTTTTTTTTTTTTTTTCCCCTGGTTGTCTTTCATTTTTCTCATCTGTTGCTTATGGAACTCTGACAACTGTAAGGAATCTTGGGGCTACTCAACTATTAGGAAAAAAAAAAAAAATCCTTAGTACTTACCTGACCACGAGAGAACTCAGGAAGGGTGTATTCAGGCAGAACCATATATACTTCCATGTTGTATATACTGAGAAGATATCACAATAACAACATATATTAGAATTGCCTGATTTCTATGTTTGTTTGTTTGTTTTTTCCTTGTCTTTATTGTTCTGCTCTACTTACCACTTTTGTTCCCTCTCTCACTGAGATCAACCATTCCCTCAAATTTTGTCTTCACTTAATTTCTGAAGAAGGTGTATAATTTTTTTACGTTCCCATTAATTATTATACAGCATCCCCTTGGATGTGCCATAGCTGCAAAGTCATTTCTCAGCCATCAAAAGAACTGGCAAATCAAAGTCCGAAGTGAAGTTTAAGAGCACTGACATATTAATTCTCTCAGTTTGTAAACATTTTTAACTTTTTTAACTTTTTTAATTTTTAAACTTTAGATATTATGAGCTGTTAATGTTTTTATCTAAACAACCAGTTACAAAAGATTTGGCCTTAATAATTTTATTCTTAGAATACCAGGGGTAGGGATGCTTCACACTGAATTTTGATATATTTATTTTTTACATTAAGGCCTAGATTAATGCTCTTCTTAACTCCTTTTAACATTATTATTATTATTATTATTGTAATTGTTATTATTATTATTAATTTAACAATGATATTGTTAATTTATTTGCTCTGAGCAGTTAGGAAAAATAAAGGTCTGTTGGTTGTTGCAATTATGAAGAGATGTTAAAACTTTAAATCAAAAATTTATATTGTTTTCAGGTTTAAAAAGAAAATCAACCCCCCCTTGGCCCCCCTAATCACATCCTTATTCAATGTTCCCTACTCCTCTCAGTTACTAATCTTTTCCCAAGCCTCTCTCTGAGGCTTGGTGAGCACCTACTCACTCAGTCTGAAACCTTTTTCTCCCTTTCTCTGTATGGGCTTCTTTTGTTTTTCTCTGTCAGAGTCACAACTCTGTTCTAAACAATATCTTCTTGCAAACTCATTCAGAGTTGTCTCATCACAGTGTGCTTACTGGATGATGACTGCTGTCTGCATCCTATGTCCAAAATGCTAGTGTTGCTAATGTTTCATGAGACCTGAAAGATCTTTCAGTTGATTTCAATAGGAAAGACTGTTCAGCTTGTGAAACCCTTCCCTTGTTGGATAATACTTTGGCAGTGACTACAGAACCCACCTGCATTGAAGTACCATTGACCCACGCAGACTTTTGAGATCTGGTCTGAACCCTGAAGATTTTATAGTTAGGATAGAACAAGGCTTTATTGGGAAAAGGGGGGGGGGGGGGGGAGGAGGAGGAGGATGGGGGAACACACCATGACTGAGAAGAGCAGATGGCACAAAAAGCAATGCCAGGAATGGATTCACTTTTTTTTTTTTTTCTTTTAATAATAAGGATTAAAAAAAACTCTATACACATGCTATACACATGTATATGTTTATGTGCATGACTATATGTGTAAAGGAAATAAGCATTAACTGTTTTCAAATAAGTATAAATAGATCTATTTTCTGTTGACAATTTCAACAGATATAACACTTTTTGAATAATATTTAATCTGAAAAAGAATATTTAATTTAAAAAATAATTTAAATAATTTTAATTACAAGAATGATCAGAATATTTCTCTCAATATTTTCAAAATGTGCAAATGACTTTGCTTTAAAAGAGAATTAGCTCAAAACAAACAAGGTGCACTCAGCTATTGTCTTCATGTGTTCTACTAAAATATTATTTCACCAGTAAAAGTTCGAGATAGGATTTAGGCACTAGCTGGAGGGCGAAGGAGAAGGCAGGCTAATTTAGCAGGACACATCACTGCTGTGTTCTTTAGGGCAGGCATCACTTCATGTACAAGGCAAAATGTCAATAGAAACATGTTACTATGCCACATTACACAGGAGATCTAAGAGGTTTAGAGCCCCAGAATGTGTGGTATTCCTTTTAAGCCTGCAGCTCCAAAAAAAAAAAAATGTTCTAAATCCCCCATGTTTATTTGAATAGATGTTGGCAGGATAATTAAATGCTCCCTTCAAACATCCTGTTGGAAATATTAAACAGTAATTACCTTCCTCAACTTGTTCCTTTTGTGAGAAGGGGAGCCACCTGACTGCCAGCTTTCGTTTGCCCTGACACAGATGCAAAAGCTCTGCTGCCTTTCTGATCTGTTCACACACTTTCTTCCCATGAGAAAGTAAGCACTGACTGAAATACGGTATTTTCTCCCAACTTGCACACACAACTGCTGCTTGTTTCAGAAAGATGTCGACTAATTTGAGCAACCTCTCCAAAGGCCCTCCAAACAGAAATGTCTTTCATAAGTTTCCGGGTCAGCAGCCCTTAGTAACCCAGGATGACTATTCTAGTCCTGGAGGCACTGAAATAGTTCCATATAAATAGAAACAGTTTCTGTATCACATTGTTGCCTCAAGCACCCATTCAACACCTCCTTGCACATTAAAATATCTCTCCATGACACAACTTTACACAAAAGAATGTCTTTGCCCATATGGTGTCTCTCTGATTTGTTGATTTTCTTTAGTCTGATCCTCTCATTTGCTGAAGCATTTATATCTTCTTGTGGGATGAAACTTTAAATGGTCAGCACAAATAATGCATACAGAAGCTTTCTTCTCTTCTACTGTTTGCCAGCAGATGCTAACCATCCCCTGTGCTTCGTGAAGTATTTCTATTGTGTGGAGCTCTTGGTAAAAGAAAAACAGTATCAGAAGTTTCTACACAACTATTTTCTCTTCCCTTCCCTTCCCTTCCCTTCCCTTCCCTTCCCTTCCCTTCCCTTCCCTTCCCTTCCCTTCCCTTCCCTTCCCTTCCCTTCCCTTCCCTTCCCTTCCCTTCCCTTCCCTTCCCTTCCCTTCCCTTCCCTTCCCTTCCCTTCCCTTCCCTTCCCTTCCCTTCCCTCACAGACTGATTCTACTTCATTGTTATAACAGTACTTTCCCTTAAGGATTTTGGGTCTAGTCCAATGTTCTTGGAGGTCAACATAATTCTTTTCAGTGACTTCTATGGACTTTTGACATACTGCATGCATTATTTGCTGTTCCAAAAGTATTTAGTACGTATACATGGCTGCTGTGGTTAGAAAGAATGGCAGACAAGATGGGTGGGAAAGAGGCTCTGCATTTTCAAATTACGATAACTGTAACTAATCAGTCCAACATTTCTGTCCTTCTCTTAGTCCCCTTTTCCTTCCCATCTAACTCACTAGACTCAATTGAGATTGAAGGGAGTATTGCCATTTTGTTCAATACTGAATCTGGTGTTAATTCATCATCTAAATATAAGCATTGTAAACAGTTTATAAACCAGCATGAAAATAGTTCAACAATCCTTAAAGGTGTTATCAATATGCTTTGATTTCCTATGTGTGCTGATTTTTGAATCAGTATCCAAAGCCTACTATCTAAAGCCTCTGCTTGTTAATAATGGAGTAAGTCAGGCAGGATGTTCATACCAGAAGGTACAAATGCAAGTAGAAACAGATCTTTCTGAATTAAATTTTCTTCTCATAAGATTTCAGCACAATTTTTGAAAAACTGCATTTTCCAAAGCACCTAAGAAACAGGAGCCAATCATTTGATTATTTATGTACTGGACATTTGGAAAAATATTTAAATATTTTCTCTTACAGGGAAGTAGTGAAAATGCTTTTTTTTTTTTTTTTTTAAATTAACCAAGCAGAATCCCTGTTCTAAACTTCCATAACTAAGGACACCTGAGCCCTAAAAAGTCATACTGTACCTTACCCAGCTAGCTAAAGTTAATTTCTCAGTTCTCTTCTGCATCAACAAATAATCATGAGTTCACATAAAAAGCACCATTTTTAGTTTCATATCTTTATCCTCACCATTAAGTTGGACATACAAGTATTACACTGCCATAATAAACATGTGAAGGTAGGCTCTCCCTCTGGAGGTTTTCAAAAACACCAAATTTTTGCTTTGATCACAGTTCAGGATGAAGTTGTAAGGCTTCTAGTTGTGCCTAGCCATTTATATCCCACCCACTTTTTTCATTTTATGATCTCGATCTAAAATATTGTAAGCAGATAAACCTTTATCATAGTAAATCCACCAGTTAGCTGATACTCTTATAGAAATCAAATAAATACTCTCCTTGCTTGTTTAAAACATCTTCCTGATCTCCAGAAAATATACTCCAAGAGGGTGTGTTCATGTGAGTGACAGAAGTGAATCAGTTTCCACATCAAGTCACAACAAAATTCTACTTGATGAAAATAAATAGTGTTTGTTTTCAAGAGCAAAGACAAAATAACTTCAAAATTCAGTGCCATCTTTTTGTTTAATCCAACTGTCAAAACTATGAAAGAGAAACTGGGCAGCTAGATGGTCAAGTCTCTCAGCAGTATATTTTCAGGACTGTGAATCTGTCTGTGCAAAAAAAATAATAATAAAAAATGAAAATTAAATATATATATATATACATTTTATATTATTCAGTAAAACAAACAATTCAGGTTAAACCAAAGAAACTTAAAAATGTATGTATTACAAAAAGGAAATGTTAAAATCACATTATTTCATTTCAATGCTTCATTCATGCCCAGTGAAATGCTCCTTGAGAAAAATCAAGAAAAGAGGATGGATTAATGAGTCTGTTGATCTTTGTTACCTCATCTGTCTGCAGTTAGAGAATTCACTGGGGTGTGTAACATCCTTCTTCCTCATATCTTGCAGTGGAAAGTGCTAACTACAAGCCTTAAAGCTCCAATTCCTTTTGTTGGACAGGCTACTTTTTGCATGGAACAGTAAAATTTTATTGTGCCTGGCATCAAAGAGGCAATAAAGACTCCATAGCCTGACTGGCTTCCTATAAGACATGTTGGTGCCTGTTCAAATTTCTGCCAGGAATCAATGTCTGTCTTGTCCAAAAAATATTTGGCTATTCCATATAAACAAGAATTCTGAGAATGAATGAAGGAAACATACCCTACTAACCACCAGCCTGTGTGACTGAACCAGTCATCAGCAAGATGGAAGATAAGGGGTCAAATCCTTTTCTGAAAAGACAAAGCTGAATCTCTGCTCTTGTTCTATCTCTTTCCCCCAGAGTGGGGGGAGATAAACAAATATTAAATGGTTCAATTCACACAAGGTTTTCAAAAAGTTTTATGTTCATTGCAATCATATTTCTGGTGAATTTAATGCTGGCAAAAACTAGTTTTTTTTAAAAAAAAAAAAAAAGTTTTTAGTTTTTTTAAAACTAGGTTTTGTAAGGTATTGCTGTTGATTAGAAAATTAATAAGTTTAGCTGCTTCCTAGTACACAGTATTTAAATTAATAGTATACCTTATAGGCTTACAGGCAAAAATAATTGATGTAACAACCAAGAAGTAATTAGTAAGCGATTGTTAAAGATTTATCTGTTGCAGTCTGAAATAGCTATAACAACTTAAATGACATGATTTTCTGTATTTTGATAAGCTTTTAAAAGCTTCTTGGCTTTTGAGTTAGGATGTAGAGTCAGAAGTATGTATATCAGATGTATATCATAAAATTCAGAATCATCACTAAAATGTCTGTTTTGCAATATAGAGTGGCACAACACAGAAAATACGAGTGGGACTTCTGAAATAGTTTTAAATGCTTCCAAATACTTTCCTTGTTAGAAAGAAAAATGTTAGAAGGGATTATAAAGATTAAAAGATGGTCAAGAAGGAAAGGGTAGTGTGAGAGTATTCACAAAATAGGTGACAACAGCAGGGTTTATATTACTGGTTCTGTATAAAAGAGATTTGTGTGATGATAAAGGCTCTGATAGACTTTCTATTGTGTAAAAAAATGTTGAATAGCATAAAAAAGAATGGAAAAAATCTTTTCATGGAACATTTAGCCAAGTAGTGTGGTTTTTGCCCTAGGAGATCATCAAAGAAAACTCTACTGCTGATTTTAAGAAAAATCTTGATAACTTTATTATGCATAGTATTACTTGTATTTTAATATGCACTTTAAGATAATAATGAAGATAAAACAATATTGTGCTTGTGGCTTAAACTATTATTAGCAGCTTCAAGAAGGGAAATTTTGCTAGTGATAATGTATCAAATAGTTACTTAATTGTATTTATTTTATTCTTCTGAATAAATTTATTCAGAATTATTTTATTTTATTTATTTTATTTTATTTTATTTTATTTTTCTGAAACACTTGGGGTGGGCTACTAGTTTAAGGGAAAAAAATGTTGCTTTCTTCCTTTTGGTTCTCTTTACTTCAGTGAGACTACTTATATTATTTGTTTAAATATAGCCTAGAACCTTAGATCCCAAACTATTTACTAAGGATTTATATTCATATTAAGGCTTTGGAGGGACTGACAGAATTTGTTTATCTTCACTGAAGAGTATTAATTCCCCCTGCAAGATTTGTCTCACCTGTCATTAGCAATCTAAAATTTTGGGAGCTGTTCATATGTAGTTGTTAAATCTTCTCCTATAATCAGTGGTAAAGAATATCCACTTTCAGAGTGATGCAGCCCATTTTAAGAGAGATATGCAATATATAAGGGATGCATTGCCATCTGGGTGAACCTCACTGATTTCCAAATGCCTCACTTGCCAGCTACCTAGCAAGTCACTGAATGGCTTAACAGCATGTGTCCTTAATGGACAGTTGTGCCAGGCGATTGGGGGGCCAACAAAGACGATGTTGTACCATGTACCAATGGTGTTAGAAGAATGACAGGCATATAAAAGGCCTGCAATGTGGTTAAAAGAACATTGAATAATATCAGAATAAGTGTTACTGTAGTAATTATTATAGGCAGTCCTTATCTCCCTTTTACTGAATAGCAGACATGAATTCCAAAGCGACATTTACCTCTCCTAGTTAAATCTCTTGCATAAAACAGATCCTAGCACTGAAGAACAGAAGGCAGGATGGACCATTTACTTCTTTCCAGAAGTCAGGAATCAAAGAGAACCCTTTATGAACCAGAAGAGGCCACAGACCTTCTACTTCATGCTCCCCCTAAACACCAAAATACATCAGGATCATGTACCAAGTTTAAGACCCCTTTAACCACATGTTTGGATGGAAGTTACCTGGTTAAAGCACAGCATTGACTATCTGAGCTCAAGACAAAGTCTTCAAAAATTAAAGAATACAATTCTTCTCCTGTCCCCACTTCTAACCCACCTCACTGCTAGGAAAGTGCTCTTCATTTGAATTTGCCAAGATTCAACTTCCAGCTGCTAACTTCCAGGAAGGCTATTGTGGTTTCTGCCTTAGAAACAAAGAGCCCTTTAAACTTAGTGTTTTTTGTTGTTGTTGCTTTTTTTTTTTTGTCCCTCCATTGTTATCAAACCACCACTTAGCAGTCTTTTTCGCAAGGGGTGTGTCAATACCATCTTCAATGGGAACAGGATTGAGTTGTTAATTTCAGACCAGTCACTGAAAATATTTTTCTTATCAGTAGATTTGCTCCATCACATGCACGTGTTTGCTTATTATTGTTGGGCTGCTCACACGCTGGGCTGTGGATTGACACTGTTTGTTTTTGTTTTGTAGAAGAAAGGAGTTCTGAATCATTTGGGGATGGGAGCCCCCCCATGCAAATTATAGCACAAATTTCTTAAGCAGAGGGGAAGAAAAAAATAACAAAAATTAAATCTGTGTACAGTACGAACATCTTTTTTATGTCTATGCTTTATCTGACTTCACCTGAGCCAAACAATTCAGAATGGTGGACCAGTATTTATCTTTGGAAAACACTAATGAGGTCATGTATTTAAAAATAAGTCCATTTCACTGTTTTTAAGTTTGTAAACACTGACTCAAATTGTGCCTAAATGTGCCTAGCTGGCATATCAGAGATAACCAAAAATTATACTTCTGACTCCAGTTAGCAGATAAATGGCAGATTATTAAATATGATCTTTACTACAAAGGAGTTAATGCCTCTTAGAAAAGTAACTAGACACTCATTTAGAGCTCAGGAGTCCCATTCTTTTTTACTTTACATTGGGATGGCAATTAATAAAGTGCTAGCTTTTCACACATTATAACAAATTACTTTCTTCCAAGCTAAATTAAAGGTAATATTTCTGTTAATGACACTTTATAGGTGCCTAATTTAACCAGTGTGAGAATGATGACCTTAAAGCATTCATGTAAAGATTTAAACAGGAGAAAATGAGACTGTTATAATACTTAATTTCTTTCCAGTCTTTTCTGCTGCCACACATAGTCAAAATCCATTCAAGCATTTTTATAACTATGCAAGTGTTATGTGATTTTTATATATATATATGTTATATATATATATATGTTTTATATGAATATATATATATATATATATATTTGGTTTTGTTTTCTAGGAAAGAAAGTCTCTCTTTTTCCTTTTGCTTTTCTTATAGTACTTAGTCCATATTTATTTCTTTGGTAGGATGAATACCTAATCCTACAGAATGAGAGAACAAGGTGAGGGAGCTGGACATCCTGTTGATTCAGCTCAGCTCACACACTGCAATCTACAGAAACCATCTGGATAAGATTGCAAAACAAAGTGTTACCTTACAAGCCATATCTTCCCAGCAATTCTGAAGTCTAACCTCTGTGAAATGAATTGTGCAGACTGATGAGACTCATCAGCAGTATTAGTGGTAGCTGTGTTGACAGCATCACCTGAGGCAGCTGTCTTTCAGGCTTTGGATAGAATATACACCAGGGGAACAAAACCAGATGAAACTTCTGGCAATTCCATGAAACTGTGTTATGCTCAGAAGCATGTATATGAGAAGTGCAGCATGAGATCAATGCACTGATCAGTGCACTGATCAGTGAAATTAAGAAGTTACCTTTTAGAGCAGTTCCATGACAATTATTTTGATGGGGTAACATTCCAGATTTTGATTTATTATTATCATTATAGCAATATGATTATAGTGGATTCCTCATACACCTATTATAGTAGCAATATAATTATAGTGGACACCGTCCAGGTTCCAAGCCAGCATGGCAGGGGAGTTGGAATTAGATGATCTTCAAAACCCTTCCAACCTAAATCATTCTGTGATTCTATGATTATTATTATTTTGCTATCTAATTCCAAAGAATGTTTTACTTACCTATAGTGCCAATATAATAAACCAGGGCAGGACTACAATATTTAAAGTATGAACATCTCTTTTTATTTAACTTCATTGAGATACGTGATCAGGTAAAGCAGAATAAACAAAGGGAATACTGGAGCACACAGGAGAAATGTGAGAAAATCTACAGGAGAAAATCTACAAACAGATCCCCTTGGCGAGCTGGAAGGAAAGGGAATTAGTTTATTCTGTTCCCTTTATACCTTCACTGTATGTAAGCTTTTATCTAAATATTTGTTATGCTTTTTCCTCTCCAAGAATACCTGTTCTGTGTTCCCTTCCCATGTTTGTATTACTGGATTTTTAAGATTCTAAGGATAAATAACCACTTATTATTTGCATGGCTGAAAGCAAATGTGGGCAGAAAAGATTACAAGGTTCTAACAGGGCAATATAATTAGTACAGTGAAACTACTCGCTACTGCATTATCCTTCTATGAATTATTTTGAGAATTGAGAAAGATTTTTTTTAACTTTTTTGCCAGCAAAAAAAAAGTAAAGACAATCCAGCAAATTCGTTCAGGATTCTGATATAGAATATAAAGAAAGATTAAAAGGAAACTAGTTGACTTATTCAAAGATTCAAGATTTCACTGGCACCTGTTTCCAGAAGAAAGCAATACTTAATACAGTTTTGTCAGTTTGCTTGAGTACCTTGCCTTACATGTATGTTTTCTTAAGAAGTAGAAAAGCAGAAAAAGAAGGAAAATGAGATAACCCTCCCCCACCCACCAGTTCTAGAACAGACTGAAATGCCTCAGCTCTGTTCATAATGATTTCACTAACAATGCCTAGCTAGCAGAGGTCTTCTATGAAATGGCACATAACCTACAAATTGGGCAAAGAGAGTGGTTTGTTTTTAATGTAATCATGAAAAAATCCCATAGTTGTAAAATTTTAATGAAAGGGTAGATATAGATAGAAACCTGCAAAAAGATCTCAAACATTTGGATCCTGGATTTTGGACTGATCTCCCTCTGGCAAAGGGAGCCAAAGACAAAGTCCATAAAATGTAGCTGTTCTGACAGAAAAGTCAGGAATTTATGTAGAATTGTAGAATTTATTGTAGAGTGCTAAAAACAAAACAAAACAAATAGAAAAGTTAAAAACTATATATACTCTTCTTAGTTTTCTGAGACTCTTATATCATTTAGAGAAGTTAGTCTAATCTATAGATATTCCCCCTTTCAGATCAAGAATATTACCTATGGAAACAAGAGCCAAATAATCCCTTGGATCATGTGAGTTGCTTGTCTCTTTATCTCCTTTCATCACCCCAAACATTTAAACTTAGGGGTGAATTTGAACTAAATCTATTACCTATTAAGAGATTTAAAAAAAAAAAATAATCTGAAATTCCTGTAAAAATGATGAAAATATATAGCCGGATATACTTTGTATTAATTCCTCCCTATGGAAAAGGACTTAGTCTGGTGGTGAAATGTTTGACTTTAAACTCGGGAATATAACAATGTGAAAGCACCAAATGAGAGCTCATCCCTTGCCTCTTGCCTATCCTTAAGCTATTTTGACCTCTCCAGTTTCTACTCAAGGGTAAGGTCATGCAGAAGCTTTAGTACTGTTCTTTCAAAGTCATTTAGCCATGTGATAGAATACCTAGAAACAAAGCTTCACTGTTTCCAGTGCCCGGGAAACAGTTTGCTTTGGTTTGGAACCATTTCTTGGACTAAACTGAATGAAACCATGTGATCAATTACATTCTAAATACATAAATGCATAAACTACAGACTACTACTGCTTCAGAAGTACTTTTTGGGGTTGACAGAAAAAAAAAAAGTAAATTCACAGTTTGGGGCCTGAGCATGATTCTGTGATCCATATGCAAATGGTGGATGGAATTCATTACATTTATTTGTAGCCATCTCAAGTCATCAGGTTTAGGTGTATATAGGCATCCATGTATTTGTAAGATCAGTAGTTTAACACTTATAAACAAACAAACACAAGAGATGTTTGGGGTGTGATTCCGATTACCCATTTAGAAATCAAAGAGGTCTTTGCTAAAATGTATTGCCCCCTATAGATATGGATTGAATTTCTGTGTCTCAAAATTCTGTGTGTTTCAAAATCTGAGAAGGGAGGCTACATTTTCTTCCCAGATATAAATGCAGACATTTCTACATTTTAGCAGATAAATGTCATGTCAAGTCTTTCATCTTCATGGGCTCTTCTTTATAGGTATAAAAACTAGGTTTCATGGCATTCCCCATTCACCTCTTTTTTACCCCAGCATCTCTAGTTTTCTGTGGATATTTCGTTTGGTTGGTTGGTTTTGGTTTTGTTTTTCAAAGAAAGGGAGAAGATATTAGCTCTAGTTCCTGTCCCAGGGCCAGACAATTTTTCCCTCTTTTCCATAAAGATTTTTATGTAAATGTGATGTCTCCTGCCCAAAAATATGATCTAGGGAGACCCTAGGAGACATACTACCAGTAATAGAGAATGTTATCGCCCACCCTGGAAAAGACTTTGTTCATTTTCTTAAATTCATTCTCCCTTTCCCTTTGAACAGGGAAACCTGAGAAGTTGCTTTGTCTGCCTACAAGTCCTTATTCCTCATTAGATCAACCTATGTATTGCACAAAAGCAACTGGGAAAATAACCTGTACTTTAACATATTGAAAAGACATTATTTTCCTCCCCAAAAGTATCATATTTTAAAATGCCCTCAAAATAGCAGCTATTCTATTATGCTTGCTTATGAATATATGAAATTAAAGACCAACTGCAGTGGTTAGTTTTGGAATCTTTACATACACAAAGTAGATGTTTTCCTAATTCACAGGGAAGTATTTTTGTAACTAAATACTACTTTAATAAGTCATCTGGTTCAGGTCTAGAAAGTGCAGTTGGAACTGTCAGCTAATGCTACTTAAGAGCACTTGAAGGTTCAATGGATTATTCAAAAAGGCAGTGAATTCTTCCTGGAGCAGCTTGTTCATGACTCCCATCTAATTTTTCAGAAATAAAGTTTACAGAATTTAGCAGTCTTTTTCTGTAAGTGCATAGTTGACACTGTTAAAGTTAGAAATGTAGTCTGAGAGCTTTTTTTTTGTTAAAGGGATACTCAACTGTATACTCAGGCTGTGTCCCTGGGACCAAAGCAGAGAGTCTTAGTTGTTTAAATACATTCCTGACATAACATTGGCAATTGCAAACATTCACTTGAAAAAGTCTATGAATTTCAGAATCTGCCAGAGCAATACAAATGTCCGGTCTTCAAAGGGGCTAAAGTGCATTTAGACAAGTGAATTGAATATGCCTGATACCATTTTCTGGTCCTGAGACCAAATGACACAGAATGGTCTACATTTGTACAATTAAAACTAATTGCCCTTTTAAATGCTGTTTTCACACCCCAAATGGCTATGGTCTTTGGGCCTATTCTAACTCCCCAGTTATTAAGAATATCACTAGTATGCCAAGGTGAATATCTGATTGTTCTGACTAGCATTATGGGACAGATTTCAGTATCCAGAAACCCACCTTTAATTTATACTGAAGACACAACTACAGATCTTTCTTGATCAGAGCCTAGGCAGCCTGGACTTGCTAACTCCACTTTTCATAAAGGGGAGGTTTGCATTCTTCTTTGTTAGTATGGGTAACATTTGTGATTTGACAAGAAAGCATTTTATGAATACAATTAATAAATTAAGATCCAACATGTTCACAATGTAGCACTAATGAATAATGCCTTCCAGGAGAAAAGAAGGCTACAAAGTAAAATTAACGGGGGGGGGGAGGGGAGAAGAATCTATTTCTTTCCCTTTTTACCCCTTTCCCCTTTGTGTTGTACTATCTCAATATCAGTAGCAATTCCTTTTCATGTCCTAATGTACTTATTTATGTCCTAATTATTTCATACATTTACTAATGACTTGCTGCATTTTTATTACAGAGGTTCAGGTGCTGACTTTGAACTATTTTAATATATATTGGCATGTTGCCTTCCATTTTATCTGTCCAGTGGAAGAGAGGTATGGTCTCACATGACTGGGGTATTCACGAAGATTTCTGTAGCCCTCAGGAAGCCAGGTCTCTTGAATATACCAGGTAATGACAAACATATAGACTTTTCCTCTTCTCAACAACTGATTTTGTTTTCCTCAAATTTATTACATGGAAAAACATTTTGTAATAATATTTAAGAACTATAATATCAGTTGCATTAGATGATCACAGTGGTTTATTCTAGATTCAAAATTAGAGTCTTTGGGATAGATCACTAAGAGAATCTGGAAGAAAAATTATGCTGTCCTCCCCCAGCAGAGATAAATCTACATTACAATCAATGGTGTGATTCAGCAGAGGAAGGTGAATGCTTTGACTAGCAGCAGAAAAAGCATTACACAGCAAAGTCTTGTTTCCACAGATATGGAGGTTTCCTGGGGTGGAAGACAGATACTTAGAAAAATCTACCTTTACAAAGAGAGATTACTATTCTATTGTTTTAGAATAGACATATAGTCTATATATATATATTTATATATTAATTCTCAGAAAAGAGGTTGGTTTCTATAGCTTACAATATTATTTTCATAAAATACTAATAGTAATAATAATTTCATACTGTGACAGAGGAAGACAAAATGTAATGCCAAAGGGCCAAAAGTTATTCCTAGATATATAGTCAGGGGAAGAGGTTCTGCTGTTTGTTACCTGCACAAATCTACTTGTCTGCACTTTACAGTTCTCTTGAATTTACAGTTTTAAACAGATGGTGTCGAACTGTGCAGAACTCAAAGAAAAGCTGAGGGTGAAAGCTATGTATTGTTGTGGAAAGCTTCAGAGAACTAACTAAATTCCAGAGGTTGTAATGACTTGTTTGGACACACTGTGTCATGGAAAGCTCCAAATTGATAATAAGGGCTATAAAACAACACCTAAAAACAACACAAAGGTTTGAAGTTAATTCAGGGTACATTCAGAAAATAAATAAAATCCTTATTTATTTATTTATTTATTTACTATGCATATAATTGTTATAACTGAATGAAATAATTCTTCAATGGCAACAGTGGATTGCCTGTCACTAGAATTTCATGACTAAGTATTTTTTTGTTCGTTTGTTGGTTTTTGCTGTTTGCTTTTTTGCTTGTTTGTGTTCCCTTAGTTTCTCACAGGGCCTAATCTGATATTTGTTCTTTCTCATTTCATGAAAAAACACTTAACAGTCAATCAAACAAAACTCAGTTATTCACTACTTTTGTTGTTGTTGTTGAAAAAGATCTTAGAGTGCATTCAGCGATGGAGTATCTGTATCTTTTGTTGAAAATGTATCTTTAAGTCTCATTTTCCTTTCATTTGTATTCATGCCAATTTGAATATAGTAAAAACAGATGTTAAAGGGCTGGAATTTGTGTTTGATGTGAAAACGGGCCAAAAAATCTACTAACAATGAAAATGGCATTCATTAATATTTGCCAAAATTGTTGACCTACACTTGCTACTGTTTGACTCAATTTATTAATAACTGACAAGCACTCTAGCAAGGTTTTTTTGGCAAGAATGAAACAAAGGAAATGAGCCAGAACAAGTGTAATCAAGAAATGTAAATAAACTTTAGGATAAAAACATGCTATGTTTGAACTTAGTGTGAAATATTGTCAGTTTCCTCCAGGAACTCTGCAGGTGGAGGAAGAAACGCCAAGATCTTCCATGGAAAGGCAGGAAAAAGAAAGACAAGTCTTCACAGGGAAACAATGGGATCATCTCACCCACTCTATCAAGCTCATGTCATTGCAAATGGCTCAGCACTGTGTTCTGACGTTTAGAAGTTACAGACTTTCTTCTGTATTTTCAATTAAAAGGATTTTAGACTCTAGTACATAGAGTTCTGCAGACACTGTTTTGCAGTGATTTCATTTAAATGTCCCTGTGATGACTTTGTGGGATTCAACCATTAGTGACTGCATTTAAAGGCAAAGATGTTGCAAGAGGGCTGGGTCCTTAGCCCAAGGCATGAACTATTCTTATTCACCATGATTTGGTCCAGATTTACTAAGATCTGGAAGCACTCCCTGACAGCTTGCTGGTCTCATACTCACATTCATCTATCTGAATTTCTTATGATTCCACAAGTGCAGAAATTCTGAATTTTTGAAGCTTGCATTAATGTACAAAGAGTTTTGTAGCTGGTAGCTAGCTGTAGTAAGTTTCCTGGCTGTTGTAGTCTTTAATTTACTTTCATTTGTAACTTTTCCTACACCAGAATGATATCACTCCAAAGTCCTCCTCTGCCCATGACTTACGTCTCTCACTCCCTTTTAATCTGGAGAGTTGGCTTGCAGTGTACAACCTGGTAACAGCTAGCTCAAAAATTCAATGCAAAGGACAGGTACCAACCCATATGGGTTTTTGTGCTTGTGACGAACTATTAATATAAGACCTGTTCATAAACTCACACGTCTGAGTAGTTGGGCCAGCAATACCTCTGACTTCAGTGTCATTCTCTCTGTACGTAACACAACGTGGAAAGGGTCCCAAAGAGGTTTTCTAAGTGTCATAGTGGAACCCATTAAAAAATAGCCTGATGTTCTTTAACATCTTATCTGTTCAGCATGTTTATAGTACCAAATAAAATGAGCCAACTCTCTGTTCCTGAGGTCAGCTAACGTGGCATAACTCAAATTCCTATTCTCTCATCATCACCCCAAAATGAGGCCACATCCAAAGTACCTTCTGGGACAGACATGCCCCAAACCAAGGCACTGTGGAGGAATGCTTGCTGGTCTTCTTCAAACTCTGCCAGGAGCTCTCTTTCTTTGATGTGTATGGATCAAACACTCCCCAGCTTGAATCACCTGTGGTTCTAACAGGCAGTAGAACAGAACTAGTGTAGCTCTTGCAAACACACCAGGGCACAGTGTGCAACATGGATAGAAATTCAGTATAAGGATGACACTGTATGGATGAGTCTCACCAAAAAAATTGATACTTGTTCAGATATTAATTTGTTTGCTGGTATCCCAGCTCTGACTTCATTCTGGAGCATTTCAAAAGTACAGATAATTTATCAAGTTCATTTTGGTTATTGGAGGAATGTAGAGAGGTAACACTGAATGTGAACACCAATTCACAGCTGTTCCAGGCAGACAGTCAAATAGGGATAGAAAGGTGATTCCTACAGCATGTGTCTTTTGGAGCTCCTCCACTATAAATATTTCTCACAGTGCAATGAGAAACAATTTTAAAAAACCACTGAAGTTAAAACATACACACTACAACAGACTGATATTGAGATTAGAATTAAGGAAAGTTGGAAACTATAATCATTTAAACACAATTTATAAGCCTAATTTCCTGCATGTCACTCCCAGATAATAAATACTTTTCTTTTGGCTTGGAAAAGCTGTGGAAAAAAAAAAAAAAAAAAAGAAAAGAAAAAAAAAAAGTTAATTTAAGGCTCATTAGTTTATTTTTAGTAGCTTAAGATCTGAGGGATTTGAAAACATTTCCCTTTTCTAATAGAACATGCCTTCCTGTATATCAAGGATGTCCACTGACCTCACTCCCTCCTGGAAGGTGCCACTGATCCATGACAGAAATCCTGTGAGGGCTTTGAAAGCTAAATAGGAACCAGAAAAAAAGTATTATCATGCTTAGCTGATTATAACATTGGAAATAAAGTTCAACTGTGAGTTTGGGGGGAGAAAGAGTAGTGCCTGAAACAAACAAGCACTTCCTGTGTTTGCCTGGAAGAAGCCAATCTTCCCTCTGCTTATATAATAAGAACTTTACTAGCTAATTTGCCAGTAGCTGAAAGGGATTTCTGTTTTTAGCTCTGGGTCTGTGGCAACTGTTTTGTTTTAAATGAAAATTAAATGGGAACATACAGCTAAAAAACCGTTGAGCCATAATTGAAGTGCATTAATGGTAATTACTTCTTTCTTTCACTCATCATTTTGACAGAGAAATCCATTACTCCTCCATTTCCATGTTTCCACAAATTACTCTTCCCTGTGGATGTGCAGTGACTGAAGGAAATCATGGCTTTGTTCTATAAATTTCTCTTCCATGCAGTCCTGTTCTCCTAGCATTCCCTGGGAATAGAACCAAAAATACCAATAAAATGTAATAAATAAATAAATAAATAAATAAATAAATAAAAGTACTACTTTGATAGCGATAAAAGGAAAACAAGCATCAAGTACTGGAGTGAATGCCAGTTACTGGAGATGTAACATGCTTGGTTTTACTTATGGCTATATATTAATAGTGCTAATTAATTTCAAACTGCTTATCTTGTTAGTAAGATACATCTTCCTGAGAAGGTAATTTCACGTGGTAAGAACCTTTCATGGGTCCTATCAGTTTGAAACACAGCATTTTCATTTCTTTGCTCAAGATTTTTTCAAATGTGTTCTGGCAGTCAAGCAAACTGAATTACCCCCATAGATCCAAGACAGTCCCTTCACTTCTTGTTCGATGAACTTTATTGGACTTTATTTATTTTCTTGTATATAAGAAAATGCTTATAAAAGTTGTAGAAAATGTCTCTATTCAGAACTATCTATTTTGTAGATCGAAGGAATCTGTAACCCAAACAGTTTTCCCTGCACTGTGGCTGAAATTATATGAGAAGAATCTTACATGAGAACTAACTGGACGTTTTGCTTTGAAGTGGCTCTCAGGATACGAGCACTGCCACTTGGAGACATTTCCACTCTTGTGTCAGAGACTAAATATGGCAGAAGCCAACAGCAACTTCTTCATTTGCATTTGAGGTTGCTTTAAAACATTTTGTATTAAGGTAGCAATAAAATGATAACTATTTCTGAAATCATTGCATAAAGAAATAGATTAACTATAAAAGATATTTTGTGGATAATCATTCATTTATTCATTTAATCAATTAAGCATGTATTTAAATGCTTTATTCACTTTATTAATTTATTTAAAGATAATCACAAAACTTTAAAATTAAAAATATTTATAATAATATCACCTCAAAACATCATATGACCATTCCCGTAGTTTTTTCTAGGTCTGTAGTGAAGAGCTCCAGAAGGCAGAGGTCTTCCCTTTGCCACGGATGTTCCTTTATTTTTACACATTTCAGCAATGCCAATTCTACAATGACAAATAGGAGGTGTTGACTTTATGTGATGACATAAAGGTACACTGTGTTTGTTCCTATACCTAAGGTTATATAGTTCCATAATTTGTCATCTGGATACTAACTTTAGATAGAAGATGGAAAAC
Organism: Anas acuta; assembly: GCF_963932015.1. Lineage (NCBI taxonomy): Eukaryota > Metazoa > Chordata > Aves > Anseriformes > Anatidae > Anas > Anas acuta. The sequence goes on from NC_088981.1 coordinate 105,688,053, forward strand.
AGATACATAGATAGACACTAAGAGGCATTCTGAATAACAAAAGTGAGGCTGAGTTTTTTGGATGATTATTTGATGAGTTTTATTTTACTTGAATAGGAAATAAATGTTTAAGACTGGTACAAAATGTGTCACTCAGATACAGTTTATATGCTTGCTCTTAGTCTTCCTGTTGTAAGAGACAATTCTTTGACCTTGATTTTTGCTATCTGAAACTGACGGTCTTGCACAACCAAATTTAGTTGTGAAGTATTTCCCTGTAAGTGTCTACAAAGATTGGTATTGTATGTTACTGGTGAAGTAATACTGACATATATGTTTATGTTTGTGTTTGTGTTTGTTTATGTTTATGTTTAATTAATTTATTTATATTTATTTAATGCAGCTCAATAATTGCATCAATGTTGACTCAGAGAACAAATACATAACATTTCACTTCTTGTTTCTTTTTTTTTTTTTTTTTTTTGTTGTAATATAGGGGACCAATATTGTGGGATGCTTTCTATCAAGATAATTCTTTGTTTCCACAGATCTCCTATGCACCCGGTTCAGGAGCTCTGAACTGTTCAGCTAGATCAGACATCTACTTTTAGCTGCTGTTACCAGAGGTGGAAACAATTCTGAGCCAAAATGTGGACCACTTAATTGGTTATAAGGTTGCACCACTTCACACTGGTGAATGTGCCAGACTAGACTCTATTAGTAGATGTTCAATTACTTTTAGCACAGGTTTGTTTCAGTGTATAAAAGTATAACTAGATAGATGTTTTGTACCTTATCTTTGTACCTTTTCTTTGTATCTTATCTTTGGGTCTACACATGGGTTTAAGCATGGGTTTTGTGTGCATTACTCTGCTCACATACACATCAACATTGTTGTTGTATCTACAGTAAAAGAGCAAATGGCAACAGATGGCTGAATTCATTCATCTTCAACTTCTCTTTAAAAATTGAGCTCTTTTATAGATGGAGTCAGTTGCCCTATGTGAATTGTTGGATTAACACAATTTGCTTTGGGGAGCTGTGTGGTGGAGATTACCAGTTTGTTGAGAGCTTTCCTGGGTAAACCTGGTAGGTGATCTTGGGTATAAGCATAGTGTGGGTGGCACTACAGCACCTGAGTCCTGCTGAAAAGTTAGACCCTGAAAAACCTTGAAGTGTGTTTTAGCAGTTTAGGTGCTAAAACCTAACCTCAGGTTATTTAGTTCCAAAAGTGACAAGGGTATTTACAAATTCTTAAGGGAATCAAGGGAAATTGCATCAAGAGAAGATGCACTAAATCCAAATCTTGGTGTTTTTGTTTGTTTGTTTTGTCATTTTTTCTTGTAGTTGTTGCTGTTTGTTTGCTGTTTTGATGGTGGTGGTGCTGCTGCTTTTTTGGGTAAGTCCTCCAAATGTCTTTCAAAGTATTTTGGTATCTAAATGTTTCTATACATCTCACTACAAATTTCTGAAGTGTGTTCTCCCAGTGACAATGGCAAAGCTAATGATTTAGTGGAGCTTGACTAAGCCATCACACAGCAAGTATCCTGTTTCCCATATGTACATACCAGGAAGGACACATTTCTTTCTTGTGACATATAATAAAGATGATTTTCCTTCTTTAAGAGAGAAACATTATTAATATTTCTCTGTATATTCACAGATATAAATAGAGATGTGATTCTATCACAGGTTTCCTCTTTTACATTGTGCCTCCTTGTCTTACACATCTTTTTCCTCACCTACTGCAGTTCCTACAGGAAACAAATGTCCTCCCACAGTCACCCACACTCCTTCTGTCCCACCAAACAATGCAAGCTGGATTACACAATTACATGAATCAAACAGATAAATAAATAAATGAGCTGCAACTTTTTTGGTTTTTATGTGCACAGAACAATGTATACTGAGTGCAGTTGAGTGAGAAGGGACAGAAAAAATGGTATCTCCTTACACCTCCCAGGGCGTTGCAAGGGTACAACAAATACCTTCCAATATTTATGTCTGTCAGTTTCAGAGTTTTTTACTCTTCCAGGTAAAAATCACCAGAGATTGCTGAACATCTGAGACTTAAGGATGCTGCTGTGTAATTTCAATGCCATGATGCAATATTTTTTTTTTTTTTTCTGAGCTCAGTCCTGTAAAGTAACTACTGATGCCTATTGATTTATGCTGGTGGCTCTTAAAGACAAGGCCTACTACTTGTTTATGTGTCTGTATAGGTCACTGAACTGCAAAAAAGAGTTCAGTGCCTCCTTCACACACTGTCTCTGACCACTCTCTGATCATAATTTCCTCTGCCATCCAATCCACTTTTATCTATTCTTTGGTTTTATATGAAGACTACAAGTTCTTAGGAAAAGTCTTGTCCTAGGTTGTATATTATATAATACATTAAGTTCAAATCCTTGACTGGAGGTACTCTTATGTCTTTGTTACATAACTCAGTAAAATAGATTAGGGTTTTTATACAACTCTAGAACTGCAGTGGTTTGAAAGTTTGCAAGGGAACGTAGATACATGTATTTAGCAGGCTTTTGCTCTGTGTGCAGCACCTGAAATATAACACTGGGAGGCTAGTTAAACTGACAGTGAGTACAAAGGAAAATTTTCAAATACACAGAAGATTTTTAAAGTATGAGGTCAAGTCCCAAACAGGAGGAAAATACATGGTAGACTGTCAGCATTGTAAAACTATCAGTTCATGCAACATGACTGTCATATTAGTGCATTTTTGACTATTCCAATAAAAGAAAAAAATACTCTCCTCCCCACCCTCTCTATATTAAGAGCTGAGAGAAACTAAATTCCTTGGTCCACAGGAAAAATAAAATCTTAGTTCTGGCACCAAAACTGTCTTAATTATACTTTACACTTGACAACTATTTCCTTATAATCTAAACCTCTGCTCCAAATCCCATAAGCACTCAAGTACAAAAATGAAGTAGATTTAATGCTCCAAGTGTGTTTTGTTCCCCAGCACAAGATGAATAAAATTTAGTGTTCCTGGAGGTCAAAACCCACACAGTGTAGCAGACTTCTTGTAAATCTTTTAGATAAGTTTAGGATGGCTGATGTTATTTTTGTAACCTTCCTTTGAACCATAACTTCCTCATCAGGTACTTCATATTCTACCTCGTAGACATAACCCCCCCCAAAGCCAAGTTATTTCTTTCAGCTCTTTTAGAGTACAAAGCAGCCATCCAACAGTCCCTAGGGTCAAGCAATATTGCTACCTTTTGCATCAGTTCTTCAGAAGACAGAGCTCGTCCCTTACCATTTTTCATACCAAATTGACAGAATCTACCTGAAGGAGCCACAGGCTGCAGCTTATTTCAAATGAGGGCACCGGGGCACACACTGATTGGCTGCCAGCACAGTTGTAGCCTGAAATAAAGCCATGGTATCATAGCATCCATTATACGGCTAACACAATGTTCAGGGCAGAAAGCTAAGCGTTAAAATAAGTAGAGGACTGAAGGGCAGACTTTAACAAGAAGCTGAAAACTAGAGTTTCTGAAAGAGATCTATTAAAGCTTCACTGCAATTTTGTGCATGTAATTTTGTGGCTGATATTTTTGCAGTCTATGTGAATATGTATGTGTGTTGGGTATTTAAAAGGCTGGATAAAAACTAGGTAACCATCTTACTACTGGGAGCTATAAGTTGCCCATTTTTCCCAGCTGGAGGCTATCTAATTATAATTTCATATCGTGCAGAAATCATCATTGCATTATCCACTCATAAACCAATGCTGTAATCTGGGCAGCTCTTGCTTCCTTTTTCTCTTTTTGGGGTAGGGAAAAGGGGAAATGGGGTGCAGATGATTAATATTTTTAGATAGTCTCTATCACTCCCTTCACAAAAACTGTTTTAAGAACATTAACCAGGTCCATTATTCCAGTCCAGAACAAAATGCTTTTTCCATCCCATCTCATCCAAACTCAGGTGGTTGGTCTATTTCTCTGTCTCTGAAACTTGAACCTTACCCACTCGGCTGCTTAGAAGTGCCTTCAACATGTTAGAGGGGGATGAAATCCCCCAGACTGTGCCTATGGCATCTTCTGTCCCAGCTTGTCTCTTTGGAAGCTGGGAGGTACAGAACTGAACCTCCCCAGCTTCAGGCAGTTGAAGCTTCCACACATATTTCTAGATGAATAATCCAGCATCAGGTTAATAAGCAAAGGATGTATATTCTTTTCTTCCTATGGCAATTCTGGGTAAAATTGGCCATTGCTGCATTCTTTTCCTTTTGGTGAGCTCCAGGTTTTTGAGTCTTACTAGGCAGTCTTAGAACAGATGTACTAAATTGGACTCCCTGGGAGACTTAGGCATCTTCATTTGTGTATCCCAAATGGCTCTAGGTAACTACTAGGTACCTAAACATCCATCAGATGTTTATGTTCCTATCATGTCAATGGGGAGTACTAGCTTTTAAATTGCTCAAATAGTTTTCTAGGTAAACATCTCCATGTTTATGCATCATCAGGTAAGCTGTGTTTGTGTGAAAGTTTAGCATTTTTCTGGAAAATGTGCATATTAGGCAAGTGGTTGTTATTCAGATCTCACCCTTACTTTTTAAACAAATTTAGAAATCCTGCTATGGGTGCTACCTGAGCCCCACTACACAGAAATTCCATAAATACTTGCTCAATAATGGGGTTTTGTGTTGTTTAAGATATTAACTGAAATTCAGAGCTTCTCCAGAGTTCCTACAAGAAGCATAATGGTACTTTTCAGCAGAAATGACAAATGACAGTCACCTTTTCCATTTCAAAAAGCAGGAATGTGATTGTGATATTTTTAACGTGCTAGGGTAGTAGAGTGGGGGCAGATTTGTCAAAGCTACTTATTTTACAGGGTGACATTTAGCATGAACAGGTTAGCAAATGGCTTGAATTTGTCTCTTTCAAGAGAAAACTTGAACTGTGACAATAAACATCGCAGCAGAGATAAAAGGAATGTTTAAAATTGGTTTCATTAAACTGCAATTATGACTTCTACTTTTGGTTCTCAATAGTTGCAGTGAGACCCTTGTAGTGTAGAATCAAAAGGACTAGTACCCCTAACAAGGAAAAAGTAAAATCTTATAGTTATGCAATCCTGAAGTTGCATCAGGCTTGGTAATTTTTAATTTGTTCTTATAAATCAGTTCATGTCAAGACCACAGACTGCTGGAATCTACAGAAAATTCATGGAAATAGCGATGCCTGTATATTCAAAAGTGTTTTAAATTATAAATATAACTCATAGACCTCTCTTGGTCTGCGTTGGACCCAAACATATCTCTCAATGTTATACCTACAAATTGCACTGCTCCCCAAGAATAATCAAGGCAGATAGTACTTTTGGTTTACATGTACATCCAGTTAGCCTCCTGCAAGCTAGCAAGCTTCTAAGTCTCACAGCAGTTCAGTAATAAGAGAAAAACCTCCAATGACCAGCCTCACATTCAGTTCCCTGAATTCTATATACAGAGCAGGATTAGCACTTAAACAACAAGAATGGATACACAAATGAAAACAATCCATAATCTACTAGAAAACTGCATGTGTAAATTGCTTAAATGCAATACATAAGGTCCACATAAAGGCCTTCATATTAAGCCTACTTGTAGGCAGTGCACAGTACCTTTACAAACCTTCTGCGCTTCAGCAAGTTTTACCTTAAATGAACTCAGCTACAGCACAAAGAAAAGTCATCATAAACTCACACTGCACTGCCTGCTGAAGAGTGATTCAAAGAACAGCTCAATCTGTTCTTAGCTGGAACAAATTGTTCAAAGAACCAGACTGGTTAAAAATTATATGTACTATTAATGCAGAGAGTACATTTCCCAATAAAATGGTTGTTTCTGTCATTCACTGCACCTATTCTACTTATGCATAAATCCTAAACTCCCTATTAAGCATCAAACTGCCAAAGTTATACCTCTCAAGGAATGCATTAAAAATATGTTTTCTCATTTGTTGTCTAATCCAAGCTCATTTCAGATGCAGGTAACTAAAGAAAGGGATACTTAGTATACTCTTTTGACTATACTGCTCCCTAAGTATGTGCATACGGGTTCATATGTGCATGTGAAACAGAGGTGTTCCTCTGTTTCAGATTATTCCAGCTCCTTTTGCAGCGAGAGGGAAGTGGGAGTTTAATATGGAAAATAGCAGTGGGAATGGAAGTGCAGAGATTTCTTTGGATCATTACACTACTTACCAAGCCATATCAAGACCTGACTATATATACCATTCAGGACGGAACCATAATCAGTATAGCAGAGATTAAACCTGAACTGCTGAATTGATGGATGATGACAAATAAATAAATAAAACCTTTAGGAGTGAAATAAAGTCTTATCAGGAAAGATGCATAGAGTAAGATTTCTTGGGAAGAAAGGAAGAATAGCACAATTCAGTAACCAGGGATCAACAGAGCTCAGTCAAAACCAATAATTTTTTACAAAACATTTGTTTGACTTTTTTTTTTCCCCTTTATTCTATAAATCAACTAGCATTGAGACTGTATTTTCTATTCAGAATTATGTGGTAAACTGCTAACAGTGAATAATTTCTCTAAATATGCCTGATATGTAGTACATGCTATACATTTGTGGGCACTGTAACTCAATATGTTCTCTGAAAATGCAATAATATTCAGCTAAATTGTAACATATGAAGGTAAAAATTCATTTTCAAAAACCGTCCGTTGTCAAGCTATTCTGGCAGCCCTATGCAAACAAGTGAGCCTACCTGAAACAGGTTCAGAACTGTCAACCTACTCCAGAATTAAATTCTCTAATTTCAAGTAATGTCACAAATTTTCACCCATGTTCAGAAAAAAATAAAATAATAATAAAAAAATTAACATATGGACAGAACAGAGCTCAGACAACTGTATTTAGGAATATTTTTATCAGGATAAAAGCACTGAATTGACAGTTATTTTAACAAGATTCCATTTTGTTTGATATGTGTTAACATAGACTATGACTTCTATCTGTAGCTTTTATATACTCTAAGCAAATCTTACATATTGCGTTGCCTGGAAACTGATAAAAAAAAAAAAAAAAAAAAAAAAAAAAAGAAACAGCATTAAAAGGAACTGTCCAGTTAGACACAAAAATGCTGTTAAAATTGTGTAAATTAAATACAAATCTATCTCAGCTTTGTTTACAAATTATAGTGTGTCATTTTAACTTAGTTATGCAGCCAGTTTAATAAAATTAGTAACGATTAAGATAAAATGATAATTACTTTGTTTACCTAAGACACTGAAACATAGGCTGTAGTTTATTGTGGTTTTAAAAAGCACTCTGCTGAACCTTTTGATCTCTAGGTAAATTTGTTTATTTGTTTGTTTTCTTCTTCTCACTATGTGGAAGGAAGAAAAAAGTCAACCACATACAAGTGTCACAGGAAGGCCATGTGGAAGACTCAGAGGAAAATTCAGTGAAGAGAAACATATTTTTTTCTGTGGTCTCACCATTTTTTTTGAGAGATGAACACTGTAACCGTTAGGAATAGAATATCCAATGTCATTTTATCTCTTAATCAAACCAACAATTAGACAGGTAATTGAAATTCCATCAGAAATTGTCTTTTCATTGAGATTATACAAAAAAAAAAAAAAAAAGAAAAAAAAGAAAAAAAGAAGAAAGCTGCTCTATGAACAAAGTGTACTGGTGTTCCCAGTGGTAACTTCCCATTTTCTGAAATTTATTTATTTATTTATTTATTTATTTATTTATGGACAATATTTTGATGAGTTATTTGTCAGATTATACCGAAGATTCAAAATATATATCACAAATGTTAAACCCCACCTAAGTGCGAAACTAATCCAGAATATTTTAAAGATTTTTTTCATGCAAAATCTCAGATTTTATCCTAAGTCTAAATCCAAGCAAATTCCAGAATTGTCACTTTTAATATATATATACATATATATATATATATATATATACATATATATATATATATATATGTATATATATATTCTCAATCCTATCTATAACAGAAACGTTTGATGAAAATTCAGCAGACACTTTAGTTTTTAAACTGTGGTAACAATGGTGTGTTAGTTTACTGCACTGGGCTTACATAGCAAAATATTGGTAGCAGGGGGTGCAGGGGTGGCCTCTATGAGCAGAGCCCCGCAACTGCCCCATGTCAGATCAGAGCCAGCTCCAGCAGGCTCCAAAAGGGACCTGCCACTGGCCAGAGCCAAGTCAATAAGCGATGTTGTTTGTGCCTCTGGAAGAGCAGATTTAGGAAAAGGAAATAAAACTTCTGAACAACAGCAGCTGCAAGAGCAAGGAGTGAGAACCAGCCCTGCAGCCCTCAAGGTCAGTGCAGCAGGAGGGTGGAAGGTGCTCCAGGCATGCAGCAGAAGTTCCCCTGCAGCCTGTGGAGAGGCCCCTGGTGGAGCAGGCTGTCCCCCTGCAGCCCATGGGTCCCACATGGAGCAGATCTCCATGCTGCAGCCCTGGTGGAGCAGGTGGATGTAGCCTGGAGGAGGCTGCAGCCCATGGAGAGCCCCCGCGGGAGCAGGCCCCAGGCTGGAGCTGCAGCCCGTGGAGGAGGTGGCCTGAGGGGAGCTGCTGCCCATGGGGTACCCGTGCTGGAGCAGTTTGCTCCTGGGGGATGGATGGACCCCGTGGTACAGACCCATTTATTGAAAATTAATCTTTATAAGGTACATCAACCTCGGATTTAACTGCAGTATAAGGCTTCTCTCTTTGCTCATACAGGATAATTTACGTATTTTCTCCTACAAGTTATATAATTAGGGCAACATTCTCTTAGCAGAAGAGAATGTGGAAATGGCTCTCAGAGGTCAATGGGAGCCATGTGCGATCAAGAAAAGAATTAGTTTTGTAGTATAAAATGATAATGGGTTATTTTATTTTTCTTCCTCTAACTTTGAACATTATCAGATTAAAATCTCCTTTACCTTTTAAGTTCTTAGGACAAACATCTCACATTTCCTTAATGAGTTCTTAGCTTTATTGGCATAACACCATTGTGTAGAATAATCATTCAGAAAGAAATCTTCAATTAAGAGATCTACTTTAATATGCTTTTACTTGAGCTGGTGTTACATTTCCCTTCTACTGTTCACTTCTATTGTATGTTTGTCTAGACCTACCCAGAACACACTCGATTGTTTGTAGAGTAACAGAATTCCATTTTTTTTCCAATAAAGATAAAAGAGAGGTGGAGAAGAAACCAGCTGCTAAAAGTAGCCATGTATGCAGGTCACTCAAAGGAGATTTCTTCAAAGTACACCAAGGCTCTCAGTTTAATTCTGCAGATGTGCTTCTTGCACAGTACTTAAATGGAATAGAAAGAAATGCAGCATGTTGGAAGACTTCAACAGATAAAACAAATGAAAACTTACACAACATTTGCCCTGGGTAGGGACATGCTCCAACACAGACTAGCTTTGCTTTGACATCTAATACTACAGCTAATACTAGAAACCAGCAACAAAGTCTGGAATGACTTAAGAAAGCCAAGTCCAGACCCAAGGAATAAAGATCTCCATGTGAAGAATGAAAAGAAAGAAAAGACCTGGGCTGAACTTTCATCCTGCATACATCGAAAACTGAATTCTAACTTACAGGCTAGAAGAATTATCTGGGATCAGGCCCCCAGTGTGGCTTTGCTTTCACAGGTACTTTTTGTTGATATTCAATATAAGATGCATAAGCACATCAGAACACAGTATCCACTGCTAGGTTTTGCTTCTTGGGTCAGTAGGATTGTCAGACAGGCTGAGCCTGCTCTTTTGTCTTTACAGGTTTTGTTTTTGCAAAAGAGTTTCCAAACCTAAACAATAGGGAGGATGATGTTCCACCAGGACTGGCTTATAATATGCGTAACTGGAGCATTTTTTATGCATAGTGATGATAAATTTGAACCATTTCAGACTGAGAAAGAAGCAGAAACCAAGTATTCTATTTTGAAGTCATTATGCTAGCGTACGGTCTTCTAAATACCAGCTGTTTTCTGAGGAAAAAGTCAGAATTTTGCCTATATAAATGCCTAGCTGAGGTGCATAATCAACAGCAGTTTCATTTCCAGATCTCAGCTTGATACGACACTTAACTCAGGGATGCATTTACAGGTATGAATGAGGCAGAATTTTAGATTATGTCCCCATCAATGACATTTTTGGCTGATTGTTGTACTATGTCCCTTTTTTTCAGGCTTTTAACTTGCTCCTCTCAGACCCATTTAGACACCTAGTCCTCAACTAGGTCAGGAAACTGAAAGATAATTGATGTTGCAATTTAAAGCTCAATACTGCTGAGATACTGGTGGAGAACACAGGTGGCCCTACGACAGAAAGGCACCCCGCTATACTAAATACATGTAGTCCTCCCAGTTCCAAAATGCATTGTATCTTGCTTCGTCACTCTCAATGATGACACAAACTGAAATAATTTGATGTGCTATTAAAAGCAGTGTAGCTGCTGGACTTCTTTGTGGTGACGAAGGGACATAGATTCATAGCCTGGCAGGCAGGGGTAAATACTACATTAGCAACAAGTAAATTTACTCAGACCTATAACAATCTAGACCTTTGTCTGTCTGCTTGGAAATTCATTGCTATAAAATAGCACACACTATTTGGGACTATAAATAGAATAAGAGGTTATTTCTGAGTAATCTTTAACATTTGCCTTTTAGAATTGATTACATTAAATCTTTGTATTTAGTGGTGCAAGAAGTTTAAATTAGCTATTTAGTATTCTTTAGATTTCATGGATTATTTTTTTCCAATTCTTAGTAACATGTGACAGGTTTTGTTAATAAAAGGAATTTAATAAATTCCTTTAATAAAATGATTAGCTTCGTTTGCTGCTGCCTAGCTTCATTTTCAGTTTTTACACAGCTTCACTTTAACACTTACTGACCAAGTACATTTTGGAGGAATTCTACTGCTTTAACCTGTTATTTCTTTCATGGGCCTCAGACGACATCTCTGTGTTCTGGCTCTTTGGTCAGTGCCTCCACATGTGTCTGCCCTGTAGTGGCACACCTCTACTTGGAGGGTATAAAACCAGTATAAAACTGATACTCGGTTCCAGAACTGCTTTGGCATGGCTCTCGGCTCCATCGCCTTTGCATTTGCAGACAGCATGTCTTTCCCAGCTCGATGTCAGCGTTGTGCCTGCTGGCGATGCTGTGCTCTGATCTCTGACAGCTCTGCTCAGGCAAGCATCAGGAAGTGGGTTGCTGGTGCTGGAGTTGATGGGTATCACTCTCGTCTCCACCCTGTCATCCATCTCCCAGCGTATGTGTTTGATGGCGGCTGGGACAGAGGGAAGGAATTATATCTTCCATCTGTGTAAATGCAGGATTTCTGACTGAGATTTCTGTGTCTTCTGCTCTTGTGTTGAATTTAGATGGCTTGTATGCATTCGTTATACTTCTTTGTGACATCAATAGAAAGTAACAGAAATGAAAACACTTCTCAAGAAATAAGAATGTTTTTCCCCACAAACAGATCAGAAGGAGGGTTGAAGGGTGGCATCTCCACAGAGTAGCTCATTGCAATGGGTTTCAAGACATATCAGATGAACCTCACTCCCTTTCAATGGTTATAAGAGAAGCCTGGAGTGATCAGTCTAAACCTAAAGCTTTACTTTTAATTATTTCAGTTAGGGCAGATGAATCTAATCATTTTATAAAGCAAATAGAACACAGATGACTAACTACTTCACTGTGCTGAAAAGCAGCCTTGCAGTAACTTACAGCAATTTACTTCATCAGTAAAAAAAATGTATAGTTTTCATTATTGTGATCTACCAACCTATTGTGATCTATGCAGACTAGTTTTCAGATAGAATTTTTGTGATGTTAACAGGACAATTGATTTGATGTTACTCATAGCTTCTCCCCTTGACTGTTAAAGGTCTCAACTAGCAAGGTTTCAGGAGGCTAAACAGAGGTTAGCTAATTCTTGGACATATTAGTGGAAGACACTGGCTGCTTCCATGCCTGGGAAAAGGCATCATTATCACCATTTTTATTCATGCACTAAACTACAGACATCATTGTTCCTGAAATGCAAAGGCCTTTAACAACTTGTGGATTCTGGCACAGCCATGAGAATGTTAAAGTCAGGCTGACAGGCTTAGGCAGGTGTGCTTGAACAAATACACAGACAACAGGGGAAGGGCACGCACACATCAGGTAACTTTATGGGCATAATGCTCCTTTGTCAGGACAGCTGCATAGTTTGCATTTATAGTGAAGAGGCATGCACATATAATTCAGCTCTTGAATTAAATTAATGTTTCTTAGAGCTGCAGCAGTGACAGATTTTTCCTTAATAGTTGAATTCAAAATAGTTTACCCCCACACCAAACATTTTTTTTCCTGTTAGGTAAGTAAAGCAGAATTATTGGGTAAAGCAGAATTAGTGGGCCTGCCTGCAAAATGAAGAAGAACAGTACCAAAATAGGGTTTCCAAATGTTAAATAACTCTCTCTTCTGGAAATGGATTTCCACTGACAGGAATTTTAAGATTATGTTTCAATGAGATAATAAAGTGAGTTGAAGAAAAACATGTCAGTGTCTTTGAAATAGCTTAATCTTTACATTTATGTTTTCCTAATGGGTAAATTGGGACTGGAAAACCAGCCCTCTAGTTTCAGGTGTCAGTTTTTAGAACTTGTTGTTACACTTCTAACAATAATTGCTCATAATTTTTGGTTGTTAAAATATGTGCTTCTAATGTTTCTAAGCTGTGAGCATCAGAGCACATTCGCTGAGAGTAATGGTGATTTTGTCATGTCAGGACATTTTGATTAATGGCAGCTGTTATTCAATCTTCTCCGTTTATGTCTGTGAAAATAACATGAAGGTGGAACATGCATTTCAGCTTCTAACTCACAGGAACTATCAGAAAGCCCTGCTAGGATTATGATCTGTAACTGGTGCTTTGTTCTGTCTTTTCCTAGGACTTACCTCTGCTTTGAATAATAACTTCACACGGTTAAGTCCTTTATATAGCAAATATTTTGTAAGACGTGCAATGTCTTTATATATGTTCCACATATGTATCTCATTAGGGTTTATAAGACCTACTGGTCTTAACAAGATTTCATAAAAGAGCTGAAACAAGCACCTCTGAACATGAAGTAAGCATAGTGCTTGCTTTTTCAAGTGTTCCTGGTTCATTTTATTTGCATGGGGGGAAAAAATAGTGTTGAGCAAATCACAACGTTCCATGGAAAGCAAGGGTATGGCATCTGATTTATGACTTTTCAGGAAAGGCACTAAACATACTAATATTAACCCCAAATGTTCCAAAATCAGAAATTGGGCCTTCCACCCTGGGCAACCTAAAAATGGCACAACTTATTATAAAACAATAAAACAAACAAACAAACAAACAAAAAACAGTGACGTTCAGAATTTGTGCTGTTTGTCTTTGGTCTGAGCTTCCAATGTCCCCATTGGTCATATTTTCACTACCACAATGACCAGGAGAGGAGCTAATCTCCCAGGCATATGATACGTACGTGTGCTCAGAGTCATGCGGTAGGGGATCAGCTGTGTCTTACCCTTCATTCATGCCCCCAACACTCCATACATTGCCATTGAAGCTGGCTCTGGCTAAAAATATACTTTATTTTAACGAATGAAAGCTCTGATTGTCCTAAAATAACATGAATTCCCATCAGGATCAGGGCACCATTGTGCTAAGTGCTGCACAAACACAAGGAGATAATGGACCTGATTCATCCCTGAATTACTCTGGTTTCCATGGATTTACAGCTGTGCAAGTCAAAGGCAAATGTGATAATGAGCATGCTGCAAGAATGCACAGCTTAGGGCAAGTTTCCTTCTGGACTAAATCCTTTGAAATCTGTGGAATTAAGGCAACAGATGACTTGATGTATGCTTTAAGGCTACATCTTACCCTAGTGAACTAAACAGGACCAGACCATGAGCCCTGGTTCAGCACTGCCGGTGGCCGCCCTGAGCTTTCTCAAAGCAGTCCAAGAGAAAGCCAGGGCTGGGAACTTGCCCAGTGGCCAGTCTGGATGAAGCCAGACTGTTGTCAAGGCTCAGACAGTTTAAGAGGATGGATATGGGCAGACCGTGCCAACTGGCCTCAAGGGCAGAGCATCAGGTCCTGGTATTGATTACTAGTAGACCTGTAAGTCTTGTTTCTACTTGTGAGGACTTCTGTTCATGCTTAGCATAAGTCTATTTTAAAGGTTTTCCCCCAGGATATGTGTGTATGTGTATTTTGCCCTATACCAATTACTCTTCCACTTCTCCTTAAACCATTGCTCATCTGCCCTGTTCCTTTTGAAGCCGTGTGTTGCCCAGCAGCAGCTTCATCCTGGTGAAGACAAGGCTGCACAGCTGTGCTGACAGTGCCGGGCATGGCACAGAGCATGCAGGTAGCACCAGGCAGAAGGAGAGGCACAGCCACTGCAGCTCCCCTCCAAATATCCAGTCTTGGTTTGCTGTGGTTTGGGGGTTTGTTGCTGCTGGTTATTCTGCTGCCTTTTCAGCACCTGCCCAGAGCCTGGTAATCACTAACAGGCTCTTACCCTGTCCTACCATTATATTTTTTTGCCCCTCTTACACATATTTCATCCCAGTGCAGTCAGACCATCGCTTACCACAGGCTTACAGGACACTTAAGCAGCGAGGTCCTGGGATTGCATTGAATCCCAATCCCATTGAAAACCCCTGTTTCAATGTCAGTTTCTTCATTTACTCACACTTTTCCACGTCTCCTTCTCTCCTAAAACATCTCTCTATATTGTTTAGCTAGATATTTTCCTCAGAATGAGTTTGCCAAGTTCAGTTTATTTAACAGCTTCACACGTACTTCCTCCGTCACATGAACGGCAAATGAGAAGACACTTTCCATGCATAAGTCCCCACAGTGTTGTACAGCTTAAAACATGGGAGGCAGAGAAAATGAAAGTCCTAAATCTGATTTTATTTTTTTTCAATTCTGCCATTAATACTATGTTTCAGAGTTTGGATGTCTATAAACATTTAGGATGCATTTTTAGAATTAGATTACTAGTACAAGCATAAGCTTTTTGACAATTAATAGTATTTAGATGCTTTGTAACCTTTTTTTTTTTTTTAATTGGAAAAAATCCTAGCTGCATTCCTATTGGTCCCACGAACCTTAAATAAAAAAGGCCAAAGGACTAGTCTCTGAAAGACATCAATTGATATAACACAGTGCACATCCACGTGGCTAAATGCCCCCAGAAGAGGGGGCATCCAGACTGCCCAATGCAAATGTCTTGTGCCCCTGCTTCACGTCTGGCCTCTCTCTGGGAAAGCACTAGGACAAAATTGCTTCAAGGGATGTGCCAACTATTTAACATCACAGATTAAAAACATGCCAGTACTGTTCTGTTTAGTTTACTAGTATGGATACTGCTAGTGAAAGCAGAACTGAGCCATCACAGGCCTTGGTGAAAACCTCTGATAGATTGGAGAGAGGATTCCAAGTGCAAACAAACTGGTCAGACACTACATGCTGCACTTCCTCAGGCTGCATGTTTTATACCCATAAGCATCTGGGGCTTTTTCTGTATTTCTTTGCTGCAGGAACCTTATGCACTTTCAGAAATTATTTGTCCAGCTTTGCTCTTGTCCCTGCTGGAAAGAGCAAAGTGGTGTGGACTCGGGCAGCACATTCATGCCACTTCCCCAACAGTTGTCAACAATAGCACTTAAATATATGCACCCAGATTCAAAACCTGAGACACAGAACTTGCACTGTAACAGACCCTCCAATACAACTGTTGTAGGAGTGTATTTATTCCTGGCTATCACCTGTGAAATCTCTCTGCATGAACAATGGAAGTCTGTGCAATATCTTGTACGAAAAAAAGGGATGGACTTCTATACCAAACGCTTTAAGAGTTTAATTTATAAATCTGTTTACACAGGGAATCATGCAGGATACGAGCAAGTTCTTCCCATCTATAAAGAAAGTTACTTGGAAAATGTACATTAACAAGTAGAGAAGAGAAATGCAAGTATGTGCAATTTTTCCTTCCAAAGCTCTTCAGTACCATACCTCCACCACCAGCAACATCCCAGAATCAATAGTCACCTCCTATTAGCCCTCCTGCTATCAGTGTAGGCTGGTTTTGAATCTTTTCGGTCACAAAAAACAACCACTCTGACATACACATGGAGCTGTACAAATTAATGTTTGGTTTGTTTCGTTTTCTGAAATAAGAAAGGAGGGAAATATAGTTCAGATTAAAATAAAGAACTTATTTTTTCCTATAGCAAAATGTAAAAAAAAAATGTTACTATAGTTGATTCGAAGTATTGTTTGGTCCAAACTGCTTTGTTTGTTATATATTGTTATATATTAATATAAATATAAAAACTTTTCTAACAGTACTTTGAAGCAATGATTCAGTGTTTGAGCCTTTTCAGTTCATCACTCAATTTTTTGAAAAAAAAAAAAAAAAAAAGGGACATTTAGGACATTTGAAATTGAGTATCTAAATGCAAATTATATCATTCCACAAACAGATTGTTACTGAAAAACTCTGGCCCCAACTACAGATGTGCCAGACACCTGGACGATTTTACCATCTTATAATTGTATTGTAAGACTAGTAGCAAACAGTATACCCTTCTTAGCATAGCTTACTTCATAGTCATAAGCACAAGTACCAGGTCACGGTTTCAAATGCAATTTTCACAGTCAGTGCTTTACAACAGATTCAGCTGCTGATAATTCAGGACCTCTTCATGGCGCTTGCATTTACTGGCCCCATATGAAACAGTATACTCTCTTTAACTTCTTATTTGTTCAAGGTGTTCATAAAAAATGTAAGTGATATGGATGAATGAAGCAAACCCTTGTTCTTCTGAACTCTTTGGTCTTGCCTTTTCCTGTTCATCAGCTCTTCTGAATTCTGAGAAGGCAGAAGCACTAACACAGAAATTTCCATGGATCTCAAGCTGTGGTAGGGGCTTTACTTTGTACCCCCTGACAATTTTTTGTTGTTGGTGGTGGTGTTTTTAGGTTAGTTTTGTTTTGGTTTGTTTTTCTGTGTGGAAGCACAGAACTAGAGAAGCCACACAGAGAAGGTCCATTGTCCCTTACACTGGGCAAGCCTTTTCTTAGGTGCTGTCCTCATTCACTTTGCATAATCAATAGAAAGCAGTACCTGAATTCTTCTTTGTATCCTTAGGATCATCTTCATCTTCACTTAAATTCTCTGAAGTGAATAAAACCATTCTTAGGAGAGAAGGGGAAGGTGACTAGATGACATGCAAAATAAAGCAACAAAACCCCAACTGTTCTTAATTGGAAACAAACCCCAGCTCATTTAGAGCAGCACCTTGGGTGATTTGCTATCTGTGTTACCAGTTTCAGTGCTTCCTGTCTATTCCCCATGCAGAAATGATTCATATGAAGGTGAATCCACCAGCCGAAAAACCTCTTTTCCCCAGAAAAACTTATAGAATCACAGAATCATGGAATGTTTTTTGGGGTTGGAATTAGTTGATCTTTAAGGTCATGGGCAAGAACTCCTCCCACTAAATCAGGTTGCTCAAAGGCCCACCCAACCTGACCTGAAACACTTCCAGGGATGGGGCATCCACAGCTTTTCTGGGCAACCTGTTCCAATGTTTCACCATCCTCACAATTAAGAATTTCTTCCTTATATATCTAATAAAAACCTACCCTCTTTCAGATTAAAGCCATTGCCCCTTGTCCTATCACTACACTCCCCGATAAAGAATCCCTTCCCAGCTTTCCTGTAGCTTTCCTTGAGTACTGGAAGGCCTTCCTGGAGCCTTCTCTTCTCTAGGCTGAACAACCATAACTCCCTCAGCCTGTCTTCATAGGAGAGGTGCTCCAGCCCTTTCACTGTCTTTGTGGCCTTTGTGGCCTTTGTGGCCTTTGAGCTTTTGAAGGTTGAAAATGCCGTGTGGGTATTTCATGTGCCATTTGTCCTATAGGCCCAAGGCTAGCAGAGTAAAAATTGCTTTTCTTTATTTCAAGATTTTATTTTTCTCAGGCATTCCACCTGTCAAATAGGAGGACCAGATATTGCTCATTCGGTAGCTAATGGTTAGGTACATATGGGTCACTGGCAAAGGTTACCCACAGAACTGAGTTCACAGAAACACAGAGCAGTTGAAGTTGGGAGGAACATCTGGAGGGCATCTGGTCCAGCCCCCTGCTCAAGTAGGGACACCCAGAGCAGGTTGCCCAGGACCATGGTCAGGCAGCTTCTGAAGATCTCCAAGGAGGGCGACCCTATAACAACTGGGCAACCTATGCCAGTGCTCAATCAACCACACAGTTAAAAAATCCTTCCTGATGTTTAGATGGAACCTCCCGTGTTTCAGTTTGTGCACATTGCCTCTTGCCCTGTCAGTGTGTACCACTGAGCCTGGCTCCATCTTCATTGCATTCTACCTACCTTCAAGTATTCATATGCATTGATGATATCAAAAGAGTTCTCCAGCACTGAAACAGAAATGCTAGAATAAAATTTGCTCATGTGAGTAATTTTGTGTACCAGAGGACTCCCATTAAGTACAAATCAGATCACTTAAATGAAGCAAATGCATGATCTGGACGTGCTTAACACTATTGTATGTTATTTTACAAATCAGGCATCTAAGGATAAAAGCCAACAGTTCTTTTATGACCTGTAACAAAACATGCAAGACGTATTTTATATTTCCTTGTGTATTTCTGAATTTGCTAAAATTAGTTGCAAAAGCTGCACTATTTGCTGATGGAGGACAGGTTCTGTTAAATGAGTTATCCTTTTATGAGAGCAATGCAGTTTAGGTCTATAGTTAGATATTTGTATAAAAGATGAATGGGTCTTTCTTAAAGGAGGTGTCCATCCTTACAAAAATATCCATATTCCTTTTTCCAGCAGGTACCAAATAACACAAACCAGATCCTTTACTGAACTCAGTGTATACTGCTGAGGTCCAACCTTCCAATTTTAACATTACAAATAATATAACGTTGTAAACAATAAAAAAGTAGGTGTTTTACTCTGTGCACACATAAATGAAATATCTCCACAGTTTGTATCTATCTAGCTCTTGTCCCAGTTGTACAAATTCAATGCATTTTATATGCATGTATAAAAATAATTTGTTCTTTCAGTGAATGCAGAAGGAATGGTTCTGGCTTTTGTTATGTGGTATAAATCAAGAGTGAACCCAGAGAGTCCCAACAGGGTGAGACAGGAGGAACTGGGGAGATAAATCATCATTCAGTAACTGAAAAGGACCAAAGAATTACTTTGATATAAGCATATATCGTTGAATTCATTTTATCATTTATAAGTTAATCATTGTAACATAGCCATCCTGACTTTCCTTTAGAGTAAATGGAGAGAAACAGACACCTCCAGGAGGCAGCACGTCTTACTACATCCCTCCATTGACTCTTCACGAATGAGGATGACTAACTTAATCTAGATAACTAAATTCCATGCAGCTAAATTTAGATGAGATTGGCTGAACATTTTTGTTACTTCCCTGCAAGATGCTGAGTGCATGATTTCCAACAATGAAACAATGACTTGAAAGATCTGCTATGGCCTCCTGTATGGCTTACCAATAACACCTTTGTTAAGACCAAAATTCCAGTCTAACACTTTATCTTTTCAGAACACCTGAAGCATTGCAAGAAAGTAAGAATTTGCCACATGCTCAGGCCTCCAATGGTTAATTATCTTAAATGTTACATCCCCCCACCCAAACCCTCTCCAATTTCAACTTATTTTTAATTCAGTAGGATTATTGAGTGCATTCAGCCTTACAGAAATTAGCCCTTTGAGATTTGCTGATGATTTCACTCTTTCAGAAAATTTCATTATGAATTTAGCGTTCTTTAGAGCTGGCAGCTTTCTGTAACCCACCATGTGTGCTTAAGTACATACTTTAACATCTCCAAATTCCACAAGTGTCCTCATTCTGCAGTCTGATTCAAGCCTTTTCAGTTGAGGTGAAGGCAGTAAAGAAACTTCCTGCTGACAGAGTGAAATCCTAGCCCCACTAAAATCAAGGAGTATTGATATTGGCCCTTAAGTTCTTCATTTCCTGTAATTGTTTAAATATTTCTTTCAGATTACGGTTCTATCCACTACATTTTTCTGTAATCCTTATTTACTTCACAGAAATAAAAAGCCTATCAAAATAATGGCTAGGGAGGGATCTTACTGGAGTCTATAAATGTCTTATGGAAAGGGAGACAAAAGACAAATTAATATAAATGTTAGTAATTAAGATAACATGGACACTTTGATAGCTAGATCTCATATCCTAAAATCTCTCTTATGCCTTCATACTCAAATCAGGCCATTTTCTTTCTATGGAGAGAAAGGGAATGGAATGGTGCATCTCCTTTCATAAAGGAGGTCAAAGAATTCCTTAGCAGGTGGAAATCAGGTTCAAAGCATTTTGCTTATCTTAGATTACTCAAATAAAAATGGAGCTCAGTGTATAGGCCGTATAACTGGTGGACTCTACACAGTATCAAAATGTTCTTCAGTTTTTCTACAGCTACATTCTTTAATCGAATGTATAGAGCAGTGATCATCGTCCTGGAACATTAAATTAAATTATGTCAGAAATACATGGGCAGTCTTGGCCCAAAGGGCAAAAATGAAAACAGAATGCAAAACCAAGAAAAAATAAATAAAGTTAAAAAATAATAATAATAATAAAGTAAAATAAAAATAATACTAGCAATTCCAAAGCTGTTCTTCACTTGATATAAAAGAGGCACTTTGCATCTTCCATTTGCTAACTCACTTTCCTAATATTATGTAATACTATCCTCAATGTTAACGCTAAAGTATTCCAAAGACCTCAGCCTGGATTTTAGCTAATTGTGCTAAGTGCTGTATAAATACCTAACAGTGTACAGTCTAGTCATGCAAAGTTGGGGGACCTCTGAAAGACCCTTTCCCCCTTTCTGCTGTGATGTCTTACTTCAGGTAAAACTCCTGTAACAGGTTTGTCCCAAGAAGGACCAAGAGATTTCACAGTCACACTGTTGTTCAAACTGGAGTTTAAGAGTTTTAATTTTCACAGGAAACAGGACAAGGCCCATGGCTACAATTTTGATTTCACATTTTGTGTAAACCTCTGAAATGACTTACCCAAAAGAAAAAAACAAACAAACAAAAAAAAAAAAAAAAAAAAAAAACTGGTGCCAGAGCAGAGAACAGGCATCAAATCTTACCAGTCCCACCACACCACTGCAAATATATGATTAGCTTTTTTAAACATGAGAAGACTATTTTGTCATATCCTCAAACGACAGACTAAGCCTTTTTTATTGTTTTAAGCTAAGAGTTTTCACATTTTGTTTTACAGTGGCTTGCTTCTGTCTTAGAGGAGAGGTAATACTCATCAGTGAATGGGAAGCCAACTGTGCGGTTATGAAACACCTCTGATTTGTTTCACAGCTAAAACCACCTACAAAGACACTTACTGCAAAGTAGCACAGCCATCATGAGCATTGCACTGAAAGCGACATATTATTTTTAAAGGAGTTTCAAACCTCTTGTCCTGCTCCTGACCCTTCCTCCAACATTAATACTTTTATGATTTTATGGATTTCTCCCCTAACTAACATGAGAGGTCTCCTCTTCTGCTTTTCACATAGAAACTGAATTAAAACGGAACCTTTACAGACTCAGAGTCTAGTTCACTTCTATATAAATTCAAGGAGGGTCAAAACACTACATTTAAGAGATGTGAGGTCTTCTTTATTTTTTATTCAATTAAATCTAATGAATTTTTTGAACTAAAGAAAGGTGGGCACAGTCATATGCTTACAGTAGAGCAATCCTACAATGACAGAGGAAAGATTACGAGTCCTACCTAATGGTCTTTCACGTCCTTTATGTCCTTGGATCATATCACTATCTCCAAAAGAACCCCTGCTGTCTTTCAAATATTCTTGCTGAAGGAAGATCTGTTTCCATGAATACAGTACAACAACTTTTATTTACTTCGGTATTTACTTCAGTTGAGAATTTGTCCAAAATGACAATAACAAACCAGTCAGGCCATCAATCTTGTTTTAGCCTTAAAAAAAGAAGGGGAAGGGGGGGCTCCCCAAAATGCATTAACTTAGCTGCTGTGGCAGCTAACTTAGCACGCAATGTAGCTGCCATAGCACACAGTTAAGTTGGTCTACAAAACTCATTCAGGAAATGTTAATGCTGTGCATCCAGCTAATGCTCTGTGTTTCTGTAGCTGCTCTGTAAGGATTAGCTAGTTAGCTTAACAATATATAGCAATATGTAGTGTTAATAGTATAGCAGTAGAAGTGTCTGTATGACTGGCAGAGAAGCCAAGATCTGCTCAGATACTCATGAACTTTCTTCAGCATAGGAAATCTTGAAATCTATTGTAAATCCAATGGCTATTGCTGAAGCAATCAGTCTCCATAAAGCAATTAAAGTCAGACAGAGGAAGTGACTTTCATGTCAGCTGTAGATCTTACTACCTACACGTAATTTACATCTGGGTCAAGAGAGTCTGGGAGCCACAATTGCATTCTTGGCTTCACTGTGCCCTTCAAAGTATTGTTATAGGTCTTCTGTGTGTTTCTTAAAAGTGCTGTTTAGGGTGACTGAGCTTGGGGAACCATGGTTTATGGTTAGATTCATGAATAGATCTCAGACCTGCAGGGTTCCAGTTTGCAATGACTACTCTGCTGGAATTTATAACTGAATTAGCAGGGCTACCTAACCTAACTGCAGGAGCAGAGTTGTGAAGGACAGATCTTACAGTCTGTAGTCTAAAGGAGAGTAGGTCAGACACTGGGTTAAAGCAACTGTTCCATTTTCCCAGTATGATTTGAATCTGTCAAGAGAATGACTCAGCTGTCTACACAGCCAATAGCATCTTCCTACACACGAAATCAGGACTTTCTATGATGCAGCCTGACTGATTTGTCTGCGTACATGTGTTCTGGGAATTTTATGGCTACGCTGACTCTTCAGTTGAGGGCAGGCTTGGTTCCATAAGATTTCCAACATAAGATTTTTACTTTCTTTTTATCTGTAGCTTGTCTTAAATCCATGTCTTCCAACAGGTTGTAGTGAATCTGGACAGCCAGGAGGGTACTTTGAGGGGTGCAGTGTATATTCAGTTCTCAGAAGGCAGCATACTGAGCAGGGATCCAGTGGGAAATACCATAAAAAGTGTCTGAGTCCCAGCACAAGAGAACTCAGCACTTCATTCAGTGGGGAAGGGATGGAGGAAGGCAGCTCTGTCCACATGAGATGTCCAGATGTTTGTCAGCTTCTGAAGCTAGGTCAGTCCTGGAAAGAATTCCTAATAAACCTATGGAGCAGGAATTTATGCCCACATCTGGCATCTATGTGGATACCTTTACCCTGGGCTTTAGTCTGAGACAAAGATCAGCACCTTGGATAATTTTTTATTATTTTTATCTTTTTCTATTTTATATAAAGCATTTAAGCATCCATTTAGACCAGAATATAATACTTTGGTTTATCTCAGCTAAATGCATTAAGAGTAATTTCTCATTCTTCCATTAAAGAAATGTGATTGCTTTGATCTTTAAAAAGGGGTCCATAGAGTATGTAGGTAATATTTTGTATTTGGCACTGATATGATGGCTGCTGAAATACTGTGCTCAGTTCTACTTCATGAATAATACAGAAATTCAGGATTTTCCATGTTGAATAGCTTAAGGGAGCATTTGGAGAATAATGAAAGGATTAGAAAAAATACCACAAAGTAAGGAGATTAGCCTGTTTTGCATATCTGATAGAAGATGGAGGGGACCTGAAGTACCTGCTTGAAGGATAAAAATTTGTTCACAGAGTTCTCCAGTGTTGCAGATGTAAGGGCTGGAAGCTGAAGCTTGAAAAAATCTGACTGAAATTAAATGTCCACTTCTTACTTTGAGGGTCATTAACTACCAAAAGAGAATTGTGGAGAGAAATAATGGATTCTAAGGCATTAGGAATTTTAAAATGAGGATTATGCCAAAGACAATGTTCTATTGCGTTTGAGCTAGAAATTAGGTAAGGGGTCCTATGGTTTCTATTATGTTGGAGGTTAGACAAGGTGATCTGTAGGGCCTATTTTGAACCTTGTAACTCTTTCTATGAAACAGCATCCTTTGTAGCACCATTTAATTTGACCGAGTTGCAGTAAGGAATAATTTGGCTCAAGAAGTATGAAATAATGATTAGTTAAGCTGAGTTAAAGCTAAAGAAGAAAATAATGAAATCATGCTTTTTCTTTTGGGTTGTCTGAACTCCTGTTTTGAAAGTAACAGTTGGGATTTATGGCAGATCTGGTGGAAGTTCAGTGACCATGAAAAATGGCCCAGACCAAATTGATCTGGTTCCTTATGGAAAGATAGAAGTCATCTCTTGAAAGCTCACCAACAAGACATAGAACGAACAAGAATCAAAGTCCAAATTCTCCTTTCACCTTGACCACAGCTCATTGTGATAGGGTCCTGTGGGTCTAGGAAACAGTTTTATAGATATTTTTGGATGTGTTCTGCTCTGAGAGAAAATTTGTCCTTCTTCTACATCTCATATTTGCTTATTTGCTCTAGTATGTAACCACCATTGCAAATTAGTAAATATTTCATCTAATATTTAAGCATATTTTTATTTCAGTACAATGGGATTTCATCTGAGCAGTAGCCTCTACTTCTGTGAGTTATAATGGCCCAATTTAGCCCTCAGAAAACTGAGTAAAATATGTCTCAACACATAGTTAGTCTGTCCTTCTTTGTGTAAGGAAACTGTTATAGTTACTCTGATTTTGCAATTTACTATTAGACTCACAAAACTATAGAATCTTCTGGAAGTCATCAAGGTCAAGGTGCTGATAAAAGCAGGGCACATTAGAGAAAGTTGCTACAGGCTTTTCAGTCAAGTTTTGAGTATTTAGATGTTGAACTTAGCAATATGGTTTAGTGGAGGACTTGTTAGTGTTAGGTCAGAGGTTGGACTCAATGATCTTGAGGTCTCTTCCAACCTAGACAATTCTGTGATTCTGTGATTCTGTGATCTACAGGGATGGAGACTCCACAACCTCTCTGGACAACCTGTTCCAGTATTTGACTACACTCAAAGAAAGACAAAACAAAACTGAACAGAACAAACAGGTCACAAAATCCTTTCCTGGTGATTTACTACATTTATTATTTATTCACCAGATCAAATGAAATCACCATTGCTCTATCCTAAAAGTGAGGAGGAAGCTTTCATGTTATATCAGTATGGAGCCAGATGATGTTCCATGGGATCACAATAAAAGGAATTTGATCTTAAAGCCACAGTTCATGTTCTAAAGAACAGGAAAGACTAGCTTCAGGTCACCTAGTACCAATATGATGAGAAGAGTATCTGTGAGATTTTCTTTATTTTTAGCTGAGACTCACCGCATTGATTTTATAAAAAACCTTGACATATTGATTCTACAAAATAAACTTCTATATTACTGTGGATTTGCTCTCACCCTGAAAAATCTATTTATTTATTTTTCCTACAAATTCCACAGTAATTTTTTAATAGAATTATAGAATGGTTTTGATTAGAAGAAACCTTAAAGACCATGTAATTCCAAACCCCTGCCATGGACAGGGTCACCTTCCACCAGACCAGGTTGCTCAAAGCTCCATCCAACCTGGCCTTAAACATCTCCAGCAATGGGGCATCCACAGCTTCTCTGGGCAATATCTTCCAGTGCTTCATCACCCTCACAATGAAGATTATTTTCCTAATATCTATTCTAAATCTGCCCTCTTTTAGTTTAAAACTGTTACCTGTTGTCCTATCACTCCACTCCCTGACAAAGAGTCCCTCCCCAGCTTTCCTGTAGCACCCTCTAGGTATTGAAAGGCTGATGTAAGATGTCCCTGGAGCTTTCTCTTCTCCAGGCTGAACAACCCCAACTCCCTCAGCTTGTCTTCATAAGCATCCCTTAGGAATGGCTGAAATCCCAGTCAGCCCTCAGCCTGTCTTCATTTCCTCAGCCTGGCTTCATAAGCCTTTTTATTCACTTAATATTAATAATAGAGCCACAGATTGCAGTTCAGTAGAACAAAATCCTGCTCAGCAAGAAATTGTATGCTGACACTATCTTATATCTAAATAGCCAAACTAAACCACAGGCAGGTGGAGATGTGAAAGATATTGTATTTTGTTCATGGAGGGTTAAGGCCAGAGATAGGAGAGGCAAATCACCACCTTGTTCTAGTAAAATGCTCAGAAGAGTGTCCCATGAGTATCCAGCTCCGGAACTGGCATCATTTTTGTTAGTACAAAAGGGTAGAGTAATGGAATTAATGCAATTAGGTCTAAGAGAGACTACAGCATCATTTTGCTTTTTGTGTTGCATATTTATATGAATTTTATTGAGGTTTGATAATGACCAGAGTGCTTTACTGTAATGTCTATCAGTGGGTGGTTATAAGTGCTGGCACAGAATCATACTGAACATTTTTGTTTTATAAAAATGCAAATAAATAAATAGGGTTTCTCTTGAGAACTGCTTTCCGTTCCTTAAAAGCTCTGGCTTAGAAAATGAGATCATAAGGAGGTGTGAAAATTTAGCACTGAGGTCTTAATTCTGCTGCCGTTTCCATGCCCGCACCACCTGTTCCCGGCAGCGAGAACTGCACCCTGGAGAACAGGAGCAGGACGGGAATTAATGGGGCACTACTGCTCTGCACCGACCGAGGAGCACATCCGATGTGCTTAGCACACTAATAGCACCACATAAATAAATAACAATGATTCTGTCTCCTGAGAGGAGAGGGCTGGTGGGACAAATTAAGGGCAAAATCCTGTCCATTTACAGCCAATGCCAGACTTTTCCTAGACATCAGCCAGGCCTGAAATTCACCATCATGGGATTTATTTCAGTGTTGACTTTCTCCTTAATAACCGCGTGCTATTCTGAGAAAGCATCCTTGGTAGTCAGAACAGGGAATGTTTACTCAGTTGAAGAGACCCATTGATTTAATGCCCTAGTTTGCTACAGGGAATGTAACTTTAAAGGAAGCTTTGTGGCTCTACATTCCAGTAGCATATTTCAACAGGTTTCAAGGGGTTGAAAGCAAAATTTCCTAAGGGTAAACAATATCTTTTGTGATGATAGAATTCCACTGTGGGAGTCTCCAAGTTAAACACACTGTGAATGTGGAAGAAAGTGAATCTTAGGTGCAGTTTCAAATGCAGTTGGACTTGGTTCTTGAAGCTCTTCCCTCATTATAAAGAGATAAGTAGAGTTGTGATCACCTTCCCACGTAAATCTGTAGCAAAAATGGTCCATCAAAATCATCATGTTTAAAGAAAACATAGTTCCTGTAACCACGAGTAGTTAAAAGAAAGTGATGGCTAATCTCATATCCATCTGTCTTTCATTTCCCTACTAAATGACCTAGCTTTTGCTAACCTAACATAACAGAGTTTTCTGGGTCTATAATGAGAAGCTATAACCATGCTGCTGACATAAGAGGGGGAGCTGGGTGTGAGAAAATATTATCAGCATTATAAATTTGAAGACATAATGCATAATATTAATAACTATAACACTTTTATGATTCTCTTGCTTGAAATTATTGCAATATAAATTAATGCATGTTCTCAGGTTCCATAGAGGTAAAAAACTCTCCACTGCTGGGAACAACAAAAATAAATAAATAAATAAATAAATAAATAAATAAATAAATTTGTATTGTGAGCTTCATTTGTATAATCCATTGATCCCAGCATCTGTAGGTATAATTGGAGGCAACTGACCTGAGTAGCTGGATATAAAACTGGATTTTGAGATGATCTGGTCCTACAAGAGATTTTGAAAAGACACAGATTTTTTTGTGGCAAAAGACTTGTTTCCAGCCCTATGTCAGGGTCCTCAGTGGTCTCAGCTTGCTCCTGTGGTGACTCTGTGTACCAAGGTATTGGCACGAGACCTCAGCAGAAGGCACCAGTAGTGTTCACTGGGCTAAAAGGGGAAGGACTGGAGGTGGGAAGTGTGGAGCATCTGTGGGACAAACCGTCCACTGGGAATGAAGACGTGCAGATCAGCATAGATAAAATGGCAAAGCCACAGAGCTCACTGTAAAGAGAATTGGAGTTAAAGGAACTATTATTATGTTTCTGAATGGGAGGCTATTTCATTCTTTACTTCGGATAGGTTGAGCTGCTCTGCTTTCCCAGGTTCACAACTGCTCCTCCTTCTGAAAAAAAATTTCCTTGTTTGTGTACAGTCTCAGAGTGCTGGTGAATGGAGGAAGTCCAGATTTTGAAGGGAACCTAGAGACTTTCTGTTTTAGTTTTCCCAGTTTCTAGTTGAGGGCCGAGACCAATAAAATTATTTGTTGGGAGGGACTGTATACAGGTTGAATGCTACCTCTTTAGCTTCTGTTAACTTCCTGAGAAAAGATTTATGTATCTGCTAAGTAAGAATTACTGATTTGTAACCAACTTGCAAACCATCACATGTTTCTACTGCACAATAAAAATATTTCAAGTCCTAGTATTCAATAGAAATTAAATTTATATATGAAAAAAATTATTGTACAGACAATATGAAAATTTATTTATTTGTATGCTATGTAGACAGCAACAAATCAATGTCACAGTTTTTTATGTAATTTCATATTAATAAAGAAAAACAGAAAAAAAAAAGAAAATATGAAAAATTCTGATACGAATTTCTTTTATGTTGAAAGCCAACATTCTACTGAAGCTCTTCTCCTGTACTACACTGAATTATAGATACACATAAAACTTACAATAGATTTAGCATTTTCTATGGTGCTCATATTTCATATAATATGCCGTATTTTAAGTTATAGTGCAAAACAGCAATATTCACAATAAACTGTTGACTTTTTCAAGATAGAAGCAAGACTTTAACCAAAATACATCAAATCTAACTTAGGAATAGTCTGTAAAGACATAATTATTAGATTGCTGAAAAAAAATCTTATAATAGAATATTGCATCCCAGAGAATACAACTTTTTCTTAAAATCCATCTTTTTCTTACATTTCACAGCTCTTTAATTGGAATCATAGAATCATTTAGGTTGGAAAAGACCTCTAAGGTCATCCAGTCCAGTCTTTAACATAGCACTGCCAAGTCCATCACTAAACCATGCTACTAAGTTCTACATCTACGTGTTTCTTGAAGACCTCCAGGGATGGTGACTCAACCACTCCCCTAGGCAGCCTGTTCCAATACTTCATAACCCGTTCAGTGGCAAATTTTTTCCTAATATCCAACCTAAACCCCCCTGGTGTAACTTGAGATCATTTCCTCTTGTCTTATCACTTGGTGCTAGGGAGAAGAGACAGATACCCATCTCGCTATAGCCTCATTTAAGATATTGTTGAATTGTTGAAAGAATAACATGTTTCAGAATGCTGAACATATATCCCCTTGCTAATGAAGTAACTGAGATCAACACATGGAAAGCAAGCAGTAAATTTTAAAGTATTAGAGCATAAAATAACCATACTCATAGTTTTTGGTTCAAAAGTCTATTGGGAAAATATCCTGTCTTCAAAATCAACTGCCTTAGGCATGCACTACTGTTTATGTGGGAAGCCAATAAAATATCTGACCAAATGGTTATTCCTGTGAAATAAACCTCATCTATGAAAATTATCTAGCCGATCCTATTTATATTTCTAAAAAATCAAATCAATGTTTGCACAAATATTAAATGTATTTATTGTATTTGTTTTAAAATGCTTCACAGTCCTTGGAAGAGACTGGAACTGGAAAACCCTCATGAGACTGTGGATCATGTCTGTACACAGCTGGGGTTGGTGAATTCAATAGACACATCCCCCAGACCGGTTTATTTCTCTTCAGTCATTTAAGCTTCACACCTACATCACGGGTGGTTAAAACTTCATGGGTGTTTAATAAACTTCTGTTACTGTTAGGTGGCATGTTTTATAGGTGTACGTCATATTTCTTACTTTTCCTTGAACTTATGCTTTTTTAATTTTATTTTTTTTTACACAAACACACAAGTTGAATTTTTATCTTTCCTTAAAATGAATTTCTGAGAAACTTTTCAACGTTAACCACAAAAATTATCATCGTTAAGTTAAAATGTTAACACCCACTGAAATGAACAGGGGTAGACTTTGTCTTTTCATGTATAACATATCTTGTTTTCTGTACTTTAAAAAGACAACTTTGCATCAGTTTCCACCAGCTTCTGCCCCAAGCATATTCAGAAGCTCTTTTTCGGAAGCATAAAAACTTGAAACATGTATTTTAAAAAATGAAAGCATGTGTGGTGCAAAATCTGAATCTGTCACAGGAACTAGATAAATAGCTCAAATGGGCCAGATCTAGCCAATGAACAGAGTGTTTGACATCAGTGATTTATACTATTTCCCTTTCATGTTATAATAATTGTCACAAACTGAATTTATGTTGTGCCATTTCCTGTTCTAGCTGCAATCTTTGCTTCAAGAAAAAAGGTTTCAGAACTTTAATGCCTCCACTGTTCTTGGAAAGATAACAGTAAGCAGGACTATTTTATGATTTCATTGCTTGGTTATTCATATTCTTTCTTTCTATAGCCTTCAGGGAGAACTAGAAGGAAATGGCGAGACAAAGAATTGGCTTCCCATCGAAAACACAAAGAATTGGATTGTTGCTGCTGAAGGCAAAAAGTGAGCAGGGAAAAATGATGCTCCCAAAATTACCCCATAACAGGAAACCCTGTAAATGTCTCCCATCCTTCTGCTAGATCTGCATCCATTTGCAGTGTGAGCAGCAGAAAGGGCAGATGTTGGATCAAAGAGGAAACGTTTACCTAAACAATGAAAAAGCATGAAAAAGCACTCTCCCAGCTTCTTTATACCCAACGCATGCCAGATTGCACATAGCTATTACTTGCTAAAAGAAAGGCAGAAGATTTCTATTAAGCATAGTGTTGCCTGATAGCAGCAGAAGCAAATAGACAGTGAGCATGAAGAGGGAAATGAATGCCTGATAGGAATTCAGTCTGGAAGCCAGCAAGAAATCATTAAGATGTTGTGTGTTTCATTGCAATATCTAATGTGATAATATTGCCTTTATTGACATGTTGTGTGCTTTTCAGCTCTGAAGTGGATTTCTTCCTACTGAAGTGCACATTTCTGGAAAAGAAGTGCATTGGCACATAAAATTCAGCAATATGCTGAAACAAACAGTAAATAACTGTCCTAGATGTTCTCTTGTCACCATGGCAGGAAAGAAGTATTTAAGAGTGAATTTAGTATGTATCTGCAGATTTGAATTAAAATAGAGACCTACCCTAGCCATCACCATGTTGTAATGCTCAATTAAAACCATAACATCTTAGCAAGAAATGCAATTCAAAGAAAAAGAAAGAAAAAAAAAAACAGAAAGAATAAGAAATTAGTTCAAGCAGGGCCACCTGTTGCATCTGATTCTTCCCCTTCCCAAACAAGTCACAAAGACATCTTCAGCAGTGTATTCAGCTAGATGGATTGGTTTAAACTAGGAAAGGGAGAAAGTCCCCCTGAGCCTTTAAGCAGCACATTCTGCTGCACCTCTCTCTTTTCCATAACAGAAGCAGGAATTGTGCATTGCATGACTGTGCTCGGGAGGAGGAACCCCTGCAGAAAAGCCACAGCCATGTGCCCACAGGGACACTCTGGCACAGTTTCTCATTGCACAGAGCACCAGAGGACAGAGAAGGTTCAGGGACATGAGAAAAGGAAAACAGCTGAGATGGATGAGCACCTGATCTGTTCCCATCTGCAGAGCCAAGGTGATGCTGGGATCATTGCAAGTGGTACTACCAGCTCCAGCTCTGCTTTGACTGCCTTCTGCATCTGCCTCCAGGGAAACACAGATCTTTCCAACTGTTTGCCTTCCTACACCTGAATGAAAGGAGAAGGGAAACTGCTGGGTTTTTCGCAGGGGTGTCCCAGGCAGCAGTATGTGCTGCAGCTGGAGAGCACTCACCAGCACTGATCTACCCAGGAAGCACTGACCATCAGCTGTGCGCTGCAGAGCTGCTCTGCATATGGGTAGTAAATCAGATGCTTTAGTAGGACTTCAGATTTACCATGTAGTGAAACCCATCAGCTCAGTGCATACGTGGTATACATGTATGTGATGCATTCTAGATAGACACCTATAGCCGATCTGCCTGTAGTCACCATTTCTTTGAAACCTGAGGTATGTTCAGAAAGAAACATGGTTACATTTGCTGTGGAGATGTTAGACATTGGAAAAATAGGATGTATGGGCAAAGTTAAATACCACCAAAAAAAAAACTTCTAGCAAGATGTTCTGTGGGACCCTAATATACTGGTATGTTATAATATTTCTACCCATAAAAGCTTCTTTCTCTTCTATTGGCTTTTTTGAGTTTATCTAGGAAATAGAGATCAGTGAATCACAATCCTCACCCTTTTCTCAAAAAGACCACCCCACTACAAAAAGACCACATTATGCCTCTGGTGTTGGATGTTGTATTGAAGGTCTGTAATGGTGCAACTTAGCCATAAAGACACAATGCTGTATTTATGTGAATGCTTCCATATACCTTACTATTTTGATCCCAATATTGTTAATAATATTTCCTTAGCCTGCTCTGGAAAACGCTCAAAACTCCTGTTCTGTCCATTCTCCTGATCTCTCTCTCTCTCTCTCTCTCTCTCTCTCTCTTTTTTTTTTTTTTTTTTTTTTTTTTTTTTTTTTTTTTTTTTTTTTTTTTTTTTTTTTTCCCCTGAGAGAAAGAAGAGCAGAAATAGTGGAATCAGTAGTGGAATCAGCCTTGGTTGGATTCTGCCTACACATCCCAGTTTCACACATTGACAAATCTAGTCACTTCTACTGGAATTACTTCAAAATTATACTGGAACAGAGTCAAGATACGTAGGTCAGAGTTTTAGAGTTCAGCTCCCACTTCAGCAGCTAAACAAATGTCATGTTTCTAGTGAGAGTATGTGGAAAGTGGCAGCTCGCTGCTAGGCATTGCTTTTATCAGGCTTGTACAGAAAAACTTGCATGGTCCTAATGCTGCTGTGGATGAATATAACTGAAGAGAAAGGCTCCCTTGCTCTTGCACAAAATTAAAAACCTCCATTGCTTTTAAATGCACAGCTAAATAAAATGTGTAGCTTTTCAGACACATCTTGTTTTAAAAGTTCACAGTAAGGAAAATGAAATCTAGTTGCTGAATTCTTTGCCAGGCATAGCTCATTTTTTTATAGCTGCTTAAGGCATCCATGCAGGGTAGAGTTGTAAGGGATCTGTTTTATTCTATTCTCCCTTCTAGCCAAACTGAAATTGGTAGTGCTTTTCTCTGATGATGCAAAGCAGAGTTAAGAAACGAAAGGGTATTTGGGATTACACTCACCTGGAGTACACTGACAACCTTTTACCTGCTTTGTGTTTTCTAGTTTGGACAAATAGCTTGATTTTTTTTCAAGCTTGGAACATAACCTCCTCATTATCACATTTGTTGAAACAGATGGGAAAGCATTTGGAAGCACTGCTTAAAAAGCGGTGGTTTCTACAGAAAGAAAGTTGTATTTAAACACTGTTATTCAAGTTGTTGGGGAGGCAACAATGTCAGCTTCCCAAATCTGATACATTTGCATAATTTGTCTTTTGTTCTTCTGTCTTCTGCTTGCTGTTCACATTCTCTCCTAGCCCTCTGCGACTCCACTGTGCAGGATGTGTTTCAGATAATAAGACTCACATACTGGGTATTTCACAACCGGGTTTTAATTCCCAACATCCATTTTACAAGATGTAGTTTACACATTTCTGTTTTGTGGCTTCATTTGGGCTGGATTTCCATTTTCTGAAAGATAACTCTTCAGCTGAATAACCTCTTGAGTTTTGCAATTATCCCATACTGTCTTATGTTTCTTTTGCTTTTCTACTTTTTTCTTTACTTTATTCTTTTTACATGCCTTCTGTAACTGTTAAGAGATACTCTAAGACTTTTAATTTTGCTTCTTTGATTTTAAAGCTTTTTTTTTTTTTTTTTTTTTTTTTTGTGAATGGGTAGGCAGCTGGTGTTCTGCAACAAGAGCAGTAATTTTCTTTCTGATGAATAGTTTATTTGAGGAAAAATGCAATTCTGGTTGTCCCAAAACTATTAACAAATTTAGGTCAAATTCATGAAATAGTTTTGGCTGGAAAAACAACAACTTTGAGATGTTACATTAACAAAACTGCTGGATAAGGAATCAGCTACCTTTCATCTGTTGGTTTTGAAGCTCTCCCAACTTTAATTCTCTGGATTTCCTCTTTTTGAGGGATGCTGAATGCACATCTCAACATACGGCTGTAATACGTAACATCTTGCAGTGTGTACTCCGGGGCAGTGTTCCAGGCTAGTCCCCAGACCCACCCTCATACACAAAGCATTCTTGTTGACTCAGAGCATATTTAAATACTTAATGGAAAAGGAATCTGCTTCAACAGGTGGGACTGAGGAAAAACCAGGTCAAAACTAAGTACAACCAGGTGGCAGAGAGCTCCATATTGGAGGGGGAAATGTGAGGTCAAGATCCCTCAGTGAGAGAAGGACCACATCCTGTTTAGTCAGCCCAGGACCGTTCTATGAAAACTCTTCCTATGACAGCTTTGAGGTTTTAATCTTTGGCTTTTGCTTGTCTTTTTGGAATATTAATTGATAAAAGCAAGTTCAATAATTTTGTTAAAAGTGAGATTATTCCAAGGCTATTAATTGTTTACGTATCTATTTTAAACACATTCCCTACACCATATAAGAACAGTTATGACTTAACCCATATACAAGAAATGATTTTACTGATTAGTCAGCAGTCCATGCCTACCACAGAATCAGTGTGAAAAACATCAATATAGTGCTGGACCCGAGATTCATATTATACAGTGGGTTAACATCGCATAATTTTTCTCCCAACTGACTAACAATAATCTGTTTGGCCTGCTTTGGTTCGTGCCCTGTATTTTCTTGGGACGTTCCATTTCCTCATTTAAATTTTAAAAAAATTTCTGTTACTTCTGAAAAAGTCAGACATCACCATTGGATAGAGCAGCATTTTAATTTGTACCTTGTTTGTTAATACCCAAGCAGGATCATCAAAGCTCTGTTTCCCTGTTTACAGTGTGAAGGAAAACAACTTCTTCAGTACAGGATTTGAAAGATCCATGTCTCACTAATTAATATATTGGTTAAATTGTAAGTTAATAAATTTTGTATCCATTTGGCAGGAGCCTGGCATCTTCTATGGTTATTTGTTTCTTTTCATATATCGGTATTAAAGTTTTACTATGGTAAACTCCAGAATTTTAATAATTTTCCTGCAGAATTTTAATATGATTCTTTCTTGCCCTGAAAATACCTGAGGAAAAAAAAAAAAAAAAAAAAAAAGAGATTTACAGTTCAAGACTAACCAAAATCCAAAATATCACGACTGGAGACCTGCAGCCCATTGCTTCTCCTGTCCACATCCATCTACTTTCTGATGTTCTATGTAGGCATTTCATGATCTTTTGTTTCTGTTTGTACAGCATCTTATTGAACCAAGCTCTTCTCTGAGCTTGACATGTTAGACTATGACTTCACTGATAAAATTAACAAAGAGCATCAAAGGCCATGCTCCAGCGTGCTCCAGCTGTGTTCATTATATGCAGACCTTGACCCTGAGTCTTCTCAGTGCCCTGAGAACTGATCCAATGTCCAGAGTGCCTGTTTTTCAACTGAAAGTACCTGAAATAATGTGGACTTGTGCTGGTTTTGTACCGTGAAACCAACATTTGTTTTACACAACCTTGATGCAGCATGGTGGCATTTATGGATGTTTAAGGATGCAAAGTCTGCCTGAATAGTCCTGCATGACAGTGTAAGGTGGAAAGAGAAAAATCTGGAGGATGGTTCCTAAAGTGACTTGAAGGGCTGTCTTGAAGAGAACTTTTGGCATGGGCCAAGCTATGCCAGCGTATGTGCTGAGCTGGCAGTGGAACAGCAGGAAAGATGACTTTTCCACTTCTGGAACTTGTTCTTTGGTCATGCTTTATTTAGAAGTAAGATGCAGCATTAGGTACTTACATTCTAATAAATATTATTATTAATTTTCCATCTTATGATTTCTAATCTCCATCTCCCATTGCTATATTCTCCAAGGAGTTTGAAATCAGTTGTATTTTGGTACTGATTCTACTTCTACCTCATCTACTTGAAACAACTTGAGAGTGCTTCTTTGTTCCAGGATGAAAATGACCTCAGCTGTTTCCAAGTGTTGTTAGTTTGAGACATCAAAGAATTGTCTGATGGAATATCTAAGCACTATATGAAGATAGCCAAAACTATCCTTTGTCATCACTTTAATAGATGTTGTTAACTCTTTAATTTCCTTTAGACCTTGACTCTACAGAAGGTGAAGTACACACCTGGAATTAAGGGGGCAGATAGACCCACTCACCTCAATGGAGCTACTGAGGGCTTAAAGATAAGCATGAATCTTATTTAACCAGGGCCTTAAGATGCTCTTCTAGGCCAGTGAAAAGCATTCTAAACCCTCAAGGTAGCCATGTTCTATCTTACAAACAGATAGCTCTCTCTAACTCTCCCTAACCTCACTAAAATAGTATAGTAAATGGTTTTGTGTCAATTTACCCCAGGATAATTTGGAGTGTTGTGCTCCCTTTCTAGTCAGTCAGGGGTCTGCACTGCTGTCAACCACTGAGTTGGATGAGCGGTGAAGTGTCTTTGGAAAAGATCTGTAGCTGTGCCTGCACAGAACTGCGTGGCCATGATTCAGCCTGCTCAGTTTGTATAGCATTTTTTTGAGAGCTATAGTCTTACTGACTTAGGTCAGCAACACTTCAGGTGCTTCCGAGATGGTCATGCAGTGTACTTTTCTCTGCAAGCAACATGTTCCTGCATACCAAACCTCTGCTCATAGGCCCAGAGGAAACCTGGAGCCCCAGGTCAGGAACATGCCCATAGCCTTATTTCTTACTAACATAGAGTAACTCAATGCTGGTCCCACTGGAAGGAATGGGGTGGTCCCACTATCTGGGATTTGTGTGGGGCTTCCCCGTCTCCATTCTTACAGCAAAGACTCAGTGAGCAAGTCTGACTCATTGTGGCAGCCAGTAACCACTACTCTTCTTAGCATCAAAGCCCAAGCACATGGAGCATGCTGACAAGAAGTGCAGACCTAGTTTCAATGCCCTCCTCATCCTGACGACAGTTTAGTCCACAAAGCTGAGGATTTAGAGAACGATAAAACCAGGCAGGTTCATATCAGTCTGGAAAGCTCTTTGAAAAGAGCTTTATCTGTCAGTCAAAAAGTGTCAGACTGAGCTGTTTCATCTCCATTCATTTTCTCACTTGATTTTATTTAAATTCTTGTATTACACATTTTTAATATCTATGTAGTAATTTCTAGCATTGCTTTGTCTCTAGGAAAAGATATTCTTGCCCTTTGGAGCAAAACATATTGACATTTTTTCAATGGCAAATAGTTACATAAATAAACTGCTTGAAAATATTTTTTTTTTCAATTTCCTTTACTGGAATTTCCAAATTGCAAACAAGTAGAAATCAGAGATATTGTTCCAATTTCAAAAGATTTTTTTTTCCTCAGTAGAGTTTAGAATTCCATGGGGCTTTTTAAAGGAGCAATCCAAGCTGGACTGAACAAACCGTTCTGCTCAGCGGTGAACCCAAATAGTGCTTAAATCCCCATGGTGCAATGAGCTGTGTTGTGCCATTTGCATGTGGAGCAGCCACAACATCTGATATCTCCTTCAAGGATGTGTGGAAGAGATGAGAGGATAAGTTTTAAGATGAGAGGATAAGGTTTACATGTGTCCTGCATACAAATAATTTTAACAACAACTTTTCCCTGCACATTTTTTTAAATATATATATCAAAGACAATGATCAGACCCTGGGAAGCACAATATTAACTTCTGCTTTTAATAAAAGGTAAATACAGAAACAAAATGCAAATGAAAAAAATGGGCAAATCTGCCACAAATGTTCTGAGATCTGGTAAACATTTCATTTCTGGATTGTATAAAAATACAACAGCTGACAAAGATGTTCATTATGGGAAAGACTGACTGTGGAGGGCTGAGCAAAAATGTAACTGAAAGGTTTTTATAAAGACTCCCAGTTTGAAAGCCTGTTGAGCAAAACAAAATAGCATGGATGTCTCCACTTTGAAGTGAGCTAAATAGTGTAAGTGCATTTGTTTGTCCAGGTATCTAGAATTTTACCTAATTCCTAAACAGCTGCTTTTTTTGTTTTGTTTTGTTTGTTTGTTTGTTTGTTTCCTATCAGGTTTGGAAATAATCCGTGCCTTCAAAAATTCTAGGTCTAAAGGGGAAAATTCCCTTTTTTGCCTATATCCCAGCTCTGTGTGGCAGCACTGTCATTCAGCATCCTCTGATGATACTTGTGGAACAGGAAGGGCTGCATCATTTAATGCCTCCTTCAAGGGGTTGCTGTTTATATTACAATGTACTGGAGCAGATCAGCTAAGTTTTGTCCATGAGAAAGGCTACACACGGCATGACAGAGCTAGCTAGGTACTGTGTGATGCACATAGCAACTGATCCAGAAAAGCAAATAAACCAATGTGCAGATGAATGCACATGGGCATGAGGCATGGGAGCAGTCCCACTGCAGCTTAGGGAGCAACCTTTGTGCCTAAAAAGCACACGGAGTGTATGTTTAGTGAACCATGTCACATTCTTGTTACAGGCTTAAAATTCCAAAGTAAAATGTGTAGACAAGCCTTGTGTGGGAGCCTATTTAAGGAAATTGTCTCTGAGTCCTGGAGCCATCTGTGATATAAAAGTGTACTGCATGGACTCCTTGAATAAAAGGATTCACTGCCAGGGCTTGTTGGAAGTCTCAGTCAGAGATGCTTTTCATACAGCAGGCATATAGATCTTTCACATGATGAATCAGATTTACTAAGACCGTCTGCTGTTTGGAAGTGATTTCAGGCCTGAAGAATGTCTCAGTGGAGGCCTGATTTGATTCGGGGAGGGGAGCGGGGGTCACATGCTGCTGAAGTGGACTATATGTTCTTCTGGGCCGACCTCTAGAAATAATAAGGAAGAACCAGTTCAAGGGCTGTAGGCTAGTGCCACTCGGAAACTAATTGCAGCTCTGTTGTGCACAGCACTGAGGTTTCCCTCTTAGGCTGCAGCACTGATTTAGCTGGTATGTTAATACGGAAGTCTAAATTAAATCAGGCTTGTGTCAGTGCTATCGAAGAGGCACATTCACTTAGCCCTGCAGTTTTATAAAATGCAAAGAAAGAAAACCATATGGCAGATTAGGGCAAATTGCTTTAAAATTGTGGCTCAGAGCCAAGGGAGAGAGAGTGAGCCTGAGAGAGTGTTCACGTCTGTTTGAAATATGCCCACTTTCACTCAGCTGCTTTACACGCTTGAAAGTGGAAGGCTCATTTCCCTGTGACTTGAAATGTATTAAATACTCCTCATGTCCTAATGAAAGTAATGTGTCCAGTATTTGTGGAAGTTACAATAAAAACTTTTTTTTTTTTTCTTTTTAAACTGGGATTGCACTGCCTTGTACTGCTGAAGGATGAATAAAAGAATTTAGTGCAATCCCAGGAGCATCAAGGGGTGAATGGACACATGTAATAAGCAACACTTAGTAGAGAGTCCTGGCTATTACTACTGCATATATAGTGCAACAGTGACTACAAGATTTACGTAGGAACTGAGATCATGTAGCACTAAAAATAAATATAATAATGATCCCTGCCCCAAAGAGCTTTCAATGAAGTTATATTATCTGAGCCATATGAAACTGTATCAAGGAAATGAAACAGGATGGACAATAAAGAAATAAATGGCACTTTGAAAATATCTTTAATAACTTAAAACAGTCTCCTATCATTTGCTTATTCAGAATAAGAGAGAAAAAAAAAATCTTTGCATTTTCTTTGTAAGAATTTGGCTTTCTTCCACGGTTCCTCTGAGTCAGTGGGTCGGCTTTCTGTGGACTCCCCACGGATGCCAGGAACCAGGACAAGGTAGGTTCCTGAGAAGCTAACACTGCAAAGTGTATCAGTGCATGAGTACTGAAATGCATAGTGATCAGAGAGAGCATCTGGGACACCAGCAGCGATCACTTAGAGGGTAGTGGCCAGCATTACCCTCCAAGTTGCCAGATGGCTTTCCTGTCATCACCAGAATCCTCTGCATGAGAAGGCTTCTTTCTGTGCTATGGGTCCTAAACCCTTATCCCCCTGCAACTTCAGGGGCTCTGAGTCTGGACCAGTGCAGATAATTTGTTTCTGAATCCTCCTCTCCTTTAATTGCAGTCAGGACTGTCCAGCCTGTGGCCACAAGGGCTATTACACCCACCCCTGGACAGTGAGGGTCCTCCTTGCACCAGCTCCATGAGTGACTCCACTGGCTGCCCCCCTACTTTCACAACACAGTATGGCCACCCTACGTGCCTCCCTCAAACCCATACACAGCTCTGTTCTCTGAGCTCCAGAAAACTCTTGGTCTAACTGTTGAAATGCTCTTAAAGGCCTAGGCTGTGTGCACTAGGCCGTACCACACTGAGCTGCCAGTGTGGAGTACCCAGCAGAGCACCGTTGTTTCCATAGCAACCCTCTGATAGTCTCTCACTTACAGCTTTCATTAGATTTAACATTCAAAGAGACATTGATTAAAACATGACATTCCTAACACACCGAAAAAAAATCCATTTTCTACAAAACCCTGTTATATGGCATAGACAAACTCGTTGATGACCAAATTAGTTAATAGAACTTTTCAGATGACATTGGAACAGACCACAGAAAGGATAAATTCACATAAAGATAAATATCTAAGTGAACCTTTCACAAATACAGCAGTGCTGACTGCAGAAATGTGGTACATGGGTCTATCAGGGACATCTCAGATAAAGTAAGCCTGCTGAACCCAAATTTAACCTGAAATGATCTTATTTCAACCTTTCCCAGTATGGGTCTTAAAAAGTAACAAGGTACTGTAGAACAAAGATGTTTCTGCAGCTGGGGAGGCAGCAGTAGTATCTTGGAGGACCAAGGGTGTCTCTTTACACTCAACAATTTCAATTCCTCAGCTACCTGGATCTTGCTGGGTACTAAGACCTTTATATGGTGGACCTCATTCTATGATGGAAATTAGAGTGCAAAAAGGCTCTGAGTTTTCAGTTTTGATTCCCTGCTCCTGCAAAATCTCTGTTCACCAGCTGCAGTCCCACAACTTTCTGCTCTTCACTTATTATCCTACAGTACAAGAACTGTTTTCCTTCTTCATTCTTACCTTTGGGCTAAAAAGCTCTACTGGTTATCTCCCTGATCCCAGACTCTGCTCTACAGAGATTCCATGGAAGCAAGACTTCCCTAGTCTGGGAGGAGCTGTGCATAAGAAACTCAAGGCAATTAGCACAGAATTACACAGAATGACATGACTAGCATCATGGTACCATAGCTGAAAAAGTAATAAAACATGCTGTTATGGTACAATATATACCTAGAATAAGCAGAACTATCATGGTACCAGTGCAATGTTAATTTCTAGTTCAACCCCTAATGATATCCATTTCCATCTACCTCCTGCTTCTGCCTATGTGTAAGTACAGGTGAGAAATACATGGATTTCACAGAATTGTAAAACCATCTCCCACCCCATTTGCACAGCCTTTAAAGCAGAACACAATCATAGGTCTTGCTGGACGCTAAGGGACTCTAGCCCACTGTTCCTCAACTCTTTTTAACCCTACTTCCAGATAACCTGTTTGAAATTATGCCAAGGATCATCTAGTACAGTACTGCCATGATGGTTTTCATTTATATCGGAATAAAATATAGCTACCCTGGGAAGAGTCTACAGTGACTTTTATTTTTCCCCATTTTGTTTTCTTGCTTGCATGCCTGGAAATATATGTATGTGCATTTATATTTAAAAGCTTTTGAAGTTGCTTCAAAACAATTGTGAAATCACCTTGTGATGTCTTACAGATCACCAAATGGTCCACAGATCACAGCTTGAAAAACATTCAGCTACATTTGATGTCTATATTGGGAGGAGATGAATTGCACCTTAAGGCTATCTCTACTCTAACAAATTAAACATGGTCAGGAAATGGTATGGGCATTGGCC
Organism: Anas acuta; assembly: GCF_963932015.1. NCBI lineage: Eukaryota > Metazoa > Chordata > Aves > Anseriformes > Anatidae > Anas > Anas acuta. Next base: position 105,730,243 of record NC_088981.1, read on the forward strand.
CTCAATCACCCCTACCATAAAATTGCTAGAGCAGTCTCTGGTGCAGCTTTGGCCTGCACCAGATATCGCTTTACCAAATAACTGCTGAGCACAGCTCAGGGGGCAGCGTGGATGAGGAGCCATCCCCAGTACTAAGTTTCCAGGTGGTTGTTCTGTTTTGGAGCATAAGGGGAACTGCAGGCATTGACCTAGTCAGAATGATCCAGTTTGGCCTCATTGTGAGGGAATAAACCTGGTACAGTTTCTTTTCAGAAACACAGAATCACAATCATATGGATTGGAAGGGACCTCTGGAGATGATCAAGTCCAACCTCCTGCAAAGAGTAGGTTCCCTATAGTAGGCTGAGCAGGAAAGTCTCCAGCCAGGTCTTGAATGTCCCCAGAGAAGGAGACAACCTCTCTGGGCAGCCTGCTCCAGTGCTCTGTGACCCTCACTGTAAAGCAGTTCTTACGCATGTTTGTGTGGAACTTCCTGTGTTTCAGTTTTTGACCATTGCCCCTTGTCCTATTGCTGCACACCACTGATGAGAGCCTGGCCCTGTCCATTTGTCTCCCACACTTTAGATATTTATAACATTTTTCTCATATTTTGGTTGACATGGTAGACAATTAAACATGGTCAGATGCTATACTATCTGCCCATTGTCAGAAGGTGCCACCACATTTTATCTTGTCACCTGCCACTACAGAATCAGAAAATTTCGTAACAGCTAAATCTCAGTGGTAATGTCTCCACCGTATACCATGGCTTCCAACTGTCATATTGTTTCCATTAGACATCATCTTCCCTTCCGTAGGTTTAAATAAACATTTCTTTCATGAGATTTAGGAGTCAATGGGTGTACCAGAAATGCTAGTAAGACCTTTACGGGAACTCATTTTAAGTCTTTTAAATATATATATATATTGTCTAGGCTACTAACACAGGAACACAGGCTTTCAGTGTACTTATGGAGGGTGGTGATCTCCTCCAGAGTGATTCCTGCCAGGCAAAGTAGATGTTTGGGAGATACAGAAATATTCACTCAAGGAGGAGCAACAGGCACTCCCAGTTGTCACAAATGGACACAAGACCATATTTTCAGGTGAAATAAATTTCAATCATGTAGTATTCATTTCAAATAGAAATAGTCAAAAGGAATTTCAGAAAGGAAGTGAATAACTGAAACAGAACAGAATATTTAAAAAAGCAATGCTATCAAGGATGCAATGATTTTCCCCATACATATTTTGCTTTGATTTAAGCTAAAAGCTGCACGATTTATCTCCATAGCAATGAAAGATAAACTTATTTAAGACTGAGAAAAAAATGGATTTGAATCATAACTGTCTCAGCATTCTCCATAAAAAAGGGGACGATAACAACATTTACATCTTTCTACACTTTGAACAATTCACTCTTTCCAGCATGAGTTGTTTACAGCAAGGAGTCTGTCTGTATATTTGTTCACTGGACAGTGCAATAGTGTCTTCATGGTTGGCTGTTCCCCAAGGTGCTACCATAAATAGCTACAAATAAATAACAACCTGTGCTTTGTCTCTCTGTGTTTTGCTTAGCTAACAATACCTTAACTTAGATTTTTCCTTAGGAAGACTTTCTATGATCACACAAAACTCACAGGGGAAAAAAAAGAAAGTCCGTAACTCAATACTTGCTCAGATTTCCATCTGCTCCCAAATCACTACTTTATATCTTGAATACATCTCCTGTGTTGCCTTTATTTTGTAATTGAGCAGAAAACAAGATTTATCCAATTGCCAGATTAGTCCTGTGAGTAGCATGCACATAGTTCAAGAGCCCTTATCAAGTTTTGGAGCAGTTTATCTCAGAGAGTTCAAATGGTTACCATTCATTATGCTGCAGCTGTATTCTCCCAGAATACAAAGGACTCGTGAGTTTTAGTACGAACCAACACACAATCTTTCTGGGTTAAGAAAAAAAACAACACACTTTTTGTTGATATTTTCCAATGGAACTGAATGAGGAAAAGAAAACAGGACTTGGGCAGATGGTCGGGACAGGCTGAATGCTGCTTATTCTGCTTCAGAACATCCGTCAGACGCATTGCCAGGAGCAGTCCTTGCTGAAAAATGGTGTTTCTGTGCTATTTCTCAAACATAATTTTCAAATCTTAGAATTCTTGATCTAAACTGTGAAAATGCCAAAGCCTGAGCTTGGTAAGGCTTCTCAACAGCAGTGACACTCAGGGGCTGGAGGCTGGGCTGCCTTACCATGGACATGGGTAGCAGAGAGCAGGAGCTCTGGTTATAGATCAGTGGCAAGTGAGCTCATTCAGCATCCCAGCTGATCCAGTCCTAGAGGCTTGATGCTTGCAGCCTTTCTTTTGCACCAAACCCAAAAGCAGTGCACGCATGAGTGAGCTCTGCTCAGGGCAGGAGGGTTGTGAAAGTGGGCTCAGCTGTGAAGTACTGACTCTCTGATATTGCGATGAATGTCACCAGTGGGAAATCATAATTGCAGGAGCTTGTAAGCCATGTCCCTCCATTATATCTGGTTTGAATGTATTTGAATAAATTTAGAAAGCAATTCATTTCAGCAGTAGACAGTACAACATAGTCAATAAACAATAACAGTATGCTTTTCAGACCTATTAATTGCACTTAGAGACTGAAATAAAACACGAGGATTGCCAGTTCTAGCAGTGCCGAGCTGTTTCCATTTTCACAGGGCCAGCCAATATATATAAAGGTGATGGACATGCTATCGAATCCAGCACTCACCTTTTCCCCTCCCAGTTTCTCTCTGGGAGCAATCACTTGCCTTTTCTTTTTGCATTCCCACTCTTTCTTTTATGCCTGCCACAGGCTGTCAGTGAGGCACTTGACCTCCCTCTGAGGGCACAGGTATATGTGGTTTCCTGTGCAGCTGGTGCCAACACTGCTTCGTGGATCACTTGACAGGGGAAATCCCGAGAGCTGGCCAGCTGGCACCACCTTTGCCGAAACCTAAAACTGCCGTCTCAAACTTTTAAGCCCCTATCTGGAGACTCGTAAATGCTCTTGTGCCGGCTATGTTTGCATGCGTAACAACATGCAGCGTGCTTGAGTTCACTTGGCGAGAGAAGGGGCAAATGCTTTCCAGGGAAGTGTGCCACAGATGTAGAAGGCTGTGCATAATGTATTTTCATTGAAGCAACCTGGATTTACCACTAACGTTTCTGTCCAAACTAGTTTTGCATGTGGTTGTTATGAGAAAAAAATTACTTTAAAAGGAAGAGATTTGAGAAAAGAAAATATTGTTTTTCTGTTTATTTCAGCCTGTTTATTTCCTTAATTTGGCACATTTTCTATACCGTCAGCAGTGTAGTTTCCTAAACCCTCACAGGACTATTTTCCCCTATTGTCTGTTTGAGTCTTTCACACAGAAACAGGAAAGAGAAAAATATTTTTATTTCTTAAAAAAAAATGTTCAAAGCTTGCAAAATACAAACAGCAAATTGTTGTTGTTATTCTTGTCCTTCTTCCTCTCCTTCCTATAACCTATTACATTTTTATCACATTACATCTGTAGACTTTGTCTACATTTTATCCGCCATGCTGATATAGCTGTCTAGGTGAAGCTATGCTAGTATAATCCCCAGTGTAAACAGCTTTGCTCTACTTTAAGCATGGCTTTTCAATTTAACTTAAACCTCTTCTTAAGAGGCATAAACAGACCAAAAAAGCCACTCTGATATTGGATTAAGACTGATCACTTTGAGGTTTATTTGTATCCAACTCTCAAAACCTTTTGCATATAGACCAGACCATATCTGAAGCTCTTTGAGAGAAACTGTGTAAGCTTATACGACCTTCTTTGGCCAAGTATAAGCTTGCCTTTGTCCATTTTCTGAGAAGAAACTATCTAACCATATTATATGATGTTTAGCCCAAGCTAATAAACATCACTGAGGCACAGAGTTGATTATAAGTGTGAAAGCAGATATATGTCTTTTTCTAATCCTCTGGGGGTAAACAATTAATTAATACTATTCACAATATAAAATATAGACACACCTGAAGTCCCTAATTGATAGCTACAACAATCCTTTACATGTTCTTCAAAGAAACATCATCACGGCAGAAAACTCTTTAAATTATAGCAGAAGATCCTTATGTCTATCAGTAATTTATATCTCCTTGGAAATTGTGGACATAAAGCCACAGCATACAAGCACAGGACTCTGTACTGGACCTGATTTGAGTTCAGTGCACGTTGGATGCATCTGACTTCTTGGATTTGCTGTGCTTAGGTGCAAGTGTCTACTAAGTCCAGTGTGGATTACAAAAGACCTGATGCTTTTGAAGTAGCTAATGTTGCAACTCAGGCTACAGACCTGCTCCTGGGATGCTGGCAGCTTCGGGTAATTGGCTGAAATGTACCGGCTCTGGCTTCTGCCTGCTCTACACTCTTATTTTGCTCAAGTGTAAGTAACCACATAAACATATAAACAGTTCTGTTGGCCAGATTCACTAGAAAACTGTGCCGACTTCATGCTGTTCTGGAATAAAAGGATATAGAACATACCCATGATATCTGAGCTGCAGGTACCTCTCTAATTATTGGTGAAAATGGGTCCAGAAAACAGCAGAACCAAGTCATATTCTCACTGTTTCTTTCATATCTTAGCAAAATTAATTCCTTTTTTTTTTTTTTTTTTTTTTTTTTTTTTTTTTGGTTTGACAGCAACAGGCAACTATTTTAGCAACTGGGTAACTTAAGAGCTTGTCTCCTTGACAGACCTTCAAGGACCAGCTACTGACTGTTGCTGCAAATGTACTTATTTACAAGTCGCACACCCCTGGCTTTTGTTTGACATCCCTGCTGGAGTGGGACAACAGTTCTTGCAAAAGTAGAATGCTGAATATGTTCCAAATATTAAAGATGAAAGAAGTTTTATTTCTCCTCAGTCGAGACTAGCAGGGAATTTGAACACATAAAGTAAAACATAGTAGAGATTATAGCTTCTCTGCATGTGACAAAGCTTGGAAACTGAAACACAACCAATGTCTAGCAGTTGATATATACATTAAAATACATATTTGCTATACATGCAAATCTACATGTGATTCTGTGTGTTTTTACATGTATGTGTATAATTTTTAATATGCATTGTAGCCAGAGATGAAATCGGCTTTCAAAGTTGGGCTTGGAGCTGGCTAGCTAATCCAATGTGTTAGGGTACAATGTTTGTATGAAAGGTCTTTCTTCACACAGAGCCACCCTCCTAGTTCACAAGCTGTTTAGCCTTGATGAACTTGGAAGAAATACGTTGTTGGTTGGATGCCTTGTCCTGTGCACAGCAGATGAAGCACTCTTCGGTTGTATCAAGGCTGCTTTTTTCCAGTGGGATTTATCAAGCTTGCACATTCACCCAAGGCATTTGTGAATAACCTGATTTTCAACCTATATGTTGTGTTGTATGTCAGGACAGTTCTTCGTTACAGATCTGTTCCCACTTTCATTCACAGAAAACTTCCATTAATTTCAGCAGGACTGGGCTATGCTTTCAGTCCTGTGAGATAACTAAAATTACAATAAGGTAGCTTACTGCTGAAGTGTAATTACCATATCTATGACAAACGTTTTTAGCATATGACCCAGAATACCATATTTGGGACTTGAGACAAAAACAGTGATCAGTTCTTTATAATACATTATCTAACAGGGAGTAGAGATATGATGGATTTTAGGCACCGATGATATGGAGAGGTAACAACCTTTAATTAGGCTTCCCTTTGTTCACCTCATGTTTAACGAAGCAGCAAATTCACAGTTCAGTAGCAAAGGAGAGCTAATCAAAAGAATAATACTCATTTGTTTAACTTGTGCTCATGTCTTTTTCTGATGAAAATCTTTTATTATTGTTTGCTTTTCACTTCTTTCACAGGAAGAAGAATAGATCTTGTAGATAAAAAGCCCCAAACAAGTGTTCAGAACTGGCACCCTCTCAAAGCTTTCAGACTGAGAAAATCTTGTCTAAAATGTTGGAACCTCTTTGGTCTTAATTTTCTGTGAGAAAAAGAACGGGCCATTACCTTGTCCTATTATAAATCAACTGTTTTATTCCCTTAAAACAACTAGTTTGTATGCCATCTCCAGTGCAAGGTGACATAAAGAGGAAACATCTCTTCATGTGGCCGTGTCCACACTAGGGACACAGCTGACAGCAAGTGTAAGCAACACTATTAGGAGAAAGCCACTAATTTCTCTCACACAAAACACAACTTTCCTGCATGCTGGAAATATCAAAATGCTTTGAAGGTCTCTCAGGACAGTAACAGCGAGCCTAAAAGAGCACTGCATATGTCATTCAGACATTCCGGGGATTTCTTTGGCATTCAGGTTGTACTAAACTAAACCACATAATGACTTTTTCCCTATTCTAATGTTGCCCCTAACTACAGCTGAATATATGGATGAGGGCTTTTCACAACTTTGTATATGTTTCAGCAACCAGTTCTTTCAGTTGCTGATTCTTACTAAGTATGCCCATTTAGCTTCTCTGTAAGAAATGAGAAGAATGCTATTTAGAATATTATTCTGTATAGAGTATCTAGTTACCTCAATAGCTCAAGCTCATTTTCAGCTTTGGGATGTCTTACTTAACCCTCTCCACATTTGGTAAATATTCCGCCAAACTATGTCATTGTGTATGCAAAACCATGGTAAATCAAGTTAAATTTGTGGGATGTTTATGGTGGTATAACTGAAAAACAGAATCTATTCCTTTATGTGTAACACTGTTAAAAGAAAAAAAAAACGTGAAAATTGCTTAGAAATTGCTTTCTGACTTAAAATATCTATCACCGAGTTGCTTCTTGTTCAGCAGTGTAATATTCACAGCACAAAGGAAATGTATGGGAAGAAAATGAAAACAGAAGAGTCATAGTTGTTTTACAGGAGCTGCTTTCAAAGCAGTTCTTACTATGTGCATCACCAGAGAAAGTTGCTGCTTTAAGTCAGCTCTGCAGACTTTTAAGTGGTGATTGTATAGTTTTCTGAGCTCCATAGGTCTCTTTGAGCATAAATATCCTTTCTTAGGTATTAAATATGTGCATGTGCTCTTCTTGGCTCATTAGGCTGAGTTCTTGACTGCGGAAAAATATTCAGTGATGGCATCATTTAAATACCGTAGGCTGGAGACCTTTGAAATCAGAATTCACTCACAGTAGACGACACAGATTTGTAACCTTCCTTATCCCCTTTTTATGGAAATGAAACACAATGCTGACTTAAAATAATTAACACTAGAAAGTGAGGGCTGATTTCCAGTTAAGAGGCATGTGTTGATTCAGACCTGCTTTTTTTTTTTTTGGGGGGGGATTTCTTAGATTCACATTTATATTTTTGTAACTGCTATACTTAAGCTATGCTCTTTGTGGCCTTGTTTCCTAAAGGTGAACATTTTCTTGAAATAAATAAAGAAACAGAGATTTCTAAGAACATGATTGCAGCTTGAGAGATATGATACCCTTTATATATATAAGATACCCTTTAATGGTAATTGAATTTAAGCTCTGAGTATATATGTTTAACTGAATTTGGGGAAATGGCACATACATCTGGAGAAGCTTCTTATCCATGAGGGTTGTGCTTGAATGGTAGCAAAAGTTGTAAGCTTGTGACATTTAACTGTATTGGGGGGTTTATGTGGCAAGGGTTTAGTAGCAGGGGAGCTGCAGGGGTGTCCTCTGTGAGCGAAGTCCAGCAGGTGCCCCATGTCACATCAGAGCCAGCTCCAGCTGGTTCCAAAAGGGACCCACTGCTGGCCAGAGCTGAGCCAGGGAGCAATGCTTGTTGGGCCTCTGGGAAAGCAGACTGAAGAAAGGGGAAAAAACTGCTGTGCAACAGCAGCTGGGAGAGGAGTGAGAACATGTGAGAGACCCAGCCCTGCAGGAGGGCAGGAGGTGCTCCAGGCAGGCAGCAGCAGTTCCCCTGCAGCCTATGGAGAGGCCCCTGGTGGAGCAGGCTGTCCCCCTTGTTATAAATGAATTCTCAACCCAATCTGAATTTTGTAATATTTATACTTATAAAAGGTATAAAATGCAAGTAAACAGCGCTGGGTGTGCGGGGAGTCTACACTCCACCAACACGCACACACGAACATCAAACATTCTAAATATACAGAACATTGCTTTACATACTAATCATGAGTATGCCTATACATACGTACAATCAGAAAAGGTAACAACCAATCCTCTAAGTTCCATGACTTAACAGTCTCCATTTTCCATTCCTTTTCTTGACTACAAACTAGTCTCCATTTTCCATTCCTTTTGAACAGTATGTCTTGCTTTACGTTGTCAAGCAACTCGGTCTTCAGGCCTTACATATCCCGTTCCTCCTGGATCAAAAAGCTTATTCACCTCCTTTTCAAGGCCAATAGGCCTGGGTCAAAAGGCACGTCACAGCAAAGGCCCGCGATGGCAGTAGTGGTGGGGGGGGCGATGGCGTAGCAGTCAGATCAGTAAAGGAGCCCGCAGCTCCCTCACTATCTGGCAAGCCACACATTTGTGATTGTGGCCCCACATGGCTCTTTAAGGCCTCTGAGATTGCTCGCCAGGTGCTGAGCAATCCCACCGCAACCTCGTCGTTTTTAGTTGCAGAGTCCCACACCTTGACCTCAGTTTGGTCCCATGCTTCAGGATCATAAACTATCCGATTGTTAATAAGGAGAATAAGCTGTAAGGTTACCAGGACAGTCTTTGTTTCTAAGGACGTATGATTCCCCATAATGCACAGCTGCTTACCAGCGAGGGGCAGCTGTGTGCATGGGTCCGCTTCTCTCAGCTTGAGCTTCTTCGCAGCTCCGGTGCGCTCATTTCCAGCGACTTTGTGTACGAGTTTATCTGAGCGATTTGCTGAGTTTGGCTGAACCTATATTCATGAGGTGATCAATGTGCTGTTCCCGTCCTGGCCTCCATTCTGCTAGCCTGTTCCTTTTCATTCCTTCTTTCTATGTCTTTATTGATGACATAACTTCATCACATCGTGTTGCTTTTTTTTTTTTTTTTTTTTTTTTTTTTTTTAATCTTGAGGGCAGGCTCCCCTCTTATACCCTTCTCTCCACAGCAGTTCTTTTCAAAACAACTTTTCATTGGTCAAACAACTTTGAATATAACAACAGCAAACACCCCGAAACTTTCATGCCTTAACGGCTGAAGAACAAGAAACCCGAGACTGCATGGAGTCTCCTCAATCACCCTTCTTTGTTCCCTCTAAACTCTTTTATATTCTTGATGGCCTCATCGTTAAGAGTCTAATGTTATCTCAACTACGGGGCTTTCCAACCCCCATGGCCTCACTCTCAAATCTCCCCCTTCTTTATTAATATCAACCATTTTCTCCACACGAATTACCACTCCATATATAACACCCTGCAGCCCATGGGTCCCCCATGGAGCAGATCTCCACGCTGCAGCCCGTGGAGGAGCCCCCGGTGGAGCAGGTGGATGTGGCCTGGAGGAGGCTGTGGCAGGAGCAGGCCCCAGGCCAGAGCTGCAGCCCGTGGAGAGGAGCCCACATAGGAGCAGGGGGTCTGGGGGGAGCTGCTGCCCATGGGGGACCCGTGCTGGAGCAGTTTGCTCCTGACGGATGGATGGACCCCATGGTACAGAGCCCTGTGGGAGCAGTTCTTGAAGAGCTGCTGCCTGTGAGAAGCCCACACAGGATCAGTTCGGGAAGGACGGCATCCCATGGGAGGGACCCCACATGGAGTAGGGGCAGAGACTGACTTTGTGGGAGCAGCAGAGACAAAGCATCAGGGACACAGCCCCCATTCCCCCATTCCGTGTGACACGGGGCGGGGAGGAGGTGGAAGAGAGTGAATGGGGGGATGGTGGTTTTAGTTTGCTTTTAGTTTAGAAACTATCACATTAACATAAGACCAGCCAATATTACAGAAAACACATGGGAGAGGTGACTGTTACATTTTACATGACTTAACAGACCTCTTCCACTCCTGCTATTATTCCATTATTTTTAGTATTCCCATGAAATAGCTCTAGTACGCAATTCACTATGCTAAGAGGGACGAGGGCTTGCAGTATCAGTGCTACCGGGGTGAAACAGAGTGACAAGATACATTTAAGCTCACCAAGCTCGCAAGAAGGAACACAGTCCTCATTCACTACATGGCACCAGCACATATGAAAACAAGCCACTGCATTACTGATCACTGAGCCAACCCCTGACTGCTCAGACCTGTAAGTCCTACTGCCTTCATGCGGAAGCGCTTAAAGTCTTCATTACTGTGGTACCCCTGTACCATGAGGTATGTTAATTTCCTGACGCTGTGCAAGGGTATTATGAACATCAGTTTGAGCTAGCTGTACTATCTTCAAATATTATTTAATCTAAGTCTTGAAAAAAATATATTTAAGATAATACACATGCCACAAAGATCCCTCTGCAATAACAGCAGTTTGTTTTCATGCCACAGCCTAGAAGGGAAACGCTATCTCCACCCCCCCCACACCCCACCAAACACAAACTCAGATTGATTTTCCACTGCATTTTATGTCCTTTGTGCTGCTTTAGGGCTGGTTCTTGTAGAAAGAAACTATTCAACTGTTATGTTTCTAGATAGTAACTTCCCATTGCCACAGCCTGACTGGTCCATCAGCCAGACTGTAAGGAGTGTGATGAGCAGGGCAGGATAGGACAGAGCTCCTGCTGTAGCGCTCCTGCTGTGTTTCTGATAGAGAACTAAAGATGGCCTGAGTCATGTAATTCAAAGTGGAGAGTCCATAACTAACATTCTCATGTCTCTTTTGCACCCCACATACAATGGAGCCACAGTTTACCCTGTGATTAATATGAATATACTGGAATAAACAGGTCAATCTTGTTTATAAAGTATTTGAGGACATTCCAAGGGGAAAGTGTGACAGAATGGAAAAGAGCAGTATCTGTTTCATCCTGTATGTGTGCATAAATGTAAAGATGCACCAGAGGAACGACAATGTTGGTGTTAACAAACATTAGATTAGATTAGCATACAAAGACTTATGTCTTTCTTCTGGCCAGCAGAACAAGATCCTGTAAAGACAGGAAAACACAATGACAGAAGGCTGCATAAACCCCTGTTGAGTGTTCTTCTTACACCCAGGTACCTGTGGAATATTTTTTTTCCACTTTCACAATGCCACCCTCAGAAATCCCTTTTCCCATTAGTCCTCTGTAAGAGTGGCAGTGCAGAGATGCAAGCTAGCCCCAGACAGCACTGCTAGCATGACTTACTGGAGATGACAAGAGAACACAGGCGTGTAGACTTGGTCAGAGAAGTATACCACAGAGATTTCCCAACCTTGCACACCCAAACTACACCTTTTTACCTTAGAACTGTGAGAAAATTGCTTTGAAACAGCAGAATGACTTGGAAGGGTTAGCTCTTTTCTGAACTGCAATTTGCTTTGTCAAACCTCCTGCTTTGCAGCAGGATTGTCATACCAGGCACTGTCATAACAAGTAGAGTTTGAAATGTGAGGTTTCTTCTAGGCCAGGTGTGTAGCTAAAGAGATGTTTGCCCTGGAGACAAATCTGAAGACAGAAAGGGAAAAAGTCAACCAAGCAGATCCATTTTCTTATGAATAAGCAATTTTAAAAGCCAATTATTAATTAATGTAATGAAAAAAAATCATTTTAAAATCTGGTTGTTTCTTATTTCAACCACTTCTACAATTAAAAAGGTGAAAACAGTAATTATATGGATATTTCATTTCTTAACTAAAAATATGCAGCTCATGCCAATCACCCATCTCTGCCTAACTCTCAGTATTGCAAGCAAGCCATGCCTGACAGCCATTTTTAACTGAGCTGTCTTTATTTGCAGTTCCACATATATTGCTATGGAATTAGCCAAGCTTAAATTCCCAGGCTTAAATTTCAGCAATTAAACACCCAAGCTTTACCTGAATCTACTCAGCTTCTGAATTTAAAAGGTATTGACTTTTATTGCAGAGATCATAAATATCTGATTCTACCAATACCATTTCTGCTTAGAGACCTCCTGCCCCAGTACCAACCCCCTGTGACCCCAGCTGGCTGGCACACTTTCCTAACATTATGAGCTGAGTTTAGCACATCTGCTGGCACAGGGGGTTACCATAAAAGTGCTGCCAGGCCCTTTCTGAGAGCTACCCACACAACGCAGTGTCATGTTAGCATGTGACCAAAGGGAGGATGTGGCAGTATTAACTACACAAATACCTTTTAACTGAAATAAAACCTGAAATCTGCCACCAGTTTCTGAGAATTAAGCTTTCAAGGAAAATCTCTTAGCAGGTTCATTTCAAGAAATCTACTCACAGCAAAAGGACATTGATAGTATCTCCTCAAACTAAGAGTGAGTGTTTCCATATACACTCTTATCATATCAAAAGTACATCATGATACATACTGGGTCATGTGATCAGCCAGCAACTCATGTAAAAGGAGCTATGAGGAGGTATGACTGAGTTCACAAGTGAAATGCCTTTGCTTTCATTATCACAAATGCAATAATGCAACTATCCGTTTTAAACAAAAAAAAAAAAAAAAAAAAGCAACATTTGATGCAACAGGGAAATATTTATCTTATCAAATATTTAATCTGGACACATCAAAGTATTACACGCATGCACTACGCCACTACGCTTCTTATATTCTCCAATCATTTATGCTCAGTAAAACTTGACATTTAGAAAACAACTAACCTCTGTTATCCAGCCACAGGCACTTCACCAGTCATGAAAGGAGGAAGTTCACCAAGACTGAAATTAGTGAGACCAGAAGCAATACATGTGACAGGAAATGTATTAATGGCCAGAGATCTGGATAAATTTCAGTTTTCCAAGTATCACTACATTTGCATTATGATGCTTTCAATGCCATAGTGACATCAGCAGGAATCCCACAGATAAAACATAATTAAGCATGGCAAAAGGTTTAAATTTGAAACAATTCATACTTCTTCCTTGAACTGTCCTAAACAAGCATGAAAAGCAACAAAATGCATGCTGTCCTTTTGCACTTTTAAAAAAATTGTAAGCTTCATTTTCATGAATAACATCTTAGCTTTTCCATGGGATACTTTTGCATTATGTTACATTTACTTGGGTAATGAGAATAAGTTCCATCTCTAGCACTACACACACTTGGGATTCTTGGTCTATGACTTACTATTTATTTTGAAGTGAATGCATTTCAGTTCCTCTGTTGCTTGTTAACTTCTTCATTTGGGGAAAACTGTTTTCACTAGACCTGTTCTTCACATAGGCAGCTCTCTCAGTCACAGCAAGCTTGCTTTGACTTCATTTAGCAAAAATGAACTTCAGATATGGAGCTGCCAATGCTTAACTTCTCATAATGTGTCTTTATTAGTTTTGTTCCAAATAGGAGTTATTGTCATCTGCAGGCTAAGTGCTTGTGAAAAATGTTTTCCTTGGAAGTATTTTTTAATGGATCACAATATTTTTCCTATACTTGCTTATATTTCTACTCTCCCTAGAATGGACTATGTATCTTAGGGCCTGTCATAAGAAATCCAGTAATAACTCTTCGTGTGACTGATTGATTGCAAAAGACTCAGAAAGCACAGTAATAATATAGAAAGTAATAATATAGAAAATAAATTTACAAACCTAGATGAATTTAAGGTAATAAAAAACAAAAAGAGTAAGATTATTCAACAAACTCAGATGACATTCTACAATGAGATGTTGCTGTTCTGCTGTACTTTTATTTTTATTTCACAGTTGTCTTCATTCTGTTATTTGTGGATCAGGCACATGGGAAGATGGCTGCTAGCAATCATATGCCTAATTTTCAGTATTGTATTCTCACAGATTGCAAGATAAGAATTTGCAAACTGAGCTGTTTGTCTTTAAAACGTCCCTAGTTACAGGTTATTTAGTGTGATGATAGCTTCAGTCTATTTGCAGCCTCTGTCGGCACACATTCCTGACTAGCGGCAGATTATGTTATGCTCTGCATTATGCTACGGCAGAAGAGCTACCTAATTTTCCCCTCCTGTTCTCCCTCCACAGCTGTCCGATCTATATAAAAATGATGGGGAAACAATGACCCAGTTGCAGTCTTCTCATGGTGTGACCAGCGATGCTGGCAGAAAGAAAATCCTGAGTATGGAACCTACTGACAGAGGGTACAATTTGTTTTGTAATATGGCCAATTTGCTGTCAGCCTTTGCATTAGGAATCTGTTTCTGAATATCTGGGTATAGTTGCCTGCTCGTCAGAAACTAAAAATAATTGCTTTAGGAGAGGGAACAGAATTTGCAAATATTTCTCCTTGACATCTGTGGTCTCGGATGCTACTGTAGCCAAATGGGGACTGTCAATCACCATTTGAAAAGATCCAGAAAATAACAGAGTTAAACCAACTCTTTTTTTCTTTCTGAAAAGCAGTATCATAGCTGGCTAAATAAGGTCTATACTGAAGGAGAAGGGAGGGGAAGAGGGAGCGTGTGCTTGTGTTGTAACATGACTCCTTACTCATCAGATGGCACCCATCATCATCACAACCACAGCCTTTCAGTGTGCTGGAATAAACTAATTATCTCACTGACAACTCAGGTTTTAATCCCCATTTGTAAGCATTTGTCATGAGCCTTGGTCAGCCAGTTTTTAAAGATTGCCATGAATTATATATTGCTCCCTTTTTAAGGCTGCCTAAATAAGGACAATTACAATGCCCTGGAATGGGTTTCAATAAACACATTTGTGCTGGCTGCTGCCAGACAATGCGAATAGGACAAAGCTTTTTACAGTGCTAATTGTAGACTTCTAATATTCACTTCTTTTAGAGCTGAAGACTTTATTCAATGCCCATGAAAATATGCAAGGAAAGATCCTCATCATAATGTGAATCAATGGAACCACACTTTTGAAAGGGTAAGATACTGGCCCCACGGAATTTATTGACTTCAGTAGAGTGCATCCAAGTTTACATCTCCCTTCATTCTTCTGCTCTGAATGTGCATTATAAACACTTACTGGAGAGCAAGTGAAAGCTAGGCTTCATCCCCCTTATCTCCAGGCACTTAACTGTGATGTTTCTAGGACCATGCCTAGGACCCTTCATCTACCCTCAGTAAGGGAGTAGGTGATATTTGTCCTCAAAGACCTGGACAGGTGGAACAAAGGGCAGAACCAGTGGTAATGAATAAGAGTGAAGGAGAATTAAAAGAAAAAAGAAAAGAAAAAGGGAAAAAAAATTTGCAGTAAAAATTACTGTGGAATATGTACCTGATGGAGTGATGTCTATGCTATCCAATAGTTACACTCATTACATGATGCAGGGCATCATGGCAAAGAAAAAAATATATAATTAAGTAACTAAATGAAACAGCCCAAAATTTCCTCATTCTTGTAATATCTGCTCAGATTGCACTGTGCTATATGCTGTTAACAAATCAGTGAGGCAGTTTTCTTTATGGTATGCTTTGATACTTAATATATATCTTCAGGAAATACCTTCAGGAAAAGAGCTATTATTTTCTCCCTTGTCCACATTGTTTTGCAAAGTAACAGCTTGAGCCAGATTCATCACTGGTGAAATTTTATTCACTTCAGTTGCATTAAATGGAGATACAACGCAAAGCAATTGGCTTAGGGGCTTGACATTCCAGATCTTCAGCAATCTTTCCATGTAGCACATGCTTTCATGTGTTTAACACATTTTTAGACACCTGGAAGGATAAACAAATAGTAGGCACAAGCTGCAGGTAAAGGCTGCAGCATATTAAAGTGGCATTACTTATCTGGGCATTACTTCCAACAAACCCTCCATGTTCAGAAACAAAGGCTGTTCTGTATTTATACACTAATTTTGCACGACTGTTTCAGTGTTAAAAGTACCATTGCTTTTCTGGTTGCCTACCCAAACTATCTATGTGACACTAAGTTCTTTGAGTGAAAAAATATTCTAGTGTATATAAAGCAGAAACAGTTAAACAAAAAAGAAGCAAATATCTTAACATTCCTTGCCATTCTAACATTTTTTCAGGTTGGAACAGGTTCTTCCTACTCACCTCCTAGCTGCTGTCAAGGGTAAGTGTTCTTTTCATTCAGTATCAGGTAACATGAAGCTATTTACATGTTTTTATCCAGTCAGCTTTGATAAACAGACTTTTTTTTTATGGTATTCTCTTCTGTCCTTGAATATTTTTAGTTATTTTCTACACTGCTTCCAGTTGTTCCTCATCTCTTTTGAAAATGTACACATCAGAAGTCTATCTACTTCATTTTTTTTCCTCAGGGGGAAAAGAAATTGTGGGGTAGTTACATCTACTGATCAGGGTCATTTGCAGAGATGAAATCAAGTCCCTGTCTGTAATCCCTGGTTACCTATTCACACATCTTTCTAAAAGTTCATGTTTAACCATATGTTAGTTACAGTCTATAAATCTGTTTCATGCTTTCTATGATAAGCTCTCCCTGTGCTCTCAATGCCTCCCCCATTCCAAGGTACACTTCAAATACCCTACTCCCAGATGATATTATTCTTATTATTCATTATTTAAGTTGTTAATACTCATACTGTGAGTGTAAGCTGAGTTGGGTTACTGATGCATCTAGACAGATACATGCTTGAGGGAGAGTGTAGAGTTGAAGGGGATGTTCAGAGTGTCATTCTATATGACTGGCAAAGATGGTAGAGATCAGGAAAGGCAGTATCTGTGAGGACTTACTTGTTAGAAGTGGTGATGGAAGGCAGGAAATACATGTTTTGCTTCTTCCATACTGAATGTGATTTGTCAGAGGAGTACACATTAAAAAATGTGAGAGAGAAGGCAGAATTTCAGTTTGCAGAGAAAGGTTGTATCTGCAGTAATGCATAGTGCAGGCACAGGCTCAGTACCTGGAACTCATCTGCCCACAATGTCAACTGGCTTTGCAGTTGTTGCCAGGATTTTGACCTTGCCACTATTCTACAAAATGGTCTGGGAACTAGCAGAGGTCAGGGACCACTCCCAAAGAGCATTTTAGATGAAACCATCTGAAAGGAAAGAAAATTTAACATTATGGAAGTGGCTGATGCCAGCTGGCCTTAAAAATAGTGTATTTTGTTTGTTGGTTTGTTTTTACAGATGTAGCTAAGGAATTGTGTCTGGAGTAGTCTAGTGCATTTGTGAATAGAGAACTCATAAGATATTTAGCAGACAAAAGGCAGCCAAACCTCCCTGAGTCAAGGAAATTATCCAATGATGAGATGCAGGGTGATCAGAGAAACCAAATAGAGACAAGAAAATCTTCAGAGATCTTCAGGCTGAATACTGACATTAGAAACATTTTGGCATGGGACAGCCTTCTAAGCAGTTTCCACTAGTTTGCATGACTGTACTATTCACATCAGTAGTTTTCAGGGCACCCTTTACTTTGTTAGATGGAAATCTCTTCAGTAGTGATTTTGTCAGCTTCCAAGACATTGATGGAATTGTTGAAAAGCAGGATGTATAATGCAGAAATAGACACCTGTATGACAATTCTCTATTGACAGCTATTTTTGTGATCTGTCAGTTAGCCATCTCTTAATCTGTCATTATGCTTTATTGTTATTGTATGGTACTGTGTACTTTGAATAAGTGTCAAGCAGTGAAGCCATTCACCCTACAGGGGTCCAAATAAAGCTATATAACTGTTTTCTCAAACAATCATAGTCTTCTTAAGTATCACTTCAAATTCTTTGAGAAAAACTACTTTTCAGAAAATAATCTTCACCAACGATAGTCCTCACCTTTCACTCTTTTCCAGCTGAATCTTAAATCAACTGTGTTGCTTTCTCCCACCCTGGATTTGTATCACTATCCAGCCTGTGGTTATTCAAGTATTCCTAATTGCCTTTACTAAATAGTAGTATTGTACTAACACTTTAATAGTTTCATGAAGTTGTAGCAGTTTTTCTAGAAGTTACAAGTAAAAAGCATCATGCAAGATACACGAGGAACCAATTCTTCAAGGACTCTTTGATGTAAGAAAAAAAAATATCAAAAAGACTACCCCTAGAATATGTTGTTTGATACTCTTTTTGGTTTCCATTTGGCTGGTGGGTGAATAAAGGACTTAATCTTTCTTAAATGATTCAGACTCATGGTTCACCTTTCCAAATTTAGAAAAGAAGTACATACAGAGCAATTCTGCATTTTCTTTATCATTAATACTTTGATCATGTCCAAGTGCTTTACCATTTGAAATTCCAGTTCTTACTGCTTTTCATCCAGGCTGCTAGTTTTACTACACAATGGTTGGTCTCTTCCTTATCACATCAGTATATTTTGGTCATATCTCCTTCAATTTGACTCTATGTTGCATTTGTATTCTAATGAGATTTGATGCCCTAGTTGTGACTTGAGGAGTGTCCTGTTTTTACAGCTCTTTCCCACTGGAAAATCATCCAGCACTCTAACCTGAAAACTTCTATTGCACAAGCAAAGTTTTCTGCCTCATCCCTTTACTTTTTCACTTTCCAAGGTCCCAGCAACATTCCACTACGTTTTTTACAGATTAAAAATCTTGAGATAATTTACAGTCAAAAACACATGAAAAGGTCAGAATTATTAGAAAGGCAGCTATGTGAAGGTTTGAAGCAAAAGACAGAACAGATGCTGATCTACAGAGGTAAAGACCTTCAAAAGTAAATATTAGATACTTAAATATTGACCTTAAGACATGTTCATTACACAATTAGATTGCACGCATGGTACCTGAATAGCAGTATATGCAATCTAATGGGTACAGACTGGAATTACATTGCTCTTTCATGCTTAAGAAACATGCCAGGTAAGCAGAGAACACTAGCTCCCTTTTTTACCTTTGTTTTGGTTAGCAGATTCATTGACATTTTCCTAAATGGGAAAACCCTAAAAGGGTTGTATTTGAGTACATGGTTTCCTTTCTGGCTGTGAGTACTATTCCCATGACCAAGCTCATTCAGCTTTTTGCAGCTGTGAGAAAATTGTAAAAAACCAACCAACCAAACAAACAAACATTTTTCTTATAGGAAAACAAAACAAAGTAAGAACAACAACAAAAAAAAGCACCCTAGATCATTGGTGTATTCAGCAATAACAAGGAGATGGATCTTCATGATGTGCTAATGACTTCCCTGGTATCTGTAATAATTCTGAAAATGTTTTCAGGAATCTGACATGAGGTGCCAGCAAAAGTGGCTCTGCCAGCAGTTGTGTCACTTGTCAGTTGTCATCGACAAAAGTCAGCAAGATTGCATGAATTTCAATGACTGGAGAATAAAATTTCACATATATACTATGAGTGCTCAAAAGTTACGGAACATTTAAAATCCATTAGCTACAATTATCTTACTTGATAATTTCTACATGCATAAACAGAAAGTACATATTTTTATGGGATTTTTTTTTTCTTTCTTTCTGGTTGTCTTAATGTTGCAAAATTTAAAATCTGTAATTGTTGGGAGGGAGGGGAGGGAGGTTGCTGATACATTCCAGATTGTGAGCTGTTGCCCCTGAAGGCAAAGTTCTTTTATAAACTTCAGCATCTCTAGGACCTTTTTCCCCCTAAACAAAAATGCGAGAGACATCACAGTGAGATACCATAAAGGTGACAAATTTGATGTTATCTGAATTGCTAGGAAACAGTGTTTAGAATGCAAAACTCTTCACAAGGTATATGTTTCAGCCCTACATTTCTATACTTGTTGCATGAACTGTTAGGATATAAGATAATAATAAGCTAATTTAAAAGCTTATCTGAACACAGTATCTTGATCCTGAAAGTTAGCTGCATGCCTCATCAAATTTCCTCTGCTTTCTTTTCCAAAATTATTGAAATGAGAATAGTATATTGTGATATGTTGAACATCTGATCACAGCAGATTACCTCATATTAAGAGAAGCACAAAACAACATTTTTTTCTGCTTGGGGGGGCTTTTTTAATGCTTATATTTTGCCTAGGTCCAAAACTTAATCAGATCTGGAAAACAGCACTCATATTTTTGTTTAATTATGCCCATGCCACCCATCCCCATGTTTTTCCCATGTGTTATAAATACCTATGATGATCTGATTACTCAGTTTGCAGAACTAAAATGTCTGCAAAGGACCAGAATCACTCACAGCCACACAACTCTATTTCCAACACCGGACAGCAGGGTGAGTGCAAGCATTTGGCATGTAAACAAGACCTCTGTGTTTATACACATACTGTAAGTATTAGGTGCTAGTGAGCTGTTTCTAGCAGACGTAGAACATCCGGATACTATTATATGTGGGAAAAAAATCGGGTTGATGGCTTACTTGGAATTAATGGTCACTCTTTTTTTCACATAATACAGGATGATGCAAGTGTCTTGTAGCTTTTGTAGTTTTGAGGTCGCTAAGACTATTTCAAAGCCATAAGAAAGATCATACAACTTCACAAAGGAATACGAAGCCAAAGAGGTCCATTGACCAAATGTACCTCAGTTAGGCTTCATATAGTGTAGCACACACATACATTTCTATACAGAGTCAGCATACAAATGCTGCCTTTGAATTGTGAGGAAAAAATTGGGGAGCTATCTGAACTTTAGAAGTGTCATTCCTTGTTTAAAAATAGCAATCCATTGATATCATAAAATAATTCTTTAGACATTTTGGACATGAAATGAACTTCAACATCCAGCACTTGTACTTTTGATCTTTTCTGATTTAGCTCATAATGGCTACTGCAGAAGAAAGGATATTGACTGGTCTAGAAACCCACTGTTTTGAGCACCTTCTCTACGAAACAGAGAAAGTATGCCTTATTAGTAACTGAATTCAGCACAATTTGGTCAATTGGCCTAGAGCCAGACAAACAAAATACAACAAAGAAATAATGAAGAAATACACTTATGAAGTTCTTAGAAAATGAAAGTTCTATGTAATAGCCTTGCCTGCCTCATCTGTATTGCAGTAAGTGTCAAAGTATGCTTCTAATATAATATACTATCTACATAACTGTTATAACTCAGAAAGGCTATAAAAGGAAACATAATGTATTCCTTTTCATCATCATTTTATTTAGATAAAGCTAACCTGGTTTTATTACATTTTGTTTTAAATGACCCATTTTTTTCTCAGGGTGACCACTACCATTTATGTTTTAGAATAATCACCCCTGTGACTTCACTGGCACTTTATTGTTAATACCCAGGTAAAATGCAGTCATCTTTGACACAGAAAAGGCCGGCCACCTTCCAAAAAATCTCTGCTGAGAATGTCCAGACCAATCTGTACAGTAGCTCCAACAGCAGCCAGCAAATTCAGAATAAAACCAGGCAAGACAGCTGGAAACCAGCCAGGTGGCAGTCCTAATTTACACATAAGCAGCAGCTCTTACATTTAATAAACCAGCATAGCTCCATGGCCCTGTGCCGACATACATTAGGTGAAAGCCCACACATCCATTTTTTTTCAGTGTCAGCTCTGTTTTTCAGGTCTCCTGGCTTCCAGAGAGCATATGTGGTGCCCACCAGCTTGACAAAAGCAAGCCTTATCCACAAGCAGCCAGCAATGCTGCCCTGCTCATTGCACAGCAATGTACACCATTCGTAATGGGGTCACTTGGCTTCTCCACGCTATAAAGACAGATTTCACAGTAGTACTGCAATGCTCTGTTGCTCTCAGAAGAAGCATCCATTTAGGAGCTAACAGTTCTAATCCCAAACTCACTCACAGATTAAGCAGCTGAGTCTTTAAAGGCCTCAGACTTCTTATAATTTTATGTTTAAAAAAGGTGAACTGCTGTACTAGAAATAAAAAAAAAATAAAAAAATTACTGTTCGAGGTCATCATAGACTAAATGAATCACAGCATATGCCACAAACAATAGAACAAGACCACATGCAAAGCTATGATTTGGACTTCTGGAGTTAGGAAAAAAAAATATTTAAATTGATTTCCATTGTCTTCTAGAACACTACCCTGATGCTACTCAGATGCATCTTATGTTTTCATGTGTCTGCTATTTTCTCCTATTGCTGCTCTCAAAAAAGAAACCAACAGCAATGGGTAAAACAAAACAAAACAAAACAAAATATGAATGACTAAGACACTGAATGGCAAATATTGACACTGAATGGCAAATATTATTTCCCATTTTCTAAAGGTTTCTTTTGTGGCCATACTACATTTATTCAGCTAGATCAGGATAAACTAAGGTTAAATGAATAATGAGCATTTGTTCTCTCTCCAGCAGGAAATGTTAGAGAAACAATTTGCTAGAAGACAATTACCAGGGTGATGCTAGGTGTCCTCTTCTTGTTGTGACAGAAGAGATAAGAAAAGAAGAGTTACATTTTACGGATTTTTTTCTAAGCATTCTTCACATTCCTCTACCTGCCACTGACAATGACATTAGTAGGCTGATCAGCATTCCTTTAATGAGCAAACAGATGGCTGGCTTTTAAAAATCTCAACCCTTCTGTGTTTGGATCAGGATCAGATTCAGTGCTGACACAGTAATTTCAATGGTCACCAAGATAATGGAAACGTGAAAAACATTTTCTAATAGTACTATTTATTTTCTGAAAGGCTGTGCCTCTTTAAGTAGTCACAATGTTTGACATCCTAAGTTGTCACACAATGGTAATGAGGTTAGATTTAATTATCATTAAAGTGCTATGGCTCTGGGAAACGTCTCCTATGTTGGTCTCTGGAAGACCAAACAATTGTATAATTATGACTGTGCCATGCCTCATTCACAAACAGTAGAATTGTATCTTGTGAATAATCCGATCAGTGTATTTACTCACAGGGTAAACCACTACTCTGTTTATCGTATGTATGTAGATGAGTTACTGACACCAAGAAATTGCAATAGTACGTAGTAAAAATATGTGTATGTTTAACCTGTGGCAGTTTATGGCTAAAATTACACGTTTAAATGCTGCTGCAAGAGATGACCATTGTCCCCAATTTCCCTTTTGTAATTTAGCTGACCTGAAGTCCACATTCACAGAGAAGTACTGCTGTATAGATCTCCTAGAATAAAATGGTCCGTTCACTCCTCCCTCTGGCCTTCTGGGAGTGCTTAAAAAAAAAAAAAAAAAAAAAAAAAGAGAGAACTATATTTATTCTAATGTAAGTAACTATGGCTGCAGTCTATTTGGACAACAATGATGGGTTGATATCAAAGACTTTAGGTCCATTCTAGCAGTTGTCAGGCATATGGAGCATTCATGCAGATCTGCAGATTGGACCAGACACTTTACACCATTCCCTCTGCAGAAGTACTAGACTGAAGAACCCCTAACACATTTTGTGTTTTCTACACAGGTTGCTTATTACTCTATTGAGAGTGAACAGAAAACCAAGTTTCTTTTGCCTCTCCTTTTTGTTTGTTTGTTCCTACTTTTGTTCCTTGTCTCAACACACTCAGACCCCTGATGCTTTGATTCTGGGCTGAACTGAGCTCTATATGGACTGCAGTAATTTAAAGTTTCTTCAGATGTTCAACCTAAAGCTAAATTCTAAGGCTGTAAAACATTTCAAGTGAAACACGGAGTCTGCATAAATACTGACCAACTCAACCCATCTACAGATTTGGTTCTAGCAGGAGCCATTTACTCCACCAGTACAAGAGGGCTTTCATGTTCAGATGTTAGATTTGCTGATCTTTGGACTATGTGTAAAGCCAAAAACATCTGCAACAGATATGTACTTGTAATGCCAATTACACTCTCTCTAATATTGTTTTAGGTTAAGTCTAAAGATGGAATGGTGAAGAATACACTATTATTATAGTTAGGCTTATTTTTCAGGCACCTTTGTGAACCAAAGCCACACATTCATACAGGTAAGTTTAAAGTTAAATAAGTTATTCTAAGTTATTGATTTAAATATTGTTTGTTTATAAAATATATACAACTGTCCATCTGACAGTCATAGTTAGGAAATCACTGTCTCTTCTTTCTGTCTCGTGACACTTTTTATATATTAAAGTCCAGATGAATAAGTAAACAAAATGTTATAAAACTCCGTGTGCTCTATTGGAGAGGAAACACTAGTAGGTTACTGTTTGAG
Organism: Anas acuta; assembly: GCF_963932015.1. Classification (NCBI taxonomy): domain Eukaryota; kingdom Metazoa; phylum Chordata; class Aves; order Anseriformes; family Anatidae; genus Anas; species Anas acuta. The sequence goes on from NC_088981.1 coordinate 105,754,270, forward strand.
GACCAAAAACTTGTACTAGTAGGTTTCTTGTTTGTAAGTGAAATAATTTTTTACTGTTGTATTGGTCCATATCAATCCAAAATAGAATATCATACTATCTACCTGAATCTGAAATAGAAAATCATGAATAGATTATTACAAGAGCCACACGCCATTTCAGAATTATTTAATACAAAGTTCTACAGTATATCCATGGACTCATTCCTCTTGTCCTTGTACAGACTAAATGGCAACCATAATCAAAATAGGTTAAGTAAATGATGATGAAATCAGACCCCAAATGTTTGTTCGGTTTATGAGAAAAAAAGTGAATAAAATGTCCTGAAACGCTATAAAATATGGATTTGTTATTCAAGTCATAAAAATGATTTTGAAGAAAGTATTTTAGTGTCCCAAGTAAATGTATAATTAGGCAGCTTATATTTGCCCAAGGGATAAGAACAGGTTGAAGAAACTGTTAAGGTTCTTTGATAACTTATACAAACTTTTCTGTCTACTGTCCGTCTACTTTGGAAATAACTCTCTGTGTAGTGCTGGTAGAAGTACTACATAACAGTAACTTCAGTTACAATGGTATGCAGATCAAAAGGTAACCTGAAAGGTCTTTTTATCTGCCAAAATCTTACCTGAACTTGATATGCCCTAATTTAGAAATCTGTTATACATGTGGTCTTAAAGTTCTTTTTGTTGTTCACAACCTACTATTTTCCGAGACTGGCAGATAATATGGGCTGATATAGCTATAAACACTGAGGCAATTCTTTTGTACCTCTGGTCTGATTTCACAATAAATTCTGCAAATTCAGTTTTCAGCAGCACTGTAAGTTTTACAGGAGCACTAAACTAAGCAGCGTGTTATTCTGGGATACTACACCTTTCTAAGAAAACCATGCTTTCCCAGGGTATATAGTTCATCTCAAATGTCACCTTGCAATTAAGTTGTTTTATGAATCCGTTAATCAAGTGATCAGGTCCATTGATCATTTATGATGATTTGGGCTTTCCTATCTTTTGTTTATATTTATAGTTCAAGTTGGCTAGAATAGAGTCAATTTGTCTTTTCATTTTGTTGTACAGAACCTATTTTCGTCAGGCTGTGGGCTACATCTGGGGCTTCCAGAATCTTTGACGACTGAAATAATAAACATTAACATCAATTAACTCAGCCTTTAGTGCCTGTGGTGTATCTATCTGCAAGTTATTTCAAAATACAAAACAAATCCTATTAAAAATAATTCAGATGATGCATTCTACCAGACATGGTAGGTAGCAGCAAGAGCAGAACTTGGTAGGTAGCCTGGTAGGTAGCAGCAAGAGCAGAACTGGTCCAAAAGAGAGATAAGCCAGGAGCTGAGGGCGCCACAGTACAGGCAGGGCAGTGACCAGCCTGACCAGGATATAGTCCTGCAGCATTTGACTAGGACCAGGTTGGTGACAGTGACAGGTACCATTGGCAGTCCCAGGCAAGGTGAGGAAACAAGACATGTCTGGTCCATTCAGTCAGGAACAGGTGGAGACAAGGTCAGAGACAGGATTGGAGACATGGCAAACTACAGCACAGGTTCCGGGTCCATCCAGCAAGTCCAGTCAGTAAGTCAGGACACCTGGAGACAAGGCTGAGCATAGGTTGTTCTGAACATTCACTACTCCTAAGGAAAACTGGCCACTTATTCCTCTGTGGGCTGATTTTGCTCCCCAGCTTTCAACTTACTCAGTCTTTTCAGCTCCCCAGTCTTTCAACTTACAAACTGGTCCTAGGACATCTCTCTGAACCCTGTTAGGATGAGTATATACTGCAAATGGCCAAGTAGCATGATCGCTTCCTTTTTAAGATCTTCTGTACCAAGAACTTTTTCAGCAGTTACTCTGACATATACTGCTTTCAAATCAGTTCAGAGTAAATCAGCATATTCAGATATCAGATTGCAATGAGAATCTTCTCTAACTACCACTTACCACAAGGACTGATGTAAAACAGTCCCGTTCTTTTTTTCTATATGAACTTGCAGACTGAGACTCACCATTCTTTGACAATTAACTTCCCCTGAGATTCTGAACTGTCAGCTAGTATTATAATATCCTGGGCAAACTTAGTTTCCTTTAATCTCAGCATCTGAGATTGCTGCCATCTGAGAAATTATATACCCATTTTTGGCCCCAGGCATGGTGTCTCCAAATAGCAAGACATCTGTATGACCACCTCCAGGTCTCAGCCAGCTTTCAGTAGCACATTCAAGCAATCCATTAGGTAACTTTGTTCTAAATCCAATTTGTTCTTTAATAAAGTGTTCTACTGTTATCCATCAATATTGTGTCTGGTGACTTTCCACAGACAATAAAAGCCTATAGAAAGATCTTTGGTGGGTATCAGGAAATATCTAACAGTCTTCAAGTGTTTCTAGAAATGAAACAGCAGAACACAGAATCTTTAGCAACTAGAATAGAGATATGTACATCTAGGTACAAAACACAGTGAAGGATTAAAATGCTCAAGTATCTTGTCTATTAGTAGATGTTTCCAGTGTTTAAAATCAAGATGTGAATTAACAATAAGTAAGAAAGGGAGATGATGGCAGGATAAAGATTTTTTTTCTTTATTTCTAAATGTTTCTAAAGGTAATTTATGTTTCTAGCTCACAGATTATACTTGGAAAGCTGCACTTATTTGATTCAGTAGAGTGTAACTGCAAATGCAGCTGTTGAAAACTGAATTGTTTATTCTATTGCTATGCGTTCCTGGCTGTGACCAGATGCAACCAGCTGTTAACCAGTTGCTTCTCTCTGCTTATCTCCTGGCAACCAGATGATCAACAAGCCCTACAAAATGGTTATAATTGACTAGAAATAGGAAACAGTTTAGACATTTACCTCCCATCCAATGATAAAGTGATTAATTATTTATTTAATTTAAGATTACGAATCCTTTGTGTGACTTTATGTGTTCATAGACTGATTTTAGAAAGACTAATTCTGTGTTTAAAATTATACTGTGCTTAAATATGAGCTTAAACACATGCTTAGCTAAGCATCTCTGAAAGAAAAGCACAGGCAAAAGATACAGATAGTATTCTGGTTTTTAATCTTGTAAATGCTTCAGGGTATGACCAAAAGAGTTGAAGGCGTTGATTGCATTCACAAAAGTAAAGTGATATTTATCACATTGATTGATCTCCTCTGTTCTTTATACAACTTAGTTTCCCTAGCCTGTACTTAATATGTGCATTAACTAAACACTGAACTATTATGAGTTCTTCCTAAGCTTTTTGATACTGTGATAGTTCCTCAACACTCTATAAAAGGCAATGAATTTATCTTCACAGCCCTTCTGTGAGTAAAAATTGTTCCTAAAAAATTTGAAAAAATGCCAAAGCAATGTTAGTTCTGGAAGTCCGTTCTTTACATATGCTCTCTCTTTTTTGTAACATTTTACATGGTACAACCACAGACCCCTGTTGCAGTTTTAGTGCTTAGGATTCTTTAAGTCAAGGGCCCAAAAATGTCATGGCACCCTGAAATAAAAAAAAAAAAAAAAAAAAGAACACGCAACTCCTCACCAAATTTGAGAATTTGGTTAAAAATAACTTGCCAATCAGGAGGACGGGCATAAAATTACTTTGTAGGACATTTTCTTACTTGATCTTGAGATCTTTCTTTCTCTTTCTGCAATATTCTGCCTCATTCAACTTCTACAACCCCTCTGAGTGCAACATTTTGCACTTTATAACACTGATACAGGTTCTGGAGGAGGACAGCCTTTGCGCTGTGGGATTCTAGAGTAAAAATAGGATGCGTTGCCATCAAGAGACTGTAACATGAACAGACAACAGCTGAACTAGGGATGCACAGTTATTTTTAAATGTGAAGTTTCCTTATAAATTTAATGTTCATTATAAATTTAATGATTTTGGGGCATGAGAGATTGAAACTTCAATTATCATACAACATTGATATTGACACACAGTTTATTTCTTGGAAGAACTTCAGTACAAGTAAAAGATACGAAAGTAAGCAGAAAAATGCATTCAGGACCAACTGAGGAACTCCAGAGATAATTCCATATGACCCCTCTTTAAGTTTACACTTCATGGTGAGGTAGATGCCAGCACAAATTAAACTTAGAAATCACCAGCCTAAAACATCTCCACCTAGTCATGTTTTTACTGATTCACAAAAGAGGCCTTTTCTACAACAGTAACAAACAGGACTTTCAAGAAAGATTTTTTTTTAATCCTTCAAGCCCAAAATAGTTTGACTAGCAATGAAGAAGTCAGTTAAGGTTAACTCTTTGTAATCCTTCACAATTTATACCCAACCAAAAAGCACATCAAATTTCTCCTTCCGTATAAGTTAATTCAGAACCTACCTAAACCACATTATTGTTAATCTAAGTGAAGCTAAGAAAGTAGACCTAGCATAAGCTTGATTCATACCAAGACCGACAATACCTTAGTGGTACTAGAAATGGCCTTCTACAAGTGGACAGGATGCAGACACTGTTTCATTATAGATCTCTTTCCAGCTTAACTTTGCCAACCACAGAATTTTCTTGCCTTATTCTCAAGAAATGGCATGCCCACCACCATGTATAAGAGGTTTCTGGTCTTCTGGAAAGACATACCCAACAGTAGTGGTAGCGAAATATCTCATTGCTAGGATCACATCTTTCTCTGGTTGTTCCAGCACTTCACATGCAACAACAAACATCAAACTCAATGTCAGCAACAAGTAGATAGGAAGTAGCTGTAATTTTTCTCTGGAATATTATTATCAAAATATCCCAGTACTTGGATGAACTCTGTTAAAAGGTAAAGAATAGTAGACTGAAACTGAACGTCAGACAGACAAGAGGTATAAAGATGGAAAGCATTTCATTTCAAAGGGAAGCTTTTCTGAGTTTATAGCTAAATTAGAGGGGTTTTATTGGTAATATATATGTCCAACTAATTAACTAAATCTGCAGCATGAGTAATACATGCTATCTTTTTTTTTTTTTTTGTCTAAGTATGACCTATGTCAGTCATTTTAATACCCATTACAAAACCCAGGCATCTTTTTGTTTGCTTGCTTTTTTTTTCTTTTTTTCTTTGTTTTGTTTTGTTTGTTTGTTTGTTTTTCCTGAACATGAGAGTCCTAAACATGGGAATCTGAATTTATCAAGCTGTGGACTGAATTTACCTGCACATAATTTTCCAGTTTATCAAGGTCTGGAACCTCTGACCTAGTCCTAATGATAGCAAAGTAGACAACAGCACTCAGTGAACTCCAGCAAATGAATAACTTGTGTTGTATATTTTCAGAAGCAAGACCAGAGAGCTCACATATGTATCAATATTTCAAAGACTAATTTCAGAAATCTAAAGATGACTCATGATGCTTAAATGTTTAGAAGCAGCAATTATAATGTGGCAATTACTGTGCCACATTTAATCAAATGCATTAATTGTTTTTACTTAGATTTCACTTCCATAGCTCATATGCAATAAATGAGGAGTCTTCATGGTTCTCTGGGCTGGTTCCCACACAAAAGTGTTCTGATTCCTACAGAACACAATGTAAAGTCACGGCTTTTTTTTTTTTTTATTTTAACCTAAGGCAATCTATGTTCAAGGCATTCCATTTCCTGGATGGATTAAATATTTTGGATTAAGAATGCAATTAACAAATAGGCTCTTACACGGTGAAAATTCTCACAATTAAGGGCATCATTTATTTCTATAGGAAACTCTGTTCTGTTAGAATTTCCTTGGAGGATGGTCTGAATGTCAACATACCCCTTTAGGAATTAATTTCTCAGCATCCTTATACAGTACTTTTTGAGCTGTCTTTTATAGTAGAAATATAAACCCAAATGTATATGAAAAAAGACAAGACACACAAACTTAAACTTTGCCAAAACAGGACATTTCACTCCACATGAATTTTCTCAGTGTAGAATTTCAGATTCCAAAGATAGTAAAAAAACACATTTTAGGGACTGTAAACTGTATCACAGAAAAGCATTTACCACAGTATTATGAAGTCTATGGACTTTCACGATACTTCGTATACTTTAAAAATTCACATTGATACTTTAAAATTCACACTTTATTTGAAAATCTTGGCTTGCTTAGAAAATGCACCTCAACGAGCAAAATCAGCAAATAAAAGCTAAATATTTTAGGATATTTCAGGACTGTGTTGGGACATGACTCATATTTAAATGTCTAGCATTACTAACAGTGGTATTCCTCCACGTGGAAGTTAAGATAACTGCTTTTATCTTCATTCTACTTTTCATAGTCCAATGCCAAAGCACAATGTTATTCTTTTACATCTGGCATTTGTAAGCCTCATTATTGGGATATACACCACTGAAAAAATTCTTCGCTTTCTGAAGCAAATGCTTTTTCTAAAGATTCAGAAGCCATATTATTAATTTCCTGATTTATTTTTGGTATGCTCATAAAGAAAGACTTCTATATGTCTGCAAATACTGGATACAAGAAAAGGCCCTGAAACATGATAATGATAGCTAATAAAATATGAAAGCTTTGCTTTGCATACACAGTAATAAAACTACTTCTCTGGTAGGATATAAAGTTAACATCTCTTTCTAAATTGCTTCAGCACTTGTGCTCATGAATGTTATGCTACTAAGCCTAAAGGAACATAAACATTATTTTACGGTATAGTATATACTTAGTATAGAAATAGTATACTGTTAAAGAGAGAGGCTCTCTAACACTTTTGAAGACCATAGTTCCCATTTGATTGATGAGTTAGGAGATCATAGGGAGCATTGTCGCATACAAAAAGTCAGGGCTGATAAGCCTACAGGACACACATTTAATCCTCAGGAGGAAAAAAGAAAAACTAACAGAGCAATACTGAAATGCAAAAGGCAAGAAGCAGCTGGCTTTAAATTAATACCTATTTAAATGGCTTAGATGGAAATAGGCCAACTTTGAAAGCAATTTAGAGGAATTCTATTTTAACCATATCACTAATCACTGAACTTTATGAATTAGTTCTATTCTTTTTAAAACTCCATTAGTCATATCTACTTAAGAAAAAAGTAACCATACATTAGTTCTTCAACACAGCGAATCATACTACAGTTGTGTTTCAGGGTGGGATGTCATCATTATGAAGCTTATAAGTTATAAAGCTCTACAAGGTACTTGTGAAAAAGAGCAACTGCTCTTATAGAAGAGGAATTTCACTTTGATTGTATTAAGAGTGCAACTCAACAAAAGTGCCGTTAATTATTACAGAATTTCCACATAGCAATGGAACTGTATTCCCTCCTCAAGTAACTTTTCTCAGCCTTTCTCTGTAGGGAAGGAGAAGGCAGGGTATGAGTTGCATAGGATGCATAAGAACAGCTGCACTAAACCAGTTGTAAATTGGTTTCCAACTTTAGCTTCAAACTATACAAGGGATTGCTAATGTTGCATAACTCGCAAATCCTGCATGGTCCTCTAGGAAATGGAACTGCAGTTACCATTCAGATGGAACTCACTGATACATTTCCACATTTGCATTCCTATGTTTGAGAAAATCAAAATCTGAATCATGCTGCGTGGCTATGATTGCTTACATAAACATACCGTCCCACCAAAAAACATGCTGGCCTGCCAATGGTTTGCATGCACATTCTTTCAAATACTTGAAGTATTGGTTCTTCACCAGAAAAGCTGCTGGATAATGCAATTTAGTCAAAACCCAAATAATTACTACTTATTTGAACTGCAGCAGTTCTTCGAAATTCCACCTGATATCAGCTTTGTGCTATGCACTTTACAGACACACAAAAGTTTAGGACATCACTGAAGAGTCTATTAGCTGAGTACAGAAAAACCAAGACACAGGAATAATTGGATCAAGGCTGCACAACAAAGCTCTGGCAAAATTTACAGGAGAAGCTAGATATGTTAATACAATGTATTAAATATTAGATCATGAACACTTAAGCAAACAATAAAAAAGTATAAAAAACAAACCACAAAGCATTCAGACACAATACTTAAAGAATAAATATTCTTTTTAGAATAGAAGATTCAGTGTTTTCTTTTCCTGTGACAGAACCCAGAATCCTTTTAACTAATTTGTTGAGGAAATATGCCACAGTGGAATTTAGTATGACTGATTAAACTATGTTAATACATTTTCCAGCTTTGGGTCCCAAGTCCCATTGCCCTATCTATGACCTTTCTAACTCAGGAATTATGTTACTTGTTCTACTAACAAGCATCCATCCATGCCACAGGATATCATGGTTGAACAGAAATTATTTGAAGTGCAAGCATAAAACAAAGACTATATGACACATGAAACATACACATATATCTGATGGTATTTCAGTTGCTACATAAAATCAGTATTAAAAGTAATTTTTAGACTGATCCCTCCTATTTTGGTTAAGTATAACCTGTAAATCAACCCAGGACACATCACAATCCCAGTATCTTATCTAGCAATGTGTTCCCATGCAAAGGTGCTTAGGTGGGGAAAATTAGCAGCTGGGAAAATCAGTCACCTTTTTAAGTTACCCTAATGGAAAACTCAGTGCTTTACTTCTCACCTTTATTACTTCTCAAATATATCTCACTACCACAAAACCACAAATGCATGACAAAAGTAACGTATACATAATCTGCTTGGTGATGTTTTTTTGTGACTCCTGGGAACTGTTTCTAACAGTCTGACCAAGACTCAATTCATCTGATTGTTGGAGGATGGTGAGCTGAACAGTTGATCTTGAAAGTACCAGCAATCATCCATGCCTTTTTTCTTCAGACTGACACTTGTAAGCTCTGATTCAGAGTCTACAGCACAGAAATACAGCAATGGACTAGAAAATTAGTCTAGGCAGCTGCACTGTGAATGTCTTTACTAGATTCAAGCCTAAGGTACCAATCCAGCAAAACTTGTAAGCGCATAACATAGCTAAACCTGTGAGTGACAGCGGGACAAAACAATCTTAATATACATCAGCATGTGGTGATACAGTTTGTTGGTTTTTAAACCTAATTCCCATTGAAGCCTGTTCATTCCTGTTGAATTATATATAACTTTAGTAAGAATATACACCAATAAATATGTATTTCTCTTCACGGTGCCCTGTTAAATCTTCCCTTTCTCATCCCTTGAGCACTTACTTGATCCTGTCTTCCATTCATAAAATCTTGCAAAACCGCACCACCTCAGCAGAATCTCGCAAGCTGTCCTCAGTACACATCACTACGAGGAAAATGCGAGTTGTCTAGCCACCGTCTTGTGATCCTGTGGGAGTAATTGTGTTAATTATCAAAACATAGAGGAAATGATTCTCATTTTCACTTGCTTTAAGGCCCCTTCAAGGCTACAGAAGAGTGAGCTGACTCTGTGTAAATACAGCCCATTAAGTTTAATGCAGTTGAGGCCTGATGATGTCTGGCCAGTGCTAGTGCAAGGAAAAGTTTTTCTAGCCCATTCGGTACTATTTCTGCTGCAGAGAGTTTTCTATTTCCTTTCTGTGACTAAGGCAATTTTTAGCTATTTATGGACAACTCACGCAGTCTTAACCTGGACTGGGAAGCAAGGGGCATGAATGATCTCCTGTCCTATCCGTTCTCATTCTCATTGCTACGGGCAAAGAATTCTGAAGGGGGGAAAAAAAACTACTTTTTTCATCACATTTCTTTTGCATTACATCAGACAAACTATACTGAAAAAAAGGGTAGAATTTCTACTGAAAGTGTCTGTGATAACAAGAGGCTTTTCCATTCAAAATGTAACTGCTGGTAGTATCAACATCTGGAGGACTGTAGCCTTAGGCACCATTACAAGAAGCAAGAGATCTGGACAGGATACATTCAATCTTGCTTTAATGGTATGATGTTCTGCCAAGATAAACTTCTAAGCTTTGACATATTTTATTTTGAAAAATGTTATCGTCAGGTGTAAAGGAAATTCCTCTTCACTGAGGAGAGTTTTGTAGCAGCGTATTTGATGACATAATTACTATGTGACTACATATTTAATGAACATCTTTCCTGACCTGAATAAACAAGAAGCAACAAACATTTTTCCTGATGACATCCCCATGTGCCAGCAAATTCAAATAACAATAAAAAAGAAAGGACTCATTCCCACAAAGGCTCTGTATGGGAATTATTTTACTCCAGAGTGCTGAATTTTAAGTCCATTTCTCTTAGTTAAAGCAAATCAGATGCTCAAATGCTTCTTACACCAAGGCTCTCTGCTCTCAACCTTACACATCTCTTCTCAATTCCTCACATCCATTTTGCCATGCCTTGCTTTTTTACTTCAACTGAAAATAGTTACATCCTCTTGCTGTGACTGCTCTGATTTACAGGTGCCATCTTCATCACCAAAACTGTAATTACTCACGCTGTTATGGACAGTTCAAAACAGTTTGGTTCCAGCTTTGGTGGGGCTTCATAAAATCTAGAACAAGGGTGCACTCACCATATATCCTGCTTAAGGCTCTAAAGGCAGAATAAAAAAGACACGCCTGGGAAAACTGAACATATAACACAGCCTTATATGTTTAGCTTATGAGCCTTTAACCACTGAGCGGTCGTTTCTATGAATAAGTGTGAAAAAAGGAGGATGTAAGATTTAGGTAGAATTATAGGAAGCATGCAAAATGCCAAAATCTCTGAAGGTACCACGGAATCACAGGAGTGACGTAGCTCCTGATAAATTCAGTTCAGCAATGCCTAATTACTGGGCATCCTCAAATTAGGCTGTATGTTGCTGAATACTGTTACTTGGGAGTGAACATCTGTGGCTGAATCTGCTTCCAAAGAGACCTGAAACCACTTTTCTCAGGACTTTGGAGCTCTCAGTCCCAAAGAGTTTACAGTACAGAAGCACACTTCAAAGTGAGTAATACCATGATGATTGTAGAAAAGACTGTCAGCTGGTTTAAATCAGTACAAGTTTACTGAAATCAACCAGCTAAAAGTCTACTACGGGGATGTGAATTAAAATTGTACAATCATGTTCAAGTAGCAGCACTTTATGGTAAATCCATCGGAAACACTAGTAAACTCCCCTTTCTTTGGACTAAAGAAACATTATCATGAAGAAAAATTGGACATTTCACTGATAATCACACTGCACTCCTCACAATGCTGTGTACTCAACTGCAGCTGTTTTTGGAATGCCGTTCCAAAACCTGCATTTCAGCAGCTCAGACACATAGCTTCGGCTTTGTTGGGTCATCTTTGCCTCTGTGATCCACATGTACCACAGATGTAAAAAAAAAAATAATTGTATCTTTTATATCTAATTCAGTTTGTACTTTTTCACTGTAGCATTAATGTAACACAACATAAGTATTTCCCAGGAGAAGTATTTGTCATTATAACACAGGGCTCAATTCATTCACTAAAGCAAAAGTTTGCAGAGCTCCTGGAAGTGGCCAGCTTCAGATAACGAGACCATTGGATTAAATATAGGTTTAGACTTCTTTTTTTAATCTTTCCCTTTATCTCCATCCAAATCCCCACTCCCTTTTGGCTGCTGTCACTACAGCACTTCAGATTCTGGCACAGAACCAGTAAAGGAGGTATTTCAAGAGATGGTAAATCAACTTATTCAATGCTCTCTCTGGCTTCCTTTCTCAGAGGTCAAATATGTTTTCAAACCAGTAAAAGAAGTGAAAGTTCTTTCAAGTCTCACTTCTCACAAGGCAGGACAAGCAGAGGGGGGTTTCCAATACTCACTGCTAACGGCATGCAGTTCTCAGAAGAGCCTCTTTTCTTCTCTGATCCATAGGATATGCACAAAGGCTTACTCATTATCTTTTCATATTTTCTCCAAAATACCAAATACAGAGCTATCAGCATAATGGGTCAAGGAATGTACACATACACCACATTTCATTATCCAGCTTTATTTTTAACTTGTATTCCCAATTCAGCTCCAAGAAAAAAAATGCCAACATTACTTTGTATATAGAAACTCTCTCAGTGATCATTTCATGAGAACAAGCTTGTACAAACAGTACACTGTTAACGTGTAGTTACTCTCTACTGCTGTTATATACGTGTTGTATATAACAACATCCCAGTTCCAAAGAGGTTGAAACACATTTTTGTAAATATAGTGGGAAATCTTGTATTCACATTACCGACAACAAATAAATGACAGCAATGGCAAGATTCACAGACCAGGTAGAAATGTCAGTGCATCTCAGAAGGAGCCGCAGAAACAGCACACATTTTTATAACCTTGTTTAACAGTGACACATCTTTCTAAGCAATTATACCAACTTGTGGCCAAATCCAAACGTACTACACTCAAAGTAATATTGCAAAACACGTATACAACCATCCTGACAGCTGGACAAGCCAGACTAATCTATTTGTCAAAAGACTAATCACCACTTCAGCATTTCACTGCTTCATGCCAAATTTACCTTTCATTTTTTACAGCAGTTGCTGACCAACACTCAGCGCTTGTTATTTTTAAACATGATGATATTATTTGAGAAGATGTTTCAACTATTTATAGACTTCATTAACTCTTTTTGAAGGTTAACATAAAATACATGAGGAAAGGAAAAAGGAAAACAAAAATAATAGTGTCACCACTAAATACTGATTTTTGTTCAAATTAGTCTCAAAGCTAATTTATAACTTTATTAAAGTGATGCCTTAGTTTAACAAAGCAATCTGAGCCAACTCAGAGCAGCTGGAGGTACTTCTATGATAGTAGGTAAGATTAAATTATGTAATGAACATTGCTTGTTAGGCATTATTCATCTCCCGTTAAAGCAGACTAAAGCAAGTCAAATGGATTGTGATCTCTATCAACTAGAAAGGCAGCCTGTAATGTCTACCACCGATGTACGTGTCTGCATTGCAGCCATCCCTTAAGGTGAAATGAATTCCTTTCTGTTTCTTTCCAGTATTTAGTCTTTCTAGACAGTACAGCAATCCTACCTTCATTGCAGAGTATTATTCCACCATCAGCAGAAACATGGTACAAACTGAACACCTTTTTAACAAGCTTACTTAGGTTTTTACAGGCTTACTTAGCAACATTCAATTTACCAGTTCTCAAAACACTTGACAGAGGTACTAACCATCATTATCCCTGTTTCACAAGTGAGGAAAATTGAAAGTTAACATAGAAGTTAGCATGAACTTGCCTGAATGAAAACATTTCCACATTTCACCCTACCTTAGAATTACCATCACCTACTGTGAATCCAGCTCTGCTGCATACTATTCAACAAATTCATAGGTCTGAAAAGTAAGTATAAAGATTAATAAGAAAAATATGAAATGAACAAGGTAAAATATTTATTCTCTTGCAACAACTTAAGACAAATGCTATTCCTGTGTAGCAGACAGTATGTCCACTGAACACGCTGTAGCATGATCCAGTTGCCCAGCTGGCATTGCTTAAGTTAGCACCAGAATGAAACACACCATAGCACTTTCAAAATTATTAGCCAAATTTATTACACTTGTGAAGTGACAAAATCTACTGTCTTGAGCAGCAGGCCAGGCAAGTACAATTTATCTTCTAGTACTTGAGCTATCACCAATATACTATGCTGCACTTTACCAGCCCGGTCTAGGTGAGCTGAGGACTGTTTTCATTATGGTCTACTGCCTCATGTAGACATATTCTAAATTTTCTGTAAGGGCATCTAATTAAAACAGTAGTGTGGATTGTCATATAAAAAAGAAAAATAGTGTAGACAAGAATTCAATGCCTTTTATTTTCAGAAACAGGAAAACAGTTTTGACCATTTACTTCTATATGGTAAGCTGGAGTATAAAAGCACAGACTTTCACACACACACATGCATGTACACAAACATATACACAGACACATGCTTCTGTATAAATACAGTACTCTGCTCCCACTGGTATGTTCACCTAGCACCTTTGTTACTATTTGCCCTAGGTACATTTAGCTACAAAAGCACAATCTTTTCTTAATTATACACACACAAGAGTACTTTGAGTATTTTTTTCCAGAGTACGAAGAAAACTCATCCTCCACACCGTGATGCACTTAGAAGGAGGATGCCTTCCAACCTTGTATTTACACTGCCATCCTGCCAAGAACAAGTCTTTACCAGTAGTCAGAAACTCTGGCACATAGGAGTGATTTTCTGCCCTGATCAGTGCCAATCTAGCTGCCTGTACCCAAAATACAAGTCAAAGGAGAGGGAACGCCAGCACAGTACTAATATATTTGAGGCACTGATCTTGCCAAAACACAACATATTTAGCACTCTGGAACTGATGCAATAAAAATTGTTGTTAGAAGACCTGGGTAACATCAGTATGAAATCAAAATATATCTTCAGCATTTAGATATTTTCTGTCTTTAACACAGATTTCAGCTTTTTTGAGATAATGTACATTTCTGTATTCCTTTACTAATGTGGCCCATCTATTGTAAACGGAAAATTTTAAAAAATATTACGGAAAATATTACAGAAAATTACCTTCATTGATATCAGAAACAATTCAGTAACTGACATGTTAAACAGAAGTTGTTCTTAACAATGGAATTATGTCACTGGAAAACAAAATATATGCATTATTAGTACAGAAAACCTCTAGCTAAGCCTCAACACTGTAATGGCTCATAAATATTTGATGACTGGTAAACAAGACATTTAACATATAAAGTATTATCACATAAATATAGCTGTGTACTACCAAAATAGAGTTACAGCTGTGGATATTTTGGATTACAACAAAACAAGGAAGTCCCTCCTGTACAATGATCAAAAGAGAATTTAACAAGCAACAAAGAAAAAATCAAGAATATGCTTGTCAATTAGTTGAAACAATGCCAAATGTAATTTTTTTATTTTCCTTGTCTCAAAATTAAATAGCGATATTTTCAAACTATTTCAACTATTAAGCATTGCAAGAACATTCTGTCTTGAATTGCTTCTTCTGCCATAACAATTCAAGTTACCCAGATCAAAATAATTCATTCTAATAGAAGTAAAAACAGAACAAGTGAGCAGATTTAAATGAAAATTGAATTATTTTATTATAATACTTTATAGTATCATTCAGCCAAAACTGCATAAAACTTTTTCTTCTCTCATTGATACCGTCTTCTGGATGGCTACAAGACCAACACACTGCCCTGACTCCTGCTGTACTTCCCCTGTCTGACCGCACCTTGGCTTCCCATATACTGGATACACCTTGTTCAGGTTTGCTCTCCTTTTTCCCCTATCACTTTAGGTACTAAGGAGTTAGGCAGCAGAACTGCTTTTAAAATTCATGAGAAACAGGTATAGAGGGAAGCTGGCAGGTCTAGATATTCTAGCACATATTCAGAAACTTCAGTGAAATGTGTCAGTGCAAAATCTTAAGATACACAGACAACCAAGACAGAATTTACAATGCTGATGAGCTCTAAAACATTTAAGCAACATTGCAAGCAACAGGAACAGATCAAATATGATCTGTACAATAAACAGTTTATTACTGATCGAGGAGAAAAAAATTGAATTCATAAACCATGTTTGCTGTGGTAATTTGCTTCCAAAATTCTCTACTTTTGAAAGTTTGTCAAACAATTTTATAATAATTATGTACAATGTACAATGATCAGAACTGGACAAAATTTTACAAAACCTCTTTCAACCTCCTGTTGATCATGGTTCAACTGAAAGCAATAACTTATAGAGTAACTGTGGTTCATACAAAACACTCTTGCATTTAACAGGAAAAACATATGAATATGTTAAAAATATGAATACTTTGTAGGCGTTGCTGAAACAGATCCAAACCTGCATCTACTGAGTCTGGTTTCTCACCTCTAGCAATCATTTATTAATTTACACAGACAGTGAACACCTTTTTGAAAACCCCTGTGTCTATAGGGTGAGAGTTTCAAAGAAGCCTGTGAAGAATTAGCCCCAGTGACATGAAGGACAGTGACATGTCCCTCTGGGAGAGTGCACAAAACATGCACAAGGAGAAGGGAATGGTAGGATATAAAAGAAGATATTTTCATTACTGCAGTAAGTGTTAAGCGTTTCCTTTGCTGTTAACAGTTTTTATGGCAAAGCTTTGAAGAATGTCCCACAGGTTATCAGCAAAAGCTCTATCTGTTGCATATAAAATAAGAACACACTAAACAATCCAGAAAACTACTTTCAAGTTGTGGCCCAAGACTAAAGTTGGAACCATGACAGGACAGATCTTTTGCTGGTGTAATGTGGCACAGTTCCAGTGGAAGGAAGCCATATCAATTGACACCAGCTGAAAATATAGCTTGATGCATCGCCTTATTCACTCCTTACGTCTGTATTTTTATTTTTCTCCCTCCCCCCCCCCTTTTTTTTTTCTTTTATGTTCTAGTCTCCAACACCATTCTGGCCAGTCACTAATAGTCCTTAAAGGCTAATCTTCCTGTTAGCTTGCATTTAAAAATGAATCTCAGATGCAGGAAATGAAAGCCTTCCTCTTAAACATAAAGCAGATTCCAATTGAAAACTAAAGAATTCACGCTTCAAAACACTCTCCGAGGATGTCTGTCTCTATTGGTAACATTTGGAGATGTTTGAAAGGGAGCTAATGAAGACAGGTTTATGTGACTGGTTATAATTTTACCTTCCCAACTGCACATTTCAGATTTGTCTCAGTGAATTATCTGGTAAAATATTTCATAATAATGAATTCTTTAAAAAAGTTTGCAACCAGTGAAACATTTTGAGCTAAAGTTTCAAAAACAGCCAGTAATGTGAGCTTGCATAATAATGCACAAATGGCTAATTGCTCAAAAAGAAGTTAAAGCATTTAAGTACACATAAACATAAACTGTTCTAATGCTTCAAACCACCAAATGACTGAAAATGTGCAGAGGGGGGCAGGTAGAAGAGGAACTGAGTAAGACTCAGGGACAAACCACATAAGCAGCCCATTTTACAAGCAGCATGAACAGCCACCACAGATCTTCTAGAGTTCACTGCCCACTCTTTCTCACTGTGCCATTAACAAGACTTTAACTAAACTCAGCTTTTCAGAGAATTCAACTGATTCAGATCAACAAGACAGCCTGATAATGTGGCATTACTGCATCACCATGGTCCCCTATGAGGAGAAAAACCTGCTTCATGAAGCTGTCAGAAATCACCAGCCCCCTTCCCACCTATTACCTGCAGGAGGTCAATAGAAGCAATGAGCAACTTCGTGCTTATAGACTGCAGAACATAGGCATGACTATCCTGGGCTCACCTAAACTCTTTTTCTAAAGAGTTTTTCTCTAACTCAAACAGGCGATGGCATGGGCATTGACTGCATAAGCTTGACTTTCAAATAAAATCTGAAGATCAGCAATGAGATTATTTTATAAAGACAGAGGTCTACCAGGCTTGCTGTGGCTGAAGGACACTGGATAAATTTGTATGGTTGATATCTCCAGAATTATTGGTAGATGGCAGTTACACTTTATTTGTAACACAGTAATACAGATTAGTGTCTCAGCATGCTGGACATGAATTACATTCATCATAATTTAAAAAAAAAAAAGTGAAAAGGAAATGCACTGATCTGCAGTATAGTTGATTCAGACCAAAGAAACACGTTTTCACAGAACTTTTATCATTCTTCTGATCAAGCCATTTTTAACAGGCCTAATCATCTGTTACAAACAAAGTATTTTGCCACTGCTGTCGTCCTGCAATACATGAATACATGTACATACCAAATGTATTTATTGTGTTACGTGTTTATGAAAACAGGAATATACCATGAGAACAATCCAACTCTACTGTTATGTCAATGATGCTACATGACACTAAGCAGCAAACACTTCTACTAAGATTATGTTCAAGAAACTTGTACCTTCCTCCTCCTGAAGGAATATATGCAAGAACTATAAATGCTTGGAAGTGACTTTACAGTTCAGATGTATCCTCATGTACTCTATATGCATTTAGGAGGAAGCAATTATTTTACAGAGTGTGTGTGTGGGGGCTACAATAATAAATTTATCCACAGATTTTGTATTAATAATGTTTCTTGTGGCTGTTTAAGAAGAAGAGAAAGGTTCCTTCGTATCTTCCTATTTTTTTTTTTTTGTACACAAACTGATTACTTGAGCTCTAAAATTTAATAATTTTGTGATTTGTACTGTCCCCTTTTAAAATTCAGGTACTTGATTACTTCTTGACCTAGTTTTCATGAAGCAGGTTTAACACAGTCATTCCCTAAAGTGAATTCTGAACTCACTAGGAAGTTTCAATCAAACATTACTGAGGGGGAGAGGTCTAAACAAATCTTAAAACTCTTACTTTTTTTTTTTTTATTGGAAACTGGAGAGAGAAAAGAGATCCTATTAATATTTTAATCAAAAAAAGTTAATAAGCTCATTCTTTATTAGACATCAAGAATTCTCATAAAAGAGAGTCATCAGAAACCAGGCTCTCAAAATTCCTTGTTTCTATTACATTTCATGCATTGGTCTTATCCGTAACTATTTGAAGTTCATTTTGTTTTGTTTTGCTTTAGAATACATCTGTAAGATACCAAATGCTTAGATGTTTATCTAGCCATATAGAGGGTTTGAAAAATCTGTTGCAAGTAGGATGTTTTCCTGAGCAACTGCTATCAGCTTCTGCCAAATCTAAAAAATACATCTCTAGTCCTTCTGGTTTTAATGAAAATCCTCCAGTGCTCTCCGAGCAGCTGAAACAAGCTGAGGGAGAAGACTAGTATACAAATGCCTGTCAGACCAATCACTTTTGAAGAAACTTGATGTAGATGATGCACAGAAGGAAGAAAGCTCTTTATCTTTTTATCATTGTGAAAGATGGTAAGGATTATGATACACCTAGGAGCCTTCAGAGGTGAACCATTCAGCCACAGTTATCCAGTTAAATCCAGTATCTCCTCCTTTCTTAGCAGCCACAGTGATGTTTAATTATCAGAATATTTCTTATGGATTATGCGACCTCAAAATTAGTGTTAATTAAATAGAATTAGTCCTCTGATTACTAGGTACTCCTCAAAACATTCTTAAGTGCATAGATGAGAATGACAGGTGATCCCCACAGTGACTGTGAGAGGAATAACTTGGTGTGTTTCTACAATGTCTAGGCCAGGTGAATCATGATACAAGGCCCAGATACTACAGTTGGTATCTATAAGTTTTCATATCACAGGAACATCTGTGAACGTAGCACTGAAAACAGCATTCTTTGCAGAGATGACATCCAATGGATTTGAGAGGCTGCAGTATTCTTTCATCTTAATAGATGATGATGACGCACTCGGCACGAACTTGTGGGAAAGCAATTGCTACCTCACGCTGTTAACAATTAGCATACTGGGGAAATCTGCTTCAATTTCCATATGTGATGTTGGGCAAATCCCTTACCCTGTCTCATCCAAATGAGGGTAAAAGTCATACCAGACTCTACCTTCAGGGAAAGTAGCAAGATAAATATTTTAGATTATATGCACTCAGCAGCTACACAGCAGGGATTGGTAAATCTACCTTGCAAGTCTACTGAAGGTAGGCAGGAATAAATCCATTGCTCTAAATCTGGCAGCTTTATGACTGCTATGTTAACTTTTTCTTTTACAACTCCTCCAAATACTTTTTCCATCTGAAAATGTTGCTACTGCTATCTAATAGGTATTGTATCAGATCCTTGTTTAAGGAAAAAAAGAGTAACACCTAAAATTTTGAGTATTCATAGATCCTTCCTAGTACTATACTGAAAGTTTCACATCTCATTGCTGTTGATTGAGACAGAATGCAGTAAATTATTCAAATTCTGGCATGTTTTTGTCAAGTACACCTAGGAGACATCCTTCATCCCCAATTAAAGAAAAACATTGTAAAAAAAAAACTTCTTTCAATTTAAGATGGATTCATGGAAGTACATACATTACTAATGACTAGCAAAGAAAATTCAGATGACTGAAACATACCAAAGTCTCTGAGGAAGACAACTCCACACATACCAAGTAATATTCTTCTGTTTCTTTTGATCTGCTGGGGTAGTTGCTGGCCGTAAGGGTGAGAGAAACACACATATTGTCACATATACCTTCCCTTACACAGGCTTTCTTAATGAATCAATAACGATGAAAAGGACAATGTTCCATAGCTCTGAACACCAGTAACTTATGAACATATTACACCCAGGTGTGTATGTCTCAGCCCTCAGAACAATGGTTTGCAGACTTGTTAACCCAAATTAAAGACTGCAGTATCTCCTTGGATTCTTACCACTGTGTAAGCAAAATTATCTTTTAGCCCTCTGTACACAATGTCTTTTTCTACCTTCCCAAAGGTGAATCTATAGGTCTGCAGAGCAATAGCCTCACTGTAGAGAACCTTACAGAATTGTCCAAAAAAGTAACATGCCTAGAAGAAATGCAGACTACCACAAAGAAAACTACTCTCAAAATATGCAGTTAAGGATGCTTTCACAAGTTCACTGTCAGCTTTCAGAACTTTTTATGCTCCCAGCTTCCCCTGTTGAATCTGGAAGGTGCTTAGACTTCAAACACTTATGAGAATATAGTTAATCTTCTTACAATGCCTTAAAATATTTGCTACCCAACTGGTATGATCCTATTGGTATCTATGATCTCACTGGCATCACGGAGATGTGGTGGGACAGCTCCCATGACTGGAGAGTTGGAATGGAAGGCTACAGGATGGCTTTCTTCTGTTTTTTTCCAAAAAGAGAAAAAAAAAAAAGAGACATAAAACTACAGGCTAGTATGTCTCACTTCTGTGCCCGGCAAGATGATGAAGCAGACCCTCCTAGAAACTGTGCTAAGGCACATGGAAAATAAGGAGGTGATTGGTGACAGCCAACATGGCTTCACTAAGGGCAGATCTTATCTGACAAATCTGGTAGCCTTCTACACTGGGGTTACAGCATTGTCTCTCTAAATTGGAGAGACATGGATCTGATGGATGGACCACTTGGTGGGTAAGGAATTGGCTGGATGGTCACACTGCAGTCAACTGTCCAAGTGGAGGTCGGTAACAAATGGTGTTCCTCAGAGGTCAGTATTGGTACCAGTACTGTTTAACAACTTCGTCAGTGACATGGGCAGTGGGATTGAACCCAAGTCTGCTGATGGTACCAAGCTGTGTGGTGTGGTCAACATCCTGGAGGGAGGGAATGCCATCCAGAGGGACCTGGACAGGCTTGAAAGGTGTACCTGTGTGAACCTCATGAGGTTCAGCAAGGCCAAGTACAAGGTCCTGCATCTGAGTTGGTGCAATCTCAAGCACAAATACAGGCTGGGCAGAGGATAGACTGGGAGCAGCCCCGAGGAGACGGACCTGGGGGTGTTGGTTGACAAGAAGCTCAACATGAGCTAGCAATGTGTGCTTGCCGCCCATAAAGTCAGACATCCTGGGCTGCATCAGAAGAAGCATGGCCAGCAGGGCAAGGGACATGATTCTCCCGCTCTATTCTGCTCTTGAAACCCCACCTGAACCCCACCTGGAGTGCTGTGTTCAGCTCTTGGGCCATGAACACAAGAAGGATGTGGATCTATCAGAATGAGTCCAGAGAGCCACGAGGATGATCGGAGGGCTGGAGCACCTCCCTTATAAAGACAGTCTGAGAGAGTTGGAGTTGTTGAGTCTTGCAAAAAGAAGGCTCTGGGAAGACCTCATAGCATCCTTCCAGTACCTAAAGGGGGACTACAAGAACAACGGAGAAGGACTTCTTTACAAGAGCATATAGTGATAGGACAATGAGTAATGGCCTTAAAGTGAGAGAGGGTAGATTTCAAGTAGATATAAAGAACAAATTCTTCCCTGTGACGGTAGTGAAGCAGTGGAGTTCTCAGGTTGCCCAGAGAACCTGCGGCTGCTCCATGTGTGGAAGTGTTCCAAGGCCAGGTTGGACAGGGCTTTGAGCAACCTGGTCTGGTGGGAGGTGTCCTTGCCCATGGCAATAGGGTTGGAACTAGATGATCTTTAAGATCTCTTCCAACACAAAACATTCTATTATTCTATGGTCTGTATTGGGACACAGTTCTAAAATCAGTATATCTCAACTCCCAAGTTGTTTCAATGAAACGAAGCAATTATAAATTCAGAGTAACCACAAGTAATTTCAGGTTTCCACTTGCCTAGAGGCTTCTTGATACTTGCCATTTCAGAGACAGAAGGGATCACAGTATCATAGAAACAGAGAAAGAAAAGCAAATGTTGATAAAATAGCCAGAAATGTCAAGGAAAAAAAAAAAAAAAAACAATAAAAAAGATGTGTGTAGTCATTCCAAAGCTTTGCACAATTTTTCATGTCTTTCTCAACTGTACAAGACAAAGCAAGAGATCTGGGTTTAACAACTTTTTTTCTTTAAACAGAATTAGTGCTTATAAACAGCCATGTTTTCATGTTTCTCTGTGTACTGCTTTTTACTTTTTTTTTTTTTTCCCCCCACAATGAAAATTACTTCAAATGTTTTGTCATGAGCATTGTCTTTCATTAATACACACATTAAGGTACAAAAGATATCACACTACACATCACAGTAGACCTTCCCTAGAAGTTGATAGTTAAGTTTGTTTCTGCACAAAAATATGGGGGAAAAAAAAAAAAAAAAGAATATGTAAAAAGGCTGCTGAGAGAATCTAGGTGAGAATTTTAGAATGAATAAATATTAGATCAGACAACAGTGCATATCCATCTCCAAAGTGTGGACGTATTAGTGTTTGCATGTATATCAACATTAAATATGGACAATATGGAATACAATGACTTTAAAGGAACAAATCAAAAATAATTGAAAATAATTGGATAAGCTGAGGAATATCCTTGAATGATGAGTGTAAATAAATTGTTTGCATATCTGGTGAAACAAATACTAACATGCTGCAACCTTTTAAAGGCTACTGAAATATGAAGAAAATTAAATCAACACCACCCACACTTTTTTGTCCAACTAAATCATACAAACAAATTCATAAAGCTCAGCACTTTCATAAGACTTCAAATCTTTACAGTGCAAAGCACACATTGACTAATCAATGAAATCTGCCATCTTGAACCCAAAGTGCGTTTTGGAAATGGAGGCCAAATCACGAAGTCCAGGCACTCTGGTCCTTAAACATCTCAGCAGCTTACTGCCATGGGGGCCAGTAGAGGTCTGGCACTCCTCTATTTTAGGGTGCACGACCCCTCCATAACTGACATCAGGCAGTTGCCACTTCCCAAATGAGTCTTAATTCACTACAGGGTATGCAAAGTAACTGGCAGCACCCTGTGCTTGAACAGCATGTACCCTGAAGCTTGAAGGACTTGCTTCCTAGAGGCCCTTTTTACACTCAACCAGAGCCCACTGAGGGCTCCTCAGGAAGGCGAGCGTTCAGCCACTTCTACACTGAGGGGCAAAAAGCAGGCAAGGGCCTGTTGAGGGGGTCTGGCAGGACTTGCTGCCTGCCTAGTGGCCATTTTGGAGGGGATGGCGGCCACTGCTGGCGCTGCCACCCTTGCTGTGGCAGCGGTAATGGCTGGGTCCCCACAGGTGAGGCGGGTGGGATAGCAGCCGCCATTTTGCCTCCCCTGGCGACCCCGCGCTGCTGCTGCTCCTGTTCGCGGTTTCCCGCCGGGCACCCCAACAAGAGTGCAAATGCTTCAATGCCTCCCCTCCCCGAGGCCTCACAGCTTTGGCCACTGAAGCACAACATGTAGGCGAGGGGGCATCGCCACGCGGGAGGGCGCAGCCCAAAGGCTGCGATATGGGGGGAGGTGGGGGGCAGGGGACGTGTTTAAGGGGCCAGTTTGGAAGACCCCGGGCTCATCCCCACCACCAAGCGAGGGAAGGAGGCGGCGCAGCCCCCTCCGCACACAAAGCGGCCGCCCGCCGGCAGCCATCCTGCGAGCAACGCCCCGCAGTCCCCGCCTCAACCTGCAGCCTATGAGCGAGGAGGCGCCACCCCGCAGCGGCCACCGGATCGCGATCGCTCGCCACCGGGCTCGCCCCCCTCCGCCAAGCTCCGCCGACGAGACAGCGCCGCGCTCCCGGCCCCGCCGCCCTCCCGGCCCCGCCGCGCCCGCGGGGAAGGAGCCGAGAGAGCGGTGGGTGCCCGGCGGCCGGGGGGGGGGAAGATGAGGTGGGAGCCGTGCCGAGCTCCGCCGGCCCTCCGCAAGGTGTCGCCGTCCGCAGCGGAAAGCCGGGGCCCGCGGCGGCTCCGCCGAGTGTTCACGTCCCGGGCGGCGGGGAGGGAGAGAGGGGGGCGCGGGGCGGGGGGTGTGCTTGGGGGGGGATGCGGGCAAACCCCGCTCGTCTGAGGGAGGTGCTCGTTCCGGCAGGATGGTTATTAACGATTTACAAAGCCCCCAGTCGGGAGCCACTCCGTATTCCAGCCACTTCTTTATTCCTCTTTTTTTTTTTTTATTATTATTATTTTTTTCATTTTTTTTTCTCGCCCCGGGTATCTCCGCGGCTTGGGGGATGCCGCTCCTCCCGTGAGCGTCCCCCCCCTTGCTGCGGGGACGAGGGGAGGGGGCGACCCGAAGGGGACGGAGCTGGGGCACGGCTCGGCTCGGCTCGGGGCAGCCGGGCCCCCCCTCGCGTGCAGCGGGACCGGGCCCTCGCCCTGCCCCGCATAAAGAGCAAATGGGGCTTTTGGCGCCAAACGCCAGGCGCCTCCCTGCCTTATGGAAATCAGGAGGTGGGGTTTTGCTGCTCTCGCTTCACCCCCCCTCTTAATTTTTTTTATTTTTTTATTTTTTTAATGCCTCCCCGGGTGTGTCAGCTTTTGCTGTCTTTTTTTTTTTTTTTTTTTTTGGTGTGGGGGGAAATAATAGCTAGGAGCTTCAAAGCCTGCCAGTGACAGTCATCTGTCTGCAAGCACAGGGTGGTTGTGGAGGCTTGGGTTAGCCTCGGGGGCTGCGCGGGCTCAGTAAAGTGCAACATACAAGATCATCTGCTTTTTTTTTTTGCTTTTTCTTTTTTCTTTTTTTTTTTTTTTTCCCCTTCCCCCCAGCCCCCCGCCACTCCTCCCCCTTGCAACACCCACCACCATCACCAAGGAGGTAAGAAGAGGAAGCTGCAGGGTCTGGGCTGTAATAAGCAGGAGGACAAAAACCCAATGAAATAAATACAATTCCCCATCGCGTTCGAGTCGCGAAATCAGGGAGGATGGGAAGGGAGAGGAAGTGCAGGGGCATTGCAGTGCGTGAATGGGTTTTTCATTGAGCAGAAGAAAATCCCGGCGGATATTTTGGTTTTGTTTTGGAGCTGTCGCGCTGAGCTCGCCTGGGTTTTGTAGGTGCCTCTTTACTGCTTTGCATTTTTTTTAACGGTTTAATATATTTCAGGAGCAGAAAAATGTACAATACTGGAAGTGATCAGGGGGCGGGGCAGGGGGAGAGCAGCTGAGCCGGGCTCGTTTCTTTGCATTTCATCATAAGGCTTTTAATGGATTTTTTTTTCCCCCCTTTTTGGTCGCCGTTTAAGCGTCAGCTGTTCTCAACCCAGCCAAACGCTTTCCCTTGGCGGCACGTTAACCGAGGCGAAGGGAGAGACGCTGAGCGGCTCCTTGGGACTTAAAAAGTCACCTTTTATTTTATTTTATTATTTTTTTTTGTTAAATGTCTGATGCAACCCAGCTCTTGGAAGAGGAATGGGGTGCGGGTGACTGGTCGTGGCTAGCGAGTGGGGGGTCCGGCCGAGGTAAGGGGGCGCGCATTTTCCGCGGGGGAGATGGGGAAAAGTGCTGCTTGCAGGAGGCTTTTAGTGCACCAAGGGGCAAAAGCTGCCAAGTTGTCGCCCGCGCAGCCTCTCCGTTTGCTCTCGTCTTGAGCTGGAAGAAAGGGGGGACAGAAACTTCTGTACCTTGTTGGCAAATCACAAGGCTTTGTTGGTGGCGCCGGGGTGATTTTAGTGCCTTTTTTTTTTTTTTGTAACGTGTGTATGTGAGGTTATTACATAAGGTCGATAATTTCTCTTGCTGCTGAATTTCTCCTCCTCCTCCCCCCGTGTGTTTTGTGTGGATTTTTCTCTGGCTCGCTTTGAGTGAATGAACTGGCGATTTGCGAAGTTGCGAAGAGCCCCCTCCGCCCCCTTTTTTGCATCCCCCTCTCTCTTTGCGCTGCTCTGCAGATGACAAAAGGAGTAAACTTCCTCTACTTTTGCTGGCATATTAAGAGGGCTTTCTGGGGAGATTACGGTATCAAAGCCTTGCATCTGTCTACAGTTACTCTGCTGCCTTGAGCATTTGAAGGAGTTCGGGGAGTGCTGTGTGCAGGAGCGCAGAGGTGCTCTGCATCCCTGCCGTACCTTGCTGGGTGTCCTCCCGGAGAGAGCCCTGCACGTCGGAGCTCTACCTGGCCCTTTTCGTTTAATGCCCGAGTCGGGAGGAAAGGTGTGTGATGCATTTTTGCTCGACTTGCAAAAGGCTCCCGGCTTCTTGCTCTTGATGATGGAATTACCGTGTTTTGGTTTTGTTCTGTTTTGTGGCTTTTTCACTTAAGAGGAAGGGAGTTACAGTCGCGTCTGTGTGTTTCTTCGTGTTGTAATTAGTTTTTTTTTTTTTTTATCATCATTTTTTTATTTTTGGTTTAGTTTCAGGTCTTGGGAGGACCTCTCTTTCCCCTTGGTGGAAATACCATAAAACCTGCCTCTAAAACAATTGCCCGACCCGGGAACCCGCAAGAAGACCCCCGTAATGCCAGGAATGGTCAGCAAAAACCCCGACCTCGAGTTTGACTCTTTGCAGCCCTGTTTCTACCCGGACGAAGATGACTTTTATTTGTGCGGCCCGGACTCTGCCCCCCCTGGGGAGGACATCTGGAAAAAGTTTGAGCTGCTGCCCACCCCTCCCCTGTCTCCCAGCCGGGCAGGTCTCCAGGAGCACCCCCCGGGAGGGGGCCCGGTGCCTTGGGGAGGGGCAGCACTGGGGGGCTGCCGCCCCACCGACCACCTGGACTGGGCGTCCGAGCTTCTCCTGCTGCCCCCGGAGGCCGACCTGTGGGGCGGCACGGACGGGGGGGACTTGTTCGAGTCGGGGCTTGGCGTGACCAACAACCTCAACTCCATCATCATCCAGGACTGCATGTGGAGCGGCTTCTCTGCCCGCGAGAAGCTGGAGCGGGCGGTCAGCGAGAAGCTCCAGGGCAAGCCGCCCGCCACCACCACCACTGCCGCCCCGCCACCACCCCCCCCGGCTGCCGCCACCACTGCCCTTGTCACCACAGCCGCCGTCCCTGCCGTGGCAACGGCTGAGTGTGTGGACCCAGCCGTTGTCTTCCCCTTTCCTGTCACCAAAAGGGAGGCAACGGTGACGGGGACGAGCAGAGGGGTGGTGGGCGGAGGGGGGGCCCCACGGGGCGCTCGGTCGCCACGTCCAGCTGGGGACAGCCGGGCCAGCAGCAGCAGCTCTGGAGACGACACCCTCAGTGACTCGGGTGAGTGCATGGGGGGGTGGTGGTGGCCTCGAAAGAGAGGAAGGGGCCGGGCGGGGGCTGTGTGGGGTGTGTGGGGTGCGGGTTGGCCAGCAGGCGGCAGCAGGCACGGCAGGGATGGGGATGGGGACAGCGGCCCTATGGGGAAGGCATGGGCAGGGGTCCGGTGCTGGTGGCCCAGCAGGAGATGGCCCTGAGGGGCAGCAGGACCCTGCTGTGGTGCTGTGAAGCTTCCGTAGCTCCTTCTGTCCCCTTATCCTGTGTCCACCATCCCCAGGGGCATTTTAGGGGTGAGGAGGGTGGTAGTTTCACAATGAATACACATTTTGTGGAGGGTGGTGAATATGTCCATAAGTGTCACATTGGGAGGCTGTAGCAGGCTAAGTAGCCTCGCAGAGGATTCCTTGTTTTTGCATGGACAGAACCTAAAATGCCCACAGACATCTCCTGTCTGTGCCTGCACAGAAGTCCAGTTCTGTTGAAAAGTGGTTCCGCCTGTGCCCATAAGCCAGTCCATATGACCATCAGCATAAACTTGGTGATCCATCCCGGGCTGCAGAGCCTGCTGTCCCTTTAATGTCTGGTTTGACAGCTTTGGGTGAGGAAGCACTTCCAACAGCTGTCTTCTTGGCAGAGCACCAAACGCCGGCTTAAAGGGTCCCCGGCGGGAGCAGCTTCACCTTCTGCATTAGAACAAACCCAGCAATTGTTTCGTTTTCCGGCTGCTTTTCCACCAAGCAAGGGCTGTGTTGTGAGTCTGTGCATGCATTTTGCACCCCAGCTCCACAGCTGTATTAAAAATTCATACATTCTGTATGAAAACTCTTTCTGCCACTGAGATCAGTTGGGTGGGAGCCCCACTTTTCTTGAGAAGTAGAGGCGGTTAAAAAAAAACAAACAAAAAGTTATTAAACTTCTAGAAATCACTTTTCCTTAGTTATTTTGTACATATTTTGTACTTTCCTAGAGCCATAGCTGATTTTAGCTGGTGGGCACACCCTATTTTTACAAATATCAGTTATTTCATTACTGCTTTTAATGTACATGTTTTGTCAATAAATACATCTGGTTTAATACTTGTTCAGAGTAGTTTCTGAAGGAATAACATCTTTCTTTCTTTACTTTCTGTCACCAAAAGATGATGAAGATGAGGAGGAAGAGGATGAAGAAGAAGAAATAGATGTTGTGACAGTGGAGAAAAGACGCTCCTCCTCCAACAAGGCTGTTACGACTCTTACTATCACAGTGCGTCCTAAAAATACCACTTTTCCATCAGTCAGGACACAGCAGAATGAACTGATCTTAAAGCGTTGCGCACCAATTCACCAGCAGCATAATTATGCCGCTCCTTCTCCATACATGGAGAGTGAAGATGCTCCACCACAGAAAAAGTTAAAAACTGAGGTGCCCCGTCCAGTAAAACCCATGATCCAACCAAAGTCTAAGAGTTCAAGTCCTCGAAACTCGGATTCAGAGGATAGTGAACGTCGACGTAACCACAATATCCTGGAGCGTCAAAGGCGTAATGATCTACGGTCAAGTTTTCTCACATTAAGGGACCATGTTCCAGAACTGGTTAAAAATGAGAAAGCTGCAAAAGTTGTGATCTTGAAAAAAGCCACTGAATATGTCCATTCTCTTCAGGCAGAGGAGCAGAAGTTATTGCTAGAAAAGGAGAAATTGCAAGCCAGACAACAACAGCTGGTAAAGAAAATAGAGTTCAAGCGGACTTGCTAAGCTTTTTTTTTTTTTTTTAATTTTTTTTTTTTTTTGGCTGACCAGGACAGTCATTGCCACTTTGCACATTTTTGATTCTTTAAAAAAATTGTGTTTTTTGACGTTAAGAATGTTGGTTTTACTTTCAATCCAGTCCCTGAAGTAATTGACAAACTATATTATCCGGGTACGGAGCAAATGGATGTTCTTGCAAGGAGTTTATTGCAAGACTACCAAACAACAATGGACTGCCTTTGTTTTGTGTTTTTTTTTTTATTTTTTTCTTAAGAACTGTAGATGGTGGGGATTTTTTTTTTTTTATTGTTGTGAGCATTTGGAGCTGCTGATGACATATAGTTGAGTTTAAAACATTCACTCCTAATTTTTATGGTGCTTATGTTCTAACAGATGTTACTTTAGGGGTTGGCATTTGTACCCCTGTGGGAATTTTCTGTAAATACCATCTACACACTTGCCTTTTGTACATGTCTTGGGTTATGAGAGGTGGCTTTTGCTACCAGTATTAGACTGGAAGTTCATACCTAAGTACTGTAATACCTCAATGTTTGAGGAGCATGTTTTTGTATACAAATATATTGTTAATCTCTGTTATGTACTGTACTAATTCTTACATTGCCTGTATACTTTAGTATGATGCTGATACATAACTAAATTTGATACTTATATTTTCGTATGAAAATGAGTTGTGAAAGTTTTGAGTAGATATTACTTTATCACTTTTTTGAACTAAGAAACTTTTGTAAAGAAATTTACTATATATGCCTTTTCCTAGCCTGTTTCTTCCAGTTAATGTATTTGTTAATGTTTGGTGCATAGAACTGGGTAACTGCAAAGTTCTGTGTTTAATTTCTTCCGATGTACATTTAGTGCTGCGTCTTATAGCACTTTGAAATACCTCATGTTTATGAAAATAAATAGCAATTACATGATATGCTATGTACTATTTTTCTTTTAAATTAAGTTCTTTGAAATAAAATCTTTATCTTTGCAATGTTCATGCAATACAAAAACATGGTCCCATATCATGGGCGTTTAAGCTCTCAAACTTGATGCTCTATGAAAAGTCAGCTAGCTAGGACATTCGCATATCTAAAAACTGTAAGAACAGTTTTTCAATTCTTTCACACTTCAGATATCTGTTGTGGTGTCAGGATCATTGCAGGGGACTGGACATACCACAGTTAACAGAAAGACTCCAGTGTCATGAAGACTTCTGGAATATATGGACCTGTATGCGGAGAAGTGTAAAGGGGGCTGCTCAGGGACTGGCCACATGGAGCAGACAGGTGAAAAGTAAATGGTGAAAGTAGACTTTACTACAGAAAATACACAGAAAATGAAATATTTGTAGTAAACCAAGATCTTATTGGGCAGTTCTTATTTGCATTACAAAAGGCGTATCCCTAAAGCTGTCCATCATTGCACAGAAGGATTGATGTTCTTTCTTGTCTAGCCAAAGATCCTGCTTGTTACCACTGTGTGCTAAGTTACTGAAGAATAAAAATCACAGGGAAGTTACAGTTCTGAGGTACAGAGAGCTGCAAGGCGTGCGTCAAGTGGTATGTATGTAGTCTGAACAAAATTTGGCAGGTGGCTTTCTGAAGTGGTGTGATGGCATTTTGTGTGACAGGAGCAAGACTTGCAAATTGTGAAATATATTTGGTTGTATTTTCGTTGGCTTCTTAAGATGAAGGAGCTATTTTATTTTCTGGACTGCACAGGTATTTGTGATGCTGTCTTTTCCCTGCACTGAACCTGAAAAATAAGGTGTGGATCACTGAACGGTGACCAGTAAGTGTTATAAGGATGAACTTGCAAGGAGCTAATCTGGGACATCCTACCCTTCAGTTATGATACAGAGGATGTAGATTGCTTGGTGTATGGAGCATCTCCTTTGCCATGAGGTAACAGAGCAAGACCAGTATGGGAGCAAAATCACCACAGTAGCATATGTGCCATATATCCATGCCCTACAGTAGTTTGTTTGTGTACCCACAGCCTGTGCATTCTTGGGCCCCAGCCAACTTCTGTACCAAGAACATTTGGAGTTGAACTTCTGTTCCAGTGCAACAAACCCAGATCCTCAACTGGCACAAATTTCTACAACGCTTTTTGAATTCAGTTTTGCCACTGGAAGATTTGGTCTGAATATGTAGACTTAATATATCAAAGCAATATATTCTCAAATATTCTCATATTCTCAAAGGAAACTTGAGAACCGCAATCGTTCCATAAATAGAATGTTTATTCTATTCTGCCCTTCCCTGCTCTTCCCTGCCCTTCCCGGAGGACAACTGATCCAAATCCTCCACTCAAATAAAGGGCAAATTCTATGTGAGATCGGGGTGCTCAGAGTCATATCCGGCCAAGTTTTGAATGTCCTCAAGGATCGAGATTCGATAGCCAGACAACACGTTCCAATTTTTGACTGCTATGAGCATTTTTCTAATATCTCTTTGGAATGTTTCTTGTTGCTGTTTCAGTCCATTGCCTCCCATCTTTCTTGTGTTTAACCTCGGAGAAGCGTCTGGCTCCACCTTTTCTGTAACCTCCCATTATGTAGTTGAAGACAGCAATTACTTCTCCTTTCTTGAGACTGAAACCAGTCCTGTCCTGTATTGTTGTGTTATCCAAGCATTTAGAGTATAATAAAGGTGTCAAATACTCAAGTCTGTTTGGAAATTGAGCACAAAATCCCATTCTGAAAGCCTCTTTTTTTTTTTTTCAGTGGGCGATCCTTTTGAATTCGGTGATAAACGTCTGATTAATGTCAATGGAGATAGGATCTGGCCCCATACATTTCAGAAACGCTTCCATATGCTGTAGTGTTTGCTGTGGGTGGGTTTATCTTTTCTTTCTCTCTCTCTCTCTTTTTTTTTTTCCTTCTCTTTATAAGTTTCAGGGGTTAATAGGTTTGTTTTCACATTGTTGATGTAGGGAGCAAGTTGTCAAGGGCAAACGTTTCTGTAAACAAAAATCTCGGATGTAGGATGTTATTAAATTGCAATTGTTAAATAGGAGTTTTAGATTCTTTTATATTTACAAGAAATAAAAAGAAAAGGAGAGGTGTCATAAGATAGCTTTGGAAAAGAAGAGATAAACAATGCATTTGATAATATTTTCAGAAAAATCATTACCTACAAGAGTACATAGAGAAGTACACAGAGACATGGTAACAACAGGAACAAAAGATCCTGCTTCATGCATATCTAGAGTGGAGAGTCCATAAGGACTGTCAAGTATTGAATGGAGAAACTATTCCATTTGGTGTGTTTTTTGTTGGTTTGGTTTCTGTTTTTCATAGACATACCTAGCTTGCATAAAAATGCATACATATCTGGAGAAGCTGTTAGAAGATTTGGCAAGTGCCTAATAACTGCTTATTAAAAGAGGGTATTGCCTATTCCTGAAGGGAAAACCGAATTAGATTAATCACAATCTTATCTGATCGCTATAAAAACTCCCAAGTTCTTTTTCACACAAGACAGAATCTGCTGATAGAATCAAATGGTTTTGTCTCAAATCACATTCCTGAGGACAATCTCTTTCCACTTTTTTTTTTTTTTTTTTTCCTAAAAATACCACTAAAAACACAAGGGACTTCAAACATCAAAATTAAATGATTCCCCCATAAACCAGTATAAGTAAAACACCAGCGGGAGAGCTTAAAAAGGTGAAATGTGTTAATGATGTCATTACCACCAGGTCACCTGTTACCATGAGTGCAAAGGAAAGTGCATTTCTCAACCCCCAAGCTGCTGTTATAGCAACTTATCACCAGCTCTTGGCAGAACTTCTTGGGTTTTCATGATGTGTATAATTTGCACAGGTCACATTTGCTCCTGGTAAATATGCTGATAAACCAAGCTAGAAAAAAAATGACTTTAAAAGGATCCCATTCTGAGTTTCCTGACTGGTAGCTACTTTAAATCAGAAGATTAATTTTATTTAAAGCTTTAAGGTTGGGATCATGAATTTAACTACTTTTTAATGTAGCATATTGTTTATCACACTCTTGGCGATTGCTTCATGATTTATACCTGGCTTCCTTCCTCTTCCTTGCCTCCTTTTCTCCTTTCCTTTTCCCCTTTCTCCTTTATGCTAGAAATGGGGGTTTTCTCTCAGGACCCCAAGGCTATCAAAAGGGCGTCACATCACCCCTGTAAAGTAAGGAGAGAATTCGGTAGAAGCATGAGATATGCAACGCTTCCAGAAGGTTCACAGAAAAATATTGGCCAGGCTGACTGTAGGGCCAGCACAGTGGGCTTTGCCATAGCTCTTCTGGCTAGTGATGTAGCACCAATACACAGGGTGGCAGCTTGCCCCAGCAGCCTGCCTGAATCCTGAGCCCTCATCTGTGCCCAGACAAGCTTGCTCTTCTTCTGGGCTACCTAAACACAGGCTAGTTTTTGCTTTCTGCTTGTACTGACCCTGCAAGGAGGCTTGGCCCCAGGGAAATGGGCATTTTGGGGTTAGGTTGTGTGTGCAGCTTTGTGCTTCTGCTGGCCAGATCCTTCCCTCAATTAAATTAGGTATATGTGTATCTGAGCAACAGTCAACACAAAGAAGATAAAATGAATTCTCAATCTGTGAGCTAGGAAAAGCCCTTGTATACGTGCTCTATGCATACATTAAAATGTATGCTATACATACATGTCAGTTCATGAACCCTGCTAAATAAGGCCAAGTCTGTATTTAAACCGAGTAAGTAACAAGACTGGCCAGTTGGTCCTTCGAAGAAAAAGCAAGCAAACAAGTGTATTTTGTTTCCTGTATTTATGACCATTGTGTGACACTCCTAAACAATGCAAAACTAGAAAATTAAACATGTCCACAAAATAAGTCAATTAATAGCCAGTATTTTTAAACACCCTGGTGAAATGGATGGGTGTGTAGCATGCATCAGACATAACTGAATTAGACCTATTTGTTACTCATCTCTGAACTGTTGAATTAAATTTAATTTGCATAATCATTGTTAGGCTTCATGTATATTATTACAGCTGCTCAGTTTGTGACCTATACCATTTCCCATGATATAGATTTTCCATCCGATATTGCTTTGATAAATTTAAATATTTTAATTTTACAGTAAAATAAGATTATTTATTTTTCATATTCATGCTCCCAATTTTCCAACCTCATTTATCTGCTTTAAATGTTTACTGCTTTCTGTGTTATGCTGCATTTATTTAGGCAGATGAACTGTATTCTGTTATTTGTCTGAAACAGGTGAGTTCGTAGTCATGTGAATTGCTACATTAATCATTACACTATTATGTCTAGAAAAACAGTGTCTAACATCTAAATACAGTCTAGTCTAATGTTAGAGGTAGCATGAATCATGTTTTTGATTTCTTTTAGTTGCATCTTTTAATCTACAGGCATTACAAGCATGGCACATTAAGCACCTCGCTGCTTAGCTTCCTTTCTCCTTATGTCACCAGCAGAGAGAGACAGGTTCATCCCAAAGGACAGATCAGAGCATATATTGGGCTTTTACTGGAATGAGACTGTACATTGCTCTGTATCACGGAAGAAAAGTGATTGAAATGTGAAAGAGGCAGTTACGGGAACTATGTTAAGGACTTCTTTATTGCTGTTGGGTACCATCAATGAGTAATTTGACCTGTAGCTGATGTTACTTAACAAATTAAATTTAAAGCAATGCTTTGAGTTGCAGGTTAATAGATGTATTTATTGCAATAAAATAGTGTATGGATGGATGTAGAAGTATGTATGAAGTATACAGTTAATTTAATTGGCATATTTCATTTGCAGTTAAATAAAATATTTCAATGGCAGCCACACTTGTTTGTTTCTTAATACTGTCAAAATTAACTATGTAGTGTTTTAGCATTCCAAAAGTTTCCCTTCCTCATAGAACAAAGCAGCATATATATTTTACATGTCAGAATATTATTTGGATTGATACTGTTAGAATCCAAATACGTTTTTTTTTGTTGTTGTTGTTTTTGTTTTGTGCAATATGTGGATCTTTTACTTTTTGGCATAACCTTGTTTCAGCATTATGACATAGGTTTAATAATAACAATGTTGTAAGTAATATTGTATTAAATTTAATTTTATATGTAATTGCTATTGCAATTAATTATGTAGGAAATGGGGGAACTATCCATTATAATCAGAGTTTGGTAGTGGCAAGTACTCATCAAATAATTTTTAATGACTTATATAATTTCTTTCTTTTAAACTCTTCAAATCTTAAATAACCTTGAAATATTGTTATGAATTTGCTTTTTAGTAACTGCTAGTCAAGGATCCTTCCTGAAGAAATTCCTTTTGTCTTCTAAAATTAGATCACATTGGTCACTTTTTTTATACAATTTTTTCAGCCACGTTTTTAAAGGAACAGTGTAAAAGAAGGGAAATTCTGTATTCAAAGAGTAAAGATTTGGAGATCAAGTATCTTCGATATTCATATCCTTGGCATTACATGCCTGTGGGGGTTAGTAGCAGTTGAGGACAGGACTGGAGAAAGTCAGTTATTTAAACATAGATGTCACAGCACATAAATCTAAAATCTACAGTTTCCTAACACCAAATTATTTGGATAAATGTTTGTCCTGTGAAACTGAAGGGTGTTTAAACACCTGTACAGGGTCTGTGAATGCGGTCCTAAAGGACAAGGAATAGAACAGCATAGTATGCAATGCAATGGAACAGAATGGAACGGAACGGAACAAGACAGAACGGGACAGAACAGAACAGAACAGAACAGAACAGAACAGAACAGAACAGAACAGAACAGAACAGAACAGAATAGTTCAATTGGAAGGGGTCTTCAAAGATTATCCAGTCCAACTGCCTAACCACTCCAGGACTAACCAAAAGTTAAAGAATGTTATTAAGGGCATTATCCAAATGCTGCTTGAACAATGACAGGCATCAACCACCTCATAGGAAGCCCATTCCAGTGTTTGGCCAACCTCATGGTAAATAATTTTTTTCCTAATGTCCAGTCTAAACTAAACCTTCCTGGCACAGCTTTGTGCCAGCTTTGTATGCAGGTTTTAGATTGCTAAAGTAGCTGCTAAACAGAGAACAACACAGAACTGCAAACAGCCTTTAATAAATAAGCCTTTCCCTGAAAGCTGCAATGCTTTATTTATTTATTCATTTATTCTTCATTTGTTTATTTTAGGAAAAGTTTAGAAGTACATGCTTTATATTCCTCCATCCTAAGAAATTGGGAATGTTAGGTTTCTCCCTTTAGGACTGCATGAGCTTTTAAGTAAGGATTAGAAAATTCTTATTTAATAAATAAATAAATAAATAAACAACAACAACAATAACAACGACGAAAGACAAAAATCTAACAGAAATGCATTTTTTTCTGTTTTATCTAGAAACCTGCTCATGAAAAGTATACTGTAAACTGTTTCTGAGGGCTTTTTGTTTCACATATTTTCCTACAAGCATTAGTTTTGGTCAGGGTTCCCAGGCACCACTCCTGAGTCACATCCTCAATATTTATAATTAGAATTGTAGCTTTTCTCTAAAAGCTCTACTTCAGGCCAAAAGAGCCTGGGTAGAACGTCATGTGCTTCAGCTCCAATGTGTTATTTGTTCAGTATGTACATATAAGGATTTATTGCATGAGTGGAATAGGAACGTAGGTATACAAAATAGCATTGGAAATATAGTGTTGTGAATCTATACAAACCTTTCTTCCTTCAGGCTTACATTAATGTTGCTAACGAAGCTATGTAATGGTGTAATATGCTACAGTATTTAACTTTTAAATATTTATATGATGTTTTGATTTATGACTTCTGGTCTTGCTTTTTTGCCTCTCTCAGATAAGTAACCATGCACGAGGCAAGGGGGATTCATCTGACCATATAGATACCAACTCTTTTCTGCCAATAAAGAAAACACATTTTTAGCACTCAATTAATTTAATCTTTAAATAATTATTTGAAATAATACAAATTAATCTCGCCCTAGAGGTACCCATTTTTTCTTTATTGACTATAGTGGAGCCTTGGATGACCAGATACATATACCAACACTGTAGATATCTAACATGGGGTTCACCATAAAAGACCTAGATCTAAATGTGTTTGTACAGATTCCTAACTGAAAGCTTGATGTCTAGGTCCTGTTTAGGTCAATGGAGTCTGGAGAGTGATTCAGCATAGATGTCTATTTCAGGATGAACTGAATTAGTTCTCTAGTGCACAGGTAAACACCTATGTATTAACAACTAATTTCAAGAGTCCCACTACTTGTGTCTTCAACAAATTTCTTTCACTCATTTGAAGGTTTTTCTTGAATTAGTCAAGTGATCTTAAATCCCATTCCATCTAGGTTGTCTTTTCTACAGCATTCAAGCAAGAAAAATGATATTTTGCTTTGGTTTTCTATAATAATATCTCCATAACTTATGTACCTTTATATTTCTTTTATCTTTTCACATATCCTGCTTATTATCAATGTATAGCAGTACTCATCATTGCCAGAAAATTGTCTGCGTTACTGATAAAATTTCCTCAGGTTACTGTATTGCATGGTGAGCAGGACCTTATTTTCTCCTTCTTAGAACCTACACAAAGCTCAATTACAAGGCATGCTGATGTATTTTAGATGTTGATATACTGACAACATTTTAAGTTAAATGAAATGATAGCACAACTCACATGCTTTTCATAGAAGAACAAAAAGTAAAGCAACAGAAGAAAAACAGAGCAGATGAGTGTTTAGAAAAATCACTATTAACTTCTGCAGCTAGATCTGTTATATGACTTCTTATAGTTCTAACTTTACCAGAGATTACCTTCACCTTTACCTTCAATTGTTTCTACAATCTTACTTCAGTAGTCCTTATAGACCTATTTTTCTGTTCCTTTTAAAAAATTACTTCTTTTCACAGCTCCTGTGGTCTTTGATAACTGTTTCGTATTAATCCCTTCTCAATACCATGTCAATCCAACTTTTGATTCAAACACTTAAATTAGTCTTTTTTTTTTTTTTTTATTTGCAGTCTTGTTCACCCTTACTAATAGTTATCTTATGTTTTAATGTAATTTTGTTATTTAAGTATAAAACACAGGGTCCCATTCTATGACCTGTTGAACTCTTGATGAATGGCTGTAACTGCTGACCTCAGCAGAAAAGTATAAAGCATGAACCCAAGACATGGAATGATGACTAAATAAAAATTCTAAGTATACCAAGTTACATTGCATTGTATTTTATATTCTTTCACTCTTTGGAGTTCTGAAGTTCTCACCGGCATTTGTTTGTGAAAGGGCATTTTATGAAAATGCAAGCATGTAATTAGAATAGAACAGATAGAATAAAGCATAACAAATTAGTATTGTTTCACTTTTGTCAGAGGTAGAAGGGCTTTTAAAGAATAAATTTTGTTCTTCTGGAGCAACTTAAGGATACCGATTCAATCTTAACCAAGGAGCAGTTGAGTTACTCATGAACTTTATATCTTTGTATCTTTCTTTTCTGCTGCTGGTGTTGACAATATGTAGTGCTTGGATGCTTAAGTTATATAAGCACCAGTGAAAATAAACAGCAATTATAAGTGGTCAAGAATAAGACATTTGGCTATTGATCCTCTTGATTATATATTTATTTTTTATGTAATTATTTTCATCTCTTCTTTAAAAAAAAAAAAAAAGAAGAAAAAAAGAATAGCAATAAAACAAAACAGATCTTGGACACCTAGTGTTTTTCTTAGCAGAATTCTTTAATCTTGAATCTTCTGGAATCAGTCTAGTAGCAAGCATCTATAATGTGTGTGTTATCACCTTTTTCTCTCATCACTTCTTAAACTTTGGGGATCTTGGTTCTAGAAGTACCAAATAAAATTCAGACCATATATTAACAGGCATAAAGAAACAGAGATTAAATGATCACAGATAGTTAAGAGAAAAGATTAGCTGCTGCTAATGACTGATTTAGCAGTCACTTGGTCTTATTTAATGTGGTATCCACAATGAAGCCTACTTTTTGTGAGAAATTTTAGCTAATGTCCACATTAAACCCCAAACCTGCATGATGGTTCAGAGTGTATTTAAATTTTACACCAGAATAGGCGTTCCTAGACCTGCTTGTATATTATTGTATATAAACACGTTGCCAACAACATCCAACCATATGTATTTTAATGTATATGCAGCTGACCACTTTACTATGCTGGAGATGAGATGAGTGCAGCTTGGGAGTCCCAGCCAAGAACATTTAAGCTCATTTCAGAAGAAAAGTCCATGATTTTTCTCCCATTGACTAGGTAATAATGACCCCCCAAAAATTTTACCTTGCATTTACTGTTCATTTGTTCCAGTTGCCCAGAAAACAGACCTGATATAGCGTAGCACCTTGGGAGCCAATGGCATTAGGACAGATTATGCCAGTTGAGGAGCTGGAGTTGAAATAAATTGAGAAACCTGATTACAACTGTGCCATTGTACATGCAGAAAAGTATTTGAAGTCCTTCAATGTTTTGTCATGACCACATGTAGATATGATTTTTAATGCCTTAAACCCCCTTAATCAAGATTTTAGTTTTAAAAATTGTTATTAAACATCTTTGCCCAAAGTATATTTGATATACCACAAATGTCGCCTACATCTCAGCAAATATGCACTGTGATTAAAGGGAATAATCTCTCAAGAGAGGTTTATAATCATTTTAATTACCCTGGACTTAATAAAAGGAGTTAAGGGATTTAATAAAAGGGCATTAAGAGATTGCCAAAGGGTTAAATATATATATTTTTATAAGAAAAATTGCAAAGCTTCTGTGGCTTTGAGGTGGGAAGGTGGGAAGTCTTAGTGGGAAAAGAGGAGGAGGTGAGCAAAAGTCAAGATGAGGATTAGTGTCAATTAAGCTTCCCTTTGAACCTCCTAACTTGCATATGTAGAACCTGACACAGATGAAAATATTTGCAATTTCCTGGGCCACACTGGGCCAGAGAGATTGGTACAGCTCTCTGACCTCCAGGAAACTGCAAGGGAGTGAAGAAAAAATACAAAAACATCCAATTTCTTCTAGGTCTGTGGTAAGATATTTCAGAGCTAGTTCAGAGGAGAAGATCTGGATTAAATGAGAGTCAGTAGACTCTCAAACAGTTTGTTTGTTTTTGATCTACCTTAGATCAAAACTAAACAAATTCTCTGCCCTATTCCTCATCCTCTGCTCTTAAGTTTCAGGTTAGCACAGAATTTAGTTTATTTCTAGTCTTTTGGAATATAATAGTAGTAATTAGAGATGAGAAGATAAAAGACCAACAATCTTCAGACAGGAAATTCTATAGCACTTACAAAACAAGCCAAAATCCAATACACAAACACCTACAACGTTGCCTCACATCATCCTTACACTGAATCAAACACAAAGCTGTATCCAGAGAGGTAAGATGGAGATCCAAATGTGGATACATGAACGTAAATCAGTACAAGTTTTCTTGAAGGTTTTGTTGGCTGTAAGTAAAATGACTTGCTTAGGTTTTCCAGTTCGGGTTAACACACATTTCATGCATTTTCCATTTCCAAACACTACAGTCTTTCAATGCTGGGCTGAATCCTTTCTCCTAGTTGTGGGTGTTCCTATAAGCCTCAGGGGTAGACATTCTGCAGAAGCAGACACAGAGAAGTGCCTTGGGGCTTATAATGCTTATTTTCTTCTGTACACCAGAAAAGGAATAAGATAGAAACAGACACCTTGGATAATTTTATATGACCATATATAATATGCCTCTTCTTATAACCCTTTCCCCTTCCCTCTGTCCCCAGAGACCACCCCTCTGGTATGCAGAGAAACCTGGTGCTGAAGTTAGCATTCAGAAATGAAATTTAAACATGAGAGAAGGCAAGAAAAGCAAATCTGTACCCCCCTTTATCGTTCAAAATACCAAGAAATCTTCAGATAAATGGGGCAGCACAACATTGTTTAAAAAATCAAGGCTAACAGCTGTTCATACATATATGTGCACGCTTTTTCTTTTTTCTTTTCTTTTCTTTTCTTTTCTTTCTTTTCTTTTCTTTTCTTTTCTTTTCTTTTCTTTTCTTTTCTTTTCTTTTCTTTTCTTTTCTTTTCTTTTCTTTTCTTTTCTTTTCTTTTCTTTTCTTTTCTTTTCTTTTCTTTTCTTTTCTTTTCTCCTCTTTCTTAATGAAATGGAGTAGCAGAAGAACTTCAATATTTTAGGTAATTGGTATACTTAATCAGGTATTATAGGAGAAACTATCTAAATATGAATTTTGAGCAGGTCAGTGCAGCCACACTACCTTTGTTCTGAATTCTACACAGTTGTAATTCAAACAAACATTACTGCGCAAAATACATGTATTATTCTGTTAATGAATGAAACCTAGTCATTTTTGATGCTGCTGTTGAAAAAAAAAAAAAAAAAAAAAAAAAAAAGATTGATTCACTGCAGAGCAATTCAAGAGGGTTGTTTCTGCTCTTGGAAGAAACAAGAAAACAAACATTTAAGTAAATAAATCCCTAGACAACTAACCTGCAAAACAATTACTATTATTAATATTTTACACTGGGAGCTTCTCATAAATAGTAAAGTCAACTTATTATTATTTTTTTCTTTCTCTTTTATTCTTTCAGCTAGAAGCTTAAGGTCTTTACAGTGGAAATATAGCATATGGATTGTAAGCTTCCTGAAGAAAAAGCTGTGTCTTTTATTTTTTTTTTACTGTGGTCAGCTGTCAGCTCCAGTAAGTTGCTGTGTCTCTAAAAAGTTCTCCAGGTCTACATTGAAAAAACTCATAAATATCCAGCAATGTCTTTACATGGACACAATGAAGACTTTCAATGGGGTTTGTGCATCATGTTCCATTTTAGCTAACCCAGGTAACGTTGTCTCTCTGAGCTGCTAGCTGAAACTGGGGCTGGGGCTCAGCGGTGGCTGATGCCCACCTAACTGTTGGCTGACGTGGTTCCACCCTCCCTGGCAGGCAAGACTTAGATTAGTTTAAATTGCTGTGCAACCGCAGCTTAAATTATCTAACCTGGGTTAGGTAACCCAAGTTAAGAACACACCTTTCTTTGTGGTATGTTTCAGCATGACTTTCATGTTGGTTTTATGTTTCCCACTAAAACAGAGATTGGTACAGAAAGTGAATGTATTCAGAGAAACATTACTGAGCTCCACCAGAGATTTAGCCTTTGGCTACAACAGGCACAGCCCTAAGTCCTGAGAAAATTCCATATACTCCCTGTGACTCATTTCTGCATACCTTGCTCAGGCAAAGCTTCCACTTAACTTAATAGGATATTTTTAAAAAGGGCCAGACTGGCAGTTACACAGGATATAGCTGTCAGATTGTCAGATCAAAAAAAGTTAGTTGGCTTTTTGGGGAGGGGTGGGAGGAGCTGCACAGTATTTTCATAGCACAAGCAGTAGAAAATGCCCCTTTTAACAATATCTTTTTTTTTTTTTTTTAATGTGTGTGTAAAAATGCATGGGCCTTATTTTTAAGGTTTTTCATCATTCTGGTCCAGCTCATGCTATATGTTAAATACATAGGCAGTACTATGAACTAAAATTTTATTTCATTACAGTTAAGCACATGTGTAAATGATTTGCTGGATTGAGGCCAGAACGCTTGCTGAATCAAACTGAAATACAGCAATGTCTGTTCCTCCCCCTTAAACAAACAAGCAGTAA
This sequence comes from Anas acuta, assembly GCF_963932015.1. NCBI lineage: Eukaryota > Metazoa > Chordata > Aves > Anseriformes > Anatidae > Anas > Anas acuta. Next base: position 105,797,056 of record NC_088981.1, read on the forward strand.
ATGAAATACAATAAAATAACATTCCCAGAGAAATCTTGTGCTAAAGAAAGAACTGCTGCATTGCTCTATTAGTAATTTGTCTAATGTTCAGTATCTGCATTGTTCTTACAGGTGTAATGCAGTAGTAATTGGGTAAGCCTTACAATTTTATCCTCATGTTATATTGGGCATACGTTTGTAGATGAAGAAAGTAAAATGAAAATAATGTAGTAAAATGAAAATAACATGAAAACAAAAGCAGGAAATGTCATTCCAAATTGCTTGACTTAATAAACTAAGTAATGATACTGCAGTAATTACAGCACCAGTAGAACCTTGAAAAACTCTGGAATCACTTCCCTCAATGCATGGGGGTCCATCCCAGAACTTGGGCAGTGAGACACACTTCACAGAGCTACAGATGCTCATCAAGGTTATTGATTTAATGCCTATTTCTGGTATGAATGGCAAAATGAGAATAATGAGAATAATGCTAGTTATTAGATATTCTGTGTTAATTTTTCAAGCATGCTGAAACATATTCCATCTGTTTTCTATTCTAACTACAGCCAATCCATTATATTTTGATTTTTATTGTACTTTGTTACTAGGAGCATTATGTGCAATGTATTGACAAATAAACCAGAGTAAAAGATTACAAAGACTGAAAAAGGAGGAGTAACAATTGGACAACAGCAAAAGTCCTACCAAGTACCTGTGAATTGTGAACAATAAGAGCATGTAAAACAGCAGGAATCTCTTTTCATTTCATTCAGTTGTAAATCAGGACGTAAACCACAGTGAGTTATTCCTCTGAGGAGGGCACTTTTACTATTTTTTGTCACCTAAATATGCAATGCAGTGCAGGGCTTACCAAACTTCCTTACATGTATATCCCCATTCCCAAACAGAACAGTACTTTTAAAGCTTTAGGCCTTCAGTAAATCCATGATATTTGACTAGTTGCAGTGGAGTTATGAGTCCTCTTCCACATTCAGGCTTCCTTGGTATTTCAGAATGCTAAAAGCTCTGCAGAGCCTTCTACTCCTCCGCTGAAGTAGGCAGCGAAGGCAGAAGGATTGAGTGATTTGTGCAGTGCTATTGAAGACAAAGGTTTTGTGGCTTCAAAGTAGATGCTGTTGATTCCCAGACTTTCTCTCCACCTCTCCTGCTGTCTTTCATCACCAATTTTCTTACAAAGAAATTAATTAACTTAAAGTAGGGCTTAATCATGCCTTCTTCAGACAGTGACCCACCTTGTACATATTCAGGAATGCCTGACTTTGTTTGCTCTGAACTTCCTAATCCTATTTCTTTCTTCTTTTGCTTTGCAATGTTATAATTGTACTATAAGCAACTAGAGCTGGGGAAATTAAGAACCAGTGATTAGAAAATTCAATACAGAATGACAAACTGAGCTTGACCCAGTTTCTCCTGAAGCCTACTGATTTAGCATTTGGATCTGACAGATTATCTATGAGCTAGTAAGAGGCCCAGGGCACAGACATTAGCAGTGGCCTGTGATTGTCCCCACTGTTACATGATCAACACGCTTTCTGGCAGGGCTTTGACTCAACTAGCGTTTCCACAGCTGTGTTCAGGCACAGCTGGGGATTAGCAGCAGCCAGGGAGCACTCCCAACAAGCAATCTGGATGTGGCCACCCTGTGCTGGAACGTGTGGGACTTAGTTTTATCAATGCAAACAGCCAGGAGCAACCATATATGATGTACCACACCATGACAATTTGACTTAGGTCCAGAGACAGCCTATTGAAATTATTGTAATAAATATAACCATTAATTTTTCATGTCCAAGTGGAAAAAAAAGGTCTCTCAACTTCAGTCTTTCAATTACTTCTATAATAATCAGACCCAATTAATTCTAGATTTCTTCTAACAAAGCTTTTGTCTTTATGCCAACTAACTTAATTAATTGCAGCTCATATTCATGTGTGGTGCCCAGAAGAGTTTTTCCAAGGTCAAAGGATTTCTCCTGTTGTATTTGGCCATTTACAGGTCCCAGCTGACATACAGAGACAGGTAGGAAATCCAGCCTCCAGTTTTGCCTCTCAGCTTTGTCTCTCACCCCTACTTCAATACGGGACTCTATTTCTCATTCTCTTTGTTTCCTTTATGCAACAAGAATGTGGCCAGTCAAGGCTGTAAAAGCTGTAACATCTCACTTCCTTTCCTCCCTGCTTTTCAGAACTGCACCTCAGATGCAAAATGCACATATAGTCAATAGATTACTTGCTGACTGAAATGTGGTGACATATGTACGGTATCTCATAATTAGCACACTTTGCATACACTGAACTTCCTTTGGTTCAGAACATTTCTAAGAGCATTACTACATTTTATAAATCATGATCATAAGTATTCATTGCACATACATATTGAACTCAAAAGCTCTAGCTCTCTTTTGGATTTTCATAGGACTACATATGACATATTACCCATAGAGATGTCATGGTTGGCATTTGGGAGATTTTTCTTAATTACTTCCTCCCATGCCATAGGTTAGGCTCTTGTCATCTTGCATACATACACACACTTCTGAAGAAAAAGCGAAGACACTTCCATACAGTCCTTTCTTATCACACAAGGACATTTGTCCTTTATGACACACAATTCCTGTGTTGGCACTTGGTAAGTCAACATAATTATATGAGGTTACAGATTTCTGCTGGCTAACAGATTCCCAAGAGGTTTTGAGGAAAGCGTGAATCTTTCTATGCTGTGTAATAAGAATCAATTGCTCTTAAAAGTTGTATGAGAATCCACAGGAGTCTTGTACAAGAGACATCAGTCCCAATAGACTGATTTGGTATGAAGAAAGGGCTGTGTTTTATGAAACTGTACTTTCTGAAGATTTTGTGCCTGATACAGGACAGGAGACTCAAATATATTCCAGAAAAGTTCTGCTTATCTGTATGAACCTTCTAAAAAATCTAGGATTGCTGTCCAAATGGCTGCTGGGGTTTGTTATCTGTGTGCAACAACATAGGTGAAAGAGGAGCTTCTGACACCTGTTAAGGAACAGCTTCTCTGGGATACCATGGTTGGTAGGAAAAGACTTCAGTAAATTAATATTGGGCTTACTAGGAGAGGATGGTATTTTTATTTGCACACAGAGGCTGCTGCTGTATTTTTTCCAAGTTTATGACTGTGTCCACTCCTCTTGCAAAGATTTCCTTGTTTGTGCACAGCTGTAGGGGCCTTACAAGTGGGAGAAATTCTGCATGCTGCAAGTGCATGAGGGAGTCTGCCTTTGCTTTTTCAGGCTTCTGAGTGGGAAGCTCAAGACTGCTCAGTTACTTGTCAAGAGGGACTTGAGGAGTATTAAATCCAGCCCTTTTTTCGCTGCTTGTGGGAAGAAGGGTTACTTTTGATGGCAGAATCAGGCTGAAAGCACAGTTTGGGCATAAAACAGAGAGGGCTGTCCCCGTGGGGGCGGCCATGCCCAGAAGCCCCTCTGCCTCTGAGATTACTGAGGTAAATACCAAAACCCAGACTCTGCCACCCAGGTCTAAAATCATGACATGAGAGACAAAACTCCTTCAGAGCCCAACACATTTCCACTGAAATTGAACCCGTTACTTTAATGCTGTGCAACCCACCCCTTACTCCTACACTGGCCCCTCCGCCTCCGTGGCTAGTGAGGCACAACCAAAATGGAGGACCCTGTATGCCTGAACGTCCAGGTACCGAGGGGAGACGTGCCTGAAGTGGGGGAGTGTTTTATGCTCTTTTCCTTTTTTTTTTTTTTTTTTTTTGCCTTTTTTTTTTTCAGGGCATATTGTTTATCTGGGGGGTTAGGGGTGCTGGTATTGGGCCTTCTATCTCCATCAGGCCCTCTCCACGCAGGGCGCCCGCTGGATTTGCAGCCCATTGTTCGGCCACGGTTGCCACAGAAACGGGAGCAGCTGCTGGCTGACGGGCCTTGGCTGGCAGCCCCGGGCAGCTCGGCCGCCCCGGCCGGGCCCTGCGCCCCGCCAGCCGCTCACCCTCCCGCTGCCGGCGGTGGCACGCCAGACTGTGCGGGATAATGTTTACTAACATCGGCCACATGGCTCCCTCCGTACCGCTGCTCTGCCCAAAATGTGTCAGCCCTAGTGGATTGCCAGGCAGCCGGCCAACCCGTCTGCAACGTGCTGAAAAATCTGTCAGCGGGGGCTGCTGCCCGCAATCTCATGGGGGATCCTTCTTCCCCGGGGTTGAAGTGCGCTGCGCGCCCTCCTCGTGGGGCACTGTGGATTGTATACGTCTATAGACATGTATATATATGCATATGTGAATGTTTAGGGTGACTGACTGGGCCTGACCCCACAGCCTCAGCGGAACTTGTGGGGTGGCCGTCAGGGCAGCGTGCGGTGGTTTCCTTCCCAGCACAAAGGGCTCCCGTGAATGTTGTGCTTAACACTACTGATAATGCTGGTGGGGCTCGAGTGTCCTAGTGCCGACAATATTGTTTAATGTGTACTTTTACTGGCATGTTGTTTCTCTAGCAAATTTACAGCATGAGAGATTACTGCTGGAGCTGACCTTTTTTCCTTCAGCCTGGGTAATGAATGTTGCTATTTAAACGCTGTGCCTCCATAGCCCATGTGCTTTAGTTTTTAAAAGAGTAGCATAGTACCCAGGGGAAGCCTTTTGTTGCCCGGCTGTGAAACCTGAATACAAGCTTTCCTATTGGAGGCTGGAGAAGCAGAAAATAACAACTGAGAATAGATTTATAGGGTGTAATTTAGCTTAAATCATGTCACAGAGATAGAAAATATGGATTAGATCCTGAGCTGGTGTAAATCAATACAATTCTACGGAGCAATGATGCTTACTGTAGCCAGGAGCTGGCACTTTCCTCTTAAAATGCAGATGAACACCATCCAGCAGTAGTGAGTAGTAGTTTAAACTAAGTGAAATGGCAGGGAAGTTTCCTGATAGGCACAGCGTAATTGCTTAAATTAAAATATGCTAAATATAGCAAAGTCAGTAAAGTGCCTTGGAATCCTTAAATATGTGCAACTACTTTAGGATTTATAAAATCAGAATTGCCAACTCCAGGAATACAAGGCCATCTAAAGTAAAATGAATATATTAATGCAAAACCATGGAAAAGAGTAATATTGCCTCATTATATGCCTCATTATTGCCTCAAACACATCTTGCCCCTAGTAAGCTTAATTTATGGAAATAGTTTATGGCAAATGGATCAGAAAATTCAAAAATTATAAATACTGGTATTATTAAACTTCAGTCTCCAGTGAGATGTCATAGGAAAAAAACATATATTCATCTTAATTCATCCTATCTATCTATCAATCAGTAAACTGATAGAAAATTAATCTTTTTTTTTTTCATAATTACATGTATAATCAGTTATAGCAAGAAACATTCCAAAAAAAGAAATAAAAAGTTGTACTAACTTTTTAATTTTAATTTTAATTTTTAGAATTTCTATTAAGCATTTATTAAACACTTCTGAAATTGGACATGAATGATGGGATATAATTATGAAAATGAAAGCCTGGACTTATTTTCACTGTCTGTCCTATACCCCTCACCCAACTCCCTTTCTCTGTTATTAGAGGGAATCTTGTCTACTGTTGTAGTTGTGGATGTGAATTCAAATATTATTTTGAATGTAGAGTCACTTGTTTATAATCTTATTTCCATACACACAGTATTCTGCAGTGGCTCAACAGACCACTAGACAATATGATTAACACTTTGATCAGCAAAATTTCAGTGTCACTATCTGAGGTTCCAAGTTCCCACTAAATATTCAAGCTGAGTCTTTCTCCCCAATAAAGTGAAATAAAGCACTGTGTCTATATTTTGCAGATGGAGTCCTAAACCCCTAAAGAGAAATTACTTCATTTTTAGCAGGAGGTTAATTTTCTGTGATTTCTACTAGACCACACCCAAATCACAATCAATTAAATAAATAACTTAAATACAACAACCCATCACTATACAGAAATACCCTAACTGACGCCTGGTGACCCAGTACACCAACCAGAACAAAGTAATGCTACATAAGGATATACCTCTAAGCTTGGATTGCAAAAACAAACAAACAAACATTACATGCAGTATTAGCATCGTTCAGATCTGCCTTTTTAGAGCTGCAGTGATGTTTAGGTATTCATTGGATAAAAAAAAAAGTCAGAAATAAAATAAAACAACCAGTGCCATACCCCAAAAGAGTACACAGTTCACCTATCCTTTAATATTCCTGTTAGCACAACAGCAGGACTATATTGAATACAGGGATGATATTAGACACAGGTTACCAGTAATGCATCAGTACCTTAACTAACCTCTGTAGTACCTCTAAGAAACTTTCTGAATAACACAAGTATGAAGTACAGTTATAAGGAAATGTTGCCTTAGTCTGTGATTTTCTTGTTTTGTTTTCCTTGCTTTTTGTTTTGTTATTTAGTAAGCTCTGATCCTAGAAGAAGCTGAACAAACTAATGATGGACATATATGTTAAAGGAGCAGCCAGGAACCTCTCAGTGTAATGTGCATGCAGGAATATTGTCAAGCCCCCACTGACACAGGCTTTGATTCAGGGCATTTACAACCTAAAAACCAGAAGAGCTGTGTAATTTAACAACTTGAAAGGATTGGTGTTGAACTGGTAACGTACAAGCAAATGAAGAGAATGATAAAATTTCTGTCAGGTAAAGACAGTCCCAGAAAACCGTTTCCTTTCTAGCAAAGCATTGTTTCTCTCTTTTTTCACTTTCTATTTTTCTGTTTTCTTTTTGTTCAAAACCCCTAAATGCTAAAATTAAAGGACTTATACAAAGTAAATAAACAAGAAAAGTTTGCATGTTTAACTTCCTCCTTCCCTTCCTTCCTTCCCTTCCCTTCCCTTCCCTTCCCTTCTCCTTCCCTTCCTTCCCTTCCCTTCCCTTCCTTCCTTCCCTTCCCTTCCCTTTCCCTTCCCTTCCCTTCCCTTCCCTTCCTTTCCCTTCCCTTCCCTTCCCTTCCTTCCCTTCCCTTTCCCTTCCCTTCCCTTCCCTTCCCTTCCCTTCCCTTCCCTTCCCTTCCCTTCCCTTCCCTTCCCTTCCCTTCCCTTCCCTTCCCTTCCCTTCCCTTCCCTTCCCTTCCCTTCCCTTCCCTTCCCTTCCCTTCCCTTCCCTTCCCTTCCCTTCCTTCCCTTCTTTTCTTTTTATTTTCTTACTTTTCCCTTTTTCTTTTTCTTTTTCTTTTTCTTTTTCTTTTCTTTTTTCTTTTTCTTTTTCTTTTTCTTTTTCTTTTTCCTTTTTCTTTTTCTTTTTCTTTTTCTGTTTTCTTTTTCTTTTTCTTCTTAATTAAACATGGACATTTTCATTAAAATCTTTGTTTCAGTGAAAACTGTTTCTATTTTCTTACTTATCATCTTGTGTGAATGTCACCAGCAGGCCTGAAACCTGTGTATCTGTTCATTAGACAAACATGAAGGCAGGTTGGCTGCTGCTAGCGCGGAGTGTCTTTAATTATAGCATATTGGTTTCCCTATTTCTGATGCATGCTCTTAACATCTCAGCTATACCACAGTGCTATAGGAACTATGGTAACTCCCTTTACCCACTGCCTTCGTATTTTATCTTTCTGTGGTTCTTTGGTTTACTTATTTATTCCCATCTTTCCCAGAACAAAGCTTCTTAAAGGACTGAGAGAAAAGTAGTCTGTCTTAAGTTCCTCAAGAAGCAAGAGAGGCATGGCAGTATGTAGTTGCAAGATCTGCAATAATATTTAGCATTGAATAAAAGTACATTATATAATTCCACTGTATACCTTTACATTGCTGCTTCATTTTAATGGAAATCTTTAATTGCATGATAAAGTTAAAATCGATGATGGAAAATTCCGTTTCTTCAGCAGCTGAAATTTACAGTCTCATTGTGTTGGCAAGGGTTTGTGATGAAAGAGTTTTCTAACATATAACAACTCCTTTAAAAATCAAGTTGTCAGAAATATGGTTTTGGAGTAAAAAAAATAAAATTTAGTCTTACTGTTAGATTAAACTGTGAAAAGTTTCTACTTCCTGCTCTTTATTTCCTTTTCCATCCACCAAAGTAAAATATTGAAAATAATATTCACTTCAACACTCAATATGTTTGTCAAATTTTCATTTTCAAAGTTGCTATGCTAGATATAATTATATTGTTAAAAGAAAGAAAAAAAAAAGCATGCACAAGTATATACAAAAACAGTTGATAAGAAAACAAAAGATTTCATATAACTGAGGATAGAGTTTGGGAAGGAAAGAGATTGTCTATTGTTTGTTGCACAAGGAAAATGAACACATTTTGCTCCATTCATAAGTCTCGCGACTCGTACAGAAGTTCATATCATCCCTTTTTACTTAGGATTTTTGTGCTTGGATTGGTCTCTTGACTGGGGATTTGGATTCACTGTGAGTTCTCCCATGAACTGTCTGAGTGACTTTGTGTAAGTGTCAATCTTGGTGTGGGTTTGAGGCCAAATTTAGCATCCATCTGCATTGCTTGTTTGTATAAACTCCTTCAATTCAGTTTTGGAACAATCCAACTAATACTTCTGGCAGGCTAGGTGGTATCCCAACTCTTTGCAGCCCATCCTCCTGCCCGTGCTTCCTGCTGTTTCTGAGACCGTCTGTGATATGGTGTAGACATGGCTACAGTATTTTAGATTGCTCTGTAGAACAAGTTTAATAAATTTTCAACCTTCCACTTTTTTGTCTCTCTGTGGAGGAGGGCTGTACAGCAAAGACGTAGTATGTGGGATTATGACACATGCTTTCCTAGGCACAGTGGCCTCAATCTCTAGTTACAAGAGGAGGGATGCAGTATGGCCTGTGTCGTATCATATCAACTTGAGTATGAAACATAAGCTGCATCAGTGCACATCAGTTGTCATGGCTGGAGAGGACCTTGGGACCATAACAAAAAGAGGAATCCTACTTAGCCTGTTGCCATTCTTCACTTACTTCTGTCATTTTCCTAGCCAGAAGCCTGAGCTGCTTTGCTTCAAAGTAGCATCCCCCACTGCATCCCCCACTGTAAAATTTACAGTAAAAAATATCTATTAATTTGCCACAAACCATGCAATGGTATCTTCATTACTATTCTTAATTGCAGTAGGTAGGACAAAACTGAATGCAAGCTATAATAATGCCTCCATTTTTTATCATGCAACCATATAAAACCATATAAAACCATATAAAACCATGCTTTAGCTCTCCATTCTCTAGACTGCTGAGTGCACGGTAACATTCAGGTGAGGGGCTCTAGATGAACTACTTTTAGCACCCACCTGAAATGCCACCATATGTGTAGTTAGGAAAGCTGTTTTGAAACTGGACTCATTTCAATATAAATTAATTTGGATATTTGACTTGGCAAAGAAGGATATGAAGCATGCGCAGTTTCAAATATTAACATGCACCTGGATGTAAAATGTATTTTGACAATGCAGTAAAAAGAAATTCAGAAATTTTAGTCAGAATGGTTCTGAGAAAACACAATAGCTCGATTTTTTTTTTTTTTAAATATGCCTATATTATGAAAAAAATATTATTTCAAATAGAGACCAATATACTGTGTAAAACTGGGCGGCATTGTATTCTTTGTGTTAATAGAAAGAAACCAGCACAGGGAAAAAGCTGTCATGGTAATTTGTGAAAAAATGTGGGTTAACTAACCTTGAAGCAGAACCTTTTAAAAATCATCTCTTTAATGCTGCTCCTTAGAGCAAACGTTCCTTTCTGGAAAAAAAAAAAAAAAAGGCAGAAGATGGGTTCATAATGTTTTTGTTTTGAATGGAGCCGAAATCTGCCTGGCTACTTTTAACCGTATCAGAGTAAACACTTTATACATGAAAAACAGGCTTAAAATAATTCCAATATGTATTTGGAGCTAGAACAGTTGATCTGTGCTGCTTAGAGGAGTTCAGCTGTAAGGTGAACTTTTAGAACAGTCATTAGAAAATACATTGCTGAGGTTCTTTTGTTCTATGCCAGAGAATAAAATTCCCCCTTTTTTTTTTTTTTTTTTTTTTTTTTTTTTTTTTTCCCTCTCTGATAGGTGTAACTTTAGTGGTGCAAGAAGAATGCTGTTAGCCTCTGCAAAAATCCTTCTATGTAGGTGCCGGATAGTCTTGTAAAAATGTAGCCTTAAAAAGCATAGTATAGAGCCATGCTGCTCTGGAAGCAGAGCAGGCACCAGATGGTGACCCCCGTTTCATGTTCTGGTTCTGTGCCCTTGCTCCATGAAGATTAAGCTGCAGTGGGCTTTCTGCTGGAAGACTTTATGTCCCACACCTGCAGCAGCTCCAGGAGGCAAGCTGATGCAGGAGGATGGAAGCCAAAGAGACTTTTGCTTCAAGCCTCTTCCCTGCTACCAAACTGACGGAATGGCCGTCAACATATTCCTCCTCACATACACTCCAGTATTGTCCAGCAGTTGTGTAACAGAGCTTGTTTGGTCTCGATACGCCTTTTATGATCACTTCACACAATAACTACTGAGACTTGTGTTTGTACAATTGATTACCCTTGTATAGACCTTGTTAAAAGACTTGTGTAATTCCAATTCTATTCTATTCTATTCTATTCTATTCTGTTCTGTTCTGTTCTGTTCTGTTCTTTCTTACACCATGTCTATCAGTGGTGTCTGTTGCTTATTTTACTGTAACATTTTTTCCTTGCACATAAGAAAAATAGACATTTCCATTCCTTGCCTTCCCCCCAAATCCCTCCATGTGAAAGAATGAAATTAAAAAAGGCTGTCTGTGGTAGTTTCACCAGGACTGCAAGAAGCCTGAATATGACTGAGCTCATAAGTTCACCTTGTGAGACTTCAGATTTAGCTTTGACACATGGATGGAGTATTTTATAATAACAATAACAACAACAATGACAATTATAATATATAGTATAAAATGATATAACATCTTTACTGCAGAAGGTAGTAAAACCTTCAAACTGCATATGTAAAGTGAATTTCCCTCCTTTTCCCTTTGCACAGAACTACTAAAACCACCAAATGTGGTGTTTATGCTTTTTTTTTTCTTTTTTATTCTTTTGCTTCTAGCATAAAACTTCCTGCAGAAACTTCTGAAGGAATACTTCTCTTTTGATACAAAGCATTTGAAATCCTGATGTAAGCCTAACAGGTGAACCAATGCTTGTAAGCCCTTGGTCTTTTAAGAGAAGCTTCTTCATCAGTGTTTGAGTCTCTGGTGAATAGCTCACTGCAGCTCTGTTTATATAGACATATGGTGTGAAGAACACTAATACAGTTGTCTGTGCACAACTGTAACAAACAATCTGCTTATTGTGTATTTTTTAGGCAACACTTCATGCTGTCTAACAGGTGGCCCCAAGTTACAATAGGCACACTGTCGGGGTAGAACAAACCCCGTTTACACAAGAGCCTTGACTGGAGATAGTGACTAAGGCAGCCTGCAAAATCAACCTTAGAACATGGTTGTTTAAAACATTTAAATGCCATGAACCTCCAATGAATATGAGCCTTGCCTTTCACCTCCTCCTGTTGCACTCAATCTATCTCAAGGCCAGTAGACTTAATTCCTCCCAATGACTGAATGCCAAGCAACATTTAAAAATCTTTCACATATTATGAGTCTCAAGTTGGTGGATATAATACCATATGATATATATAAAAATTGAAGCCGTGTTCTTTTTTTTTGTTGTTGTTCTTTTTTTTTAATAAATCAATCACATTTTATTACAGGCTTTCAGTTAGGACCATGATTTCACCTGTAATCTCAGCGTTTGTGTGTGCACACTATGCATGCATAGGAGCATTTTTGTATTATTGTAGCATAACGTTTGTTCATGTTCACTACAAAGAGGGTAAGGTGAATTCGGCTTTGTCTGTAGAGATAAACTTCTGTTACATACCTCATTACATTCTCCTTTGTGATCTTCCCCCCAGAAATTTCCTCACCATTCTTTTATTTTTTTTCTTGCTGAAGCTTTCTTCTTGGATATTCAATCCTGCAGCATTATGTTTTCACTTGTTCTGCAGGAAGCTGATATTTATAGATTAAAAAAAAAAAAAAGAAGAAAAAGAAAGAATACATATATCTATTCAGTGGAATTCCCCTAGCAGATAAGGAGATTCATAGGATAAATCTTTACAGTTCCTGGAGCTCTGTTTTTATCATAGTACTTGATTCAGATCTCATTGACCTTCATTGATTTTATAGAGGTGGATCAGGTCTCATGTGAAAACAAATGTTAGGGGGATGGAAATGGGCAGTCCTATCAATGCAGTAAAGCTGAGGCACAAATGATTGTATCTGCATAGGAAACTGGGCAATAATTTACACAATATGCGCGAAGGAACTGATATTCCGTGATCCATCTCTATTAACTTCATATATATATATATTTATATACCAAGCTAATATTTTAGGGTCTCTCAGCAGCCCGTGGTGAGAGATGATCGTCCCCAGAAGACAATTCATCTTGGACCAAGGCAGGTGTCTGAGACAGCTGTGAGAAATCTCTCCCTTAACAAAGAATTCCAGGATGAATAATGCCTAAGTGGTTACAGTAAGACAAAATCCCACCCATTTCAATTGGATGTATGAAAATAATAATAAGCATTTGTATAAGCATATTTGTGGGATGGTGTTTTCCCTCAAAAGGTGTTTTTCTTCAGTTCTGCAAGGTGCTCAGTGCTTCTTGAATTATTTGAGTTCAGCAAGATTTGACAGTGCTAATTATTTCATGGAAGCATGGAAGGAATGAAGCATCTTGATAGCCTTGAATAATCAAAAATTATTCAGTCGAGATTTGGATGGGTTTCACCCTTAAGGGCTTTGGTGAGATACTGGCTTTTAATTTATGATGATCAATTTCAAAGGTTACTCGCCCATTCCTTTTTCCTTTTTTTTTTTTTTTTTTTTTCCATCTCACTCCCATTCCTTTGGAAAGTGTGGGAGCATTTTGAATCATATGTGTATTTTCTCATCAGGTAATATCTAGATGAGATTAGATAGAGCCTGACCCAAAACTCACAAAGTCAGTGGAAAACTTTGAAAGATTTCAGAGGTATTTGGGTGAGGCTACTACTGCACTGATTTGTGAGGATGCCTTGTTTAATTTAATAGAAGAGTTACCTTACACACCATGCCTGGAGCACTGCAAGTCACTTGCTGTGAAACTCTGAATTAACCTAACTCTATTGAATAACACTGTACGCACTCATGGATGTAGGACACGAAATTAGTTGAATCTGCATTAGTGATGAGATCTTGAATTTTTATAAACTGCAGGTAATTTAGGAATAAAATTTTGCAGTCAAAACCAAGAGCAAGACTCCATTTGTTTATCTTATACTGACTCGATTTTTAAGATATTCACCATGAATGCTATCTAGAGTGGTGGAGAAAAATGGAAAATGAAACCGTAAAAAGGAGTGTTCTAACATTATGGGTGTGTGAATGCATTTCCAGAACCAAGACAGACTTTCTAAACACTAGTATTTTTGCGTGTGATTAGACCCTAAGTTCATCCAGTCCAGGATCTTTTCTTCAACATTAGGTTTGACTAAATGATCTTGGAGGTCTTTTTCCAACCTTAATGATTCTATGATTATCCAGTATCAGATAAAGATGTAAACAGAATTTGCCCAATATTATATCTTCTCCTTGTCTCTAACAGTTTGAGATTGGCTTCCAATATGAAATTAAATGGCCTCTCCAATATTTTTGAAATCAATATATATACATAAATGTAACTATTAATATCCACATATAGAAATGCAATCTCTATCTACCTATAGCTGTATGCAGATCATCCTGGTAAGCACAGATCTCTAATGCATACAATACTGCTCTTTGATTTCTTTTCACCATGAAAGGAAAAGCAATAAATGCTTGTAAGAATCAATTCTTCCATTCTTGTTCTATCTATACTATCAATGGAACTACTGGTATAGTGATCTATCAAGTGCTAGAGCCATGGCCCAGGTACTGGAATTCAATCAGTTACTCTGTTAAAAAACAGGCCTTGACACTAATTTGGTTGGCGCTAATTAACAGAAATTATTAATTCAGAAAAAATGAAAGTGTTTTTCACAGCCACACATGTTTCAGAATAGGGGACAAGACTGCAAAGCTGACTGATGTCCACAGAAAACAGTACTAGCGCTTTCCTCTGTTTAGGAGCAAGTGTTAAGCTCAGGTACCTCCACAAGTTAATACATGAAGGAGGTGACAGAGGTGAGTAGGGAGAAAGCAGAGCCTTAAAATTAGGACTTGTGTTGGACATCATACATTGTGTTGTTAAAAAATGTAATTTAAATATGTTCCATGTGTTTAGTACCTTTCAAGATAAAACTTTTTCTTCTGTAACTACAAATTACAGAAATTCATCAAATAGATCATCGCAGAGGAGGCAACAGAGATGCAACAGGAGTGCATGCATCAGAAAAGAAACCAAACTGATATCAATCAACATGTAGAACAGTTTTATAAGAAAAACAGTAGAATTTCAGTTCTTGGATGTATCTGGGCATAAACAAAATTTGAAGTTGAATTGACATTTTAGTACCCATTGAATGTCTTCAAGCTTGCTTTGTATTGACACGTTACTTGAACTTACATTGTAAATGCTTGGTAAACCCAAGTAAGTAGCAGGTTATCCACTGGAGAGAAGCAGATGCCTTTTGAGTCTTCCAAAGCAGACTGTCTGCGTGCTTTTTTATTAACCTCTAGAGCATCATGCTCAGATAACAATGGTGAACGCTGGTCCTTAGTGAATACAGTTCTGTGCTCTATAAAATCCCTGTACCCTCTTACCACTGAAAAGAAAAGAAATGGAAACAGAAATAAAACCCTTCTCTTCTTACTGCTGTGTCTGACAGCTGCATAAGACAATTGTTATTTGGAGGAGAATTGATACTAAACTCAAAAAGTTTTTAGATGGTGTAAGCTCAATGTCTCTGCCTTATGTTTGAGGAAGAACGGTGCACCTGAGGCACTTCTGAGTCTGGACATCTGCTTTAGAGTACGTTACATTCATAATAGCTCAGTCTAGCAGGGGTCACAAGCTCCTCAATTTCTTCTAGTGCCTCAGGGCTATCATTTGTAAAGTTTTCCAACTAATTACCATTTAATAGTTACACCAAAAGGCCTTTTTATAAACATATGTATGTGTATATATAGAAAAAACAATGCATGTATATATTCTTATTGAGTCTTCTGTTTACTTTTAAAATACAAAATAGTGGGAACAGCATTTTTTTTCCGCCACTCTGAATAAGAAAGTCAGTGTCAGCAGTTACTGTCCTTTCTGCCCTTGGGGGAATTCCCTGTCTTTTAGAATGAACTGAGCTGCAATAAAATTAACACTCTCTTCCTTTTACAGGCTTGACAATACCACCTAATGTCCTTAAAATAAGTTTTGCATTCTAGAATACGTGCTTTAATTTAGCTTCTGAAAGAAGCTTTTTTGCCTGTACTTACGAAATCAATCAATTCAAGTAATCAAGTAATCAATTCAATCAATTCAAGTTATTTTAGAATATATCTCATTGTAACAGATAGTATGAACCTATGAGTCTCTCTTATTCTGGTCTAATTGCAAAATACCTTAAATATTGCCTCGCTTCTTGGCCTTTACTATGATTAACATAGCTGGAATATTGTTCTGGTGTTTTCAAGACCATGTCATTTTCCATAGTCAGACAGAAATTTTAAAAGATAAATTAATAGGTATAGCCTGTACAGTTAGAACCACATGCTTTGTGGAGGGCTGGAAGTAAGATAAAGATGGGTGCTGTGCCTTTGCAGTAGCCCTATCCCTGCATAAGCTGTGCTGTATGTATAATCTTCATAAAGATCATAAGAAATATACATTGGCAATATTACCCAAATTGAGTCACTATTAAAATACATATGGAACAAGAATAAGTATGTCCCTGAATGGTGGGGTTGAAGGTGTCTGCACAGTGATGGGGTTTTATCACATATCAAATAGGAGCGTGCTCTGTCCTGGCTATAATACTGATAGGTACGGGAATTCCCAGTCCCCACCAAAAGTCAATACAGGTAAGAGCTGCTGTGCCCATCTCAGATAGATTTTGCATGGACAGACTAGACTGGCTCTGTGGTTATACTATTCAAACAACAGCTGTTCCTAATCTTATTTATTTATTTCTTTTGTTTATTTGGGTGGTGAGCCCCATCATTCTTTTCTATGCCTGGGTGCAATACCATCAGTCTATATGTCACTCTGTCTGCTTTCACTTCATTCTTTTCTTGCCCTGCATACTATTTTCATCACTTTTTTTTCCGATCTTTTATTTTTATTTTCTCTCTCCCTCCTATGCCTGTGCTTTTTTCTCCACATCTTTTTTTTTTTTTTTTTCCTGTTCCATGTTCTTTGCTGCCTTTCCATATATTTTTCCTATATATTTGCTCTAGAAAGGCCACCTAAGGTTGCACTGCCGTCGTACAGTCTCCCTGGCTTACCTTGGAATGAGACAATATTTTCCCTGTGCTCTGAGGTCTGTGGTTCAAACACTCTCCCTTTTGCCCACCTTGTGGGGTGAGAACCGCTCTGTGCGTAGCAGACTATTTCTCCCTTGAGTATTATGCTACTGTGTGATCTTCTGAGAAGTCTAACACTGGATGCAGTCAAAGAGAATGATAACATTTATTAAAAATGGTTTCAAAGGCAGAAATCATGTATCATGGAAACATGCTCTAAAAATGAAACATACAGAAATCATACTAATAAAAAGGCTCTTTTAGGATGTTGTCTGTAGTCCTGGAAACATGGTATGGAGGAAGATGATCTAAACCATAGAAACACCCATTCTTAGAAATCACAGCTGGCCTTCTTCCTCAAGAGCTGACTGGATTAGAAGGAGACCAAGAACAAATTCCCAGATCTTCACCTTCCCAGCTATTTCCTTCCATAGGATTATCATCTTTATCAGTTTACTGGGGCCAATCATTTCTGTCCCATACTCATCAATAGTATATGCCCTCTTTTAGCAGCTAGAGGTTTTGTATGCCCTTCACCAATTTCTCAATATGTGTGGTGTCAAATCTCAGATACTCAGATACTACTCCTGCCTTTGGCTATTCACAAGTAGATGTTATTAGCCAACTTTGCTCTTTTCTACCCATGCTGTGCAGCACCCTGTGCAGCAGTGGTTGATTTAATGACTCTTCACACCCTGGAGCCAGCTGCGTTTTCATTGCTCTGTATGTTATCTGATTGTTGGACACCTTGGGATCCTCTATGATCACAGACACCTTATAAATAACGTAGCAGTCGTGTTAAACCTCCACCTAAGTATGCGGGAGCAAAACGTAGTAAATATTCAAGAAACACGAGTTAGCAGCAAGGCATCCATTTTTCATCTTTGTGAGAATGGTAAAAATGGTAACCTCTGTGTGTAAGAGACTGAATTAATACCTAGCTATCTGCTGGTAATTTTTTAAGGCAAGTTATTGCTGTATGTTCTCCTCTTTTTCTCCTTGTTTTTGAAAAACATTCACTAGATTCTTTGCCCCCCCCCCCCCCCCCCCACCCCTTTTTTTTTTTTTGTTAAATACCTTGATAGGCTGCTGGTAATCTACCACTAATCCTTTCTCCTCAGTACATGCATAAAGAAATAAAAGATGCCAGTTTGTGGCTTAGCTGCATTCAGGAAAACTTCCGTATTGCTGCCAAGAACTGCCATCTGCCACCTACAAGCGCAGGTGCCAGGGAGTCTCCTCTGCACACAAAGCATAATAATATAACACAAAGGACCAATGTGCACTAATAATTGCTAAACACACAGAAAGAGGGGCCAGAACATTTTTATGAAAGTTTACTTAGTCTGTGGAGATTTGCATACAGATGGCTAGGTCAGGGTGCTGTGTATGCCGCCTGGGCCACTGTGGGGTAGGGCTGCCTTCAAGCAGCCTTTATAAGCACACACGGCTTTTACTATAGCATAGTGTTGTGGAGAGACCTCATTCTGCACACACTGAATAGTCATTCAAGTAGCTTGCTTTGAAATGAGAAAAGACCTTGGATAGGGGGGAAAAAAAGCAAATTCTTTTCTTTGTGAGACAGAGGAGGAGTGTTGGGAAAGAGGCCAGAGGACTTAAAGAATGTGGGTTAGCAACCAGGAATTAGAGGAAAGTTTCTGTGGAGACACACAATTAGATATGTGGCATTCACCCCTCTCCTTCTAGTGGGCAACAAGAGCAAGCACATTTCAAAGGGTTCATCATCTGCATGAAACAAGGATAGGGGGAAGAAAAAGCACCCTAATTTTTTAAAGTATAAAGAAAAGTGTAACTGTCTTAAAATAAAACAAACCCAAAGGTTAAGCAGCAAGAAATTTCCCTTCAACTAAGAGTGTGAAGACACAAACCCTGAATTTAGTTGATTTGCTTTCTGTATGTATGGAGCTCAAAGTGTATGTGTGTGCATACAAACACATGTGGAGGTGCCTACTAATATACTTAGATATTTTAAATGAAAACATTGCTATAAGACTTTGTCATGAGTTTATGGAACATACTTTTTTTTTTTTTTTCTATTTATAGAAAAAAACTTATCGACCACAAAATCAAGAAGGATACTACCTTGTGTAGATTACTTATGGCAGGTGTCAGTATTTAGTTACACTGTAGTAGGTTCCTTTAGAAACACTGCATGTGAAAAGAGAGTGATCTTCAAAGCTGCTCACCTTCATAAATTTTCAAGTAAGCTTTAACTATCACTTTTGCCTTTGAAACAGTTTGCTAGCCTAGGTATGCGGTTCATTTTTTGTCCTTACAGTTTGCACCCTGGAGATTACATCAATACCTGTGAATCAGTTCCTGAAAGAACTGAAAGAAAGGAGGATTAGTGGTCTATGCCTTTCACATGTTTTACAGAAAAACAAAACAAACAAACAAAAACTATTCATCCCTTTCCTGTTTCTTATCAGTTTCTTGAGGAAACTGTAAGTATTGTGCCCAGTTTATCTCATTGCATCTCTTCATGCTTTTTATTGATCCTTTTAGAAAATTGTAATACAGCTCCAAAAGATACTACAATTAGCTTGGTGTGTATAGAGGAAAAAAATATCACACAATCTTACATTTTCAAAACTCTGTGTAGATTAATGAAGTAGAGAATTTGAGCACTTTGTGATCAAAGGATTCAAATACCTTGCAAAAGCTCCGTGAGGTAAAAATATATAAAAGATGATTTAGCGGAAAAGAGCAACAGATATAGGTTTGCCCAAGGTCACAGAGGAAGTCTAGGAGAGGAAAGAATTGAATCCCAGTCCTCCGAGTACCAAGGCAATTCCGTATCCATTATCATTCATCCTACTTTGAGACTGCTAATTGATTTTGACTGCTTAGCATGAGCTCTTTAAAGGGGCCTGATTTTCAGGGCTGTTTGTCTCCTGCAGAATGTGGGGCTGAGGTCTGGGGCAGGATGAAAAGGGCAGGAGCAGAGAGGCTTTTCAAGACTTGTGATTACTGCAGGGGTGGGTGCTTGGCTCCTGCCTGCCCTTATGCTCACCTTATAGTAGCATGGGTTTCCTTAGCCTTTACACTGCACCAGCTTCTCCAGGAGCAAAGCATGGAGTTGGAGTGATCATTTCTTCCACTACTGCTTCAGTAGCAAGAAGCCTGAGATGTGCATTGCTGCCCCCAACACTTTTTTTCTACAAGGCTTCCTTCCTTTAGACTTCCAAAAACTAGTAATAATGAAAACAGTAATGATACCTGGGAGTGCAGGGAGGAGGGGGAGACTTTTCTGCCTCAGTTTGTCTCAGATTTTGTAATTCTGAGAAGGATTCCCTTGGTTACTGTGTTACTCTGTCCATCTTTTAAAATCAATAACTCATCCATCACTTACATAAAACTGCAACGTTGAAAGTTGAGATAAACCTGAAATATTTATATGTACTAAAACCAACAATACTTTTATTTTCTTATTTGCCTGGTGTAGGGGATTTTCATTTGACCAGCACTTCATGACACTGTGCTTTCGTAAGCCATTGTGGCTGCCTAGCAAGTCATATCCCAAGCAAACTCCACCTCTCGCCTCTCAGCACTGGAATTCCCCTTTCATGACGCTTCATGTACAATTAGGGTGTAGAGGTAGATCCAGCAGACGGAGAGTAACCAAGTGGGAGGTCTCCAATAACTCAGCAGCAATCTGCAGCTGCTCACCAGGTATGTGCTAGCAGCTGATTCAGGACCTAACACAGTGGATACCAACCTGGACCCTGAATGACACCATTACTTTGACCTTTTCTTCAAAATCCTGGCTAGAACAAGGATGTATGCAATAGCAGAAATCTTTTGGGGAGTCAAATACCTGAACGACTGCATGACTATGGGAGAACGGAATAGCAGCTTTTTTTTTTTTTAAGTTTTATAATGCATTTCATAAGCCTTCTGGGCAAATTAAGAAAAAAATAATAAGTTAGCAGTGGATGGAATCCAGGTTCCTAAATACCAAACACTGCAAAATTTCCATATAAATTATCCCTTCAGGAGCTGGGTTTTACTTTGAATGCCTTCTTGGTCTATGAGGTCTGAAATTATGCCAGTCTGAGGGAGTTCCAGATATTTTCCATAAAAGCTGCTTTCCAAAATCTTTCAAAGCAATCACAGGATCTCCAAGAATGTCCTAACCATGTCCTTCTGGGCACACCCCATAGTGGGATCATCTGAGTTACTTCGGTCCACTGTAATGTCTTAAGCAAGTATCACAGAGCTAATGTGGAAATTATTTTAAAGAAAATGCTTATCTTAAGTGATTAGATGCTGTAACAAATGTAAGACTTACTTCCCCCCCAAATTCTATGTCACTGGTGAAATCTAGAATCAGTGGCTAAACTTAGGGCTTGAAAATTAATGACTGAAATTGAAATGAAATGAAAGCTTCTGCTCAATGTCTCTAAGTGAAACCTTGACCACACTCTAAGCTGTAAGAAGATCACTGACTGATGCAACATCAGAATTCATTTTTTCTGTGGTTTATTCTCTTTCTCTATAGCAAAAATAAATAAATAACTTTTTTTTTTTTTTTTATATACTTTGGTATAAATGCATTAGCATTTATGAGATTCTCATATGCAGTTCAGTGCTTGTTCTACTAGCTTCTTTGGAAAAATTAGTTTAATGCATTAATGCAGTAAGTCTTAATATGTATATACACTTTCCATTTCAGAGTACCTTTTGGGGTCATCTGTTGATGCTGAATTAGGTCTAATCCTCCCGATGGAAGCCTATCATAAAACCAACTTTTTTTCATAGATGATTTGCATTACATTCACAAAATATCCAAGAATTCATAGAGATAAATATGTAAAAGTTTACTTACCTGCTTCTTAAAATTGAATGAATAGGAACTGTTTACCAAATATAGGAGAAAGCTTTGTTTGTCTCACTTAGCACATCCTAAAGAAAGTATGTTAGAGATAAATAATTTATGTGTACATAGTGTAATGATATACGTATATGTCTGAGGCAAGATTTATTACATTTTAACCTTCATAGCTTTCTCACAAATTTATATTTTGATCTGAAAACCCATAATTCTCAAAGATAAATGACTTGAGAAATGCCAATCTGAAATTACAAACATAATATGTCATCCCATTCAATGATTAAGGTTTTTATTTAGAAGGCATTTCTAATGAGGAGTCCTGAAAAAAAAAAAAAAAAATCCATGGGTGCATGACTATTGATGGGCACTATTTGTATGTGAGCATGTATAGAATCATAGAATGCTTTGGGTTGGAAGGGACCTTAAAAGACCATCCAATTCCAACCTCCAGCCATGGGCAGGGACACTTCCCACTAGACCAGGTTGCTCAAGGCCTGACATCAATGGGTCAGCAGACTGGATCGTTCTTACATAAATATTTAGACTGACGTTAAATAGCAATCACTTCTAGATGAAAGTCAAGTATGTTGGGGTTCTAACATTGATGGATCAGGAGTAATCTAAATGCATTATTACCCTCTGATAAATGTTGCCCCCTTTTCATACAAAATATGAGAAATGCTCTGCTACTTTTCTGTTACACGAATGACTTAGAAAACAGCTTTCTTGCTTGCAGCAGGCAAGCATGGGTGTAGTGGTCTATAAAGTGTTCACAAAGCATATGCTGAACAACATCTTGGAGATATGAAGATACAGCAGTCATCTGAATTTTGCTTTTTTTTTTTTTTTTTTTAAATCAGTCCTAAAATTTTCAAAATGAATATATCAGTCAAGTGGTAACAAAAGCATGTTAAGTTTGTTTAGGTTTTTGAGATTTCCATGTCAAAGGGGTGATTTTAATTAGAAAACAAAGGATCAAGAATTAGCTCAAATGGACCTAGATCTTTAACTGATGAGCAGAACTTTCTGAAGGACAACAGGTCACTTGGAGCTATAAAGAAGATAAGGTTCTAGCTTATTCAGAGAAATATTAGGAAATAAGCTTTCAGGATATAAACTGCCAGAACACGGGGAGACAATGGAGGAAAGACTGCTGATCTCCTCATCTTTTCCTAAATGATTAATGGTTTTTCACACCTTAATCTTCCCCATCAATTCCTAGAAAACTTGTTCTGACTTGAAACGGCTTCTAAATAACCAAGAAGACAATGCAGCACTTAGAGGTAACACCATTTTTAAAGTGTCTTGGTTGCACTAATTTTCCTTAGCTCTTCGCATTTCTAGAAGCTGTGGGAGTGAGGAGAACTGAGACTTAAAATGGGGCAATTCCCCTGTGTAATGTAATTAATACACCTTTGAAGAGGCATGGAAAGTTTGGTGACCACAAGCATGTCATTTAAGGCCACACTTTCAAATGTGTTTGCCTTAGTATGGGTAGATGTGCCTAATTCTAGTAAGTGAATTCTAATAAGTGACCCTTATTGTCTTGCAAAAAGAGCAGACCTCAATGTGGGTCCACCTCTCATACTTCAGAAGCAAAAAGAACCATAGAACTATGAATTATTGATATCATAGGAAACTACACTTATTTGTACAAGTGTTGCCTTCATAGCCCTCCTTTCTCCTATTAATATAGCACAGTATTTGCAATTAAAAATAGATTTACTTTATCATACATCCCTTTAAAATGTTGTGGAGTTAAGATAGCAAAAGAAGGCTAGTTATTCAACAGAATAAGGTAGGTGACATTTGAATGTCTGAAACAGACCTCTCTGAGGCCATTAAGCAATATTTCCATTGATTGCAACAAAATCTTGATCAGGCAATTATGTTATAGAAGGAATTAATATCAACCTTAAAAAAAAACACATTCCATAGATTTGTTTTCCTGTAGTGGATGTACCTTCTCAAATTACAAACAGCTTGTCATGAATTATTTTGTCTGCTTCATATAGAGAACTTTTACCTGAAAAGGTAACTAAAATAATAACTACAGAGATGCCAATTTTATGTTATTTTTTTTTTTTTAAAAAAAAAAAGGAAAAAAAGAGGAAAAAAAAAAAAAAAAAAGCAACTTTGCTAATCAGCAAACCCTTTGATCTGGTTAACCCTAAAGGTCAAAATACCCTGACCCCATCAATGTTCTTGCTCTAATGTTGCCCTGCTTGGGTCATTTCTTCCATTGTTTTATTCATCCCATATTAACTTCAAAACGAAGCTGCAATGTTCCTGTGTACCTAGCAAATCTTCCTGATCTTACAATGAGGTGAAGGCCCATTGTTTCACTCCAAATCTGTTCCCATTGTGCCCATTCAGCAAAATCGTTCATTTCCCCAGTCTAATGACTACATCCTATTCAAGGCTGTAAGCATTTTGTCATTCTGACCGCGGAGGCTATTTAAGCCCTTTGATCTTACCTGTTATTGCCCCACTCTTCAGCTGCTGAACCGACAAAATAGGCACTGTTTTAGCTACAAGCGTAAGTGGCTGTATTCCCATTTGCAGTATATGTACATGAATGGAAGAGTATTGAGTATTTTGAAAGAAATGCCTCAAATCTTTAATTTTCCAGTAATGTGTGTAGCTTGTGGAGAGCTAATGCTGCATGTTAGCCCCTGCTGAAGATTGTTTACCCCTGATGTCGATGAGAGTTTTAGCCTTCATTTCAGTGGGAGCAGAATTTAACCAAACCCCTAGTGCTTTCAGAAATTACACCTTCATTTTATAAAGCCCCTCATGAGAATTCCTGCATTTTAAGCTGTGTTTTCCAGTGGGAGGAAGAAGAGATGAGTCAGAGGCAGTACCCCCACCATTCTCCAGAAATCAGAGACCTGGGAGTGGAAGTGGGCAGCTCTGGTCCCCTCCCCTCTGCCATTTGCAGCCTCCACAAGTTAATTGGAAGAAGAGTGATTGCTCAGAGAGAGGAGGCTGTTCTGGTGATAGTGGATTAAAACAAGAGAACAAGGACCAGTCACTTGTAGCTCTTGAATGGTTAAGGTGGAAAAAAGTGTGATAAAGAAAATTCAAATCCACACTATGGTCTGCCTGTAGCCTGGCCTTTAATTAGTAAAATAAAACCAGTAATTAGGAATATTAGAAAATGACTATAAGATGGCATACATTATTATTTGGAGTGGGTGGTACAGGCTCTCTGAGTAATACTGTTTAGAAACAGCAATACTGTTTACATTTTTTTTCTCTTTTTTCCTGTGTTTGACTTTTCCGAATCTAGATTTTTACTTTTTTCTGGGTTGCAACAGATCTCTAAAAAGGTCTTCCTGTCTTCCAATTTTTATTTTATTTATTTATTTATTTATTTTTCCCAAGGGCATTAACTCATATCACAAGTTGGTAGTCTGAGGAAGTATAAATGAGTTCCTGGTAGAAAAGAAGGTCCCTTGTCTCAAGCAAAACATGTTTTGCCCTTTTCTCCTTGCAGCACAGTTTTCTGTTTAGAAAAACTCTACTTTTCAGTTACACTGGGAAAGTGGTCCTAGAGGATGTGCCATTTTTCTGCTGGATCTTTTCTTCCTGAAGTATATGGAGGAAGAATACCTTTAAAAAATGGCAATGCAAGAACTAGCCAGCACATCTAAGAATTAACAGACACATTTGGTTCTTAGCACAGCAGAATCTGTTGACCACAAGGACTTTTATTTCAGGAAAAGCAGCAGATGTATGCATCTATGCCAAATCCTATTTTTGTTTCAATAGGACGGGATAATGTTTTAAAAAGAAACAACAACAAAAACAAAGCCCTATTTTTGTCAGAAAAAAGTATTCAACTGCTAAACTTTTGAATGTTAAATGAGATTTTTTTTTTTGTTAGCTTCTAACATTTGTTTCTCTGTACAGCCATTTACTTCATACCTTTCTGGTTGAAGAATGGCAAATCTTTTGCCTTTTTTAATGTGTAAGGCTTGAATTAATAAGAGGCTCCATTAATAAAATCAGCTCCATAACCTATTTCTCATGCTAAGTACCCCAGCAAGGAATATCAGCCTGAAGTGCAGGGGAACCAAATAATATATGAGCTAACAATTTTGTCTAATAACAAAATATTGTTATTTTGTGAATTGCTGTTCACTAAAACCATGGTCCCACTAAGAAATTTGGAAGCATCAGCTTAAAATTAAATTCTAAAATCTCCTTGATGGCACTTGGTGACTATTTGAAAGGTATCAAGGCTTGTTATTCAAAGGCCATTTTGGTGCCACTTGGTTTTATACAGAAAAGAAACTTTCTCTACAAATATATGATTAATCTTTTCTTTCTGTCTGAAGCAGACTTTCAGAACTCATGGTTTTAAGTTTCATTGTTTTTGAGAATGGCGTATGTTTGTTGCAGTGGTAAGACACTAGGCAAGAACACAAGCAAAACAAATCACTGTTTTGTACTAGCTACATCACAAGCTACTGTGATGTAGCTTGTCTGTAGTTTCCAACATAGATGCACTAAGCAAAGCAGCCATCTGGACCAGATCCTGCTGCTGTTGTGTACACTGAACATAGTCTAAGCCTGTACCCATCTGATTTCCCTGAAGTTAGATATGCAATAGAATTCTACTTGGCTCATGTAAAAATGATGTAAGTCAGTCCATTCAAATATAAGTGGAACTGTCTCAGTTGTACAAAACTGTCTTAGAAGAAACCAACTGAGCAGGTAAACCTCCATCTCTGCATGGTGGGATCCACATTTTGGGATAAAACCTCTATACATGCAATACTGTACAAGGCATATGGAAAGGTTTGTCGAACTATCCCACAGGGCATTTGCTGTTTACATGTGGATCTACAAACGATGTGCATTAAAAGGTCACTACATTCAACTAGTCATTGTCCAGGCTCAGAACAAGGTGAGCACTGCAGTGTGCTGCTTCTTAGGCATTCACTCCACATCCAAGGAAAGTGCTCCTTCCATCTTGGGACTGCTTCCCAGCACTGTCTAACTTCATTCTCCTTTTCTAATGTGTGTGGTAGCTTCAAGCCAGAGGACTCTGTTCTAGGACTTGTGTGCCACCTGTTGTGAAGTCAGTGTGAAGTACAAGTACAGATCACACTGAATGACAGCACCTGCTCGTTGAAACCAGACCTTATATTATGTAGGAAGGATACAGACAATGCAAAGGCAGAAGAAGGAAGTCACATTAAGAACAGCACATACTGATGTGACCTTAGTCTTGCCAGACTAAAAATGTACTAAAATAGCTAAGATTGTATGATAATGTTCAATTTCATTATTTTTTGTACTTATACCTTTCTATGTGAAAAATCACACTGATGTCAGCAAGACTTTTGTAGAGGGCCGGACCTAAAGCCTGTTCAAGACCATTAGAACGTTATTGCTGATTTACTGATTTTAATTTGCAGAGGGCATGGCATTACTCAGTTGGAAGATGTGTGGTAGAATCCAGCTTTATTATCATCTTTAAATTTCCATCTAAAAACTGTAAGAACAGTTCTAAAATATGCTAGTGTCAGCTACTTGTCTTCCTGACTCAATAGACAAATAGACATGTAAGCACCTTTTTCACATGGTTATGATCAAAACATCTATGAATATTTGTCCAATTCTTTTTATTATTATTATTTAAAATATTTTTATACCACATACACTGTACTAAAATGCTATATGTAAACTTGTTGATTTTTTTTTTCCCCCTTTGCATGTATGTAAAACAAATTCAGATTGATCTGTTTCAGATTGATCTGTTTCATTAACAGTGTGGTAGTGTGTTGCTCATTGCTTCATTCACTGAATTAATTCAGGGATTTTCTCTTCTGAGCTGACATACAGACATAGGAATGAATTTAACCCACCCTTCCTTCCTTCCTTCCTTCCTTCCTTCCTTCCTTCCTTCCTTCCTTCCTTCCTTCCTTCCTTCCTTCCTTCCTTCCTTCCTTCCTTCCTTCCTTCCTTCCTTCCTTCCTTCCTTCCTTCCTTCCTTCCTTCCTTCTTCTGTTTTTCTCCCTCCCATTCTCCTTTCTTCTTTCAGTCATGTTTCTTTTCTCCAATTGTTTGTTTTTCAATGGTTTATTGGTTTTACTTTTTGCTTAATGAAAACACCCCTGATGATTCCATACAACTACCTAAAACTGTATTTATGAGTTAAGGTATCTAACATTGTATATTGACTAATCCTAAACATGGTCAGGTTGACTGCTAGGAAGACTCTTACTGCAGCTTTTCTGACAGTAACGTCACAGCATTACAGCTTCAGGAACTGACTGTTGATATTGAAAGTGATAATACTAATCTCAGTAAGGTGGAAGTGTAAAATTTCATGCTTTAATGGTCAATTACTGACTAATGAAATCTTATCTCCAAATATGTGAGTCATGTGTAAAGCTCACATGTACCAAGCTTTGTCACTAATTACCATTTCACTATTTTACATAATTGTACTAAATAGTATAGGCTAGATCTACCAGAAATAATTTAATGGTGTAGTGTCCCCTAGCATAATTAGTGTCATAGGTTCTCATTTCTTTGGTGCTTGCAGACAGAACACTGTCTAATGCAGCTGTGATTGTAAGTAAGAATGGCCATTTCTATAGGCTACACAATATGCTAAAAAGACTGAATGTATATATATACTTATGTGGTTTTGTGAACAGGATGTGGGTATTGTGTGTTGCATGTATAGTTAGTATAAACTACTCCATTTCTCATTCTTAGACCATATGATTGCATACTGCATAATCAATTTCATATGTATCTAACATACAATCATCTCCTAATAAATTTGCAGTCTTCAGCACATCTCTTATTTTCTTACTTGTTGTTGTTAATGCCATATCTTATAGCACTGCCATTTGATAGACCTAAAAAGTATAAAACATTCTTCATCTAGTCAGACCCTAGAGGAAATGGAAATATTCACTGTAATTGTAACCTCTGAAGAAGAGCTGATCTTTTCTGCCTTAGATATATAAAACTGATTCATTCATTGCAAATAGTTCAAGGAAGCTGCTGGGAGGTAAGAGACTAAGATCTTCTGAAGGCTATGAGGATACAAAGAGATCAAGAGTTGCCTAAGAGCATTTGTGGCAAGAGAGGTGGATAAATAATTACCCCTGTGGTAAAATCTAGTCTACCTATTGTCTGAAACTAATGACTTTTTACAAGGTACTTCTCCAT
Source organism: Anas acuta (assembly GCF_963932015.1). Taxonomy (NCBI): domain Eukaryota; kingdom Metazoa; phylum Chordata; class Aves; order Anseriformes; family Anatidae; genus Anas; species Anas acuta. The sequence goes on from NC_088981.1 coordinate 105,825,594, forward strand.
TTACAGCTTGCCACTTACAACCTCTGTGATTGAGTATCTTTAAAGTGTATCCTTCAAAACTTGCCCACAGTGGGACCACAGTGCTCAACATGTGGTATGGCAAATTCCTCGCAGAGTCAGGTTAATTTGCTGAAATTAATCATTCTGTCTTGTGACAGCCATATGATGTCAATACTGCCAAGAGTGAAAATAAGATTTCTTATCCAAAGATATTGTCATCTGGACACAGACCTCTGCTACAAATGCCAGATAGGTCATCCAAATATCAGTACAGTGACTCATGCAGTGCATGCTTAGCTTATATCTTTGTAGGTTAGGCACACAGAGCAAGGGATGGGATGAAGCAGAACATACAATTAAAAAAAAGCTACCCAAATATTTTTCTATTCATATATTTGAACGAGAAACTTGCCATTTATTTTTATTTATTTTTGTTTTTATTTTTCCAAAAGAGATTGATAGAATTAACATTGATAATAATAGGATCAATTTTCATTTAGCAGGTAGATTTCTAGAAAATTGTCCTAATTTTTCAGTGGCTGTGATTTGGGATTGTAATTACTCTATATATGAATGAATGAGTGAATGTGTGGTGCTTCTCCTTATGGAGTGAGTGTAACATAATCCCAAGTTTCCAACAAATTCTTATGTTTAAAAATTTAATTTCTTTAAATTCTTGATATTATTGCTTGTCAAGCCACTCATTTGCATATTCATATAAATGAAAATATGCATGAGCTCATTGAAAATCAATGCCTTTAAACTTCAAATGAATTTTAAAAGCAATGCCTTGCAATATTTGCTTTGAACTAAAATCCTTTACATTAAGAAATTTAAATCACTTAACACCTACATACTTAAATTTAGAAACTGCCAGGGAGACCTAGTATGGTTTTCTGACAAATGAAAAATAAACACTGTAATTTATTTAGATGCTCAACTAGAAACATAGCAGTACAGTTTTTATGTTGATTCCTAAGTCTTAGACCAATTCTTTAAAGTGATTTGGCATTTTCCAAGCAGGGAAACCTGTATTTCTTGTGGTCCCACAAAACAGTGGATTTTGTAGTGGAGATTTAGTTGAACATTGGCTTGGCTGAGTGTCTAGCATTGTTATTATTACTGCTGTAAATGACCTTAAGGCATGGCAAAAGGTCCAGGAAAGGCTGAATTGAATGTTAATGTGATGATGAGAATGCTTAGTTTTTCAGCATGGCATTTCAAGTTTTAGAATGAAAGCATAAGCCATCTCTTAATTGATGTGGCAGGTCTCTGAAGTGGGAATTAGCCTGTGCTGCTTCATCTATGTTGGTGTATTCATGTGAATTGTTACATGTGTTAATAGTAAACAAAGGAGTTTTCGTGGTGAAGACTGAAGAGCATCACGTGACTGCTGTACTGAACTTCAGTCGTCCTACTAGGAGATTCTGTTTTCTTTTTTCACTCTCTACACTAATTTAAGAAAAGTGAAAACTTACCTACAGTAGTAGCATGTGCTTAACTTCCATTTATTTTTTCAAGTGGATGGTCTAAATGTTTTCAGACAAGCTAAGAAGGGTATTTGTTACCTTGGTCTACTATTGTTGTGTACTTTGAGGCTGAATGTTATATTCTGTGACTGAAAAAATAACATGATGCTTTGATTTGATTAAATATGAGAGCTGATAGACTAATTCATGTTATAGTTGAGAGCTGGGCTAGTTGTGCTACTGTGATGTGTGCCTGAGGCCGTGTTCTCTCAGTTACACATTTGTTTTATCTACATCTACGATGCTACAATATTTTAAGTTAAATTATAATTTTCAACTACTTTGGTTAATATAATATGAAAATACTCTGTTCAAATTCTGTTTGTTTAGGCTAAACTTACAGTGTTTTAATCTAAATCAATTTGGAGTAGGGCTAAGCCAAGCCAAAATAAGACATTTTTGAAACAAGTGTCAAAAGGCATGTTTTTAACTGGAGATGTTTGTGTAAAAAACAGGCACAGACCCACTTGGTCTTTGTGGAAGTGATAATGCTCTGAGCTACACATGAGAAAAATGCATGAAGTATCCTGAATGATAGCAACCTCCTGAAAGCAGCAACCTCATCTTCTCAGATATCAAATGATGGTCTCAAAGATACAGTAAATCACTGATGGTTAGCTTTTTTTGCTGTAGAATGGAAGACATATTTTGCTCTGCCATGCCTTTCCATAGTTTAGCTGTCTGTCACTGATCAAAACTGGATACTGGGCAAGAAGAACTTTTGATTTGACGTGGCATGGCCATTCATGTATTGTAAATAGAAAAGGAAACCTTTGTGCTTCATTTCCAAGTCCAAAGGATAGTGTGCAGGAAGTTCATTTTTCTTGAATTGAACCACTCCTTTACAAAAATTCTCTAAGCTTGTGTCAAGCTTGGGTTGAGCTCATGTAAGAAGGAAACACTAAGGAACATAGTTCCTGAAGAGAGTCAGAGGGAGTTTCAACCTGAATATGTTGATAGTTATTGATTAAATCACCTCCTGAAGGTTTCATGAATGTCTTCTTGAAAGGAGCATTGGGGGCCTGACTGTTACCAGATGAGTTGTTGCGAAGCACGGACGAAAGCACGACAGACACCAGTAGAGTCAGATCATGCTTCACCATTTTATTGCCCGAATAGCCCAACTTTTATAGTGAATTTTACAGGGGTGGACAGTGTTTCACACAAAATTATTGGTCAAAAGCACCCAGACAAACTGTTAAGAAAATAACACCACCTTTTGATTAGAAGTTAGGAAAACAACCCCCTTTGTGCTTAACGGTCACGTAGGCCTAGTCCTTGAGGCCAGCTGCTGATAACAATATTTTCTGAGTTCCTTAATTGGGTGATGTGGGAGTCATTGCCGTGGGAGCTTCTCACAGTTACTCTGGCAGCTTGGTTTGCTCAGCTACAGCAGGCCCTGAGATTTCTAAGGCCTACCCCTGGTTGCTTAAAGCAAGCTTAGATCGAACAATTATGCCAATTCCCAACAATGAGTCACAGAGGCAACTTCAGTTTCAGCCATGGCACACCATGGACAAAGATTAAAGGATTAAACTTCAGCCTAACCAAGATCTTCAACATGAAGCAGTGGATGAAAATGTCACTTCACATCTAGAAATTATCAATATCTTTCATGGTTATAAACTGAGAATGTTCTTCTGTGAAATTTGGACCAAGCTGAGGCCTTACAAATGCCTTGCAAAGTTGTTCCTGAGGGAAAGGGGAGGGTGGACCTGCAGGCTCCTCAGCAAGGCAGCTGGGGGAGCCTTCTCCAAAGCTTCTTCCAGATTTCTCTTGAAGAACCTCAAGGCTACCAGTGCTTTCCCGAAAGCTCCCAGCATTGAGTGGCCAAAGAAACTCCAGTGGTCAGGGCCTTCATGCCATGCAGTGGAAGTTGCACTTAGTTTTGAACCCTGCATGAGCTCATATGATTGTACCTGCAGTCTTTGTACACCCAACATTTCCCCTTACACCTGCCCTGCATGACGTGTATACTGCAAACGAGTACAGTGGGTGGTAGTCCCCAGGAACTGCTGTTTGATTCCTTTCCTGGGAGCTCTCACAGTCAGACCAAAGGGGGACACTGGAAAAACCTGCAATGGTAGTTTAACAAACACCTCATGGCGGCAGCATCCCCAGAGCTTGTACACGTAAAAGTTACAGAGCCAAACAGAAAGCAATGGATTTATGAAAGATAAGAGCACATGTTGATAAATCATGCTTTTAATACACGGTGTATTAACCAATTCAAAAAAACAAAATCAGAGTTGTGGAGAGAGCACATTGCCTGTAAATTACAGACTGCTGTCTGAGGAGTGTGTTTGTTTATGGGATATTAGAGTCTCATGATGAACCATGGGAAAACAACAACAACAACAACAACAGACAACATACATACCATTAACTGGGAAAGCAAAACATCCTTTTGTATCAACCAAATCTTTTTGTAGACAACCAAATCTTAGTGCTTTCTGTAGCTTCTTTATTCTGGAGAACATGCTTTTAACCTGGTAGTTGAGAAACACAAATAATTAGACATTAATAATATCTAAACATCTTTAAGTTTTGGGGTGCCTTAAAATATATGCCAATTTTAGATCTTTTTCTTGTAGGGAACAGGGTTGCAGGGATGCACACAAGCTAAGTCTGTAGTAGCAAATCATAGAGTGCCAATGCCCAGGCACTGGGATTTTACTAATCTGTACTGTCAAACCAGCTGAAAAGTTCCTAGTGCAGGCACAAACCTGGAGAATAGTCTAGGAGTCAGCAGGGGCTCGGGGCCACTGATGCTGTACACTCTCTCTGAAGCCCCAGTCCTGTGCTCTGGTCCTCCCCGTCCTACAATCCCCATCACCTGAGAACATCAAAATGGCTGTCTGAAATTGTCTTTTCTGAGTTGTGACTCACAGTGCACTTAGGCATGGCTTCAACTTACGTTGCTAATTAGAGGCAGGATTAATTTAAGTGCTTTGTTGAACTGGAACATCACTAAGTTAAATTCCAGTTTCCTCTCAACAGTTTGCCTCCTAGAAGAGAAACACATATCTGACTAGGCCAAAATACTTGGAGCAATACAGAAGAAAGCATATGAGCAAGATAGTGTCTTTTCTTTGTTGGTTAAAACATGACAATATGACAATATTAGAAAAATATTTCTTTCATGCATGAATATAATGATTCCATTCTAAAACTGTATTAAAAAGAGATTTGAACACCGTTTGTGTCACTGTATATTAACTGTTTCAACCATCTCCCATTTTCACAGTCAAATAGATGTTCCTTCTAATACATCTCAAAAATATAAACATGCATAGAAAAATCTCAGCTCTTCAGCTCAAAAAGGTGTATATAGAGAAAGACAGATTTATGATGGATTTCTGGTGTGTACACATCACTGATTTTTGTTGCTTTATGCTTCGTCTGAATTTTGATATTGTTGAAACAAATGCATCTTCTTTTTGTGAACTCTCCACAGTGTGTCTTTCTGCCCAGATGTTTGTGTAACACTGTTCACAGAGCAATGTTATATCTGTGGTTAAATAGCCAGAATACCAATGGTTGAGCAGGAGAGTCATTGTGGAATTTATTCTAGCCTCTGGCTTGTGGCTTCATCCATTTTTAACTTTTAACTCCAGTTATCCATCTGATGCAAATGGCTCCAAGTTATCTGTTCTATAAATGCCAGATGCTGTCATCTGAACTCAAATCTTTGCTTAATGCTATAAAACATAGCTGTATTTTACCAGCTTCTGTTATTTAAATGAGCTGAACACGTTTTGCTGATCACTTGACTGAAACTAAAGCATTGCGAGTTTGTGTGCTTTGTTGTCAGCTAGTAGTGAAAGATCAAAGAGATGGTACTGAACACTGTCACAGATTCTAATTAATTGGCACTTATTTGCTTACATCTCAAGTTAGCCCGTAAGCAGCCCCCTAAATCAGAAGTAATTGGTGACTTGTTATATATTTTTAAATAGTGTCATATTTTTTTTTCTACTTTGTGCATATATGCTGTTATGGTTTTAAGGAATATTTCTTTTAAATTTTCAAATCTAATAAAGAATATTTATAATCTTAAAATAAAATAAAATAAAATGAAAAAGTAAATAGAATGTATGCTATTCAATCTAATAGTGAAAGAGTCCATTATAAACACAAATGCATCACAAATGCAGTTGCAGTTTCAGATTCAGATAAGTGGAATGTATCTTTGCTGTGTGCCTCAGTTTTGTCATAGTTGAACCTGTTGCATGAACTGTAATAACAAATGGCTGTGGATCATTTTAAGAAGATGCAAGAATTTAGGTTGGGTACTTTTAAATTTTATTTTTATTATTATTATTATTAAAGAATATCATCACAGAACTATAGTAGGAAAAGGACTAGGCCTCAAACAGAAGGTTCACAATACAGTGCTGTAGGTAGTCTTCATGGGCAGACAGCATCATTTCAGCTGTCTCTTTGTTGTCCCTGCTTTCATTTCACCTCATAAGTTTGACTTATTCCTTCTGAACACAGGCCCAGGGAGTGAGAAGGAATGGCCAAAAGATGCATGTTTTTCTTGGTAAATCTAGGCATTGTGTTTAATATTTCTTCATCAGTTGTGTACTTGAGTGATGTCTTCAGTTTAATATTTTAATTGGCTGCAAAAGAAACCTCAGAAGGAACTTCTTTCCAAAGGAAGTTCCTTAAAATCACTTATGCTTATTCTTAAGGTTAATTTCCTACCCAGGAACTAAGAAATAACATGAGAAATGTGCAGAGAAAGTATTCAGCAGCACGTAATATCCACTGGTAAATTGGGGGAATATCAATTCTATGCAGTGGTTGTCACATCTTTTTAAACACACTGATTAATGGGTGGATCTATTACTGAAAGCATGAGTATTTAATGTATTCAAAGAAGTTGAGTGTATGTCACCACTCACAGACCTGTTTCTCTAGCATAGCATTTCATGTTTGCAATGCTATAACTACTGAGAACACAATGGATGAAGAAAGACAACTGTAACTCATAGCACAAAGCACTAAAAATGCAATGTGGTCTGTAAGTGATATAAACTGCCTTATAAGAAAATATCAGTGGTATAATTTAAATACAATAAAAATGAAATTGTCATCAGTATTTGGATATATATTCTTAGATTAAACATTTTCAATTGTGGCACTTAGTTCCATATTCTTTTCTTCCACCCTGTTTTATGGGCAAATGTGTTATTTGGAGAACAGCATGTGGAAACACTATGGAAATGGCAATTCTGTGAAATACCATTTGAGAACAGAGACACACTTTTAAACAAGGAATGGAATTCAGGTCAAGCATCACAAATGAAATGGTTATTGTAAAAGCAGTGAGAGCTAGCCATCTGCCACTGCAGCACTCAAAAGGGCTGAGATGCAGGGACTCCGCACAGATATTCCTATTGCAATACCAGTTAAGACCCACAGAAGTCTCAGCTACAGCCATTAGTGTAACAACAGATTTTCTAAACTGACAAATATGCTACATAGCTAAAAACACTGTCCTTGTGTCCATATAGTAAAGTCAAGCCAGGAGAGGAACAACCTTATTTTAAAGAGGGCAATTTGTGCCCCTTAAGGAACTGATCCTGAATTATTTACTCGGAGGCTGATTATAGCTCTTTTTTTTTGGCATGAATAAGATGTTCTGTGTGTTGGTGCCATGCTGAAGATTTAAATGTCCCACACATTTGATCCAGGCTGGGGCTGTGGCAACTACTGCACAGCTGATGACAACAAAGGCTGGTTTCAAGCTCATTGTCATCACCATGGTGTTACACCAGATGAATGGGTGGCATTGATTCTGATTGGCATATTCATTCACATGCATTCAAAGCTCATGAATTTTACTTAACACGTCCCTTTGCTTATTGGCTGGGATTTAATTGGAGTGATGTATTGCAGCACTGCTAGATGAAGTGGAACAGTTTCTTTTTTTTTTTTTTTTTTAAGTTCTCTTTCTTCCAAACCTCCCAACTAGAGACACCACAGCATTATTTTTTACAATCACCAAGGCATTTCCATGTATAGAACCTAATTCTTGGCTTTGTATCAAAGTTTGCATTTAATATTTGTAGACAGAAAAACAAATAGACATAGGGAGAACTCACACAGATTTAAGTGTTGACTTTCATTACTGGGTTCACAAATTGTTTATTTAGTGTTTTCTTTACATACCAGGAAAGCAAGAGGTCTTTTTTTGTGTTTGCTTCTACAATTTTTTTCCAACTTTCCCATATTTTAACATCTTTCTCAGATAGTTGAAGTGGAGAATCCTGACCTATTGGCTAGCAGATTGTTGGTAGCTTTCCAAATAGTGCATAAATATGAGATTATGTGCATATATATAACAGATATAGTCTTGTGTATATGTGAATGTACATTCATAGTGTATTTATCAGAAATGGCAAGAAAAAAAATACTATACAAAACTTAAAAGAAAAAAGAATGCTTTCATTGAAGAGAGACTTATGTTGAGTGTTTACTCATTGTCTTTTTTAGCCTGAAAAGCAAAAACTTTCATCTGAAAATCAAATATTTCTGTCAGCAAAATCAAAATGAAATATTTGGTTTGGGGTCAGATCAATCCAGGTCAAGATATTTTAGTTTGCTGAACAAGATCAAAGCATTTCGTTTCAAGGTAGTTCTGTACACACTGTGAAATGTATTGGCAGAAGCACACTGCAATGTAGGGTCAATATAGAGAGTACCCTTCGGGAACAATTAATAGCATCTATGGTTCATGCTCTGAGCTATGTCTGGAGCTCTTGAGGCTTTCTTCATTGTTTCTAAAATTCAGGCAGACTTCTTGGGCGAAAGTATCACTCTAAATAATGCCTCTCTGTGTCTGCACAGGTTTAGTGCTTCTTCTTTCCTGGCCCCCTTCTTAGCCATTCCTCCTGGAGGAAACCATGCCATCCAGTGCATAATCTCATTACACCTTTTCTCTTGTTGACTTTAGAAGGTACATATGAGTCATTTCATACAAATTGTAAAGTGGAATGCAGATACAGTGCACAGAGATGATATGCAGTAATGTTTTTAATCTAATGCTGTGAATTATACATTCTATAAATGCTGAGTATACATGAATTGCATGTATATGCTTAGTGTTGTTGCTAGCAAATATAATCAGTTAAACCAAAATCACACGAAATATTTTAACTAGTATAGATATAAAGCTATAAATATGTCAGATAAGACCTAAAGGGTATTTGAAAGACAAATGATGAAATCCGTGATGTGGATCTTTGTTGGCCTTAGCTCAGTTCAGCAAATGTATAAATAGTTTCTTCATGTTCATATAGTATGTAGAAATAATTTATGGTAAAATAAGACTGTATCAAGCACCTTTATGTATGGTTAGTTGATTCTGCATATGTTTAGGTTTTGTACTCAGTGTGCTGATTCTGAAATTAAAAAGATATCCCAACTGCTTGTTGTCTTCAGAAAACTGCCAGGCAATACAATTCTGAGTACTCTCTCTTCTTCCTGGCTAGCTAATACACCGATGTACTCAGTAACATATTATGAGCATATTATGAAAACAGAGCCCATTCCATGCCACAGTTTGAACATTTCTGAGGCACAAACCAGGAAAGCCACAAATAATCTTAATCAGAAATGTTTTCCCAGATTATTGCCGTGTTTCTTTTTTACTGCTTTATGTGTCATGACATTCCCTGATTTACTGCTTTTCATGTATTAAATCAAACAAGGTTGTTTGGAGGTAATAAAATTAAGATTATGAACATCTGCCTAGCTATAAGTGGTTCTTTTGGTTTATGCGGCTTTTTTTTTTTTTTTTTTTTGTGAATAGAGTTGTGCATACAGCATTGTCTGTTCTGTTCAGTGTTATACTAGTGGGGAATAAATATCACTTGCTTTTACAGAAATGCATGGACATACCTGGGTTATGATAAAATAAAACTAATAACAAAAAAAAAGATCTTTGACTTTTAGTTCATAATTAATCTAATAGAGGATATATGTGAACACTATTGGGCTTTCCTTTCTGCAATTTTAAGTAGCATTACATGGTCTGAACTGCATTCTGTGGAGACATACTATATATTGTTGGATAAACTAATGAACTGTGATGAGGATATGGAGCTTAAGAATTACTTTTCCCTGAAAGTTTTTAAGAAAGTCAGACCAAACTATTGATTCTAACCATTGTTATAAACACAGTCTAAAATGTTGGAAATTGATGGGAGACCTTCTACTCACTTTTCACTGTTGGATTAAGCTTCCAGTGGTCCAAAGTAGAGTGTAACTGGATGTAAATAAGATATTGGGATATAAAACTAAGCTTTTCAGAAAAAGAAAAAATGTTTTTGCTCAGTGCTAAAATCCTCATTTCTCAGTCAACTTTTTACTTAAAAATAATATCCAAATAGAAATAACTTCATTTCTTTTGAGAAGACACCTAAAGGCTAACAGCTTTAATGGAAAAGTACAGATACTAGGTAGTCTATCTCTGAGTTGTGCTTTATGTGATCCAGTGCATGGAAAGCTCAGATTCCAGCCTCAGTGATTCAAAGCTGATCAGCATATACTGTTAACACATGTAGTTTCAGATATGATATTCAGACACTAGCAGTTATCTGACATCAATTTTTCTCACAGATTTTCACTGATAACAAGACAAAACTCTACCAAGGACCACATCAATATACGTTCAGAGGCGTAGGCTGCAGGGGTTAACTTTGCTTGTAAATGAGGTGACACTCAGGTAGGGCATGGGTCAGTGTGCAATGTGGATCCAGACACAGCCTCTGCTGAAGCAGCAGCACATGCAAGGGCCAGTGTGTGATCTGTTCTTATAGGGATTAACAGCGTGTTAGGCATTTCACCCATTCTGCTGTTGTTTCCTCCAAGGGAAAAAACACCAACTCGGTACAGTTCTTTGGCTTCTTCCACAGGAAAAACAACCACCGCAACCACAACCCGGGATAGACTTATTCCACTGGAAAGAACAAATTTTGCAAGAAAGCCTTGTCCTTTGATGTAGTAGCAGTGATTGGTGCAGCTAGGATGGTGGTGCTCTGTGTTATCCCAAATGCAGGCTTTTGTGCGACTCGTGCATTCCAGCCCTTCAGCAGGCAACTGCTAGCTTAGCAACATTAGCACAGTGTCAATATTTGTCTGCCCAAATCCCACCATTACATGTGCTGATTAAAGCTGGATTTTACAGATACTAATTGCTGTCTTATCCTACCTTCCCCTCTCCCACTGTCCCCTTGCCTCATCAAGAGAAGGGATCACCTCAGCCCATAAGGGAGTCTCAGAAGGAGTCTCAAACTAGCTCTTTCAGAAAGAGTCTAAGGACATTTGTTTGGACATAATTGTTAGTTGCTTATTCAAATAATTTATGATTTCCAAAATAATGTATATTTTTGCAGTATTTTAGCCTGATGTCAAATCTACTCTATTTAAAGCACAGGATATTACCTATTCCTGTATGTTTCATCCTTCCCCTGCTTCTTTCAGTCTGCTTCTCTGGCAATTTAAAGCCACCATACAGATGACATACGTTTCAGCTGGCTAGGATGAGAGGAAACGAGCAGTCTGGGTAGCAACAGAGGCTGTAAGAAAACAGAGGATAGAAGGTGATAGCTCTCCAGACATTGCCAAAAATCAAAATATGTCCACTCTATATATCACAGTCAATAAGCATTGAGTCTGAAACACCCAGCTGGAATCCTGAGAGCTGCCTCTCCTAGTTCCAGTCATCAAAGTAAAATGTCTTTTTTTTTTTTTTTTTTAATATGATGATTCTATATACCATGAAGATTCAGAACTTGAAGGATATTGGTATGTGTAATACTTACTAGTTTCAATTAGACACTTCCTTATATCAGATCTGGACCACTGGTTCTCCATATGGCTATTCGATCTGATCTCCTAACACAGTATAGGGGATTACACATGGACAGGAATAAATAGGTGAAGGTGAAAGTGGTAAGACCTATGTTAATTGTCTTGTCTTGACATTGCCAAAAAAAAAAAAAAAAGTTTGGCATGGCTCAGGGCTGTGGCTTGCAAGCTGCCATCTCTGTAAATCTTTATTTCACCTAGCTATACCTGTCCAAAGCATTGGCACATGTGGACTCCTACACTGTAAAGCCCATATTGAGCCAGATGGGGTACCCACAGCAACCCACAAACAGGTGACAGACAGGCTGAGGTCTCATTTGGACAACGAGATAATAGAGGAAGATAGCTATGTACTAAGCACAAAATAGGTTTCACAACAAAACATCTGTTAGAAAATAGAAAAACAGCATGATGCTCTGCAAATATTTTAGTGATAGTTGTCTATAGGCAAAGTAAGGCAAGGGCCCAATGCAGTTGCCCACACATTAGTGTCCAGTGCATTTTCAGATGGGCTAATGTATAGGAAATACTTGTACAAGGCTGCAGGTATGACACAGGACCTGTGTCCTACAGCTTTTTAGAATGGGAGCAGGAGGCTGGTGTCATTCTTTATGGCATCTCTTCTGGCACCAGGTGAGATGCCATAGACAAATACATGCAAATGAGTGGAGCCTTTGATCTCCAAAACAAAATGAACATCAGCAGTCTTCTGACTAATGCTGAACAGAAATCGTAAAGATTGCAATTCTATGATAAACACTAAGAATAAAATGTATCAATACTTTCAATAAGAATATTTCTTTGATACACACTAGCTTCTTATATATTTATGCTACTCAATAGAGACATGCAGGTACTATAAATAGTGCAGGTTTAATATGATCCTCCCAGAGAAGTCTGTTGGTGACTGTATGTAAGTATATGTATATGTATATATACACTTTTATGTATATAGATATAAATATCTTTAGGTGTGTATGCATATACAGCTACACATATAGATGTATATAGGTTTCTGGGTCTCATAGCAGCGCATATATCTCAAATGTCACACGGATCTATTGGCATTCAAAGAAATGGATGTACAGACATACATAATAAAATATGTCTGTAAAAACATCCATACTTAGACACACATCTATACTGTTTATCTCTATATGAACAGAAATGCAGATAGGGCCATCACGTTAAAACATCAACAGTATATATATATATTTTTTGTTTGGAAGCTGTCACCTTCCTAGTTTATAGAAGACTGAACACTGAGCAGAGTTTGAGTGTAAGCCTACAGTACCAGCTTCTGCTTGACTCCAGCCTCTGCTTTGTCTGCTAACACGCCTGGTAACAGTTAAGAGTTTGCTGGTGTGATAGGTGAGCTCCATTTGTCACGGCTAATGTTGCAAGACAGTTGTGACTCCTTTTGTTTCCGTATTCCCTCGAGGACACATTCTGGAGGCATGGCTGTGTTTACCCTGCAATTTCATTTTTTATTTTTTATTTTTTTAAGTAAGTAATCATGTTTACTTTACTTCCTTCCCTAGCACTGTTTATGAGCCTTGGTGTGGACAGAGGACTAAGTCAACATATATTAAAGAATACATAACAATGTTGTAATGAGAATTAGTGGTACTCTGAAAAGACAGAGACATTGGCTGCTGCGTTTTGTGCTGTTTAGTCTGGGGGTAATGAAGAGCTCACAGATGACCTGATTTCATTAAAGTAGGTCAGATTTGACTGAAACATAGCTATGGCTCTCTCCCAGCAGTGCAGTGTCTTTTTCTTCCCATTCCTGCTTCAGCCCCTGCTCTTGTCATGTCAGCATTTGCAGTCTTTCAGGGATTTACCTTCAGGCTTTGTTAGTATCTTAGCCAAATATATACCACAACATGTAATCTCCAGTACTCCCTGTGTTCTGTCAGAGGATGTGTGATGGAAAGGATGACCATACTTCTGTCTTTACTACAGGAAAGGTGATGGTGTGAGAGGACAGCACACTTGATAAGAGATAATTTATGTAGCATAGATATTTCCCAATGAAATCCTATCTAGACAGGGTGCCTGATAGGTTTGTTGTGAGATAGCTGATCCAGATAAAACCCTATGTTCATACACAGTTTTCATAGAATCATAAAAATGGTTTGGGTTGGAAGGGACCTTAAAGATCACTCAGTTCCAACCCCCTGCTGTGAGCAAGGACACCTCCCACCAGACTAGGTTGCTCAAAAGCCTATCCAGCCTAGCCTTGAACACCTCTAGAGATGGGGCATCCGCAGCTTCTCCGGGCAACCTGTGCCAGTGCCTCACCACACCCTGAGTGAAGAATTTCTTCCTTATATATTAGGAATAATATATATATATTCCTAAATAATAATAATATCTAATCTAAATCTAACCCTTTTTAAGTTCAAAGTCATTACTACTTGTCCTATCAGTACACCCCCTGACAAAGAGTCCCTCCCCAGCTTTCCTGTAGGCCCCCTTTAAGTACTGGAAAGCTGCTGTAAGGTCTCCCTTTATCCTTTTCTTCTCCAGGCTGAACAACTACAATTCCCTCAGCCTGTCTTCATAGGGGAAATGCTCCAGACCCTTGATCATCTTCATGGCCCTCCTCTGGATTCATGAGCTGAGTGCAGCACTCCCTGTGGGGTTTCATGAGAGCAGAGTAGAGGGGGAGAATCACCTCCCTCACCCTGCTGGCCATGCTGCTTTTGATGCAGCCAAGGATATGTCTGGCTTTCTGGGTTGCAAGTACATGTTGCTGGCTTACGTTGAACTTCTCATCCAACAACACCCCTAGATACTTCTCCTCAGAGCTACTCTCAATCCATTCTCCACCCAGTCTGTATTTGTGCTTGGGATTGCCCCTGTCCAGATGCAGGAACTTGCACTTGGCCTTATTGAACTTCATGAGGTTCACACAGGCCCACCTCTTGAGCCTGTCCAGGTCCCTCTGAATGGCATCCCTTCCCTACAGTGTGTTGACTGCACCACACAGCTTGGCATCATCTGCAAACTGCTGATGATCCCAGTGCCCATGTCACCGACAAAATTATAAAACAGTACCGGTGCCAATACTGACCCCTGAGGAACACCAATTGTCACAGATCTCCACTTGGACATTGAGCTGTTGACCACAACTCTTTGAGTGCAATCAACAAGCCATTTTCTATACCCACTGAGTGGTCCATCAGTCAAATCCATGTCTTTCCAAATTAGAGACAAGGATATCATGGAGACAGTGTCAAATGCTTTGCACAAGTCCAGGTAGATTTTGTCAGTTGCTTTTCCCCTATCCATCTATTCTGTCATGCCATCCTAGAAGGCCACCAGACATGTCAGGTACAATATGTGCTTAGTGAAGTCATATTGGCTGTCACCAATCACCTCCTTGTCTTCCATGTGCCTTAGCATAGTTTCCAGGAGAATCTGCTCCATGGTCTTGCTAGGCACAGAGGTGAGACTGACCGGCCTGTAGTTCTCTGTGTCTTTCTTTTTCCCCTTTTTAAAAATGGGGGTTATGTTCCCCCTCTTCCAGTCAGTGGGAACTTCATCAGACTGCCACGACTTCTCACATATGATGGGCAGTGGCTTAGCACCTTCATCTGCCAGTTCCCTCAGGTCTCATGCAAGCAGTTTGTCAGGTTTCATGGATCTGTACACCTTTAGGTTCTTTAGATTGTCTCAAACCTGATTTTCTCCTACAGTGGTTCATCATTGTCTCAATCCCTGCCTTTGTCTTCTGGGTCTAGGGCTATGTGGCTAGACTAATATTCTAATATTCTATTTATTTGCATTGATTTTATTTATTTGCCATGTTGCCATCTAATTTTGCATTTATTTGCCATATTTCATCTCCACAAGTTTTATGGTAGAGTAGCCATGCTGATTTGTCAAGATCTTAGCAGAAAAACATCTTAAAAAAAGGTTCTGAGTACATCTTTATTAGACCTTGTGCTCATAGGTAAGCATGTCAATAGATAAAAGAATTATTCACAGCTTTTGGTGGGATGGATATAACACTGTGAGATACTGGAAACAAAGACAGAAATAGGTATTGTCATGCAGCAGGATGTCTGCTAAGAGAGCTTTCTTCCAGTATCACTGGGAGTAAGGTGGGATCTATAGACCAAATCTAAATAGAGATGTTAGGGAAGTTATTCAGACAGTGCTCAACTTGAAAAAGATCAGGACCTATTAGTTGAAAAAAATGGCATAGACTTATATTCTCTTATGGACTTATGTACTGTCATATAATCTCTTTTACTGGAAGAGATTTTTATTTATTTATTTATTTATTTACATCAGGCTGATAAGCACGCTCAGGCTTTCTGTTCAGCTGCTAAAAGTGCACTAATCTTTTGTGCTGAAATTTTCTAGTTATTTTTCATTTACAGCCTATACATATATTATTCCCAGAGAGAGATACGATATCCTACCTCTCTCTGATTAGAAGACTATCAGATTTTTCCGTGTTTCATGCCAAAAAAGCTCTGAAAATGTATCATCCAAAATACTTTGCCTTTCTTCTGCAGACATATTACATTCAAACCATGGCCTACAGAGCTGTTGAAATTTGGGAACTCTGCTTTCCCAGCTCCCTCCTCCTCACTTCTCTTTCTTGCCCTTAATTGTTGTGATCATGCCCCTCATGACTTCTAAAGCTCGCGTTTTGTTCTCCCATTTGCTTCAGGTCATTACAGTAAAAATCTTTTCATTCCTGAAATCTTTTTTCCCCCCATTAGTCCTGAGACAAATAAATTGATTGTGATTTTCAGAGGCAACTGGGGTGGTCAAGCAGTTCCCAGAGAAGTCTGTAATAAGATTACTTGTGTTAGTAATCTGAGGAGCATGGGTTTTTGAAAATTCCAAATCTTATGGCTACATTTTGGCATCTTAATATTTCTTCTACTTGCTTTCCCTTTACAAAAAGCACGGTAGCTTTATACGTTTCACACCATTATAATGAAAAAGAGTACTATTTATTATAACATAGAAATATTGTGTCTTTAACTTAGAAAAAAAAAAAAAAAGAACCTTTTGGGGTCATCAAGTCCTTTCTTCTGCTCACAATTTTGTTCCTAAACATATCAGGTTCTATTGCCAAACAACTTCAGTTTCCTGCTCTGACCTATATTCTCATGTGATGGTGGTCTGCTTGAACTAAAATACTTTGAAGAGTCTAGTTATGTCAGAAAAAAACAGTATTTAAAATAATCTATATGATTTGCTGTAAACAAAGTAAGATTGGCATACTTTCAGTAAACAAACAACAACAGCAACAACAACAACAACAAAACAACAACTAGAAAAGCTATGTTCAAAAGAGAGGCTTTAAAACATAAAGTACACTGTTTTTCAAGGCCTTGCTATGACTTGGGAATCTTAATATCTCTGTTCTCTTCTGACAGAAGATGTGCTTGTCTGTCTGCACTGTAGGGACATACAATTACTACCATTTTGTGAATGAGAAAGTAACACAGGAAACATCTAAGCAAATTGATGACAGTATGAAAAACAGAACAGCAGAAAATCAACCTCAGCCCAAGAACAGGATGCTAACATCTTCTGTAATGCTCACCCAGTTTGGGATGCTTGATGATGCTAGTGGGAATCTGGTCACATGGAGTTTTATGAATCCACAGTTTGCAGTTTGCACTACATGGGTAATGACTTGGGTTACTCCAGGGTGAGTGAACTGTAATGTTGTTACCTAATACAGTTATGTTGGCAGCTGTATCTGTTTTTTTTTTTTTTTTTTTTTTTTTTTTTTTTTTTTTTTTATAACTGAAAGAAGCAAAAGATGCGTGCTCACTGATTTTTCTCAATACAGATTAACTGGAAGGATCTTCATTTTCAGCCTCAGATTCATCTTTTATAAGCTTCAACAAAAGCATAACACTTCAGTTTACTACCACCCTCAAATCAAAGGAGGGAGATCAAAAACCTCGCCTTGAAAAGATTATGCAACTCAATAGGACCTGATCTTGTTGTATTATTGCATCCATTACAACAGCACAGTTCAGGCAGGTGTTAGTTTCAATTAACCTGGGATTCAGGTATTCACAACATCTTGTCTGCCAATTACTCACATAATTACATGGCCCAGAACTGTAGAATAGAATCAGCCATCATGCTAGGCATGTGTGATTGCTGAAGAAAAGAGGAATTCAGAGGGTGTATGAGTAAAGCACAGCTCCAATGATCATGGACAAAAGTGGTCTTTAGTGAAGAAAGCTTATTTACTAGGCTCTTGCTGATCTCTTGAATGCAGGAACTGTGCCAGCAGTGTTTGTGTGACACGCAGATGCCTCACAGCTGTCCGTTGTTTTTGTATTCTTATTCAGTCAGTAGGTAAAGTGAGAACTTATTTAGCATTTTTCAAGGAAGAAACTGAAAGGCATTCCAGGGAGCTAATGACACAGACATATATGGCAAGAAATCAAAATATGAAAATCAAGAAAACCTTAAATCCAACTTTCTCAGATCAGGATGTCAGCTAAAAAAGACAACTGCTGACATTTTGACCTGAAATATCCAGTGACTTGGTCAATATGAATACCTTTTTTGTATGGCCCCAGCACTGTACTGTCAAAATTCAATCCACCATGGGCCTCCCCATAAAGATCTTTTAAGGTCAAAGGCCAAAGGTCTTTCTGAGCCCTAAGTGCTATATATCTTTGTACTATTTCAAGCTATAATGTCATAGAAAATGTGACATTATGGACAAATGTTGTGAAAAGTAGCAGGTATTTTGACTATCTCATATTGTATAAACTTTATCATATATACTTAATGTCATTTAACTTTAATGACAACACTGTGAAGGAAGCAACAGAAAGGTGAACTGTTTCTTTCCAGTCATATAGATCCAGACTATGTTTAACCTAGTATGCTTTCTAGCAAAATAACTATTTCAATGAAATGGCTTGTGGGGTCAGATGCTGCTCATCACTGTTGGCAAAATATGGGCCCTGATGTGAATAAGATGTAAAGCTAACAGCATTTGACAATGTTACAAGCATGCTTCTCATTCCAAAGGAGAATCTATTATATATATATATATATATATATATATATAAAATATATAAAAATATATATATAAAATATATATATTATATATTATAATATATATAATATATATAATATATTATATATTATATTATATATAATATAATATATTATATATATTATATATATGTATAATATATAAAAATATATATATATATATATTTTAACATAGGAAGTATTTTGATATGTATTTTGATATATATACAATAGCGTTTGGTTTTATTTTCAATATAGTAATCTTATCATCAAATGTAATGCCTATTTGTAAATTTCTTCAACATTCTCTCACTATGTACAAATATTTAAACAAGTAATTTCCCCAAGGGCATACATATCCATGCATTTTAATTTTTATAGAAACTCTTTGTTTTTAGGGGAATGAATGGGCTATGATTAATACTATACTATGAATAGCATCTAATTTTTTTCCTCTCTTCATATATATTTGTCTTAGTGTGTATAGCTATTTACACAGCTAATTTTATTTTATTTTAAAATCTAAATTATGTGAATTGTAAATGTTGTATTGAGGAACTTCAGTGTTTTTCCAGTAAGAGAGCTAATAGTAAACCAATTCAAACACATACCAGTTCTCTGGGAATTATAGTACCAAAAGCTCAGGGACATTTGTCCCACAATGCAGCTTTTTCTCGACGTCATATCCATACATCTTATATCAATCACAGAAATAATCTGTTTGACAGCTGTGCATTTGGGGCATTGTGATACACAAAAGTTCCAGATTAATACACAAGCTCAGAGATATTTGCTGTCATGAGAATAACAGTTTTAATGCAGTTTGAGTGTTGTCTGTACTCAGAGATCAGTTTTAAGAAAAACAGTCAGGACCCAAACCTATGGATGTTTTTACTGTTGCATGCTGGTTTAAATAATGCAATCCTTTTCTCAATAATATGTAATTTTTCTATCACAGGACTAAGGCAAGAATTACGCATTGAAAAGAAAAGCACCCAGAATTATTGATACGCTGGTAAACAGAGATTTGCTCACCTTCTGCTCAGCTGTAATGGTGAGAAATAACAGTTTTATGAAGGTTTCTTCTCATCTTTTATTTACTACTGTCCTTAACATAATTCCTGAGGGATACCTGAAGCTTTTCAATGCTCCTGCACAGATTTTGAAGCATGGCTCCAGAGCGTGCCCTTTCTTTGGGGGATGAAGAGTGAGACAAAGAAGAAATGGGATGACAGCAATGAGTCATTTGTCTCACACAACATGCATGGGTGAACTGCATCTTGGTTCTGCAAAGCCCATGAATTTAGGGATGTATAGGCAGGAAGACTGCCTGTAAGACACTGTGATCACCTTCCTGTGTTCTTCAATTTTGCAAAGCAAGGACTGGAACAGTGTCCTGTCTGGTTCTGGACATGTGTTGCGAGGGAGATATGAACCAGCCAGCAAGAGTCCAAAGTGAGTAATAAAATGATCACAGAATGATCTAGAAGATATGCTTGAGGAAAGAATTATAAACTCAGAAAAAAAAAGGGGGGGGGAGGCAAGTTTACCTGGTGTATGACAGAACCCCACTCAGAGGAAAGAAATATGACAAATGAGAAGTATGGATATTAGGTTCAACACTAAAAACAACAACTACAGAAAACAACAAAACAAAACAAAACAACAACAACAACAACAAAAAATACCACTTTTCTCATGGAAGTTCTTACACTGAAGCACTGGAATGAAATGCTTGTAGAGGCCGTGGAGTCCCTGTTAGAGGAAATCTATATAAATAGGTTAGACAAACATCTCTCAAGAATGCTGTACGTATCATCTTCTGGTATAGGGAGATGGATCTGGAGTTGTTTTTTTTTTTTAAACCATATTGTCTCTGATTTCATCTTTAGACAGGTATAAATCTACTGTAGTTTAGCAGATTGTTCCATCTGATAGCTTTTATAAGTGACACAACCTGCAGGGTTAGCTTTGGGTGAACAGTTCACATCTGTCAGCATCGCAAAAGCCATAACCATAACTGGCTCTAATTAGCTGCCTATACGGCAGTTTTAGCAGCTAGGACAACAACTAGGCTATAAAGAATGAATGATCCTTTCACCCCAGTGGGTGTTTCTTCAGGCTCAGTGAAGCTGGTAAGTCAGAGCAAGGAAGCTGACAGTGCTGCTATCCATGATGTATCTTTTTTTCCTTTGCTATACTGCAGAGGATGTGGGTCTCCAGAACTGTGCATTCAACATCTTTCACAAGCACTGCTTTCATGGACAGAATAACGTACTTGTGCACTGGTGTTCTGTACTGTAAATTGCAGGGGTTTCAGTGGAGAGGATGAAGGGAGGGAGAGGAGAGGAGAGATTTATGATAAGCAGGTACTTGGCTGCTCTTTGCCGAAGGCATGTAAATAGAGCAAAATTCTGACATCAGCACGTTTTCAAACTTAGGCTCTGTTATGAGCTCTCCTTTCAGACGCGGGTATGTTTTTAGACAGGGTAGAAGGATGACCCAAGAATTCCTCTCAGCCTCATGCATAAATATTTGCATCATAGGCTTCAAGAGTAGAGAAAAAGCAGTCTTGCTTTGCCTTCTCCTCCCCCAACTGCATGTCTGTCTTTCTCAGTTTTCTAGTATCCCAATGGCAAAAATGCACTTTCAGCTGTGATGAGTGTTTCCGATTTGTAATCCAGGCCAGTCTGTGTCTTTGCAAACTGCCAAAATTGTGAAGGATGCTGGTCTTAGCCAGATGCTCATATCTGGGGTCACAAAAAGGCTGATCCTTTGAATTCCGTCTGCACTGAAGCCAGAAGGCATATGTGCTGTACCTGCCTGAGGGTCACTTGAGATTGGGAGGCTGATATATTTCTGTCAGTCTTTTCAACCAACTTCTTTGTTTCTTTCACACTATAACTGTATAAATTCACATTGCTTTCTTTGTTATATCTGTTTCATTTAAAATATACAGGGAGCCTTGTACAGAAAGTGAGTCATTCTGGAGCTTTGTCTCTGATACCTCCCAGTAAGAAAAAAAAACACCACCAACAACAAATACATGACAGAACATTAAGGAGAGCTGTTGAGAGGACATTGTTTAGAGGACACATCAGAATAATCCAATAGGTTGGGATGCAAACCCTGACAAAAGTAAATAGTGACTGCTTCTGACTGCTTAAAGGCAAAGCAAAGTGAACACACAAGTTATCATAAATATGGAAACGGAAACAGTGTAAGAGTGTGATTTATCTAAAATCACAGTGCATGTAATTTGGTGAAATTAGGGGGAAAAATGAATGCTCCCCGAATTTCCACATGCATATCCATCCCTTAAAAATCAGTAAGGTAACTAAAGCGGCATGTAAGCCCTGTGGCAACTGTCAGATAAATTACACAACAGTGAAGAAATCTCCTGAAAGTAATGCAATATCCAGCTAACCGTTTTTCCTCTTTCAGAAAAAGACCTTGAGCTGCTACAGTTGATTCTACTACAGAAATGTTACAAAATTTCTCACTGAGAAGGCAGATCTGTGTGTTTGTGCATGAATAAGCCTTTTATTTTCTAGACAGTGTGCAAATGGAGGCATAGCAAAAATTATTAAAGGGCACTAACAAGGGAATACCAGTCTTTAGGCTAATTTTTTGGGTAACTATTTCTATTTATTTTTTCATTAAACAAAGTCTGCAGTTGCACAGATTGTTGTTATGAAGTCCCTAAAGCCCTATAAAGCATGGTAATGTGAGTAAGTTTTCAGAATTTAGTAAGTCTAGCTCTGGGATTTTACTATTACCTAATGTTTCCATTCTATGGCACTGTGAAAACACTATAAATGGCACCTTTCATGAGCAAGCTCTTCTGAGACCAGTAGGCTGCTTCTGCAGCATGCTGGTGGATCTTAAAACATGCACAGACAGACACACAGACACACGCATATGCACACAGACACACACTTTGACTGCTCCATTATGAAAGCTTTCATAAGAAAGCAGAATTGTCCCACTCGTAGCCATTATATCTGATGACATTCTTAATACTGGCTATTGTTTGCAGAAAGAAGCTATTGTCTAAGATTGCATATCTGCTGACCAAAGCACATGTAATAAGCATAGCTTTGGACAAACTGAGCCTAGCCCCAGGGAACAGCTTAGCGGTGAGTTTGTTTGAATGTCCTGATTCAGTGGTGACCTCCAAAGAGGAAATGCCCACCATTATGCAAGGATTGCTGTTTATCTAAATTTTGAAAAAACATCATCTGTTCCTTTGTGTCCCTAAAGGAGATGGGTCCTATTTAAACCAAGACATTGTGTTAATGAAAAAGTCTCTGAGTAGCAAAATAGAGAAAACAATATTTCTGTGTTAGAATAACCTAAGTCATATAGACTATCTTTCTAGTAAGCACTAAATAGAGGTGGTTTTAAATACAAAACTTCTCAAGAGAGTACAAAAAGACAACTTCAAAAGAGAAAGAAAACATCCTTACAATCATATATGTTATCTGTAGCTAGACAATTTTGCTTGACAGTGATTATGAAAAATCATGTGACGCTAAAAATGAGAATGCTAGAAAACATGTAAAGATGAATTGAAAAAGTCATGAGCATTTTCTGTTTTTCTTGATTTACTGAACACTTTAAGTATATTCAATGGGCATTATTCAGCTTGCAGTTACAGAACTGTAAATTCAGAGTAGAGCAAAATGATGTATTGCCTTGAAATAAATTATTAATGAATTATTATTTATTTTATTGTTTCTGAATTATTTGTGAAGTAATTCTAGTTTCTTTGAAAAGAGCATACTATTTATGACTATTAGTGACTTGTTTATTTCTTGCTTGTTTGTTTTCATATTTGGTCTTCAGGGTGTGCTTAGTTTCATAGAGCCATAGATTATGAACTCACAAGGGATCATTGTAATCACCTATATATTTTTAGTTTGAACTTGAGTATGAAATGTTTTGGAAAACATTTGGTCTTGATTGAAAGCATTTGTTAGTTGTTTCACTGGCTAATTGCACTCACTGTTAAAAACTTGTTCTTCATTTCTAGTCTTCAACTTTTTAGCCCCGTCTTTCAGCCACTGTGTTTTGTTACATATTAGACCAAAGAGATCACAATCACAGTTTTATTTTGTGTGTTTATAAACTTTGATTGCCAGTAGCCTTCCCTCTCACAGACTGAATTTTTGAAACCTTTCGGTGTAAGAAATGCTTTTTGAGTGTTTATTCTCTGAATCTCTTCAGTCCTTCAAAGCTTTTCAGACAGTGACACAAGAACTAAACAAAGTATTACAGGGGAAAATGTTGAGATAACACAAACTTTGAGCACCTATTCAAGGTGTTTTCTACATGGGATGATTGTATTAGCCCTCCTGGAAACACTGATGCAAGAACTTCTGTCAGCATAACCAATCACACCTGACCACTTGAAAATAAAATTTGCATGCAGTTTCCCAAGCTGTGTGTCACTGACCTGAACTTGTCTTGATTTATTGCTATCATGGTCATCACCTACAAACTTTAACTGTGTTTGTTTTCTTTCAGATTTCTGAGACAACAGTAAGTAAAATACAGTCAAGACCACTTTCATAGAAATGGTCTCATTTTATAACAATATTTTGAAATGCCTTTTATTCCATAGCTTTATGCCCTGTTAAATTTTTATGTGTCATGTTAATTTAGCATCATCTAGTTTAATGTAATGTGACTTAGAACTGAATGTCTAAAGGGAAAGACAGGGTTAATATAATTTCCTTCATCAGTCAACTCATAATCCCATAAAAATGTATTGCTGGTTTGACACGATTTATTTTCTATATAGTTTCCTAAATTGGCATCAATTATATTTCCTTCGTTTAGCTCTTTGCTGAGTCCTGTGTCAGCCAGGACTCAATTCTTATTTTGCCTGAGTTCTATGTCAAACTGACAGCTTATCATTACAGGAGTCTTCTTGTTATATTTTTCAAATGTTTGCATAACACTGATTTTTTCTCATCTGGAATTTCCAAGTTCTAAATGGAAAAACATAATAATAATAATAATTAAAAAAAAAAAAAAAAGCAACCAAGCTCACTTCATTTGAAACTCTTGGGCATATTATTAGAATGTTTTTCTAATAAAAACAGGGGAGGATTAAAATTCATATTTGTTGAGTAACAATTTCTTAAATTATTGTGGAAGTGTTTTATTATAATCCATGAGAAATCTGCATGTCTAGATTTTATCCAAAAACAGATGGAGGTATTTGTGGAAAATATTCATCTTTATTGAGGTATTTTGACTGCTGCCACCAAACTACTTGAAGCTGCAACAGGGTGGTTCAGGCTCAATATCAGGAAACGGTTCTTCACCGAGAGGGTGGTCAAGCACTGGAACAAGCTTCCCAGGGCATAGCACTGAGCCTGCTAGAGTTGAAGAAGCATTCGGATAGTGCTCTCAGTTTCATGGTCTAATTTTTTGGGTGGTCTCTTGGGCACCCAGGAGTTGGACTTCAGGATCCTTGTGGGTCTCTTCCAACTCAGGATATTCTATGATTCTATGATTTTCATCTAAGTAGGAGAAAATCACAGGCTTTTGTTTATTCTTACTGTATGACCCCCCAGAATGTACATTTTCTTAAAAACACATAATTTTTGTAACTCATCTTGATACACCTTTCTTTCTCTTTGTGTCTTTTTGCTTGCAAACATTGTAGTAGAACAGGAAATGATACAAAAAGAAATAAGAAAAATTATCTGTGTTATGGAACCTTTCAAAAGGAGAAATGACTCAGTAGACAAGTTCAGCCTTGTTCACATGAGTGAGAGGGGATATGATGCAGGTCTACAAAATCATGTAGGAGCTGGAGAAGGTTAATGAGGAACAATTATTCTGTATCTCTTTGACCATTAAAAAAAAGGCAGTATGAAATAAAACTAAGAATTGGAAATTTAAAACAGAGAGATGTTTCTTCACACAGTGCATAATTGAGCTGGTGTGTTGTTGGGTGCTTGCAATGATAGAATTTTATACAGATTAAAAAAGCTATAAATTCACATGAAAGAAAAATCCTTTTGGAGATTTTAAATACAAAGACTCATTCCAGCTCAGGAAGTCTTTGAGCCAGAAAGTATTGAAAACTGGAAGTGTGTTCTATGGATGCATCACAATAGGTATGCTCTGCCCTGATACTCTTCTCTAGGAGCATCTGCTGGTCACCATTGTATTAAATTAGCTACCAGCCTCTTGTCTTGACCTGAGAGGGGAGAGTTCTTCCTATTTGATGCATTACTACTGAACACTTTGCACCAATGTTAATGTACAGCTGCTCAGCTCAGCTGTGTCATATGACACTGCTTATGTTCCTTGAGTAGCTGAATATTATCTTGTAAACAAAACAAAACCAACACAAAAGTGAATAAGTGCATGACAACCAAAAACCAGTTAATCCACATGCACAAATACCTTTCTTAGTATGTGAACACGGGGGTTGTTTGGAACAGCTATCTCTGAAAAGATAGTGTGACCAAGAAGCTTAATTGCAATATATATATATGATCAAAGATGAGCTAAACAGCTGCCATAAACTGAAGACAGACTCACAAACACCACCATTGTGCTCTTCTTCTGGCTTCAAGCCACAATAACTGCACTGAAATTGATCTGGTTAATTCAGAGCTACGCCACTGCAACATTAAGTTTCAGTCCAATGCAAAATATAGATAGGATGTTTCCTTCATCTTTATATACTGAGATTCTTAATGATCCTCTGATGTATTATTACTACAGTATGTGTGTGAGCAGCTGAAACAGCATGGGCACGTACTGTGATACCTTGGTGAAACTGGAGAGTAAGGTGTCAGCCAGTGAGAGCATGTTGTGGGACTCCACTCTTTGATAGATGGGTTAAAAAGTTATGGTACATGCACAGATTCAGTGATTTTTACCTGCTACCAGACTTCCCTGTACTGCAGTCTGGCTGAGGCATATCACAAAAGGTTAGGTTCCCTGGGGTATAATGAAGGTCATGTGAGGGAACCTATTTCTCTCCATCACCTGAGAGAAAGCCTCAAGTGATTAGGTTAGATACAGATATCAAATTTCTAGATGGCAGTTTATCTCATTTTCAATCCCTAGAGGACTGTTCATCTCATCTTGAAATATGTACCTAAGAAAGGTCAGATGAATTGTCAAGTGAAATGGCTATTTCTCTCTACTGACCATAGAGGCAGCTTAAGGTCAGTAGCTTAGACTCAGACATCCTACTTTTGTATGGTCAAATATAGGGATAAAGAATACCACACTTCACTATCATGTTCGGTAGATTAAATGCCATGACAGATATTCCCTTACTCAGGAATAAACGTAGTGTTGCATGTTTTGCAAGTTGGCAAGACCTGCAAAGTCTTCATTTCTAATTAGATTTCACTCAAGATAATGTCAGTGAGCAATTAAACTATTTTCAGGAAATTCTATATTGCCCTAGGATCTTTATGACCTGACATGAGTGCAGAGGCTTCCAAAGCTGGGACAAAGGAAACTATAAATACCAGATGTGTCTGTGCGTGTGTCACAGTGAGTCACTTCCAAAGGCAGGATAGATTTCTAAGCTGTTTGCAGTGTGTATAAAAATTAGATTTCCTTTGAATTTATGAGTTATCATGATGCAAAACCCACAACTGGGCTGTTTTCTTAACAGAATAAGATACCAAAAGTATTTTATGGAGTCAGTCAACAGTCTTTGAGGTGAAATGCTATTCTGTAAAAATTACAATATTTCCAGTGAATGTGTCAATATGTACTTTCAATGGAATCACTTCAAAATTCTGCCATATTAGTTTATAGACTAGCGTGTAGGAATTCATGTTTTCTTTTAAACCATGCATAATCCTTACATTAGGATTTTGCATTTTGGGTTTAAGAAAGATTATTTAATCATTTAAAATCATGTAATATGCTACATTTTATTGCATTTTAATTTTTTTTACACTTTTAGAATGTAAAATTTTACTTCAATATTTAAATAATTTCAAAAGCACTTCAATGTTATCAGAACAAGTTTCCAATAAAGTTCCTTTGCTGTTGTTAAACCTAAATATTTTAGTATTTTTCACTTCAGACAAGTATTTTCAGATCTTGATTCTCTACCACGTGCCGCTGTTCAGCAGGAAACTTACTTTGCCTGCAAGTCTGTCTTGTTGGCTATTTAGAGTCTCACTGACAAACTGAATTGTCAATGGAATGTATTCATTCGTTTATATCAACAGTATTGTCCCTGTCTGCTTTGTTTTCCTCTGAGTTCTTATTTTTTCATCAGCAGCTTGGAAGTGAATCAGTGTCTGCTTATTTTCTAAGGGAACTGCAAAGGGAAGGGCTGCTAATTGTCTCATAAAAAATATTTGTCAGGAAAACATGTTTATTTTAAAATGTACTTTTATCCAGGAATGATCTCATGCCTTAAAATTTTCATCTTTGAGGCATGTTTAAAATCTCACAATGTCCAGAATGTTGTTATACAGCCAGGAGGTCTATAAAACCTAAAGATGGATTCAGGGTTTGTCCATGCTGACTCTTCCTCATTTGCCCATGTCTTCTCACTTCCCGGATGTCAAACAGTAATAAGTAAAAAAGACTTCACTAGTGGTTGAGAACTATCTCAACATTGAACCATAATATTTAATTACAGTATTAGGAAGTCTGTAAAGTTATAAAAGTATATAGAAAACCCACTGGAACAGGCAGATAAATATCTGAAGACTGCTGTTGGGTTCTGATAGCTTCTGATAGCATCTTTGTTTCACTGAATAAAAAAAAAATATTTGCTTAAAATTTTGAAATATTTTATTTTTTAGAATTTATTTTAAGGAGCAAGGATTCAAAGACTTGCATATTAAAGAAGAATGAGAGCTATTTAATTTCAAGAAAAGGGGTCAATTTTCATTGATGCTTGTCCATTTAAAAGATGACTCTTTTGGAACAGATGAAGATATAGTAGAATAAAAGTTGCAATGAGTTAGAAAAAAGGCACATTTGACCTACGGCTGTATGATAAAATTTTAATTGACCCAATCTATCAAGACACTGGGTGACACTGAACCAGAAGTTTCACAGAACAAGATAGCCAATAGATAGCAAAGATAGCAAACTTAGCCAAAACTATACTATTATGTGTTTGCAAATCATTATTCAATAAAAGTGGGGGGCTAATGGAAATTTTAAAAATATGTCTGTATTTTCTCAGTATAGAGACTTCTCAGCAATGTATGGTGTTGCTTTTAGGATATTTCTTGCAACAGAACCCTATATTTGTTTCTTCATTTGTGAATAAAGATCAATTAGATGGTAGAGAATAATACCCGCTCTAACAGTCATTAAGCAGTGGGTAGTAACATCTCCTTTTGTTATACACACAAACAAAAATAGTAATGGTTGTTTGGGAAAGGTCCCTCAAGTTTGATGTGTCTTGTGTCACATGTACTGGATCAATGGACGCTAGAGTTTATTTGTGTCTTTTAAGTTTATTTGTGTCTTTTAATAAGGTTAGAAAGTATACTGAGATGACTGATTTCATCTGTATGATTTGAAAGATAAGTAAAATTAAAACTGTATACCTGGTTTGTTTCCTATTCTGCTTAAATAATACTTTAAGAAGTTAAGAAACTTTCTAAACCAACACAAATACTGAACTGAAGGTGGCTCCAGGGTGGACAGTAGTTCAGGGAGATGCAAAAGAATGTTTTACAAATGAAAAACAAAAGAATAATTTTGTTGTTCATCTCCATAAAAACCTTTTGAAAATTTGAGACAGACAGACAGAGGAAAAAAAAATAAGGAAAAAATGTAAAAATGTTTTGGAAAGGAAAAAAATTACTTGACACAGAGAATATTAACATATTCTTCCATTGTATTCTGAACATCTCTGCGGTTTGTGTAGGTAGCCTTGCTTTAAGCTAGCATTTGAGATTGATAACAGTGCATTCACAACACTATCAAATGTATACCATGAATTCACGGCACCATTAGGATCCTTAAATCTCTTGCAGGTCTTTGGATTAGCAGAGTGAGCTCTCTGCTGCTGCTAGACACTTGGACAGTTGTCCCTCCCTAACTAGTTTAAAGCTTTGAGTAATTACATTAACAAGATTTTGTGCATCTCAAACTTTTTAGTGTACCAATGAGAGGCAACTTGATTGCACCACATAAATTCTTCCTTCAGAGAAAAACAGGGGTACTGAGAGTACAAAAGATATGGGTGGGAGTCAAACACAGGGAAAAAATTGAATACTTGGGTGATAGACTTTAAAAAAAAAAATCTACTTGAAGGTGTGTTCAAATAAAAACTTGATGTCCTTCTGGAGTTTATGCTGCAATCAAACACTGTACCTGGGCTTAGTATGAAAGTGATTGAATACAAGTGATTGGTACCTAGAGTTGAGTTTAGGTACTTTAGATGTACAGGTTGTGAGATAATATCATCTAAGGGCATAGCCGTGGTCCAAACCTGATTTTTTGATCCTCTGAAAAGAGCTTTTCAGATACATTATTTGCAGTTTATTTCATTACATAGTGTTAATTTATATGTAGTGGTTGCAATGGGGTGATAATGCACAAAATTTATTGTTTGTGTAAGTGGTCCAGCAAGATCTGGACAGGGAATGGAGATTTTTCCTACTGGAAATTATAAGTTCAAAACTGAACCCTGGTTTCACCTCCCTCCCCTCCTCCCCTCCCCCAATAAATTATTTAGGGCAAAGACAGCTAAAAACCGAAAGGCATTTGACCGAAAATATGTCGGGAATGCAGTGGAATAGCTTTGTGTGGTGTAACATCATATGTTTATGCCAACTAGAACACTCAAGAAAATGTTCAGCAGTGCTGGTGCAAGGCCATCATCGCTGAGTCCTATCAAAATTTTCCTCTGTGATGAAAAGAATGATATGGTAGAATGGATGCAAGCCAGTGCTGCATTACATGTTTTAAACCAATATAAGGTTACCTGTGAAGTCAGCACCATTTACTTGAACAAATGTAATTGAACTGTGGTCTTTTCTTTTTAATGTGAGGGCACTGGGCCTGTTCAGCCTGGAGAAGAGGAGGCTGAGGGAGGACCTCATCACTGTCTACAACTTCCTCACGAGGGGAAGTGGAGGAGGCAGGTGACCTATTCTCTGTAAACACCAATGATAGGACCCACAGGAATGGTGTTAAGCTGAGGCAGGGGAAGTTTAGGCTGGACATCAATAAGAGGTTCTTAACCGAGAGGGTGGTTGCACACTGGAACAGGCTCGCCAGGGATGTAGTCACTGCACCGAGCCTGACTGAATTTAAGAAGAGATTGGACTGTGCACTTAAGTCACATGGTCTAAACTTTTAGGTAGAGCTGTGCGGTGCCAGGAGTTGGACTTGATGATCCTTATGGGTCCCTTCCAACTCGGGATATTCTATGATTCTATGATTCTATAATGTGGAAACATCCTTAAAAAGATTAACTGAGGTTAAAAATTGAAATTAGGATGCTTCTTGACCAAATATCAGTAGTCATCACACTAGTTACAGTATTTGAAGTCACTAGTGTTTATTAAAAAAAAAAAAAGCTGTGGTTTGTAATATCTTCTCCCAGTTTCCTC
Source organism: Anas acuta (assembly GCF_963932015.1). NCBI lineage: Eukaryota > Metazoa > Chordata > Aves > Anseriformes > Anatidae > Anas > Anas acuta. Next base: position 105,856,639 of record NC_088981.1, read on the forward strand.
ATAAATACAATTAAGACAAACTGAGTGAATTATGAGAAATATAACTGAGGGCATACTCTGTTCTCCATTCCTGAGGAATGGACAACATGAACTTTCACCTTAAATCAGATTAGAGGCAACAATTTAACATGAGGTCAAATGCATGGAAACCCATTCCCAGACTTTTTTTGGCTTGTACAGGGTTAAAGATCTGAGAGCAGAAGGCTTTGTTGTATCTACTACATTCAGGCAGATTTCTCTAGGAGGTGAACTGCCTTAAATACAACCCTGCCATGTCTTGCAGAATTGGTAGCATTCCCTGAGAGCAGTTCTACTGGAAGAATAAACTGGAGGAAACAATGTTGGTGGAACTTTTTTTCTTGGAGATGTTACTGAATCAAGGTCCATGAGATGTTAGCTGGCAGACAGCACAGGATTTTTCCCAACGGAGATGTAAAGTGATACTGGGGTCATTAAATAGCTGGTAGTATTTTTTTTTTCTTTTTCATGAGATTAAAAGGCTTAACTACAACATCCTAGCCAGATTCTGACTCAGCTCATTACGTCATAAACTCATAAAGTTCATTCTGTAGAAAGTATTATATCCTTCCTCTCCTCAGCTGTTTGTTAAGTGTCACTGTGCCATGCAGCTGCTGTATTCGATTAAATAGATGGTTTAAGTGATACTTATAAAATATGTGGTATTCAATAACATGGCTACTTTGTGGTTCTGGATTAACCCTAAAGGATTTTCCTTCTATATTATATCCGATTATCTGATCCTTCATGGTTATATTTCTCTCTCTTATCCCTCTTCCAGGTTTCAGCTGTTTTTCCAGTTTTACTCACCCATCCTGCATTCATTCCCTCTCTCATTTCCATTTTTCAGTGCTTCATCTTACTACGCAATGCTTAGTGCTCTAGCCCCCAGAAACAAGTTGTTTCCAGGGGAATAAAACAAAAAGAAAAATGAAGAAACAAACAAAACCAAAACAAAAAATCCACATCTATTTTTCTATCTCTCATGTGTGTATTAAAAGAATGTTTTTCACTTTCATGGTTTCAGGGAAAACGTGATAACATGGTCCCAGTGCGTGTTCCCCATAAGCTCAAAATCCAGAAGTTTGAAGATCCTGATTTCTAATCTTGGGTTGTGACTTCAGCAGGTATGACTTACTATTTTTCAATTACATTTGTTTTTCTAACATTGCTTAACAGATTTTTTTGGAGCATGTGAATACATTCTTCCAGTGACTCCTGTTTCCTCATAGAAAACATTTCCTCATTTCCTTTGTAGAAAATTACAGTTTGTTATCTAGCTGCTTATGAAGAGATGCCCGTTCCTTTTCTTACACTTGCACATCCAGACACCTGACATCTTCTTCCTGATAAAGGGCTAGACAGAGACCTTCTGAGAAGCACTGAAAGAAACTTTCATTACCACACCAGTGTTTTCACAAGTCTCCTGTGCAGTCTGGAGCCAAGTTGTCCATACCATCTTGAATTTTGTTACAGGGTCTCAACCTGGCACACTGACTGATTTTCACTTAAACTGATGAAGCAGTCAGGTTGGAACTCAAATTGAGATTGATACCTCTCGTTCAGGGGCTTATACATAGCTGATGAGAACCCACCAGTATAACTTATGGTATCTTATATGCATTCCCAGTGCTGCCACAAGGATATAGCTATCGACCCCGTGTTGCATCTGCCACAACAGTGGGACTCTTGTATCCGTGATGTGTTTCAATGGCATTGCATGGCCATGTGTATCATGGCTGAACGTATCTCCAGGTAAGCTTCTACACAAAGAAACTTCATGAAGTCTAATACCTTCATTTTTTGGCCAAAATCTAAGATGGGCCCACAGCAAGACAAATTCAAGTGATCATAATATCACTAAGTCATCAGAATCCATCAGGATTTTTTCTTGAAGTGTGAACCAGAAGATATGAATTCCAGTTATGATTTTGTTGATTTTGTTATAGATCCCTGTGTCCCAGGATGAAACCTCTCTCCTTGAAAGCAGAAGCTTGCCAGGAAATCTGCTGTTTCATTTTCTGTTTTTACACAGCATATAGAATTGTGTAGTTCATACTATAAGTAGGAAACCAGACAGTATAAAAAATTATACACAGTTTATCACAAGTATCATAAGTCTAAATTTGTTTATAAGCAATAGCCAAGTAAATGTGTTTCTTACAATAGCTTTATAAAGTATTGAGAAATTGAGATAAAAATTACCTTAAAATTAATTTTAATGTAAGTTCCTGTTAAAGTTCTGAGGTAAGATACAATCCTTATAAGATGTTTTATAATGCACTTTTTGTGGAAATGAACCTTTTTTTCTGGTTCCTCATCAGAAGTATGTAATTACTAGCATAATATATATTGCACATGCAAACTATTCATAGTAAAATGAAAGCAACCATGTGTAAATAATCTAGTTAAATAGAGGTGAGTTTCTTTTTATTTTAATTCTTTTTGAATTGTAATAATAAATGCCAATCATTCCAATCTCCATATGTGCCACCTAAAAATCTGAATTTACTAGTGTTTAAAGAGTTGTTTTTTTGCAATATTTGTAATGTTGGCCAAAGTAATTTACAAGAAGCAGGACTAGAAACAGATTTCTTTCTGCTGCAATCCTTGCAGCTGCTTTAAGGGCACCTTGCTCTTCGCATTAGCTGACTACCTTGATTTTCCTTTCAATAGTTTCTGAAACACTTCTGTATGCATATAGGCTCACAAAACATTCAATGTGTTAATACCATCAGCCATTTGGCACCTCTGGGCAGGTAAATGGGAACTATTTCTTCCTTTTTTCCATCCTCCTCAATGAGCTGCATGTTGCGTCTGGTGCCAGTGTGAATGCATGGGGTTAGGGGCTGCTCATTTGTGGCATGGCCTTCTTTGTGGTGTTGGCCCATGTCCAATAGCATACTTGAATAATTTCCAAGCATAGTTTGGGGCAATAATACAGTGCATGTATGGAGTGTAATTACTCTTCTTCCTCCTTGAAGCACTATGATGATTTTTTCTCTGGATATCAGGTATTTTTGTTAACAGAATTTCTATATATTTTTCAGCTACAGGCTGGTACTTTCTTGTTCCCACACAGACATTAAAAAAATTGGGAGAAACATAACAAATGAGAAAGAGTGGTGAAACTTGCTGCTTTAACAAGCTGGAAGTGAAAACATAATGTAGTACACAACTCATTAGTTAATTTTATTGCAACTTTATGCCAATTTTTATTAGATGTTTTTATTGGATTAGGAATTACTTTTGGAGATTATGTTAAAATATGATGGTGTTTGCCTATTCTCACAGCAGATGTAAAATTTAAACGGTCTTATTTTAATATGTATTTCTTCTATAACATAGATTTTGCCATTTGGCAAACTCTTTAGAGTCAAACATTTGGCATAAAATCAAGTCTAACTCCTTGCAGTCAAAGATTAATGATCTGTCCATAAATTTTATTTATTGTATGGTTAAATTCCTTAGTATCAAATGCTTCCACTTACTAATGTGACTTTAGCAGTTTGTAAATGACATTAACAAATAACAGTCATTTTATGGTGGTCCTATGGCACAGCTAACTCCTGTGATGCTACCTCATCTTCCTTCTTGCAATTAAAATAAATAGTTTACTCCAAACAGTTACTCTGTCAGAGAAGTGTCAAAAAGAAAAGGCTAATAGGAATATCTGCTACATACCCTTTCATATCCTCTGAAAGAATCTCATCACATGTATGGATTTAGTGAACATGCACTGTCAGTTGATGCAAGAAGAATTAGCAGTCATGTAAGTGTTTTCATTGATTTAGACAGGCATCAAGAGAAGACTCTGTACCACTACTGTTTTCCTTTTTTTCTTCCAGCCACAGAGAGCCTCTGTTCTCAGATGAGGCCTGTGTGTCAATTCATAAAACGGGAAGCCATCTCTGGTATCACTGTGCAATGTTCAGTTTTAATAAACATTTAATTGATCCAAGTGCTTACTTCATTGTTGAAATGTGCCATGTTGTATCACATAGGATACTTGATATCTGATACTTGAAATCTTTAGTTATGCAAGGAAACGGCAATAAATAAGGATAAATTAAATGTAATGGTTAAAGTGAGATTTTAACAAAGCCCATTTCTGCTATACAAATAAAAGTTATGTTGATTTCAACTGATTTCTTTTCTAAAGGAAAAATTGGATTCTTGGGCTCCTTATATAACTTGACCAGTCAAAACTACCATATTGTAGCTGAAACACAACAGAGTTTAATTGTATTCAATTTAAAGCCTATTCCTAAATGCAATTGATGAAAATAATCTTTGTTTCCAGTTTTTAGAAGCAAATCAAATCAAATATCATAAAATCAAATCAAATCAGATCAAATCAAATAGAACAGTTTAGCTGGAAGAGACCTTCAAAGATCATCAAGTTCAAACTGCCTGACCTCTTCAGGGCTAACCAAGAGTTAAAGCATGTTACTGAGGGCATTATCCAAATGCTTCTTGAACAGTGGTAGGCATAGGGCATCAACCACCCCACTACGAAGCTTGTTCTAGTGTTTGACCACCTTTACCGTGAAGAAATTTTTCCTAGCATTCAGCCTGAACCTCCCTAGCACAGCTTTGTGTCATTCCTATGCTTCCTTTCACCGGTTACTGGCATATCCCTCCCAACTTCTCCTCCTTAGGAAGCTACAGAAAGCAATGAGGTCACCTCTCTGCTTCCTGTTCTCCAGAGTAGACAACTCAAGTGTCCTCAGCCTCTCCTCATAGGACATGCCTTCCAGCCCTCTTACCAGCTTTGTTGCCCTTCTCTGGATGCTTTTAAGGACCTTAACATGCTTTTTATATTGTGGAGCCCAGAATTACACACAGTAGTCATGGCAAGGCCACACCACCACTAAATATACATGTAGTGCAATAATCACCTATTTTGGCCAGCTGGCTATGCTGCTTTTAATGAACCCCTACATGGAGTTTGCTCTCTTGGCTGCCAGGGCACACTGCTGGCTCATGTTGGGCCTACTGCCAACCAACACCCTCAGATGTCTTTCTGCAGAGGTGAAAGGAACCATCATACACCACAAATTCTTCTATACGTTTCTAAATAGTTATGAACCACCTATGATGACTCACAAAAACAATTCATACTCTGTTCTACTTAGTTGATGACACTCTGCATCCATGAGGATCATGTCCTTTGTGTGGGTTGGAAGTTAGAATGTTTTTTTATAGCACTGCAGGTGTGCACAACTACACAGTCATTGGCAGGGTAAGGTAAATGTCTGTGGTTTTTGATAGAATCTCTTTGCAAAACATGAATGGCAGTGTAATCCCATTATGTTGACAAAGCAGTTCTTTTGATGCCTGTATTAACACTATTTCACATTAAAAATAATTTAATGCAACCTTTAAATTACTTATTTCTTCTTTAACTTCTTATACTTCATATGTCTGCTTTAATATTTCAGAATTTTATGGCTTGTTTCTACAGTATTTACTTTCTAACTGTCCAGTTTGCTACATGCATTTAGTTTCACAGTTTTTAACCTGCAGTTAAAGTACTCTGTTCTAATGCATTTTTAAATGATCTTTTATTTATTTATTTATTTATTTCAGCATTGGTTCTACAGGTTAACATATGGTTACAGCTGTTGTTGAATTCTATTATTTTTTCTATTTTTTTTTTTTTAATTTTTTTTGTTAACTTTTTACTTCTCATTCATTAAACTACATTGTATTTGTAGAAGACAATCTCTCTCTCCAGGTATTTATATAGAACTTATTTGTTTGTTTGTTTTTATAATTCTCTGTTCAAAGAAGCAAATGCCAATGCCTGGAAGGTTTCCAAATCATATAGCTCTATCAAAGGAGAAAGAAACATGGAGGTGCTTGGAAGGTGGAGATTCCTTGAATGAATGCAAGTGGACTGCACAGAATTAACAGAACTATAATGATATACAGAATTCTGCATGCCTGAAGACAGATTTTGTCTTTGGCTTCATGGGAGGATTATTTCTGCTTTGCTTATGGGCTTGAGATATGAATACACAAATGGAAATGCCCTGAGACAGAAAACTTGAATGTAAACCTGAAAGTTAGAGCATTGGGGCATTTGTGCAACAACAAACAGCTTTCTCAGAAATAATTTGGTTTGTGCAGGGAAGAAATTACTCTGTTTTGGAACTAGAGAGATAAGGGATTAAAGGGTTAGATGGTCAAAAATCTGTTGGCATGTAGGGACATGTACAATTTTTCCAATCTAGAATTTTTCTAATTTTTGCAATCTAGGGACATGTAGAATTTTTCCAGAACAATCTGTTTGTAACTCCATTGCCTTAGAAATAAGGAAACTTACTTGGATAACATCTACAAGCTAGTAAAATCCAATTCTTCAAATTTAACTGTAGAACTCCCATTGGAGTCCATGATACCAATATTTTAACTTAAGGATATCCCAGAACAAAAGTAACTATTAAAGCATGTCTTCTTAATGTATTTCATTTCAGATTTCATTGGACCTCATACAAACATGACTGATGGAATAGCTTTAATTAGCTGCCAGAAATACATTTCCAACATGTTTTCAGGAAAATGTGCTTTCAATCAAGCGTACATTTATTTTTTTTTTTTTACATTTTTTGTTGCATATGATATTTGTGCAATGGTTTTTATCTATCAATATCTAAATGGGATTTTATTATTTTAAGCTACTTCACTGAAGTAATGTTCTGAAGCTTTTAAATAACGTAAAATATATAAATGGAGGAAATCCTAGAATTCCTATAAATGGAGGAAATCCTAGAATTCCTGCAATCAACAGAAATTCTATTACTGATTTCAATAGGGGCAGAATATCACTTTTCTTGCTTGAAGCATTATGCATTCTTTCAAACAAATGCTGAAAGGCTATTCCTACAACTTTCTACTCTTTTGTATTAGCATTTGTATCAAGAGTATCTGAAAGATCTTAGCAGAAACAGCTCTGATTTCAATATATATTTCCTGTGAGTGTATGTAGTGTAATTTGTGTGCTAAATTTGAAATATTAAGTGCTCAGTGTACATAGGATTTTCAGAAGCACTTCAAACTACTTAGAAGACTTTCCTTTGAAATTACATGGATTTTTACTTTGACGTAATTTGGATCAGGGTTAAAAACAAGGCTGAGTGCTTTTGAAGATTCCAAACTATGACTAAGTTGGCATAGGATACAGCTCCATTCCCTTTGATGTTGATAAAAAAATCTTTTATTTACTTCAGTGGAATTTGAACACGGGGTTGAACAGTGGTTACGTCACAAAATTTATAGTGGCTCAAAATTTTATAAATATTGGAAGCTGAAGTTTTAATGATTTGTAAGATCTAAACAAAGGACAAAACATTGTTCTATATTCAGAGAACATTTTAAAAGCAATTTTATATACTTCACTGGAATTCGTTATATCATATAATACTGTTGGATATGAACAAGGTTATTAGAATCTGCTTCAAAGAGAGAAAAGAAAACAAAATTTATCTTGTAAAGTGCATAGAAGTACTGACTATACCAGCCAACTGACAGTTTCTACCTGTTACAAATATATAGTATTACACAGAGAAATGAATGACACAAGTATGAAATTAACATTTGCAAAGTTCTTTTTTTTTTTTTTTCTTAACCCAGAAATGGTGAGCTAAATAAATATTTAAAATATATAATGATTACTGATTACTTTGCTTTTCTTAGTACAGCTGAGAAAAGTTGCATGTACAACTGCAGCAGTTACAGATTATGGCTTGTAAAAATATTATGGAAGGAACACAGTCATTTAACCACTTTTACTGCTCGTTGTTACATTATGTAAGTTTCGAAGAGGCAAGTTTCATGTATGTAAAAATTCATATAAAATTTCCATTAAACATGTTAAACTTATGAAAACATTGTCCTGTTCAAGATAATTATGTTTTTCTTTATATATGAAATTCATGAATTCAGAATATGAATTCAGTAGGTATACTCTCTTTTTGTGCTTGTGTATGAAATATAGCATTGTCTCTAATGCTCTACTAATGATGCTTTGTTTGCAAAATACTATAGGCTTAACTGACCTTTATTTAGATGACTTGAATCCTTTCCTGCAATTTTCACACCTACTGTGATGTGTAGGCTAATACCTGCTTTGAGCTAGATTGAAGATTAGCCAATAAATGCCTTAAAAAGAAATATATACATATATTTTAATTCTTACCAACTTGTGTACGTAGTCATTCAAATGATTCTGATGAAATAGAGCAAGATTATATTTACATTGTAAAAGGGGAATTGATAATCATAGGATTATAGAACATCCTGAGCTGGAAGGGACCCACAAGGATCATGGAGTCCAACTCCTGGATCCACACAGGACCACCCAAAAAGCAGACCATGTATCTGACAGTGGCATCTAAACGCTTCTTGAACTCCATCAGGCTCATTGCTGTAACCACTGCCCTGGGGAGCCTGTCCTAGTGCCCAGCCACTGTCTTGGTGAAGAACCTTTTCCTAACACCCAGCCTGACCCTGCCTTGTCCCAGCTCCACGCCATTCCCTCGGGTCCTGTCGCTGTCCCCAGAGAGCAGAGCTCAGCGCCTGCCCCTCCACTCCCCTTGTGAGGGAGCTGCAGGCCACCATGAGGCCTCCCCTCAGCCTGCCCTGCTCTGGGCTGAACAAACCGAGTGATTTCATCCACTCCTCATATGTAAGGAAGTTACCTGAATTTTGTGGTCAGTGAAATTACCCAGGAGGAAAGACAGACTATCTCACTTCCTGCCCCAGACAGGATGAATACATAATGTAAGCGTCTAAATGTAAGTTGGAGCATCACCAGGACCTTCAGGCACCTACATTTACACAGCCTTGCTAATTTTGAACCCCACGTTCCCCATGTGCCCCATTACCATTTAGCTTTTAGTGATTAAAAGTCAGTCTAGGCTTTGTCCAAATTTCCAGGGAGGTGCAGTCCACCAGGTCTGCTCAGAACACACAGGACACACTACACATAAATATATGAGTAAGTAAACAGCCATTGCCACCATGAAAGAATTTTTTCTGGATAACACAGGCTTACTAGTTTCCCTACTTTCTTTTGCATAATAATTGACTGTCCAACATACTTACCCAGAAAGTAAAACCCCTGCATTCAGCATCATCTTGACCTGTGAAGATTTAAATCAACTGCTCCATGCACATTGCCCGTATAAATCATACCTGAGGATTATGACTGTCTAATCCTACGCAAAGCTATTAGCAGCCAATATTTTATCATCTCCTCACAGAGCTTGTTGCCAGTCTTATGTCTTATTTGATAAATAATTACTTCTTATACAAATAAAGTCTCTTATGATAACAAACACAAGAATAAGAATATTGTGTTGACTGGTTTATGATATTTCCTTTCTGGAGGCTAATAAGTCCCATACCTTTGGTCAACAGGATAATGATACTAAAGGTACTAAATTGTATTTTGCTGTTTATTTTGCACTTTTTACACTGAGAAGTTCATTCATCACCCAGGTAACTAGTATGCTAGCAGAGTCAGAATAGCTACAGAAAGCACATCAGTGAGGGGCTGAGTTTAATGAAGGACATGGATCACCTCATAATGCCTGTATAAGAATTGTTGCACTGTCGCTTTGTCTCCTGTTTTGCAAAACATGGAATCAGATGCTTTTTTACACAGTTTATTCACTGAATCTTTAATGTTAAGAACATGCCTTATTGCTTTGTTATACGGAAGTGATTGTTTGCAGCCCAGGTCCTCTGCAAAAGCATGTATGCTGTGAAGGTTAAACATTTTTGGACAGTCACAGGCTATCTCTTCACCTCTCCCAAAATGCAGGGCTCAAAGTCCCACATATTTTAACCACATTAGCTCAAAGAACTAGCTAAGATTGGCTAAGCATTCAGATCCCATGCAAATAATGCTTTTAATGCAAATAAATCTTTGAAAAGACCATCTATTTGAAAAATCCAGTTTATTAATGTAATACATGTTCATTCAGTTCTTAAATGCTTGTAAAAAAGTTTTAAATATATGTGTAGGGAAGAAACTGTAAGCACAAAGGAAAATGCAGTCTCCTATTGGCAACAGTTATCTTGGAGAAAGATTTGTGAATGTGATGGTTTTGTAAGATTTTAACGAAGTCAGAAACTGATAGCACCAGCTAGCGCCAGGCACGATGCAGGCAGGTGCTGAGCAAGCTTCCCCAGCTCAGCCTCTGCCAATGCACGTCCCCCCGACCTGCAGCACTGCAGCTGTTCCTCTTCGTGCCAAGTTGTGTGGTGGTGGTTTGGGGATTTGGAAAAACACATTCTCTGCACAAATACATTTCAGGTCTCCAAAGGGCAGTGAATTAACCCACTGTATCACTTCCAGTGTAATGAATTTTTAAATTCCTCTTTCTAAGCACAAAAGCCTCTCTCTCTCTCTCTTTTTTTTTTTTTTTTAGTTTCCCTGCAGGGCACAGCAATGAGTATCCTTTTCATTCTTCTTTAGCTCACTGCTACATTTTGATCTTTGCAGTTCAGCTGCAATACACTACTTTAAAAGATAAGCATACTTTCCTTATAGATAAAAAAAAAAAGAGAGAAATTTCTTTGAACTATATTTATTAAATTAACAAGGTGGGAGAGGAAATATTTTAATAATTCAGGGGCAGATTCTTTACTCTTTGAAGCAGTGATGAGCTCTCTGTGGTGGCAGTGATCTAAGTTTGTGCCAAGAGTGGGGGTGCTGGAAAGAAGTATTTGTTTTATTTGGCTGTTAAAAGGGTGCTCATCTCATTACCTGGTTTGATATGAGTTATAATAATGTATATGAGTGCTGAACAACCATACGCTGAAAGAGATCTCAGGTTTTTAGATCTAGGTTGCAGTTTTTAGTCCTCTACAGCAGCCCTGTAGAAGAGATGCAAAACTGCTGGCAGTGATCTGAAAGAATCACAGTTATGAAGTGGTTGATCAACAAAGGAAGCCATGACAATTTAATGAATTGCCAGAAAGTCATCTCATTTATTTACCATGATTCATATTTATATTCTCTACCTTTTTGAAGGAGAGCAACTTAACTTCCTATGTTTCATACCAGAACTGAAGTGCACTTTCTGAGGGTGTGTGGTAGGTGTCCTGGGCTTAGATGAGATTCAGCAACCAGTTACACCAAAGGTTCATTGTGTTTCCAGATTTAAACCAATGCATCACTCCATTGATGAAGATGATCTTCAGTTCCAAAAATTTCATTTTCCTGCTGAGATAAACAAAAAATGCATTGTTTAGCAATATAGTTTTTGCTTACTGCAGTTTCCCAACTTCAGATTTAAAAACAAAGCAATGGGAAATAATGAAAATTTGAACGTCAAACTTGTTGCAGTTCACCTTGTCCCTTAGATAAAAGTAATCAAAGGGTAGTGGGAAAGGGCTGTTTGTAGTTTTTTTTTTATTTTCTTAGGATCAGTTCAAGTTGGGTCAAAAAAACAAAAGAATCTTCTCCTTTCCCTCCCTCAAAAGATATCCCACTACCCACAAACAATTTTGTCCTTTCTCTAGAAAATAAGGATTGATTTTTTTCCTTAACAATTCATTTCCTCTTTTTTTTTTTTTTCCCGCTTTGATTATTCCATTTTTTCATATTGCAAATTTATTTGTCCATTTTTTTCCTTTCAAGGAAAATTCTAACATGTTAAGAAACAATAAACTTAATTAGAAAAGGGGAGAGGGAGAGGGAGTGTCAGGATATTTATCTGTTACACAGTGAGAATATTTTCCAGCTGTTCTAGTACATAGGTCCCATCACAGGGATTGTGAGAGGGATCTCAGTAATTCTCAAGAGCTTCTGGTTTCGTTAATATCTTCACTTTCTGTTTATTGATGGGAATTCTTTTCAGAAGTAGACCTACACTTAGAGGTGTCAGAGTGTTTTTGTTAAAAGTCTGAAAGTGAAACTGAGAAAAGCAACAGACATTTTCTGTATGTACAAACAAAGGGAGAAACATGGAAGCTATGTGACTTTTTGTAAAGAAACACTCTTACATGCTAAAAAGATACAGCACATGGGGCATTTCCCATTGGAAAATGAAAGGGAAGGTGCTGAGTGATATATCAAAGATCTATGAATTAAGGTGGATAACTCTTTAAGAACGTAAATGACCTCAGGAGGAATTTTTGGAAGTGGAAGAAGCTAGTTGTTTCACCTTCCCAGGGGTGTGTATGAATTTCAGGCTCTAAATCTGCAGCACAGATGAGGATATTCCGTATGCTGAACACATAATAAGAGGAACATTTTAACCTGAAATGCTTGTGATCTAAGTTGGATGACAACGAATGACAGATGAACCTAGAAGTGGCTTAGTGTATGGTATTCAACACATAAGGATGCCCTCCTGTGCCCGTTGGTGACCTGAATTACTGTAGCCAGATTACCCATATGCTGGCTGATAACCATGGAGCAACTGTGCTCCCTGGGATGAATCCCTCCAGCCCAGCACCTTTTCTCTGGTGCTGTTGGCTTGTGGTTGTCTGGGTAAAGAAGCTCAACAGCTGTTGGATTCCTCCTTGTGCAGCTGCTCATATCTGGGTATTTAAGAGTTTGCTATCATGTGACTTTGGAAGGCAGAGAAATCTTTGGAAGTGCCCCAAAGCTGGCATCTCAACCACAGCTGTGAAAAAGCTGGACAAATCTAAGCAGGTAATTAAATATACAAGAAATTTTCAGAAAGAAAAGAAAAGAAAAAAGAAAAGAAAAGAAAAGAAAAGAAAAGAAAAGAAAAGAAAAGAAAAGAAAAGAAAAGAAAAGAAAAGAAAAGAAAAGAAAAGAAAAGAAAAGAAAAGAAAAGAAAAGAAAAGAAAAGAAAAGAAAAGAAAAAAAGAAAAACTCTCTTATTGTTTTCCTTGTTCTGGGTCTAATTCTGAAAAATGCTGAGTCCCTAGGCACTGAGCACATGGAAATAACAAAATTCAGTTGGCTTATTTATAATACCACTTTGCATCTAATGTGAGCACCACCTTAGTTAGAGAACCTCCAGCTAATGACACCTTTAAGAGGTTCTGTATATACAAAATACTAAATATTGTTTCAAATTGCATTAGCTTATGTTTCCTTACTTAGCTTGCTTGAACAAATAGACAAACAACATTATTTGCTTTATCCACATGAGAACTAGCCTTTCAAGAGGCTTGTGCTGAAAGTCCTTTGGCACAACCTGGTATAAGTTCCCTGCATGTCATTTATGTGAGCTGTGAGAGACTCAGACCTCTTTGGCCCCTAGAGGATCTTACCTCCAGTCTTTACCAATTTGTCTGTTTTAAAACTAAGGATATGTTGTATTCAATTATCTCAACTGTAACTCCTTATTAGTTTTTAGCCACAAATTCAGTGTAAACTCTGAATTTTCTGAATGCAAAAGCCTTAAAGACATACCCATGAAGAACAGCATAACAATGTCACTTCTGAATAGTGCAAAATCAAAATAGTCAACTGTGCCTTACATGTTAGTTCAGGAAGATGTAATGGTGCTTTTTATTTTATATTTCATGTATAAGCCGTTCAGAGAAAGGATTTTTTTTTTCCCACACTACCTAATATTGAGGTTCTAATATTGTCTGTCTATGTCTACCACAAACAACCAAGAAAGATTAAAATCAAATTTCTGTATCAGATCACAGTCTCATTGTTGGATAAAATATTATTGGAAGACAAACTATTCCTAAAGCACTGTCTTACTGCAGATTTACTTACTTATTTACTTACATATTTTTGTAGGAGGAAGGAGGTTAATTATTTTTTTAATACTTATAAAAGAGAATAAAGGTGTATCAAGAACTTGCTGCAGGCAGTAATGTTGAGTACTTTAAATACCCCTCCTTAAAGTGGTGGAGGAATATTTTTAACTTTCTGAAAAATATTGAATCTCATTGTAATATCTTTTGGAATGATTAGAACACTTTGGTCAACTAGAAAGTATGCACACTTTTTTAATAGTTGCATTATTCTAACGGTTCCATGATTGAAAGGAATAAAATTTGATAATAACTCCTCTTTGATGACAGATAAGTTTTAAAAGATAAAATATATCAGAACCTTTTAGAAAGTCAGAAAACTCTGCTTAGCCAAATTCAGCAACAATAAATTCCATTAAAATCTTTTCAAAGATAGTATTAACCAAAACCACAGAACAACTCTCTTTCACTTTAAAACTTGCAGGATGCTTTTAAAATGTTGTTTGACCCTCACTGAGGTAAAAACGGGTTTTACCATTAGTTTAAGTGAAATAAGGAACAGATTAAAATGCTAATCTGTATTACTGAAAGTAAAATGAATGCTAGAGGTCTAAATTATAGAGCAGGGGAGAAGGCAATGTATGCCTGAGAAATCTGAAACAAGTTTTAAACTGAGGAAGATTCAGCAATTTTATAGACTAATTTAGATTGATACCCCAATAAATTTACCATGCAAATTACACTTCTGTGAGGTCATGAAGGGTTATCAACAGTCACACATGGAAGACTTCTGGAAGATAGGTCTTCTGTTAGCACATATCAATTAGAAGAATAGTAATTTTAGAGGCTACTTGGGGTGCTGTCTGGCATAGACCTTCCACAGAGGTCAGTTACAAAAGAAGACTGAAAACACGTGGACTTTAATGCCATTAAGGAAGTCAATTTGTCCTCTTATTCATTCTCCTGGAAATCAATAATACTAGATGAAATTCATCTAAACTTCGGCAGTCAAAATCTTGGGCAGCCATTATAAGCTAGTGCTCTAGATTCCTTCTCTTGTGAAACCATGCAGGAAATGAACTCGTCTACATTAACACCTCTTCCTACTGACTGTAGTGTGAATTAAGAGGTCTGACTTAGACTAGAAGTGAATTAAGAGGTCTGACTTAGACTAGAAGAATAACTCTGAAATGGACATAGAGAGACGAGATGAATCCTCCCCATTTGGATTCTACAAACTGAAAATGCTGGAGCAGTATTCATGAGGATATTTCGCTATTTTCCTCCTAATTATATCTACTGCTCACTGAAATCAATAGGAAAATTTTTACCAGTTGCAATTAGTGCCCATGCTGGCCCGCAGTTTCTACATTCACATACAATTGTCAAGAAAGGACATATTTATTAGCAGGAGATTATCACTGTGTTATAACTTTGCTCATGAGGAAGTGCAGCCATTGACTGCATTACCCAGGAGCACTCTTCTTTTCTCAAGATGGCAGTAATTGTTTTCTTTTTTAGGCAATGCCGTCAGTTGACTGAAACCATGACATGTGCTTTCTGTACACACACCTCATTAACAACCTTACAGGCCTTATAATAAGGCCAATACATAGTTTTAAACCCTTCTATATGGAGAATTCAGAACAGTGTATAATTACAAAAAAAAAAAAAAAAAAAAAAAAACCAACAAAAAACAACACACACACACAAAAAGAAACAAAAACAAACAAACAAAAAATACAAAACAAAAAAAAAACACCTCCCCAGTACATTATGACCTGATTCATTTTGTGTATTATCACTGTAAAATAAACAGTTAATTTAGTGACACTTAACTATAGAACTTAACATGTGAAACATTAATAGCATATACTTTTTTTCCTGTAAATCTGTACTAATCTTACTGATGGTGAACTGGTGGCTCAGCAGTAAGCAAATAAACATAATCTAAGGACAAGCTAGCTATGTAAACCTGTTGACAATCGTGTCCTCTCACTTGATGCATCTGCACATGTTAAGAAAATGTATTTTAAAATAAGGATGTAATTTATTGTCAAGCTGGTCACAAGTTTTGCAGTATGTTGAATGACAGAAGGTGGTTTGTACATGATGAAAGAGCAGAAACAATGAGAAGAGGAAAATAGCAGGACAGTTTGTGAGATTAAAGACAATAAAGGCCATTCACAAAGAATCAGCATATCATGAGGAAGAATAAATACAGTATAATAGTGTCATTTCCAAATAAATACTTATCCAATACGCAACAAACACACACATCCCTGACAAAATAAAGTGTACAAAGAAATACAAAATGAATTACAACATAAAAATAAACCTTATCTTGTAAGGCTTGTAAAGTAATTAGCAAATACAATACATAGTCATTAGCACTGTAAAATATCCATGGTTTAGGGTACATAATGTGTACCCTAAGAGATATTTCCAACTGAGAAGCTGTTCAAGTAAGTTATTGCCTTTGATTATGTATGGTTTCTAGTACGTGTTCTGTAAATCAACAGCTAAAATGAAGTCTATGTTTTACAGTTTCTCTCCCTTAAGAGAGACACTATAGTTTGAGTAGACCAAAGCAGGTGCTTTTGCAGGATGGAATATAAGATTCAGAAGCTGAAGGAGCCAGCATTGCACATTCAGAATGCTGAAGGACAGCATTGCACTGTAGCATTTGCAGTGCCTCCCCCCCCCCCCCCCCCCCCAAAATTAAAACAAACAAACAACAACAAAAACAAAGGCAGCTTTTTTAATCAAGTGAAGGCCTGTAAGGGGGCAGTGAAAGTAATTTACAGAGTGTTACAACTCTGCTACTACCTTCACCATGGTTGAATTTACATCTGCAAATGTCCCTGTCTGTTTCTCTTGGACAATTAGGTTCATTCTGTGTGTAATGGTTGCTCAGATGGCTCTACATTGCGAGCAGCATGAGTTTTCACACGTCAGGCTAAAGTTGTACAGCCCCCAGAGCTGTACACAATAGTACCAACATGACTGTTTTGCTTCTGTTTTAGTTTCATCCATACACTGGACATTAAGTCACTGTATGTATAAGTGACTGAAGCAATATGCCTTATAATGTGCCCTCAAATTCTTTGCTTTCAAACCTCCTAGGAATGGATTTCACACTGTATTTTATTTTAACCAGAACAATACATTGCTTTCAGTTGTTCACAGAAGAGAAGTCAGGAACAGCAAAGGAGAATTTAAAAGTTTTTTCATCAATAAAATCTTCATTAACCAATCTAAGTGGGTTATTTATCTACCAAGTATATTTTAAGTAATGCCTATTTTAGGCTAGTACCTAGAGACTCCTCAGACTGTTGCGTTAAAAGGAGTGAGCAATAGCACCAAGCAGACATTCTGCCCCCAGAGGTTACAGTCTTAGACTATGTTATTTGGTCTTTAAATATATATATGTGTGTATGTAAATATATACAGGCTACCTGAATGTGGAGAATAATTTATGTGTTCTTTCAGAAACTTATTGATAATAATATATGAATAAGGGTGCATGCTCCTTCAGGCAACACTAAGAATTTTTTGCAGATATGTAAGTAAAACCTAATCTAATGGAGACTGATGTGTTCTGAAACATACAGGGGACAATAGACAAAAATAATTTAATTACCATTCGATATTGTTCATGGTAAAGAAAGTGTAGGGCTTCAGTTACTATCTGTAATTAAAAGTCTCATAAATCCATTTCATAGCTGGGAAAGTATATGCCTCAAAGGTGGAAAATAAAGCATATTAGACATTCAAACACAGCTAAGATTACAGTAACAGTGGAAATTTAGGGCTATGCATCTGTGAAAAAGGACTGTGCTTCTCTTCGTCTATGATGGACTAATGAATGACCCTAGAGCAGTGGGATTTAAGATATAAACATTTATCTTAAGGGTTTCAACTGGTTATCTTAGGCAGCTCACTGCTTCACTAAGAACCTACCTGGTTCCTGGTAGACCCCAGCCTGAGATGCCAGTCGCCTTATGAGATCTTTAAGGCTCCCCATAGTCATGCTGAATTCTGGGTTTCATAACTTGTGATGGGCATTCACTTATTGCCCACTATGGGACTGGAGCCAGGCTGTTCACTCAGATTTTGGACCATGGGATGACATTGTCCTTACTGGGGAACTCAGATGATAAACTTTCTGATTGTTAGGGTTATCAGCCAGGTGCCTTTACATAAATAAAGTTTTCCAAAGTCAAAAAATGACAATGAAAAAGGAAACTTTTTCTGTCCATTAAAAATACAATGAAACATTGCATTGCACAGTTGCTGGGAAGACAGAAATCTCATTAGAAAGCTCTGTTCTGTGTCACACAAGGAGAAAAGAATGACAGAAAAATCCAGTGAACCCTGATTTCAGAGAGGAAAACCTTTTATTTTCCCCTTAATGATTTTAAATCCTTTGGGGAAAGAACTGTGAGGGTGGAGGAGGAGCAAAGGAGAGGTCAACACCTTTTTGTGATAAGATAATATTTGCAGGGGGGCTGGTAGGGGACAAGAGGAGAAGAAAAAAAGACAGTAAACATGATATTTAATTTAAAAGGGAAAGCACAATTGAAGAAACTAGTTTATTAAATAAAACAGCAGCAAAGCAGTTTTAAAAATCCTATTGCATATTCCTTTGGGCAGGTTCAAGATATGGTTAAATTGATACCTGCAGTGGTTCTGATCTAAACTAATAAAATGAAAGGAAATGCTCCCATTAACTTTAACAAGCTTTGGATCAATCCCCTGATGAATTGCGCTGCTCACTGGCTTATAGCTGAGCTACACTAGCTGTCAAACAACCCAAAAGTCTCTCCCCTGGGTATCTTGGCATATAACCCTTAGGTACGCTTACAAAACGACATGGGGAATGACACACAAAGAAAGGAAAATGGGCATTTCTGATGCCAGACACCATCCGTCTTCAATTAAGTTAGCTTCCGAAATGTTTCAAGTATCCAGGCTCTTTTTGAAAGCCCAATTGACCCAGAAGTCTCTAACAAAGCAATCCTTAAAACCAGCCACATAGTTAGTTTGTTTGCTTGATGGGGGGTTCTTAATGCCATAAACCCCAGTGCAGAAGTTAATAATTTCATACATTATCTCTTTGAATATGCAATAGAAAACTCGAGGCAGCTGTTTGAACTTCCCTTTAAAAGAGGACAGATTGCCTTTATTGTGTGCACTACTTCATGGGTTGTTTGAGGCCAGGGCAATTATGGGATGAATGACTTCCCTTTAGCTGTTGATGTGTAGGCTTGTTGTTGTGTGCATATTGTTAGGGGCTTTTTTTTTATTATTATTTTTTAAATGAAACATGGGGCCATGTGATAAAGCAACAACAGAGATGACAGGTAATGATCAAAAAAGGAAACAGTCACTACTGACTTGGATTTGTATTGTCTTGTAAATGAAAGAATTGGAATAAGTTACATTTCTATGGATGTCATTCTTACTGGTTTACCACTCCAAGTGTGGGTGTGATTTTGTGCTGTAAACAACACAGGTAAGAAGTAAGCAAACTTTTCAAATTAAGCTCTGTTTTTCCTCTTGGAATTTAGTGGTATTTGCCACAGGATAAATTTTTAGCTAATGTAAAGGTTTTTCATTTTTATTCACTTGTGAGACAAATGGTCTCACCAACTGACTAATAAGTGGACTATTTTTTCACTTTTGCTGGAAGTAGGGTAACCTTCTAATTGGAAAATTATTCTTAAAGTTGAATTATATACATAGGAATAAAATAATTTCTGTAGGGTCCAACTGGCTACACTGGAAGGACTCTTCAACAAACTGCTTATTATAAGGTTACTATTTTCTGAAGAAAATGAGGTCAGAGGACCAAACCTATAATGAAGCCAACTGACAATTCTTTAAGGGAGTTGTACAAAAAGAAGAAAAATATATTTTTGTTCCAGGAAACTCATAGAAGTGGTTATATGATGTAAAATGCATATATACCTAATAATATTTGAGACACACTTGGATATCTGAGATGTTTGAGCATTACTACCACATATGACATGATACTTACTGGAGTTTCTGGAGTAATTGCTGCAGGTGAGGCTGGATACCTCAATGGTACTAGTACCTGTGGAATCATAGAACAGAATCATAGAATATCCACAAGGATCATGGAGTCCAACTCCTGGATCCAAACAAGACCACACAAAAACAAACAAAAAAAAACAAACAAAAAACAGTTCATGTAACTCAGAGAATTGTCCAAATGTCTCTTGAACTCTGTCAGTCTTGGTGTCATGACCACTGCCCTGAGGAGCCTGTCCCAGTACCTGACCACTGTCTTGGTGAAGAACCTTTTCCTAACACCCAGCCTGACCCAGCTCTGTGCCATTTCCTTGGGTCCTGTCGCTGTCCCCAGAGAGCAGAGCTCAGCACCTGCCCCTCCACTCCCCTTGTGAGGGAGCTGCAGGCCGCCATGAGGCCTCCCCTCTTCTCTGGGCTGAACAAACTGAGTGACTTCAGCCACTCATACGTAAGGAAGTTACCTGAATTTTGTGGTCAGTGAAATTATCCAGGAGGAAAGACAGACTATCTACTTTATCACTTCCTGCCCCAGACAGGATGAGTACATAATGTAGGTGTCTGTTCTAGTGCCCAAACACACTCTTGGTGAAGAACCTGTTCCTAATATCCAACCTGAAATTCCACTGATATGGCTTCATGCCATCCCATGGGTCCTGGCCACCAAAAAGAATAAATCAGCATTTCACCCTGCTCCCCCTTGTGAGGAAGCTGTAGACTGTTTGAAACTATTGAATTTAGGCCTCTCTTTATTATGTTCCTATGGTTAATGAAACAGATTTTCTGACACTGCACATTCCTTAGAAGCATCTGTACTGATTTAAAACTTCTCAGAATAATCTGACAAAATTATTAGGTAAAGCCTTAATTTGCCACAAGTGTGTACAGAAGCAATATTAGTATAAAGGTACATATAAGTTTTCAGTTCCTTGGCAAATACATAGAAAATGTAAAGTAAAATAGGGGGAATTATCAGAAATATTTTTCAGACTATTTTGAGAAAAAGATGAACAGAAATGTTTGAGACCATACGATGTACCTTCTGCTCTATTTTTATAAGTTTTCTTGAACTTTTAAATTCAGCCAAAATAAATTACATTAATAATGTCAAACAACAAAGTATTGCATTCTGAACATACCTAAAAAGAAGACTTAGATCAATACACATGCATGGTTTTTTCTATATCATTTAGTGTTGATTGAACATATTTGCTGAGATTGACAAGATTTCATGAAAGGTTTTGTTTCATTGCCTACATTTTCTGTTAAGATAGCTTGGTTAAAGCTGTTGGAATTTTTATCTTTATTACTGATACTTCCTAGCTAGCCATGAAATTTAACCTCATAAATTTGATTTTATTTAATGTATTCTGTCTGTCTTTGCCTACTGCATAGAGTATAAAATATGTCATCAAAGCTATCTTGAGTTAATATTCCAAGAAAATATTTTATTTTCCAGTGATGAATGAAAATGACTTATTATCTTGTTAGCATGACAATATATATATGCTGAATTATATATATATATATATATATATATATATATATTTCCTTTAATTCAAAGATAGTAATTCAAAGATGTTCATTAAAAACTGGAAAAAAATCTTGGAAAGAGCTTAAAAAGTCTTTTGAGGTTCATTTGCATAATTCCTTTTTTAGAGCTTTAATTAACAGGGATCTGTAAGTGTTCTTCCCACTTGTGTTGCAATTTCCCATGCAAATACAAATTAGGAAATACTATTTTTACTGCACCAGAAGGACTATATATGCTGATAGCACTTAAAACCAATTGTCATATTGTGAAATTAAATCTTCTGGACATTTCTGTTAATACATTTAGGGCTACATTTCCAGGGCTAAAATATGTTTTGCTTGTTTGAAAAAAACTCATAGTGATGAGTATAAAATTAACTTTGTCAAAATCAGATGGAAATTTTTCAGTGGTGATGGAGGGGCTAAGATTTCACACTTGGACACCTGCAAACACAGAAGCAGTGGTGGTTCCTCAGGTGAATATACCAGAGTGGAACAATGATCTTGGATACTGGTACAGAAAATAACCCAGTTCTCCTGGCAATGTCTTCAAGTAAACATGAAAATTATATTTTGTCATTATGGCATATGCAGAAAAGAGACTGATATAAGAACTATTAGGGAGTTCTCCCTCACTTCTTGTTTTTCCTCCCAAGTGGACTTCCAGGCTTGAACTTTGGGCTGTTGTAAATTGTAACATTACTGAAAAACAACCTGCAGTTCTTAATGCAATGAGTAAATGAAACCTAAAAAACTGGATTAGGTAATTTCAAAATTCCTTTTTTTGCTTGTTATTTTTGTAGCTGTTTACCTATACTTAACTGTCTGGAATTCATCACTACTTGCAAACCATTCTACATTTCTTTGGTCTTTATGCTTTTCACTTTGACTTTCTTTTTTTTTCTTTTTTTTTTTTTTTTTCCTCAGACTCTTTCTCTGATTTTGTCATAAAAACATCTTACATACATGGGTGGCTCTTTAAAGAAGTGGCATCTACAGGAAACATCTTACATATGAGTAGAGTTGTGGGAGTTACTTTATCTGTTGAGCTACAGAATAAGAGGGATATAGTTTAATTTATACTGAAATGTTTTGCAGTAATTTTTACTTGCAAATCTTGAAATAGGAAAAAGATGAAGCAGGTCAAAAAAATAGTTTTTCTCCATCTTTTGCATGGAAGATGGGTATTTGTTATTCTAGTCTCAGTCCTTAAGAAGTGGCCACAACTGTACCTTATAGATTTAACTTTAATTAAAATTAAATCTTTAGTACTCTCTATAAGTATTCTCTATAACAAAGATCCTTGCAAAATCCAAAAAAATACATATTTTTCAACTTACTGATTTTAATTTATGCCATCATTTTCCTTTGTCTGCTACTTTTCTGTGCCTGTGCTTAAAATCATCTTTATCTGCCATAAAGCAACACTTTGTTTTCTCTTACTCTCGGATATCTAAAACTACCTTTACGATATCTCTTGGATATCTAAAACTATCTCTATCTCTTGGATATTTAAAACCAACAAACAAACAAACAAATTAGACTTGTACCATGAGCACAGGGCCATAGATTTTTTTTTTTTTTTAAATTATTTTCTTGAATGCAACAATAACACCAAAAAATAATATATGTTGAATAATGGCAACCTTTATAAAGTTGTCTTTATTTATTCACCAAACCAAATTTATTCGGTATATTCATTATTTGATATTTGACCTACTCTGGGGTGTGTTCATAGGAATCTTGTTTAAAAAAGAATGTTGAGACTGAAAAAGGAGTAAAGCCACTAGAGCTGCCCTTATAACATAATCTACATGTCACCATCCCATAAGTCTTCTTCACAAGATCCTCATGATGATATAAATAGGAGTTTAAGAAGAGTTATCTGGCAAACTTCTGCCTTTCTTAAAAAATCATCCTTGTTACTGAAAATACACAAACTTTCATTAAAAGTCTCTTTTATAAGCTACAAAGTTATGCTAAATAATACCAATTTAGATGCTCTGAAATGGACGAAACCAGCATTTACATGTAGCTAAATCAGAACGTTGTTATTCTGGTGAGTTTTAACCTAATAAGACACATTTTTAGTGGAGATAACATTGACAGCTATTAAGAACAGTTTGATTTACCCACGGTTTGAAGGAATATGGAAAGGTCAAGATTAAATTCCCCAAAGATCAGCATAATGATACACAGCACACTACAACACTTATCTTCTTTGTGATGAAATACAAAAATACAGTAAAATGGGAACTCTTATACTGCACAATGTTTAATTCATGGAATACTCAAATAAATATGCAAATAGAAGGCTCTTTCTATGCTAGATGTCATAAATACACTTCAGCTATATTAAGTGTTCCTCATCAATACACATAACATTATGTTTTAGTTAACAAGAACAGCAAAGGTTTTGGATGAAATAAAGTGTTAAATGAAATTTAATTATGGTAATTAAAAAAAAAAAGCAACAACTAAGTTACACTAATTCTTTTGTGCAATTGTGGATATCTGTTTCTGCTACTATGAAGATATAACACACTTAATATGATCCCTTTCCCTCATGACATCCATATCCTAGAAACAAATAATTGTTTAGGTTGGAAAGGACCCTAAAAATCAGCTAAATCCAGCCCTCCTACCATGGGCAGGGACACTTCCCACTAGACCAGGTTGCTCAAAGCCGCATCATTCTCAAACATTTGTAAACCATCCCTTCTTCATTAAACCAGGGGTCCTAATAAATAACCTTATAACTAAATTTTGGTCTGAGCAACCTTGTTGTTGACTGTGCTTTGAGCAGGAAGTTGGACTGAAGACCTCCTGATGTTGTTTCCAGCCTGAATTATCTTATACCTTATGAAGTGGATGTATTTCTATGAAGATATTTAAAACTGCACAAAGAAGACAAAACAACCAACTATTAATTATAAATAAAGGGAATAAATAAACAATGATCAACATTCAGTTTCTTAAGTTTAAAATTGATGCTGCAACTGAAAAACCTAATCAGACATTTTCTGAAATGGACCAAGTATTTTATGGAAGTTCCATGCATGAAACTTATAGCAGTTTCTATACAATGAAAAATTAAACTGTATAGCTGATTTGGAGGTATAACTGGAGCACAGAAATACCATAAAGTTAAGTGCTAAATGACTTATTAGTGTTACACAACAATTTTTCATATCAGAAAGGCAATCTTGTTTTTTCAGCTCCCACCACTTCAGTGATAAAAAACAAACAAATAAATAAAAAAGTAAACAAGCAAAGATCAATTTCAATCTAAGAATTACCATAAGATTGTGTTGATATTAATAACAATAAAAATGATGATAAAAGTCCAGTCCATCTCTCTTAAGAGTCATCAATAATGACACCGATATTTTGGAAAAAATAATTGTTTGTTTAATCGAAAATATTAATTTGCAGAAATGTACCCAAACTAAGGCACTGGAAAGACAGGTCCAGCCTAACTATATGGGAGATGTAGTAAATGGTAGAACAGTATTGATAACTATAGTCTAAGACCAGCAGTCATCAGTCTGGAATAAACCTCTTCCATTTCTTAAATATTTAACACTTAGCATCTATGTTACTATACTAATTGTATGAATTCTGTGATTCTGTGAATTCATTTTCTAAAAAAATAAAATTATCGAGCCATAAGTTCATAAATGGTGAAATGAGAAAGGGTCACCAAGTTTCTTCTTCCTATCAGTGTTTTAGCAATTTCTGTGTGAAGGTGACAACTCTTGGTTGAAGGTGATCCTTCAGAATATTGTTTATCATTAATTAAAGTTCCTAAAATGTTTTAGACAGTGATACAAAGTCTTTCTGTTATTCTGAATGTATTTATTTATTTGACCTCCAGTACCAATTTGCATTATGTCAAAGTTGCTAGACAAGTTGCTGTATTCTTTTTTTTTTTTTTAATAAAATGAACAAAATAGGCAGCTTCAGGTTGTAGTTCATCACCTGAAATAGATGGCTAAACTAGGTTAGGTCATTTTATTTTATTTTTTAAATGGACTTGGTGCCTTGCACTGGTACAAACATCCACCCTGTAGACATTTAATAAACTGAAAGCTTCCCTTGGTAGGTTGCTCAGCGTTTTCCCCTGGTTGCTTAAAATGTATAGCATTTTTTTTTCCTTCTAGCTTTAATGTTCCCTTAACAGCTTACTGAAGGTATTACACTCACAGAACAGACAGATGCATAAATGTAAGACTTTTTGAAGAATATAACCAACAGGCAGGACTGGCCAACATCCACAGGAGAAAGCAGGAAGAAGTAGATGATGTGCAATCAAATAAAGATAAAAGCAATGAACATACTGGTTAAGAGTTTTGAAAAAGGTAATATGGCATGCTGAAAAAGAGGATGTGAAAGACAAGGGGATTTGAAATGTGCCTAGTCCTAGTTTGGAAGCAGTAGAATAATTCACACTCGATACCATATCGATTGCGATATGTAGCAATGCTGGCAATTGATAGAGATAATAAATAAATAAATAATAAAATCTGGTCCTAAACATGCTTCTTCAAGACACTGTTCTCTTATGCTCAGAAGAAAAGCTAGAGTACACTTTAACATTGATCCATTTGTGTCTTCATTCATATAATGAATATTCATTCAGTATATGTCTTGCAAAAAAGCTACATGTAATGCAGATGATAAAAGAGGGATGAAAGACTTTATTCAGTCAAGAATCTTCATAACATCAATGACATTTCTCTTTCCTTCTCTGGAATAATATATATAAAATGGCATCATGCAATGACTGTCAGTTACAGCACAAATTAACCAGATGTATAAAGTTGAGAACATCCAGCTCACTGAGCAATTGGTTTCATATTGGCTTGTAGATGACATAACCAGGATGGTCAGGATGAATACTGTATAACAACAATGTCCCCGTGATCTGATTATACTGATTATAACTTTATTACAAATATGTTCTTTTCCTAATGAATAGTTAATGGGTGCATTGGATTCCAGAACACTTCTGCTGTCACAGATAGTTTTAAATGTTCACTTAGGAATTAACATAAGGTTTAAGAGAAAAAAAATGCCGTTTTCATTTTCTCCATTTTCTAAATTGAAAGACTACATTAAAACATCTCCTTTGATGGCTTTTTTTTTTTTTTTTTTTTTCCCATCTATTGTCCTATGCCTTTATAATGTAAATTATTCATTTGATGAATACATTTTCCAGAGGAGCTTGGCAATATTAGTGGAGTGATTCTCTTATGACCATGAACAGACTGAAAATGAAACCTCCCAAAGGCCTTGGTTTTGATATCTGTGGTCCCTTTGTAATAACAGATACCATCATAAATTTCTCAGTAATCTTGCAGTGAGTTTATGTTTTGAACCAATCAAGTCTCCTTTGAGTAAAGCTTATGACTCTATGATAATTAATAATCTATGATCTCTTAAGGACATTAAGTTGAAAAACTTCACTTTCCCAGTGGTAACCTTTTACAACTCATCCTTTACCTAAATGATTCCTATTGAGAATTTCTTTTAGCTGACAGAGTGAGCAGCCTCTGCAGCTAATGACAAGGGACCTCCTTCATAATCTGGCAGCCCCTGGTACTGCACTATTGAGCACTGTGAGGGGTGAAATACCAGATTGAGGGATATGAGTAAAATATGCTTAGCTGTCTTTTTAACTTCAGGGTTTGAGACAAACTAGTTTGATGCAACAACACCCATTTAAACAACATCACAAAGTGTCACATTTTGGAAAGATCTGCAGGTAAATAGAGCTCCTGTAGACCTTCTCTTTGCCCTGTGGGCAGCTAGACATGAACCTCTGGTGTTGCTCAGTAAAGCGTTAGTAGATTGTGATTAACATTTTCTAATATTTGATCCAAATTGATCTCAGGTGTCAACAAAATTAGAGTTACATGATGAATTATTTTGTTCCCTGGTGGGCTTCCACCATTTTTTGTCAGGTGAATGACTCCCACAGTATGGTCCTAAATAAACCAGGAGGAGTGGAAAAATCTGGTTCTGAATAAAATTGCCTCTATGGTAGCCTATATTTCTTGCAATTCTCCATAGCCTACAGTTTGAGATTCTGTGTCAAATGTAGAACTAATTTCCTCTTGGGTAATTTTTATACAAGCCTGTAACATAATAAAGAACTTCCAGGAACTGACAGAGCTACCTGTTCTCATTCAGGTTAGGTCAACATTATTGAAAGGCTATGCCCTGGAAGTAGTGTAATATAATGTCTGCTGATCTGCTCTTTGATTTTAACAGCATCCATAACTTGACATGAATTTGTAATATGATCATAAATTATAAATTTACAGCAAAGTTATCCAGCAATTCTATCATGAAAATGATTTTAAATTAACCATCAACATTCACAGAAAGGAATTGCATTTGTAGATTGCCTTGTGAAATGATTTACTGATATGAATTTAAGCCCTGAGCTCCCAAGTCTCTGCAGAACCTTTCTTTTTGTTTAAGGAAAATATATTGGGGGATGGAGGCTTGAATTGTCTGAGTTAAATCAATGAAGTTCCAATGATTTTCATGCCTTTAGATACTACAGCATATACATGTAGAAAGGTAAATATATCAATATGATACTGTACTACATAAACTAGACACAGTCTGAATTTTAGATATTGGCAGTCTCTAGGTACCTACCACTCTGTTTCTGTCCAAAATAACTTTTGAGCAGTTTTGTAACTTTTTTGAACTTCACGCTTGTAAGAATCACAGCTAAATTAATCCTTTATCTGTCTCAGGGGTTATTTGTTCCTCTATTCAGTCCTGCTATACTGAGCACCCTGAGGGTGCTTACGATCTTGAGGATGCTTAGGATTCTGATATTGCTCTGGAATTGTATTGGCTGCACAAAACAGGAGAGGCTCTACCTTTATTCTGTACTTGAAGGTCAGGGCATAGGCACTGGATGTAGGAGAACTGTGTTCAGTTCCTTTCTCCACGCAAATTAGGTGAGCTTTTTCCTCACTGCCTCTTAAAAAGAGGCTGTCACCTTCAGGCTTCAGGATACTTAGTGGAGTGAAGTTGGACATATTTTGGAAATGCAGTGGGGCATCACAACAACACTAGCTCATTATTACTGCCACACTTTGCTATAGGGTTTCCTCCTTTGCAAGACACTTCAATGTTAGAGCATAGGTTCATTAGACGTGAAGCATGGTATATGTTTTTCAGGAAAGATATGGACAAACTGAAGAGTCCAGAGGAGAGCAGTGAAGTTGGCAAAAACATCAACTATGATAAAAATCTGAAAAGCATCGAATTATTTAGTCAAAACAAATGAAGACTAAAGAGTTAGCATGCATTAAATGTTGCCAATAGCAGAAAGTGTGCATATTGTTCACTAAATCTATTGTAGGTCATAAATAGGATAAAAAGACAGAAAGAAAGATTTAGCTTTGGAAGATTTTTTTCTTTAAGTGAAGATTTTTAAGCATTGAAACAGAATATGTTAGAAGCTGTGGTAGCTTAAAAAATGATTAGATAATTATCTTGTGGGAATAATCTTAGCTGTTCCTACATTCATACAGTAGGTTTACCATGCTATGAGTATTATATGATCTATGAATGACCCTTCAGACACAACTGTCTGCAGTCTTTGAAATCTTTGGACTTGGAGATGGACTTGGAGTTAGTCTGAATTTAGGCTGTGATGTGATTCAGAAATCCCCTTTGCAGATCTGTTCTCTGACTTCCCATTTGTAACCTGTTGGAGGAAGGAAGAATATGCTAAAGATTATGCAGAATACAAATGCTAGATGTCTGGTTCATTGGCATTGGGATCTCTCAGCATAAATCTAAGATGTCTCATGTCAATCACGACCTCCTAATACACCCCTGCAAAGCATGCAAATACTATAAGGCTATTAACATCCTAAATAAGTACTTAAAACAAATTCATTGGTACCTCAAACATTGATGAAATTGTTCTGGTGAATCCCAGAATCCCATAAGGAATATCTGTAGCTCCTCTCTTTCCTAGGTAGTGAACTAAGCACAAAGATGAAATGACTTGTTCAGAGTCACACAGGAAGTGTATGGCACAGTGTGGGAGCTGAATATAGCTATGAAGCCACAAGCCTTTCACTTCCTCTCTAAATTTCTAACCATTGGTATAAAACAACAATGGTTGTTCCTAGTAGAGAGAGGTGTTTTGTTAGTGAAATATTCTTGTGATGCACAAAGTAGCAGGGCTGTCTCAACTGTGGCATTTGGAAAGGAATATTTCTTCTTAGGAATAAAGAGACCTAGATTTATAGGTATTGATTAAAAAGTATTCTCAACACAGAGTAAAAATCAAGCCTGCAGCCAAGAAGCCCACAATAAAGTACATGCTTAATTGAGTGTAATAAGATGAACTCTGAATTATAATTGCAGGTGGAA
Source organism: Anas acuta (assembly GCF_963932015.1). Classification (NCBI taxonomy): domain Eukaryota; kingdom Metazoa; phylum Chordata; class Aves; order Anseriformes; family Anatidae; genus Anas; species Anas acuta. Next base: position 105,886,369 of record NC_088981.1, read on the forward strand.
TTCAGAGGTTGGGAGGTGAAATAAACAATTTAGGATTATTGGAACAACCTGTCTTTAGTGAAGACTGGCATGTTTATATGCAGAGTATGACACCCAATGATTTTAGTAAGCAGCAAACAACTGCCACCATAATTTATATTCATTTGAGGCCTTCTTTGGAAAAGAGATCACTCATAATTCAAAGAAGAAATAGTGAGCATTTGCAGGGCAAAAGGAAAAACCATATCCACATGCCTGTACATCTAATGATCAGAAAACATTTATCAAAATACAGTACAAATTACTTTATTGTCCATAGTTAATACTTTCCACAGATTCAGAACAGTCTCAGACAAGTTTGTTCTAGAGTAAATGAACTCTAAAATAAAAGAATGCATTCTAGCACAATGTTAACAGGATAGAGATGTAATTTTGTACTCAACCAGAATACAAGATGGAGGTCATCTGAATTTAGTTTGTTCGTACTGTGTGTATGGTGAAGATAAAAAGATGTAAAACATTTTCTTAAGCAAGTGGTGAATGTAACACAGAAGTATGGCCTGTTAGTTGCATAGATTAAATAAAAACCTTCTGAATCATTACCTACCAAATAAATCACAATAACTTACTGTAACTATGTTTTCACACATACATATAACTATTTGTATATTATATATAGTATAAATGTTTTTTTGTAAATGTTTCTAGATTATTTTGACTTTTATATGGGAAAAATATCTTTGTTTAATAGTTAAAATGCTATTATACCTTATTTAACCAACACAAATACACAAATACAATGACAGACTGCTATTATCTTAGAAATAAGGAGAAGAAAATATAAAATGAGCATTATTGTGGAAGAAAAAAAAAAAGGAGAGACTGAAAAAAGACAACATTCTCATTTTAAATATCCACTTCACAGAAACAGCGACTAACACCCACAAAATTTGAAGGGCTGGGTTACAGAAAGCATAATGGGAAATGTTCTTATGAAAGGGTAGACATAGTTTTATGAAAGTCAGAATGGCCTAAATTGTCAGCGGAAGACACTTTAATAAAATTGTCCTGTATGGTTCATTTGTCTCATGAAATTTTTAGAAAAGAGAACTTGTTCAAAATTACTGATCATAGATTTGAAAAGAATATGTTTATGTCATACTCTACAAAAATACTTCTTTGCATACAATCTGTTTACATCCTTTCCAATTATGGAAATTAGTCCATATCGTCAAATGAAATAATTTTGTATGATCTTATCTGCTTTCCCTAATATCTACCAAACATTTTATAGGCTTTTCAAGATATAAGATTGAAACATGCTTCATTGTGTTAACCACTGTGTTGACCATTGTGTTGTGTTCACTGTGTTGACCATTTCAGCCATCATGAAAAGGTACGGCATACAGAAAAAATTAAGTTGAGTAGTAAAAATAAAAATGCACTGTAGATAGCACAGAGTTAGTTATTCAAGATAAAGTTTGTGTCATGACAGATGTAGGAATGTTACCTATTAGTTCAATATTTTGAATATTTTTAGGGGTCCACCATTATTTATGTATGGCTGTTCACATGTAATCAATTTAAGACTCTCCTCCAGAGATTCAGCTGTTAAGACAAATCACTTTTTGGAAGAAGATGTAAAACATACAAATTCTTTAGTAGTTGAAAATATAACGGTACCATTTTATGGTTATTTGCCAAAGAAGACTTACATAATGCTTCAATGTTAAATCTTCAAAGAACAGCACATACGTGCACTAACTAGTCCATGTACTTCTGCTTTTCTGTACAACAGGTAGATATATTTATATTATCTACACACTGAATATTTTTCATTCCCTGGCAGAGTGTTTTGGACCAGTAGTTAGGTTATGACAAAAAGAAAGGTAGTAAACATAAAACAAAAAGGGTTCTAAAATAACTTGATTTGGGAATTGGATCAATTTCTAGGTATTGTGTGTGTGAGTTTAGGATCTGAATCAAAATCCCATCTAGCTGCAGTTTTGGTGGAGTTTAAGCTTTTTAAGATCAGACTTAAGTCCATTTTTCCTCAGGAAGTAAATCTAATGGATTAAGGATGCATACCAAAACTGCCATTTTGGGACAGTACTAACTACTGTATTATTACTAGTTTAATATAAAGTCAGGCCAGAGAAATGTAGCTGCAGTATTCTGAAAAATGACAAAAGAATTCAGACCAAAGGAAGACAGAAGCTATCATTTTCTAGAGAGCTGTCTGTAAAATAAGAAAAATTCTTCTGAAAAATGTCTGGTACTTATTTTTATCGCAGTACAGAAAACAAGAATAGGTTATCCAAGAGAGTTCAACAACTAAGTAACTTGTCTTAGGGTAGGAGAAGGTGGAGACATAGTTCTACCTTCTGTACAAGCTATCTGCAACAAAATCTTGAAACCTCTATATTCTGTATTAATTGGTCTGACCACCAAATTGCAGCATCAGGGCACTGTAATGAAAAGTTGTCACTTCTGTACAGAACACATTCTTTTTAAACAAGCCAGCTTGAATATCAGTAGTTGTGTCACCTCAGGGCAATAAGCTCAGAATCTGGGGTAAATGGATGCCATTTTTATACTGCTCTAATTACGGAACTAGCTGCCCCCTTTGTCAATGGACATGCCTCAACATCTGCTTTGCACCAGAATTTCTCCCAAGGCCAGAGGAAGATTTTCCTGTGAAATATTTATTATAATTAACAGTTTTTCCATATGCTAGAGAACACTGCAAGCATATGGACTTATATCTACATGATCACTTTGTAGCCTTTGAGGTCAGACAGTGCTTCAGTTTCCACTGAATTATTGTAGACGTGGAGGGAATTAATATCTTTGAAATGGATATTTTATAAAAGAACATTTCATATAAATGTCATAAATAGGTAAACATAATGAATAACAGATGTTTTTCTAAGACATTTTTCAAAACTTCTTGTGGAATCATCTTCTGCAAAGGTTTTGTAAGAACAGGTTAGACAGACGTGCTAATTATGGACCAGATATCAAAGCCATTCTGAATGTTGGGCTAGCACTAGAAAATTTCAGCTCTTTTTGATTTGTGGGCTACCAAAGCATTCCATTGGGGATGCAGAAATTTCACACATTTAAGGTGATTTATAATGTACAGAAGCTTGGTCTTAATTGCTTCTCACAGTTAGCCAACATTCATGTCCAGATAGAAATTAAAAACTGCTGGACTGTGGGTAGGTCTTTTTCAGACCTATAGGTCTTTGGTGTATGTGTGTGTCTTTGCCTGTTCTGGAATTTTTGCTTAACCCACATGTTGGTCCTGGTGACACACTTCCACAACTTTTTTCCAGGGGAGGACATTTTCCTGCAGTTTCTCTTGCCACTAGTTATTCCAATAGTAGCATGTGCACTCCATATGAATTTAATAACAGAGAGAAGCTGTTATTGAGGAAGCTGCTGCAAACTTTCTGTCCCCTGAGAAGAGATATTTTATTAGTTTTGAAGGCAGGCAACTAGGTAATGCTGTCAAAAACTTGTCTTGTTCTCTGCTGAAACTGTGCATTTATTTATGTTGTTTATTTTTATTTTCCCAGTAGTCATTGTAATGTAGTCACTTTAATAATCAGCTGTAAGAAGAAATAACTTACTGCTACAAGTCATCATACCACATGCATAGTTAAAGCCTATATGAGCAATTTCTCTTCATGCATGTAACAGCTTGTCTATGCCCTGTAACAGTTTGTAACTGATCATTTAAACAGGGTTGTTTAGTTTTATTTTTAATGATGTCTAAAAAGAGAAATAGTCTGTATTACAGACCAAATGACTGAAAAAAAATATAAAAAAAATAAAACAAATTGTTCCATACTGGAGCATGAGGAACAGGGATGCAACTACTAAAATAAAATGTTGCTATATTTCATCTGGGAAATGTAGGTAAGAGACCAAATGCTGGGAAATTATAAACCTCAGAAAGTTCAAGACTAAACTTGTAGTCATAATAATTGTCTGTTAGTATGCATATTTTTCCTGTGTATGAAGCAAAATGATTACATTTTAAAATGCTGATTCAATTACAATTTCTATTATTCTGGGTTCTGAAATTTCAATCTTTTCCTTTAATTACCTTTAGAAGTTGTAGTCAGTCACACTGTCCCACAGCTTACTGTATATTTTACTTACAGACTTTTAGAAACATGGTGAAGAAACATGGTGAATAGCTGAGCTTTTAAGGAGGAACATAAATCAATGAAAATAGAGGAGAAGGCAAGCATGAACAGAGAGACTTGCACAACAGGAGAAAAAGATCAAGCTCACAGCAACAGAATAAGTGCTAACTTAATCATCTGCAACCACCCCACTCAGTAGTAAGCTATAATACAATGAAGTGGTGGTTCAGTTTCAGGTCATGTACTACAGAATTAAAAATGCCACACTCATAAAATACAAGGAGGCGAACAGTACAAAATAACTTTTTTTTTTTTTTTTTTTTTTTTTTTTTCCCAAAATTTGATCAAAATGTTCTAAGGAGATAGCAATTTCCAAAGAGAACTGTTGACCAACAGAGAGAGGTTTTCATTTGCCTTCAGACAGCAAGAGCATATTTTTCTCTGGCATTTGAGATATTCATGGGACCAGGCATTTTACATGTTTGCCAAGCTATGGAGATGTATAAGAGTGTAGTGAGTTTAGTGGATCCAGCACATGGGATCCCAGCTTGCTGGCATGTCTTGAGATTTGAAGAAAATGTGAAATGTTGCTCTATCTGCTACACTAGAACAACCAGGATAGTTGCAGCACAATGGAGAGCAAGCTGTTCTTATTGATACAGAACCAAGATGAGGTAAGGAAAAGTAGGAACTGAGATGAGTGTCCTAACACTGATCCTAACATAGCTGGGGAAGCCTAAGAGACCAGAAGGTGCTATGACTTGTCATGTGTCTCATGGACAGGAAACATGGGAAGGCAATTCTCAAAAACGAGTGGCACTCTTGAGTCATTCTTTGGCTAACAGCTTCCTAACTGATAACTGGTAAAGCAACAGGGGATGAAGGTTATGATCTTCTGACTAAACATAAATGCTTGCACATCTTTATATATCTTGCATATTCATCTTCCTCATCAAATAAGACACGAACAAAGTAAGTTTTCACTGAAATCTACCAACAGCCTAAAGCTTATAGGAGATACGCCTCTGTCTTACTCTTTAGATGTCCTCCAAACTTGAAAGAGTCCTGACATTGGATAGATTAAACAACGTTCTCCAATGCACCCATGATGCTTCCATATCTCCTTGTGTCATCTAGGCACATCGTTTATTACACTTCCATATCCCCAGCATGTAAGAGGAAGTTGTGCTGTGACTAGTCTGGAGTCATGTTGGTATGAAGAAAGCACTTGCTGATTGTTCTGAATGCAGACTGAGGAGAGCATTGACTTTGCTTGGCACCATTTTCTCAGCATTGAGTTGTACTCATTCAGCAGTTTTCACAAAATAAAAGTCAATACCAAAAGCAAGAACAATATAAACTATCACTACCCTGACAACTTTTCTATGCTAGAGACAAAGTTGTCATAGCAGAATAAAGATACATCTAGTACGATAACATTTTTTTCCTGGCTTATGCCTTATGAAGAAAATGCTTTATGCTGACACAAGCACTTACCTAATGGAAACAGGTAGCCATTAGATTGCTTGCAGTTCTCATATTGCTCATTCCTTCAGGACAGTAATATTTTGAAAGTAATATAATTGTAGCTGATCTAATTTTTCATGTCTGTATCTAATATATTTTTTTTCTTTTTTTTTTTTCTTTTTTTTTTTCCTCCTGCATTTTCTTATATTTTTTCCCCTTATGACATTTTACTGAACAAAAAGTTATTTTAGAAGTCTTGAATGTTTTGCATTTTAATCTATGGAATTAATATTTATTCAAAGTGCAGTGCAGCCCAAAGATGTCTAATTATTCTTGATATAATGTTATTTTATCATGTGACTAAGGATGCATGGATGTGGTTTCATGCTACCTACAATCTGCTAGCAGAAAGTTGAAGACAATTTGTATCACATCCATGATTTATTTTTATCTTCCAGGTCCATTTATTTAACAATCTTAAACTTATGCCAAAGATGAATTTAGCCCTATATCTTTTACACTGACTTTTACAAGTATTTCCAGACTTCAGGCGCAGTCTAACAAGATGATGATGTTCATTGCTAAGGATGTTTCTCTTCAGATCATTCAGCTGAGACTGAAATAATTTATGTTAACATTTCCCAGGGCAGTTCCCCAAGGTGTACACAAATGCTAATCCGGAGTGGTATTTTTCTACTTTTTGTTTGTTTGTTTGTTTTGTTTTGGGACTTTTTTCATGGAAGTAATTTAATCAATTTGGAAAGATATTGCCTTTAAAACAAGGGAAGTTGTGGGTGCTTTCAAGTTTCTATTTTGGGATCACATATGAAAGAGGAAAATAAACACAGTATTATGTTTATGTTTAACACTCATTTAAAAATGGCTCATAATGGCATATGTTAAAGATGATGAATAATTGCAAAAACTGGTCATATAATTATTAGAAGAAACCGCACATTGTTTCAGAGATTGTAAATCAACAAATTCAAGTCAGCCACAGTCAGCCTACTCCAGGGATTAGCTCTGTTGCTCTGACAAGACCTCTGTTCAGCTGCAGCACTGCAACTACTGTCTGCTTCCAGGGCAGAACATACAGTGAACTGGCCCCTAGGGTTAGTGCTGTCCTACATACTATTTATGAATGCAGCCTGGCATTTTTTTGCTAGCCTGCATATTTCCAAGAAAGCCATATCATTTCTGTTTTAAAGGGGCAACTTGAAATAATACATTGTGAAAGTCATAAAAAAACAACCAACCAACCAACCAACCAAAAAAAAAAAACAAAACAAAGCAAAACAAAACAAAGGCCTTTAAAGAGAAGATATTAGAAAATTTCTTTCAGACAGTAGTAACATTTTATGTAATAAAATAGGTAGCTCCTCTTTGTTATTTGAACTGCATATTCCATGTAAATTATCAGGAAGAGGCAAGGTTGTGGATTTGTTGTGAGAAAACATGCAGTAAATTTTCTTCTAAACTTGCAAATAGTGAGATGGGAAAAGCAAATAAACACTGATTGATGGTGTGTATTTTATGTATATATCTGGGATTATATCTTTAAGTAAAAACATAATCCCAAATTTCTCTTCAGTTTGCTTGTCCATAACATACAAAGGTGGTATGTGGCTAGACAGAACAATAAATGAATAGAATATGCATTCAGATGTTCACTGTCATTTAAAGTTTCTTACAAGACTACGCTTTCCCCATGCCATCCATGGTTAGTAGCAGCTCTAACCACTATCATTAAAAGACTGTGTATCACATATTACGGTAATGTTTTGGGAAAATAAATACATAAATCTTCAGTAACTTTGAGAGGAGAAGGATGAGGTGTCAAACTGCTGATGGAAAACTTAATTTTCTCCATGTTATTGACATGATGGCTGTAATTTGTTGGCCTGTGTGATTGAAAGATCAGTAATGGGATGCATCTATTGTAGATTTTGAGCTAGTTGAATTTGTTAAGGGGTGATGTTATTGAAGGCATATGGCCGTGGAATAAGCATGAAAAGTCAATGACTCTTAAGATTCTTATTATCCTGAATTATGTTTCAGTAGGACAACAGAATGCAAAACAATCATAGAATGGTTTGGATTAGAAAGGACTTAAAAGGCCACCTAGTTCCAACCCTCCTGCTGTATGGAGGGACACCTCCCACCAGACCAAGTTGCCCAAAGCCCTATCTATCCTGGCCTTAAACACTTCCTGGGATGGGGTCATCCACAGCTTCTCTGGGTGACCTGTTCCAATACCTTACCACCTGCAGAGTAAAGAATTTTTTCCTTATATCTAATCTAACTTTACTCTCTTTCAGTTTAAAGCCAATGCTCCCTGTCCTATCAATACACTCCCTGACAAAGAGTCCTTCCCCAGCTTTCCTGTAGGCCCTGCTGAGGTGCTGGAAGGATGTTATAAGGTCTCTCCAGAACCTTCTCTTCTCTGGGCTGAAAAACCCCAACTCCCTCAACTCTCTCCTTCATAGGACAGGTACTGCTGCCCTCTAATCATCCTCATGGCCCCCATCTGGACTCATTCTAATACATCTAAGAATGAAGGTTCTATACTTGTTTTTTCTTTTATGTATTGTTTGAAAAAATGATTAAAAGCCCAATCTTTCTTTCCTTGTAAATCTGTGACTGCATGAAGAAATGCTGCTGTTTCAGAATAGGAAGTATGTCTAACATTCAGGTCACTCCACGCCTTTGGTAACTCATTTTGTAGCCTACAGAACTAAGGCTGAAGATCTGTTGTGTCTTACTGAACATACTGCCAAATGAAAGTGCTGTTATTCAACATTACTTATCCTGCCTTTGTACCACAGTCAATTACCTGTGTCTCTGCCGACCCCCTTTATGCTTTTTAAAATTCAACTTTGTGGTAATACAAAGTGATGCCAAAGTAGCCACAACTTCTGTGTGTCCCCATAATAACTGCAACACTGACAATTTACAGTAATCTCTACTGAAATTGCCCAAGGCATTCATGTTTCAAACCTTCTAGCTGTATCAATATAACACAGGAATAGTTGAAAGCCAATAAATTGGTTACAAATGCTGAATTTTATCCCTCTGTTTCTTTGCTGAAAGGAGTAATGAATACAATTTTCCTCTACTTTCTGCAGGTTTGGAAACATTACTTTAGCAAAAGGATCCACTGATTTGCAGTGTTTCCAGGAAAAGTTAGGCTTCCTCATTCCAAGATTTCCATAGGAAAATGCTAGGACTGAACTACAGGAAGATGCACTGGTACAGAGTAGGTAATCATGAAGGGATAGAGCTAAGAGTGAATAAGGAACAGATGTGTGAACAAGGGACATAAAGGTGAAGTCTGTCCAGACAGGGAGAAAAGGACTGTCTAGGAAGAGACCGTATGGGAGGGTCATAGAGACCATGAGATTCAATAACAAGAACATGGCACCCTGGGGGTTAGGAAGAAGAGAATTATAGAGTGTCTTGGGAAAAATAGCGGGAAGAGTAATGGCGGGCTAGGCAAGAACAGGAGTACAGGTATCGGTGGCAGAAGAATGATGGAAGAACACTAGGTGTGAAGTCTTAGGCAAAGAAGAAAGGGAAGAAAAGATTAGAGAATTGCAGAGAAACAGACATAGAAAAACATTCCTCTGGGTAAGAGATACACTTTAAAATAAATAAATAAATAAATAAATAAATATATAAGAAATTAAAATTAAATCACGATTCCAGAATTTAATCATGTTCACAGTAAGGTCTTTTCATCACAGTAAGGAGGAAAAATAATTTATTCAATTCCCTCTTATATTCTCACAACCCAAACAGAACAGAGTCAGGCATCTTCCATCTCAAACTCAAATGTATTTCCCTTTTTCTTGTAAACATAAATTAATGTTAGTTTATCTTACGCTATTTATTTCCATCTGTACTCCTGGTGCAAATGCTTTCATGTATTTGTTAATCCTAGTGTGGACTTCTACTCTGACTCACTATTCTTTTTGGAATAAATCCAAGATACACTGTCTTATATATGTCACTTTTAGAGAAAAATTCTTTACAGCTGGGAGAAAAAAAGACATCACTTTCAATTTGTGTTTGAATTTTTCTGTCTTAATTAGCTTTGTTTTGTGGCTTAAAGAACTAAGTTTTACTAGTTATTAGCAAGCCAGACTGCCTTATCAGCATCATTCTTTTAAGTGTATACTTACGTATTGCTGAGCTCTGCATTTTTATAATCTGCAAGCTTTCATTTATTTTAAAGTTTGTTACAATTATATTATGCAAATTACAAAATGCAAATGTTGTTACATTATCAGTTAAAAGTGCCAAAGTGGAAATAAAAATAAAACAGAATCTGAAAGGGCAAGGAGGAAGAGATAACGGGAAAAAAATAAACCAAATGAAATAATGCCCTTAAAAATACATATTTATGAATATTTATCCCTTTAGTTTTTTTTGTTTGTTTGTTTATTTGTTTTTTTCAGTGAAGACATTGCTGTATGAGAATGATGCTATAAACTAACGTGGATAACAAATGTAATCCTCAATGGCTTACTCTGACATTATTTCTACAGTGTCACCAACAATGTTTTGAAGACAGATTAAACCAAAGCTATAGACCAAAGATTTGCAGTTTACAGAACCTTATTTGTAGAACTGTATATGTGTATATGTAAACATATAAAAAAGATCCCTTTGTAGAATCTTCTAAGAGGATAACTTCTATCAGAGTCAATGGGATCAAACAGTTAGGGCAAGAACTGTAAAGAGATTGAGTAAAATTCACAGCCCTGGGAATTCACAGTCATGAATCTCACACCAAGACTATGCCTATGCAGGAAAATAAAATAAGCATGGTCTTATGCTGGAGCAGCCGACTGGCATGGAATGCATTCACATGGCTAAATAGTCCCTCACTTTAAAACAGGCTGGCCATATCCAAATGTTGATTAGCAACATGAGTTGCAAGGCAATATATATGTATGTGAACATTTTGAGAGGGTGCACTTGGTATGAGGAGCAAGGATCAATAATAATTAAACATTTTGGTTGACAGTGGGAGAGGGGCATAAGAGCACGTGATTCAGTCTTTGACTTTCTGTGCAATACATGGAAATAAGCACTTCTGAGTAGAGACAATACTGTTAAGTATCAAATGCTAAAATTACATACAAATTTGGAAGTCTGGCTTCAGATGAAAAAACAAGGGTCTTCATCATAATCACCATTAATATTAATGTCATGAGTTGTGGAATATATTACTATGACTTTACTTGGTCTTAATCTGTTTAAATTGGTTTGGTTTGTCATATAACTGCTGTATGCCCTGTATATTACATATAAGTGTTCATGTGATTCATGCACAGAATCGTCACTCATTGATTTAAATTAGGTTTTAGAAAGAAGATATATGTTAGCAATAGCTAGCTGATTCTGAACCAATGCAAGGTGGAGGAAAGGATGGTAAAACTTGAAAAAAAAAACACACACTCACTGCCCTTTTTATTAAATACGCTAATTCCAAATGCATTGCAAATTTCTGCCATTATCAAGAATTTGGGACATCCTTGGATTGAAAATCTACATAGGTAAAGAGTCAATTTTTTTCTGAAGTTTTTCCCAGAAGATTGAAAGTGCATGGTCTGGTTACTGAGGCTCAGGGATTCAACCACATGCATTGGGGAAGCTCCAGACGGCCAAGCAGCTTACAGGTTGTCATGGCCACTGCATTCCAGGTATTTCTCTTTCTACACTGTGATGAAGAAAACCCACACCAAGGTCACTGTTCTATTGAATAAAGACACCCAAAAGCCATAACCTAGGTAACAAGACAGCCTTTCCCTCCATGATTTACACCTGCTGTGACACTTGTACACCTTAGCAGTGAAACACCTGCGAAATTGGAAACTCGTGACTCTGAGAGACAGTTTTGCAAGAAGCTAATAAAATGCCAGTAGTTCTCCACACACTCAAATCAAAACATAAAATTCTGTGGCTTGGCTCTCTAGTGAGAAATTATTATTTACAGAAACACATAGACAGTATTATGAAAGTTGCTGTGGAGGATGAGAGAAGTGTACTAATTACACAGTACTAGTAGTATAAAAATACAAACCTTATACCTTTGTAAAACTCCAAACTTCCTTGGGGAAAGCCTAAAAATATTGAATTGAGAATTTTTTATTTTTGAAGAGTTATGGGAAATATCTGTCAAGGAGACCTGATATAAGATATGTCTGTCCTCCATCGGTGTGCATTGGATGTATTTCTGAAATTCTTTTTAATACTTTCTTTTCTGAGAGATTGCATAGTATCAGTTTCTCATACACCGTGGACTGGAATAAGCTGGCTCTACAAACCTGAATTTTTGTACAGTTAAGTCTTTCTCCACAAGCAATTCTTACACGTTTCTGGAGTTGAAATTGCCCTCTTTTTACTATGACTCCAGAAAACTACAAGCTGTATTTTCATCCTGTGATGGGAACTGATACAACCAGCTAAATTCCCTAGTGCTCAGTGGTCTAGCCCAGGCCTTCATGTGGACTCACACTGTTGTACTCTATTGTTGCAATTAGGAATAAATGTTAATCTTTCTGTTGGACACCAGAATCTTTTATGTGGTGTACATACTGATACACATTGGATACACAGATTTTCAAGTGGTCATTTACATTTAAATGAGCTAATGGGGTCAAGACAGAGCTCAGTCCCCATTATTCCAAAATTGTGACAATATTTAGAATACTGTTTGATATAGCCATTTCTCACAACTAGGGCCATGAACCAGTGTTCAAAGGCTACCGCATGTCAGTGACATCAATCTGTCTGAGAGGACACATTACATGTGGAGCTACATAATTTTGCCCATCTTCAGGCTAAGGAATGTAATAAACAAGACATACTAATACTAATGTTTAAACAAGACATGCATCATAGTATAAAATTTCATGGAATTCCCTGCAGGGGAGAACAAAAGTTTAACATGATGTCTCAGGACGACAGGCTAATTTTCAGATGCAAAAACTATGATCTACATAAATTCTAAGGGTCTGCATTTCAAGTATCCAGTCCAAGATTTCTCTTTCATTTCTCAGTGTCCTTCCTAAAGCTTAGCAAATAGAAAGAAAAACTATCTATGTTGTAAATGTTCTTTTAATATGCTCCATATTAAATATATTTATATTCATTCTTATTTTCCAAAGTATTTACATTTTTGCCTTTACTGGTTGAATTATTCAATTAATTCGACAGTAAGATCAAAAAAGCAAATGTTTCACTGGAAGTGTATTTAAATTAAGCTGTTCTTCTGCTTTTAAGGCAGTTACAGGTCTTTTCCATAGCAAGGCCTCATGGCCATTGGGATTTTACAAGGGTAACTACCCTTGTGACACACAACCTGGAATATGCAACACAAGCTGAAACATGGACCAAAAACATTCATGTAGGTTAAAGAGGGGAAAGACTTGGTCACTAAAATAATCTGAAGCTTTAATGAGGATTACACTGGCTATATGCCTGATCTGCAGGTTTATTAAACTATTTGTTATTAACATAATTTGGAACATATCACTTACAACTATTTGCTGCCACCTGTTTTTTACCTGGACTACAACAAAGATAAACTTAAAGGAGAATTTTGATCAATACATTAGCTTTATAGATTTTGCCCTCACGCAGAGGTGTTTGAGAAAATGGTTTAATAACTGGGAAAAGTGGACATTTGGATGATAAAAACTCGTAGTGTTTTTAGAGTAGAGGGGATGGATGACTGATAAAAGCTGGAATATCCCAACAGAATACTTTTAAGCAACAACAACAACAAACAAATCTATATTGCTGGAGTTTGGAGATATCTTATATTAAAATCTGTCTGGGCAGATTTCAGCATTCATTCTAACAATGATAATAACGTGTAGGTGGAAAATACTTACACAGATAATATCAGCCAGATTTAATTTGAAGGCCAAGGTCTTGCATGTTTCAAGGTTTATTTCCATCTGTAAGAGTGGCTTGACTCACACATTTTATTCATACAAAATGGTATGAGACACTTTGCTAAACAATTTATTTTGGAAAACTTTGAAAAATAGTACAGCATATTTCTAAGCGATCTATGTCATAAACATTAATGAAAAATGCTTCAGAGAAAAAGACAATATCATTGCACTACATTGTTATCTGATTTCAAATCCCTAACGCTTATTTATGAGAGATGACTGTAAATTTCATGAACATTAGGAGACATCCGTGTTAAATAAAACCCAACAATGCAGTAAATGAGTCAGGTAAATAACTCAGTGTTTGCACAGCCTTCTGAGTTATAAGATAGAGTGTAAGAAGGTGATTTTAGCAAATTTTAATCTTTGTTTGCAACCTTTCAACCAACTCTACTTGGAGGGGAAGAATAACAAGATCTTTTTGTAAAATGAATAAATGTATATACATGTATGTACATGTAAAGTTACTGTCATTCCAATGACATTTTTTGTTTGTTTGTGCATCCATAAGCATGCATTAACAGACCAGACATGCATAATAGGCAGATGAGATGGACCTTTGAAATATTATCTTCTCAGACATACTCTGAGCAATTGAAGGCTTCTAAATTATTAATGTTATCAGTCTCCTTCAACAAAGGAGATTTATTTTGCAAATTCCAGCAACCTTAATCAGCTGAATTTTTAAATATGTAATGTTTCTGTATTCCTTTACTGTTTGTTTTCAAGAATTTTTTTTTAAATACCACAAAAGAGGAAAACAAATCACATCATATATTAACCCATAACCTTTCATGCTACTGAAACAGACAGGTCATTTTTTAATTTTTTTTTATTATTATTTTTTTTTATTTTTTACTGTTGACATTCTGCATGTGTAAGAAAAACTTATGTATGTAGATTCCTCTCACAAGAGCTTTAGGGCATAACCCAGACAGAGAAGCCATCACTTTTCCATTCTGCACTAAGGCTGCTGACAAAAGAATTGTGCAAATGAGCCTTTAAATCCTTAAATAGTCACTACACAATGCATGAAAGAATGCAGCACAGGACAAAGGGCAATATTCACAGTTTATCTCAGGGTGATGGATCTGAATCGACGCATGAACATGGGTTTGTTACGGGATGGAGTAGGCCGCAAACCCCTACTGAGAACCCAGTGGCCACAGTCTGTAATGCAAACAGTCAGGCTAAGTCCTTAACAATTAGGGTAAATTGAACTGGCCATTATCTGAACTTCAACTTGTTCTCATGATTGATATGGGAAATGAAAAGTTGTATATATTGCTACACAGTCTGCATGTTTTCTGCACTTGCCTAATGTTAGGAATTGGTAGATCCATATTTTAACATAGAATATTCATATTCTATATTTCCATGCAATCAAATTGTTAGTGCTTACATTCACATTGCAATGAACATTATCCATTTTGCTCTTTTCCCAGAATTTTATATGTATGAGTCATAAAAGTAAGATCATGAAAATTTACCTATACAGACTAATAACAGACCAATACAGACAAACATCTATTAATCCTACTTCCTCCACACCACTGATCAATCTGTATAAATATTCATAGGTAACCAGCAGCTAGTTAGGAGTCTTGAGACATTCAGTACTTCAGAAAAATCAGGGTCCTTTAAAAAATATATAAAACATAGAGTATCTATGAATATAATTAAATTCATTTCCCCTATGCTTTCTTATGAAAATATTTTTACATCAATATTTCAGGTTTCCTAAAATACAGGAAGTATAAAATCAATCTTGAGACAATGCAGTATAGAGAGACAAATGTTACTTTTTTAGTGCTTGAAGAGGTAGTAGAGGTCCTGGAGGAAGCGAATGATGCACTTTGTTCTCTGTATATTCACACTATTCTCAGCTTGCAGTAGTGAGAAGGGGGAATATGGCATAGATACCTGTAAAATATGTGCAAAGGATGCAGTGAAAGCATCCATAAAGCATCACATGTTCTGATATACTTGTGGAGAGAAGGTAAAATTCTCATTAGCTTTTTAAAAATACCTGATCGAAACAATCATATTTGGATGAATATTTCACCTGCTAATATTTAAGGCTGTATAAATTCAGGTAACATTCCAGGAAACATTCTTTGTGAAAGTGCATATGATTTAACATAAAGACCTGCACTGAGGCCACCAGGACAGCCAATGAAACACAGAGACTTCAAGAAACTCTCTTCAAAGCAACCCTATGTATTCAAGTATACACTGCATTCAAGTTGGATGGATTTCCCTTTTGTCTATAGTCATCAGAGGCAAGTGACATCTTGAACGCCTCAAGAAGATTAAATAGCAAAGCTCAGTCGGAAGCTTAAAAAAAAGAGAGAGAAAAGAAAAGGGCCAACTTGGCCATTATGGAGCTGGTCCTTTCTTGTCTGTGAAAGAGCTTTCAAGGAGTACTATTGGAAGAAGAAGGCCCAGATAAAGAATACAATGATGTTAGAAAGGGAGAACTCCGAGTGGAACCAGAGGGTGTGGGTTGTGCTGAATGAAGGATTAGTGCAGCTTCACAGCAAAGAAAAGGGGAATCCTAGTCAAGATGAAAATGAGGAATTACTTTTTTTTTAGACTTCAGTTCACTGAGCAGCGACAATGCATGATGGGAGGTACTTGACATAACACTCTTCCAGGCCATGTTTGCTCTCCATGTGGGACCAAGAAAAAACAACAACAGTGGCACACCAAAACAAAACAGATTTTAACCTAATAAACTTACTCAGAAATTCTTTTTGACAAACCTCGGGTTTTATTTACTGTTGAGTATCTGCACACAGATCCAATCACACATGGGAAATTAGCACACCAGATTTGCAGACAATGTGTCTTTTAACAAGTCTATATTTTGCAAAAGGTTCAAATCAATGCCTTTTTATTGCATGTTATGGGAAACAAAGATGCTTTAAGAGTTGGATTTTCCACAGTTAACAAAAATAGTTTTCTTCTAAGAGCATCTTAGGATAAATTAGAAGGCAAAATTCTGTGGAAATAAAAGGCATTTTAGGATTCTTGGCTTAAAATGTGTGCATAGCATTCAGGGTGATTCTGAGTTAGGGAAGGGACAGTGCAAATGCAAGGTACAATTTAATTGCATCAAGAGATGTGTACATATTTTGATTTAGACTTATTAGTATTATTCTGTGAATTGCTGACCTATTTGCCCATGTGTGAGTAATCTGCAGTCCAAGAATCTTATTACAAGTTATGATATGGCCATAGTGGAAAAAAGGGGTCCAACAGTGGGTCTCAGTGATGCTTTATTTGTTAATATGACACAAATACAAAATTCAGGTTAAGGTGAGGAGCAATAATGGAGCACTTTGGGAACATTGAACCATGTATGGAAAGGAGTAAGCCAAGACTTCCTTTACCTGCTGGTAAAATCATTGTGGTAATGGAGGGCAAAAGAAACATGATGGTTTACCTCATCCACTTCCCTAAAGCATCAGGAAAAGCTCAGGCAGCTTAGGATGTTCGAAGTATTCTCTTGTGCAGAGACCCCTGCTGTCCTTATGGGCAAGCAGTCCTTTGGTTAAATGCCAGGTCCTGCACTTTGGTCACAACAACCCCATGCAATGCTACAGGCTTGGGGCAGCGTGGCTCAAAAGCTGTACAGAGGAAAAGGATCTAGGTGTGTTGGTTGATGTTTGCCTGAACATGAGCCAGCAGTGTGCCCAGGTGGCCAAGAAGGCCAACAGCATTCTGGCTTGTGTCAGGAATAGTGTAGCCGGGGAGGTGACCTGTACTCTGCTCTGGTGAAGCTGCACCTTGAGTACTGTGTTTAGTTTTGGGCCCATCAGTACGAGAAGGACATCGGGGCCCTGGAACATGTCCAGAGCAGGGCTACGAAGCTGGTGAAGGGTCTGGAAAACAAGTCTTATGAAGAGCATTTTAGGAAACTGGGTTTGTTTAGTCTGGAGAAGAGGAGGCACAGGGGAGACATTATTGCTCTCTGCAACTACCTGAAAGGAAGGTGTGGGGAGCTGGGTGTCATCCCCTTCTCACAGATAACTAGTGATAGGACTAGAGGGAATGGGCTCAGGTTGCACCAGGTGAGGTTTAGGTTGGAAATAGGAGACATTTCTTCTCAGAAAGGATGGTCAGGCATTGGAACGGGTTGCCCAGGAAAGTGACAGGGTCACCGTCCCTGGGGGGTGTTTAAGGAAAGGTTGGACATGGTGCTTAGGGACATGGTTTTGTGGGTGACATTGGTGTAAGGGGGACAGTTGGACCAGATGATCTTGGAGGTCTTTTCCAACCTTAAATGATTATATGATTCTTTCCAAGGAAGCTTACTTCAGGTTGTGATAAAAGAGCTGAAGAAGTGAAAAAAATGACCCTTTCAGTTTCCTTGGCTACCTCTCTGTCCAGAAAAACACAGAACTTTATCAGGGACTGGACAGAAGAACCACCTTCCCAGTGCCATACTAGTTCATGAAGGAAATAATGAATTGAGAGACTGCACCTCAGGAGCAGCTGGAACAGAACAGATGTAGTTACAGTAAAAAGGTTTCTTCCTAAAGAATGTGAATGATTTTGCACTAGTGTTGAGGAGTTATTAAGATAAGCAGTGAAAAGAGAGAATTTGTCATGTAAGCATGAACAGCTTGGCTTGACTGTCTTAGTCAGAGGAAAGTGCAGAGGAGTCAATCACTCTCTAAAATGTACACTGGCAAATACATGCACTTCTGAATGAATTAAAGACAAAGGAAAAACTGGCATGTAGACAAATGAGCTGTGACTGAATACATTTAGGAAATCAGAAGGTCCCTTCCTGGTCTTTTGCCAGTGTATTGTCTTCCAATAAGAACAAGAACTGAAGATATAACTAGTTCAAAGGCTGAGCAGCATATATTTATGATATGGTGGCTGTTGTTAATAGTTGACTAGATGTGATGACTTAAACTGAGGGAACTGAACTGTGGCTTCTGAGTGCCTATAAGTCTTATGATTTCTGGAACTGTCCCGGGTATACAGTGTGACAGAGATTTTGGCATGCAGCCAAAAGCAAGTTTGCTCCTTTTCTAAAATATTCCCTATGATTATTTTCTCTTCTTCTTTAATTGCTTGTTCTTTCTGTCTTTCACTGACTGCTCATTTCGGAGGGATAGACCACAGGAGCTAGATGGTGGCTGCTCTCCATGCAAATTACAGAGATGCCAAAAATGTAGTAATCCACATGACTGTGCAAGGGCAGTCACTGCCTCTTGATCATGTACAACTGAGGAGTGCTATACATACCTCTGCCATCCAGTGTAAAACACTGTTTTGTCTTGTTTATCATATCTAGCTTATTTTTCTCTACCTCCTTAATAAGAAGAGCCTTATAGTTACCTGGGCCTGCATAGCAACAGAGGGATCATCTCAGTATTTCACATGGTGATTGTGTTCTGAACTGAGAGCTTCACCTCATGTAATAGTCAATTTGGAGAAAAAATTCATCAGGTACTGCATTAGTGTAAAGAGATTTTTAGCTTTTGGACAACTTAGGAAGAATTTATTATTTCAGGGCATCTATACATATACATTATTGGATATGTAAAAGTATATATGTCTATTGCTATTGGACGTGTAATAGTTCAGCCAAATTGGCATTTCTAGAAAATATTTTCCTTCCTTTTATTATGAAGATTTATCCCTTTATTGCTACCTTCTTTGCTTCTACTTTTCAGAATCGGAAAAAACTAGTTCCACAACTTGTTTTTGGAGAAAGAAAATTGGATGCTCAGTTCTCATAAGTCAGCATGTCCATGCAAACTGTAGTAAACTAAAACCTGTACCCGAATTGTCAGTCTGTCTTATAGTTCCTAGAAGTAAATCCATTTTCTGCTAATATTTTTGTGATAGTAAAAGATGAGTCTGTAAGGCTGCAGGCAAGAGATCTGTGTAGGCATGTAAGTATGCACTTTGAGGATATTTTTATCCTTACACCACTGAAGTTATTTATTTGTTGATGGCTGGATAATCTGCTGGCTCTAAGAAACCTTTTTATCCAGTGCCTTATTTAATGAAAGAACTGTGAGATTTTGTTTTGAAAGTGATACTCCATATAATTATAGAAGTAAAAAAAAATCTTGTATGAATGCTAATCTGAAGAGACAATAGAAATAGGTAGTATAACTAAGTACTTTTACCAGAGGAGTTCCAAAAACTGAATGGAGATATTTTGGTTTACACAGCAAGGATCTCACTCTGCACTGCAGAAAAGGATCTGGTCTGTGGCAAGACTCAGAGGAAACTGAAGTGACAGGGACGGTTCTAGGATTTTGTAAACTGGCTAAAATATTTAAAAGCAAGATAACAGTTATTTTACAAATTCAGAGCATTTTTCTGTAAAGGTTCTTATTTGACAACGTTGCCTGATTACAATGTTCTCTTGTTGTGACCTGTTAGAAATTTGCTTTGTTTCAGTACCCTTGATAGTTTAGAGCCCAAATTACAGTGTTGACTGAGTCACTATGTTCCCCCATATGCAATCTGTTGCCCAGCTGCTCTGGCCTTCACAGGCTTCTGCTAAAGGACAAAGATGAGTTCAAGAGGAACCTGACTTCCATGCCCTAAACAAACGTACTGAGAATGCAAAAGAGTGTATCTTTATTCTTTACAGCAAACAGTGTCAAGACAGAAAATGCCTGACTTGATTCCAGTTTTTGTTATTATAACACATGAAATGATAATAATGTATTTGGGGAAGTAATTACTCCTTTTTCTTTTTTTTTTTTTTTTTTTTTTTTTTTAATCTGTTTTTGTGACATAGCAATCAAGACAATATAAAAGATGGTGACAATGTAGTGAAATATAGATGCACCTGGTAAATAGTCAGAATGATTTTCACACTATCTACACTAACACTTTTCTTATATTCACCCCAAAACTTTGGGTAGGAAAATTAGGTGCAATCGAAGTCTTGTACTGTTAATCAAGTGTATCAAATGTCAAGTGTTTTCTTTTGTAGTTTGGTGGTTTGGGTGATCCTACATCATTGTAATGAAAGAAATTTCTCTCTAAGTTTGATGAAAGGAAATCCAAGATCAATAAAGGACATAGAGAGCTCCCATACAACTGTTTCTTGAAGTTCACCTTCTCTTCCAGTGTAAACATCCTGAACAGTAACGTACCAGATAAAGAACTTTAAACTGTGTTACATTCTCTTTAAATATGCCAAATATGACATGATAAAAAATGCAATTTATAGTTCAGTTATGCCAATAATGATGAAATTGAGAGATTTACTATTTTAGAGTTAATATACAGAAAGCAGAACCAGACTGTAGAACTGGGATTTTGTGGGCTTTTTTTTTTTTTTTTTTTGTTCTGACATTTTTAAAGGTGGTTTTACATTCATATTGGAATGGACCTGAGATCATCAGTCAAGAATCCTCAAAGCAGAATCACGTATAAAGTTAGGTAATGCCTTCAGTTGCATTTGTCAATTTACCTGAAAGATAAACAACCAGAATTTAAAATATTTTATTGTTTTTCCACTTTCACCAAATTGTATTCCTTTTCCTCTACCATTTCTACAGTAAAAAAAAAAAAAGAAAAAAAAAAGGAAAAAGAGAGAAATCAGTATTCCCATATCATATTCACATCTAAACAATTCCTTTAACTTTGGAATAATTGAAATCCTTTGTTAAAATAGCTCAAATTAGTCCACAGAACAGCATGACAGAAGTTAACATGAGTATTCTGACTTGTATTTGTAAGCACAGATAGCAACACAATTGCCAATTAAAATAGAACATATTCAAATTGGAATCATTTTATGGTTAATTACGCTGCATGATAGAATAAGCCATATGTTGTTATGGATATTACCCTAGAGTTTACAGAGATCCCCTGATAGCCCAGAGTTCCCATGGGGATGAGAACTCAAGCCCAGGAAGAATCTTTTTTTATCATTTTATAGTAGAATGTTTTAAGGAAACCGACATCAAAGAAAACATTTTCATAAGATTCATCTCTTTAAAAAGCACAGAAAACGTCAGACAGTGGGTTTGATCAGTTTCTCTACGCATAGTTGATGTCACAGATGTGGCAGTGGGAGGGTGTAGTAACTTTTATGACGTCTTTCGTGATACAGGTCACAAGAGCGGATTTTACCTTATGGATCTGAAGATGAGACCTTGCAGTGCTTAGCAAAGTCCCTGGCCACAAATCTGCCCTGACCATCTTCACCTCTATGAATAAATTAGGAGATCTGGTGGTTTGTGCTGCTATAACTCTTCTGTGTTATTTTCTGTTACTTAGGGCATGAAACCTGGCTTCTACTGCTGGCACAGCAGTAGAAATCAGATGCTACAAAGCAGATGCCTTTATTTATGTTTGCTTCAGTTGGTGTGGGCAAAAGTAGAGCAGGGCAAGATTTCAGATCTTTGAGGTACCCTTTTATGTTTCTCTTGCTTGGAAAGGATCAACAAAACTTCAAAAGGGCTAAGAAACTGAATCAGCTGTTATGCTTCTTAGCATGCGGAGTAAACTCAATTTTAAAGATTGGTACAAAATTTCAATTTTTGATCTGAAGTTTTACTTCACTTTGCCTCCAAAATTTCACCATGCTGTTACTGCAACTGTCCTTCCTCTGACAGGCCACAACCAGTAAACATGTTGTTTCCTCTGTCCGCAAAATCAACAAGCAGGGGAAACTCTTGCTTGAGGGGAAGAGACTTGCTAAAGCTTAATAGATCTGTTGATGTTCCTTACATGTACTAGCATGTCTGATCTAAAAATATGTATTTGAAACAGAAGCCCTAAAATAATTCCCATTTCTCTAAGCTGCAAGCTACCTTTGTGAAAAAGTTTCAAAGGTACTAAAAGCAACTGAAATGGCAATTACTTGATATTAACTCCACGAGTGTAGCAATTAAACAGAAATGCTTATTGTGTTTTCACTAGGCAGTAATATTTTGCAACTTCATTGACTAGTATGTCTTAGATTCAATGCCTTCACCATAATCTCTGTATTGTATATTACCTTACATTACAGGGAATATAACAACATGCATGCACTTCTCATCAGTTTAAGCAGCTTTCCCCTCAAACATTATCTGCAGCTGATTTCTACACTTTTTCTACTGACATTACCCAGCAGAAACTTCCAGTTCAACCCAACCAACCCAAGCAGGACTTCAGAAGCCCGGATATAAGGCATATATTTGGATATAAGGAAGAGATATAAAATATAGATATAAGGCAGATATAAATAAAATATATAAGATAGATAGGATAGATAAAATATATAGATATAAGAAGAGTATAAAACTTAAATACAAGGAAGATATCTATTATTTAGATATAAGGAAGAAACTTTTGATGATTATGTCATCAAGTTACATCAAGGGAGGTTCAGGTTGGAAATTAGAAGAAATTTATTCTCAGAAAGAGTGGTTAGGCATTGGAATGCCCAGGGAAGTGCTGGAGTTACCATCACTGGGGGTGTTTAAGGAAAGATTGGATGTGATACTTAGGGATTTGGTTTAGTGGGCGATATTGGTGGCAGGTGGCAGGTGGCAGGTTGGACTAGATGATCTCAGAGCTCTTTTCCAACCTTAAGATTCTATGATTCTATGATTCTGTGGTGTGGGTAGTGAGACACTGAAACAGGTTGCCCAGAGAAGTTGTGCATGGCCCATCCTTGGAAGTGTTCAAAGGCAGGATAGACAGGACTTTGAGCAACCTTATCTAGCAAAGGCAGGGCAGGGGTAGTAGTGGAACTAGATGATCTTTCAGGATCCCCTCCAACTCAAACCACTCTATGATTCTATAATTCTGTAAGTCTCCTTACCTTCTGAAGAAGATCCATAGATGGAAGGTCAGTTCTGCATAGAAAGCACGATATTTTCCCTTTTCAAGCCAATAGATCACATTCTTCATAATAACAGTGACAGTACCAGGGCATATTTACTCTGTATACAGCAGCTCATAGGCCTTTTCAGAGTCACATATGTACCCATTTTGCAGAGCAATAGTTGAAGGCCATATCTCTACCAGAGCTGACTGACAGACAGTAGAACACATGACATGAGGACAACATAATATGCTCTGTGACTTCTCCAATTTTCAAATACTTAAATGGCTTACAGAGAACTTGTTTAAGCTGTTTGGTGGTATACCAGGTATGTCAGGTCCTGGGTATGCCAGTTAAATCCGGAATTCTTCTCCTGTCCATGGCTAGACGTGTGCATTTGATGCAAAACTTTTATATTCAGAGTGACCTTCAAGAAACTAGCTAATATGGCATGTTTGTTGATGAAATGAATTGAAATTGCTTTTGCCTAGAAAGGTGATTTTTTATGCAGTTTATGACACACTTATCACCTAATTTAATTACCTTCTGGCTCACTTCTTTCATTAAGGTATTACACATGAAAGTGACTTGTGATGAGAACATATCCAGATGAAAACCATTTGACTAATGGACAAAAAAGTTCATTTTAAGTCATATTACAAGAGGTAAGGATTTTATTTTAAATCATAGTTTTCACAGAAGAAAAGAGATGACAAGCAGATACTGAAAGTATTCAGCCTAAGCAAATCTCTGCATTCAGGACAAAGCTTTAAAGCAGAGTAAAATATTCAGACTGACAATTAGTTTCCAGTAGCCTGTGTAAAACAACATTCAGGGTACAGATGCAATAACTCAACCCCAGCAAATATGGATGGAAAGAAATGGATTAAAATTTGCATTCAATTGAGGCAGTTGAACTCTTTCTCAGATCACATTGGAGAAAGCAAAGATAACATTGGATTTATGTTTTGAGTTTTTTTGAGAGCTTTAGGCAAAGTGGAAGAGGTGAGAGTGAGTGAGAATTAATCTTTATTATAATACAAAGAACAAGTCAACCTAAGGAGACAGAAGAGATTCTGGATGCCCAAAGGCCACTACAGATATGGTCTTCTGTGGGATTTGTTGTAGCTGTAGTAGTTGTAACAGTTGGCCAGCGTGGCTGAATTGGGATTTACCTGAACAATCTAAATGTTAGAAATGGAGTATTCCATTTGAGAAGAACGAGTGCATGCACATACATGTACACACAATCTGGTCTGGTAGAGGCACAGAGATGTAATGGAGCAAATCAGCTTTTTGTTGACCCAGTACTTGAAATCTACAATGAAAGCAGTGAAATTTCATATGTGAACTTAATAAGTTAAAAAAGATTTAAAAGAAAAAAAGAAAAAAAAGGAGAGAGTATACAGCTGAGACACTGGGGAATCTCAGGAAGATCTCACTTTAATCCCCAAATGCCTACTTTCTCACTAACAGTCCCCCAACTCTGAATGATGTATTTCTATTCAAATGCAGTGTGAGGCAATTTCCTTGCATTAGGAAGCACAGACAGATACTTCTAGATCATTACAGATGGCTGTCCCTTCTGGCTTTCAGCCATTAGATGTGGATTCAATGGTACTACTTTGTTCTTGTGATTCCTTCAGTTTACAGGGAAATGATGACATTATCATTCTGTTTTAAAGTTAAAATCGTTAGAGGCTTTGTATCTGAAAAGCCATTCTGCAGGAACTATACTTGAAAGATGATACTGTAGAAAGGGGAGAAAGAAAATAGCTTCAGACAACTATGCTTTTGTTTATTTTTATTTTTTTTTTCCTAGAAAAATGTAGTCATTTGATATTAGGGACATTATTGTAGAAATATATAGTTAAATAAATTATTAAATAAATTGAAAAGGATGACTCAAATTAACTGCTTATGACCAATCATTCTTCTTTGGACAATATTTTGATGGCAGAAGGGCTAAACAATGATGGTTGCTCACTATGCCTGTGGTGTATTTGCTCAAACTGAAAAATCTGTCATAGTTCCTTCAAGTGTTTTGGAATATTTTAGAAGTTTTTTAGTTTTATTTCCTATTGAAGGAAACATAAATTACTATGGAAGCATTAAAAATTATTAGTGGTTCTAATAGGACCAACAGGAATAAATAATTTCCACAGACTTATTTTCTCATAAACACTATCAGTAAGTGGGCTTTTGTAGCTTCACTGTAGATGGATCTTATATAGTTGAATGGAAATGGCTAGAAATTTTCAAAATTATTTAATTAATAACTGTTTAAATAAATCTTTAGTCAGCCATTTTCTATCTAAGATGATCTTCTTAGTCAGCTTTTACTTGAAACTCTGCAGAATTAAATGCAAGTTATAAAGAAACACAGCTTCAGATAAAGGTCTTAGTTTTTCAGACAGACCTTCACGTTCACTTTGAATGTAGAGTTCAGCAAGTTATGCATTTCCTCAAGATGGATTCATTCCTTTTGGAGGTATTGTTTAGTGTTAAGGCATGCCAAGTCTTTGGAATATAAGTCCTACATATTTCCAAAAATTATCAAAGAAATTTCTTGAATGCCAGAAGTTTGCACCAGCTAATTGAAGGTCAGGCAGACACTACTTCGATTCTGACATACACATTTGCAGAACTGTTAAAAAAATAATAATAATAAAATAATAATAAAAAAAGCTCTAGATGTGAAATATTGTTGCTAACATATAGAAAGATATAGCTAATGCTTTATACCAAAGAACCATGTTTCTCCATGTTTGAAGAAAGGTATGTGCTTCTGAATATTTTCCTACAAATGAATCTCTGGTGGGACACCATTTGCCAATTCTGAGAATCAATCACTCCAGACTATTCCTCAGGTTCCTGTGCAGAAACATAGCAGGGACAGATCTTCTACCAAGTCTATATGTCTATTGCTCCAGAATTTGATGGCCTCTGCCACAGTACTTCTGAAGGTAATAGCATAGGTAATAAATAACAAACCACACATTTGGTTTTTGATATTCCCCTACTGGCTATTCACTGTTTAATTCCCTTCTGTCATGAAGCTCCTGGGTATCTCACATGAACAATATAACTGGTGTCACCTAAAGGGCAAAGAGATAAACCATATGTGAAAAAGAATGAAATAATGTGTTTTTGTCCCTTTCAAATAAAGGAAGTCATGCTATAACAACCAAGCCAAACCAACCAACCAAACAAACAACCAAACAAACACTTTGTGAATTAGAGGTTAATTTACATTACCTTACACCTTTTTAACAGCAAAACAAACATTTAAAGTGATACTAATGTACTAATGTATCCCTCTTCCCTTTTTGCTCTTTGCCTTGTCTGCTTTCACTAGAATGCTGTCTTCCTAAATGTACGCAAAAGGTCTTTATTCAGTCAATTTAACCCCTGTAAGGAATTTATTACCTAATTAAAAAAAATGTGTAATTTGTAAATCAACTGTTAAATAATGTTCATAGCAAAATGTTAAGCTGACACAAGAAAAAGGTGAATTTACCAGTAAGAAGCAGAACAGGTGGGATATAGCCTAACCTCTAAATGCACTTGTGTTTTTGGAAGCCAGATTTCACCACTAATATTGCATGTATATCACATTTTAAAGATACAAAATAAATAAATAAATAAGTTTTAAAGTAATTCTATGTTGTTTCAGATGTGAAATAAGAAATCAAAAGGTGAGAACATCAAAATAAATTTATGCCAATCATTGCCAACATTTTTATTATCACTTGGTTTAACAATTTCAAAACAGATTTCACATGCATAACTAGACTACACCGTAACATCTCATATTGATCTCACCTACTTTCTATCAGCCTGGAATCCTGTCTAACCTTCTGCAAGTATATTTATTTAAAGGTCGCACATATGATTTGAGATTTGCTTTCCAAATGCACTCTGTGTGCTCATTTTACAACGTAACCTGACAGTTAACTTTAGTCTGCTTGGTGGTAGTTTATGTAGAGTTACGCAATGCAGCTTGAAGATTTAATGCTAAACACAGAATTTTTCAAGGTATTATAATCATTATTATAACCATTACAACCACGCAATCTACAGCATTCCTTGGGATGACTACAATGATATAGTGGACCAGCTGAAGGAAGATAAAACAAGTGGTCTGTGTAGCATGTTTAATAGTTCACTGCTGTTTAAAACTGGACATGTCTTTGTTACATTTAAGCTACTCTGATTCTTGAAACTACTAAAAACAGTACTTCTTAATATAGAACCCATATCTCTTAATATACTTAGGCCTCACAGTTCCAATAGCACTACCGTGTATTGTACCTCTTGCATTGATGAAGCATACATGTTAGTTTTGGAAGGTTATGGCTTTTATTCAGGCATCCTTTGAACAGCAGAGTTTCAACAATATGATTAACTACAAGAGTTATTGAGGATTTGTAAATTTCTACCACTGAAATGTGTAAACAGCAGGAATAATGGCAGAAAAAAATGATATTAAATAGCCTCAAGCAAAATTCTGCCAACTGGACTCCTTTCTCCTTTTGTCTTTTCTCGAAGACAAAAAGCATAGCTGCTCTACCTTGTGGCAGTTAGTGACTGAGCCTTCTATGTGCTCTATAAAAAAAAATAGTTCCACACTTAAAACGTATTAGATAATTTTAAGCTGTTTTATCCCTCAATATTATATAAGAGCAATTTTAATTAATTCTTAAGAGTTAAAAAAAGAACGAAAGAAAGAAATGAAGATTTGTGTTTCTTAGGAATGCTAAGCTGTACAAAAGCTCTGGGCTTTGTTTTTGGCCTGTCATTCTAAAGGAGGTGAGGACGGATTATAATTGCACTGTGGGGCCTGAACAGAGGACCCCTGTAGGTAGAGCAGGCCTTTCAATCTTCTGATCAACGGAGCTGAAACAAAAATGCAGGAGGGCTGTGTTCCCACGTTCTTTGACAGTTTCCCTGCTGCAGATAGCGTCCCTTTTAAACCTCCCTTATGCTTTCATTATGCTGGTGAAATAATGAATAATTTGCCTCCTCCACTCTTTGATATGCATGGTCAGATATTATTGGGTAAGAAGCAAGAGGGACCTTCCTATAACCTTAATCCAGTTCACACTAATAAAATGATTTAGCTGAGCATTCTTGGGAAGCAATTATTTTTCTTGAAGACAATGACTATCAAAAAGTCCCTAATGGGCAGAGGCAGATCAGGTCACCTCAGCTTTCCATTTTCTTCAACACGGGCAATGTTTGGACCCTTAAAGTACATGCTCCCTTCTGCAGTTTTGTCACAAATATTCAATCATTACTGTTGCTGAGTGTAGGGTTAAAAATGAATTGGGATTAATTTTGATTTATCTGGGTGTGCTGTTATAGACTGTGAGTGGTTAAATATACTCAGTTCTGCAAGAGAGAATCTTCAAAGGGTGAAATATGATGGAGAAATGTGAAAAGGCACTTCTGTTTCTTAATAGCAATGGTGAACATATTTCAGTTCTCATTCTACTTTTTGTCATTAAATTATGCAGCTTGCATTCTTAAACAAAAGGACCCAGGATTTTTTTTTCATCTTAATTGCTACAGTATTAATAAAAGACAGATTTATTAATTTAAAACATTACTCTTTTTGGCAAGACTAAAGCTAGCTCAAGCCAATCAGTATTCACTTCTTTTATATCTTAAAAATCAACAAGGATTACAAAAAACATTGGCTGTCAAACAATAATACTCCTATTATATAATCTGGATCGATCCAAGATTCTTTGTAAACATCAGTTGAATCGACCTCAGAGTCCTTTGTGACAAAGTTTATTTGTATATCCTTATTACCCGTGAGTTGTTATATCTGCTTTTATCATTACTACTTAGTATTATTGTTAATGTTATTAACAAAACCATCAGGTTTATTGCATGTTTTAAAGACAAGTGGATGTGTGCTGTTTTCTAATGACATCTAGAGGACTTTTGCTCACACCTTCTATTACTGTAATGATATAATTAAAACAAGTAGAAGATATGGGTCTTCACAGATGCATTTGTATGTCTAAAGTGTAGCCTGATCCTGAAAGAAGCTAATATTCTGGTCTTAGGTATATAATGCAACTTTATTTATTTATTTATTTATTTTTAAAGTGAGATAACAATGCTTCTAAATAAGCCGTTTTCATTTTGGTAAGCTACATAATAGAATGTCATGCAAGTAGGACCCCTGTAGTGTTAGTTACATGGCAAAAGGTGCTTATTAAGTGTTTATTAACAGAAGCACTGTATATAACCATAGCCCATGCTGCAAGAATTTTTAGCTGTGTTTTCCTATGATTAGCCTCAACAATGATATACCCCTCCTCAAAAGTACATATATATAGCTGAATAGTTTTAGTAACAAATTTAGTACAAAATATCAAAGCTGTGATAGTTCAACTTGTTGACACAAAAATGAGAGATATTGTAAATGCAAAGGAGGATTGGGATGGTATGCAAAAATATTCCTCCTGAACCCTTGATGAGCTAGAGACTAGAACTAAAGAAATGAAATAGACACTAATTCAAAATACAAGGATGTAGAACCAGATTCAGTTCATTGAATTTCAGACATCCAGTTGAGGCATGGAGATAGGGAACAACCACCTACCTTTCATCTGAATCAGAACCACCACTGTTTATTTAAGGATAATACTGTCTGTGCTCTTGATTTCCATGTCTGCAAACCTGATTTCTGCTGTGATGAATCTGACCTTAAAGACATACAGATTGTACTGTGAGTTGATTGTACTGTGAGTAGCAAGTGATGGTTATGAATCATTGGTGCAATCTTAGTAAAGTTTATTTATTTATTTATTTCAGTAGAGAATTGGAATTATGCCAGTTTAAAAAGCAATAATAAAATATAACCTGGAACATTCCATGTATAAAATATGTACCTTGGGTACTCTATCTTCACAAACAGTTACTGTGGCCCAGAGTGAAAACAGAACATTATAGGTAGGAAAGATACCCCTCAAATAAAGGAGAAAAAAAAAAACAACAACAACAAAAAAAAACTAACCAACCACCACCACCACCACCACCAAAACAGAAAAACAAAACAACAACAACAACAAAAAAACAACAAACAAACAAACAAACAAAAAAACAGGAAGAGGGAAAGAGGGAGAATGGAAGTCTATAGTACATGTATATCAGACAGGTCATTACTGCTGATCAGATTCCACAATGCAGTAGGAAATCAGCAATGTCAACTAGTTGCAGGTATGACTACTCTTTAGCTACTGTGGTTACTTGAAGAGGAACATTGAAGAGTGTAGTGAAATTAATGTGACTTCTCGTTAAATAAAAGTATGAAGTAAACATTGGTAAAATTAAGTATACCATGTTATTTAAATGACCCCAAGTTATATGTAAATAACCCATGCATATCAGGTTTCTAATTACAAGTTACTGTGGCACACTTTTACAGCCAACTATTTCAGAAATTTGACAAAATTGTTATTGGTCAGTGAACATGGTACAAGAAGAAATAAGTTCCAACAGCAGAAATCTGTACAGTTTCTTTACCTAGTATTTGATGTATTATTTGTGGAGATCAACTGCAGCACACTGTATAAATTCAGTAATCCACTGCTTTCTTGCCAAGTCCTACCTTCTGCTTTGGAAAAGCGACCAGGAGAGCAGTACATACTTGATATTGAGAACTTAGTATTGAGAACCAAGGTTTTCAGCCTTGTTTGTTCAAGGCTACAAACTGATTTCTAGAAACATCCCTCCCAACAGTGAATGGTGGAGTAACAGTCATGAGGATTCTCTAGCTTATTGTAAACATTTAAATTTGCAACTTTCAGGAGCCTAATGATACGCTATGACTGAAAGAAAAAATTAAAGCCTCAAAATAAAGATGATTCATCATTTGAAAAAATCAATATAAATTTCATTTTCTCATTAAAAAAAAAAATAAATCATTGCTAAGAATCAGTAAAAGTGGGTGGTAAACATTAGAAAACTATCTCTTTATCTTAAGACATTTTTTTCCAATGGATTTTAAGGAAAGTAGTTCCCTTGAAAAATATGTGAGATCTGATCCTGCATTTACATTGGAAGTTTATTTTTAAAAGATCATTTAGTCCTTTTTTTTTTTTTTTTTTTTTTTATATATGTCTCTGCCCTGACAAAATAATGTCGATGCCACACACTTTTAAAAATCTGTAAAAACATCCTATTATTGTTTGTTTCTTACTTCTATCAGAGCACATCAGCTTCAGTAGTATAGTCTTTAGAATATCCATAGCATACATTTACTTTTATCAGAATCAAGTTAAAATTTAACTGAGCTAAGAGTTAAGGAAAAACTACATTTAATTATTATTATTATTATTAATAATAATAGATATAATAAATATTCTGATCCAGGCAAAGTTTATTTCAAGTACTTCTGAAATGTTCAGAAAAACTAGACATAAAGAGAGAAAATAAGTTAAAGCACTCTTTTTTTTTTTTTTTTTTTTTTTTCCATTTTTCCTTGATATATCCATTCCAAAATTATTAATGATGATCTTATCTTTCCCTAGCTTCAAAAGTCTTTCTTGAACATTTCCCATGTGAGAAGTTATTTTGATCCTACCATTCTTCCTAAATATTTTTCTAATATTAGTGAGGATCAGGAACTGATATTCCCAGAGTAAAAACAGATTTTTCTGCAGACTGGCAGTCTCCATTGTCAGGTATTTTATGCATTTTTTGCCTAGTGGCTTGGAAGAAATACTCTATGCAGACAGGGTACCAAGACTGCGCTTTCTGATGTAAGAATCAAAAGTGACATCCAAAGAAGCACAGAAAAGGTAGGAGTTGTCATTCTCACTCTAGCACCATAGCACCTCTAACATCAAGAGCCTGTAATTTATTGTGGCCCTGAGCTGCTGGCGTGAATGGTTCTAGAGAAGTTTGTCCTGGACATATCCACAGAGAAGGTTGACTGAGCCCCTCTCCTACTTTGCTTCCTGTTCCTGGTTGAGGGACATTAGTTCCACTAAAGCTTTCTTTTCGTTCTCTGAAACCAGACCAGCCTGAATAAGGCTGTAAGTGAATAATCATTACTTTTCATATCCCTTTGCATGGGCATTGAAACCAAAGCATTCACTCTTTAATGTATGGGAGTATAGGTAGTTAAATCTGTCAGGAAAATCATTCTGAGTCTCCATGCAAATCTTTTGTGAACATAATATGGCAGACAACAGTGTTCTAACCGCTTGTATGTTATTTATTATCTGGATGTATTGTTTTAAGGTTTTATTTTTTTTTCCACTGTTCAAACATACACAAAGACTAGTTTGAACTGCTGCAGTTCAATCTAACTTATGCTTGAAACATTATTTTGAAACATTTTATAGATGAATAAAATATTTTAGAGGTGGTGAATACAAATATGAGAAATGGCAAACTTCTAATTTCTATATAATAATAATATAGCCTATTTCTAGACTGAAACAAAATTCAACTAAGAGAAATATCTGTTATCTAGGAACAGTGACTCTAGAAAATATTTCTTAAGAGTTGTGTGATGCTGTT
Source organism: Anas acuta (assembly GCF_963932015.1). Classification (NCBI taxonomy): domain Eukaryota; kingdom Metazoa; phylum Chordata; class Aves; order Anseriformes; family Anatidae; genus Anas; species Anas acuta. The sequence goes on from NC_088981.1 coordinate 105,919,302, forward strand.
AGAAACCAAGGGGTCATCATCTGTCTGTAGTTCAAGGAAAACTGCTCTAGATAGCTTCAACAGAAAAGTAGTAAATAAATATGGCCTATGACACTTGCATCCAGTGTTGCAAACTCTTGACAAGTACTCACTTCAGTCAAATTCATATTATCAGTAAAAAAAGAATTAGACGATTTAGATGGAATCATGTACCTCAGTATATACTCTCACTGAATATTTTATCATGTCAGTATTCTTGATACTGAGAAAAAAAAAAAAAGTAAAGAATTTGGAAAGACAATATAGTACGTGCACACTAGCTATTGTTATAAATATTAAGTAATATCCCTTGCTTTATAGATAAGTTTACTTTGTATAACTATAGATAAGTTATCTTTGTAGATAAGTTTACATCATTTAGTATTGCGAAGGAAAGATGCCTTTGTGTCAGGCAGTGGAGGTCTGTAAGTACTAAGATGAAGTTCCTCAAAGGTGACCCAAAGATGCCATGAAATAACTGTGTATAAAATCATGGTATGCTTTGCATTTTCCCTTAGTAGAACTCCTGTGTTTCCTTTGCTTTGCAGACAGGTTGAATGCAACATGCCAGTGGATATGTAAGACCACCTACTCATTGCGTCCTGTCATCCCTATGGATAACCTCATCTTGAAAAATTCCAGCTGTAAAGCTCATGGACTTGGTAAGAGACTTATGTTATCCACCAGTCAATTAGTATTGAATGATCTTTGCAGAAACACAGTAAGTTAGAACAGCCTTACCTGATGATATTGCAAAACCTTCGTGGCAATTGTTGCCACTGCTCGGGGAATAACCCCCATGAATAAAATATTCACCTCCTTCCATTGCTATTTGACCTCCACTCTTATTCCTGCCCATACGTACTCCAACACGTCTTCTTGTAGCACCTCTTCTCTGTTTTCTTTATATTTGTCAAAAACAATAGATGAAAATTTGAACTTCCAATTTGAACTTGTTTGTAGCTTCCTCCACAGGCATGTGACACTTGTATCTCTCTCTTTACTAACACACCTCAGATTCATCTTGTGTTTGCTTTCGCCCATGTTTTTTTCCAGAGTTGATAGCAGAGTGCAATCAACTGTTTCCCACTTGCTCACAGTATTGCAGCCTGAGAAAAGAAAACCAGAATGGGATTAGTTTTTTCAGTGTGTCACTGCAGTCACCTGGAGCCACACCAGTTCCTGCACTTCACCTGTAATTCACTGCTTCTTTAAAGCAGGTTGGAAGTCACCCTCAAATTAGAATTACAGAACTTTATGTTGTTTGGTTTGGACTAACCAAGCTATATTATAGAGTCACAGAATCACAGAATGGTGTAGGTTGGGAAGGAACTTCTGAAGGCCATCTGGTCCTCTGAGAGTCATCTGGTCCAACCACCAACCTGTTATTAGAACTGTGTTTTCAGTCTAGTTCTACTTCAATACATTGTAGTGGACTATTTAAGAGATAAAAAATAATTCCTATAGAGAAGATCCAGATTTCAAGTTCTTATTCTGCTTGGATCAGTGGCAAGCATCCTCTGAATTTAGGCAATCCAGAAATGCACCTGGGCTAAACAAAAGGAATTCCATTGATATCAGGAATGCTCTTTTAATTTAGGGATGTGAGGATCTGGGGCCCAAGGTCATTTATTAATTGAATATGGAAGACACTGGAGTAGTTTAAGGGTTCTAATGACAATATGATTATCTGCAGTGGAAACATTTGTTGGTGTTTTCTTTTTTGCTCTCTTTCAAGCATGTGTGGGGGAGCGGGGCATATTGCATTAGAAAGTATTCCCGATGACAAATACTTTGGAGCAAGGAGATGAATGCAATTACAGTAGATGGGAGCCTGATGGGGTGGGAATGGGGGGAGGGGGGTGTACACTCTGGGTCTACAGTTTCTGTAAGAGTTTAGGACAGTTTTCACATATTTATCCAAGATGGCCTTTGAAGTGTCTTGCGGGAAACAGTTGGAGGTCTGCTGTCACTGGAGAGTGTCAAAGGGCCTTGAAGATTTATAGCACAGCTTTTCCAGCAGAATGTAATTGCTGGCTACAGGAGAGAAGCTGAAACAGTTCTTTAAATGCAGACTAAATTTTGCTTTTTCACTATTGTCCTGAGAACTGAAAATGGCAGTAGTGGCACATTCCTTCCACTGGCTGAGTGGGATATGTAAGCTGCTGTCCACTTTCTTTAACCATAAGTTTCTGGGGAGATAAAATATCATAAGTTCAATGCTTAGCAACTGGCAATGCATTCATGTCAGATATTGGCAACAGACCTAGCTTTATTAACCCTCTTACCTACATTAGCCCCAAGAGAGGATTCAAGGCCGGAATTGCCCATGTGTTGTCTACAGCAGCACCCTCTGGGCCAGTTCAGAGGTGACTCTTACAATGGTGTGAATACAGAAGGATGGGCTGAGATACAATGTGACATTTTCCCATCTACCTTTGTAAGCATTCAGCATGCCAGACAGCTCAAAGGGCTGATTTTCCAAGCTTGCAGCAACCATCCTAGAAGGACTGTGATGGTGACTTGTCAGTGCATGTACTGATGCCCCTCCACTCGATCAGTCCTGAGTGTGCCTCACCTTCCTCCTAGTAGACATAGAGTTGGAATACAACCTTATTACATGGCATGACTCCCCATTAACATGAGTGGGATTAGGGGTGTGTGGTAAAGCCGAGTGTCCCTGACCCTTCTGTGCTCATTCATGCGTGTTTCAGTGTATGGTAAAACTTTGCCACTTTTCTACTGAATAATCTTCTTAAGCAAAATCAAGAAATCT